>NC_083401.1:138786248-139414326 GCF_020745735.1 Hemiscyllium ocellatum
TCGGCGTCTCTCTCTCTGTCGGCGTCTCTCTCTCTCTCTCAGCGTCTCTCTGTCGGCATCTCTCTCTCTCTCTGTCGGCATCTCTCTCTCTCCGTCGGCGTCTCTCTCTCTCTCTGTCTGTCTCTCTCTCTCTCTCTCTCTCTCTCTGTCAGCGTCTCTCTCCCTCTCTCTCTCTCTGTCAGCGTCTCTCTCTCTCTCTCTCTCTCTCCGTCGGCGTCTCTCTCTCTCTCTCTCTCTCTCTCTCTCTCTCTCTCTCTCTGTCAGCATCTCTCTCTCTCTCTCTCTCTGTCGGCGTCTCTCTCTCTCTCTCTCTCTGTTGGCATCTCTCTCTCTCCGTCAGCGTCTCTCTCTCTCTCTCTGTCGGCGTCTCTCTCTCTCTGTCGGCGTCTCTCTCCCTGTCGGCATCTCTCTCTCTCTCTGTCCGCGTCTCTCTGTCAGCGTCTCTCTCTCTCTCTCTCTCTCTCTCTCTCTGTCGGTCTCTCTCTCTCTCACTCTCTCTGTCAGCGTCTCTCTGTCGGCGTCTCTCTCTCTCTCTGTTGGCGTCTCTCTGTCGGTATCTCTCTCTATCGGCATCTCTCTCTCTCTCTGTCGGCGTCTATCTCTCTGTCGGCATCTCTCTCTCTCTCTCTCTCTCTGTCGGCGTCTCTCTGTCGGCATCTCTCTCTCTCTATCGGCATCTCTCTCTCTCTCTGTCGGCATCTCTCTCTCTCTCTGTCAGCATCTCTCTCTCTGTCAGCGTCTCTCTCTCTCTCTGTCGGCGTCTCTCTGTCAGCGTCTCTCTCTCTCTGTCGGCGTCTCTCTCTCTCTGTCGGCATCTTTCTCTCTCTGTCGGCGTCTCTCTCTCTCTCTCTCTCTCTCTCTCTCTCTGTCGGTGGCTCTCTCTCTGTCAGTGTCTCTCTCTCTGTGTCTCTCTCTCTCTCTCTCTCTGCTGGCGTCTCTCTCTCTCTCTCTCTCTGTCGGTGTCTCCCTCTCTCTCTGTCGGCGTCTCTCTCTCTCTCTCCCTCCCTCTCTCTCTCTGTCGGTGTCTCTCTGTCGGCGTCTCTCTCTCTCTCTCTCTCTCTCTCTGTCGGCATCTCTCTGTCGGCATCTCTCTCTGTTGGTGTGTCTCTCTCTGCCAGTGTCTCTCTGTCTCGGTGTCTCTCTATCGCTCGCTCGCTCTCTCTCTCCCTCTGTCCCTCGCGCTCTCTCTCTCTCTCTCTGTCCCTCGCGCTCTCTGTCGCTCTCTCCCTCTCTCTCTCTGTCGCACTCTCTCTCTCGCTCGCTCTCTATCTCTGTCGACGTCTCTCTCTCTCTCTGTCGGTATCTCTCTGTAGGTGTCTCTCTCTCTGTCGCGCTCTCTTTCTCTGTCGTGCTCCCTCGCGCTCTCTCTGTCGCACTCCCTCGCTCTCTGTCTCTCTGTCGCGCGCGCTCTCTTTCTCTGTCTCTGTCTCTCTCTGTCTCTGTCTCTCTCTCTGTCGTGCTCTCTCTCTCTCTGTCACACTCTCTCTCTCTGTCAATTTGTCTCTGTATCTGTCTCTCTCTGTCGCTCTCTCTCTCTGTCGCTCTCTCTCTCTGTCGCGCACTCTCTCTCTGTCATGTGCTCTGTCTTTCTGTCTCTCTCTCTCTCTCTGTTGTGCTCTCTCTCTCTGTTGTGCTCTCTCTGTCTCTCTCTGTTGCGCTCTTTCTGTCGCGCGCTCTCTTTTCTCTCTCTGTCTCTCTCTCTGTCTCTCTCCGTCGTGCTCTCTCTCTCTCCGTCGTGCTCTCTCTCTCTCTCCGTCGCGCGCTCTCTCTGTCGCGCTCTGTCTCTCTGTCGCGCTCTCTCTCTCTGTCGCATTCTCTCTCTCTGTCGCGCGCGCTCTCTCTCTCTGTCTCTCTGTCTCTCTCTCTCTCTCTGTTGTGCTCTCTCTCTCTGTTGTGCTCTCTCTCTCTGTTGCGCTCTCTCTCTCTCTCTGTCGCACTCGCTCTCTCTCTCTCTCTCTCTGTCTATATCTGTCTCTGTCTGTATCTGTCTCTGTCTGTATCTGTCTCTGTCTGTATCTGTGTCTCTCTGTGTCTCTCCCCTCTCTGTCCTTGGAGCAGGAGTGGCCTGTCAGGTCTACCCCACCATTCAATAAGATCATGGCTGATCTTTTCATGGATTCAGGTCCACGTACCCACCCACTCACCATAACTCTTGGTTCCTTTACTGTTAAACAATCTGTCTATCTTTGCCTTAAATACATTCAATGACGTAGCCTGAATTGTTTCTGTGGGCAGGTAATTCCACAGATTCACAGCCCTTTGGGTGAAGGAGTTCCTCATCAGCTCCATCCTAAATCTGCTCCCCCTTATTTTGAGGCTGTGTCCCTTCATTCTAGTTTCACACACGAGTGGAAATATCCTTCTTGCTTCTAACTTATCTATTTCCTTAATAATTTCATATGTTTAAATAAAAATCCCCTCCCCCCCAATTCTTCTCACTTCCAATGAGTATAGTCCCAGTCTATTCAATCTCTCCTTCCAAGCCAACCCTCTCAGCTCCTCCAGAATCAATCTAGTGAACCACCTCTGCACCCCCTTCAGTGCCAGTACATCCTTTCTCAGGGTCGAGGGTGTGGTGCTGGCAAAGCACAGCAGGTAAGGCAGCATCCGAGGAGCAGGAAAATCGAGGTTTCAGGCATTAACCCTTCATCAGGTGCCACTTTGATTAGTTTAAGAATAAAGAGTAAAATTATATAACTGAGAGAGAGACTACCTTCACTCCTCCGTCATGAGCCCTGCCGCGACTCATCAATGGCACCTTCACCACATCCACTTCCACGCCTGCTCCACCACCTTGCTACTGCCTGCATCGGATCCACCTATGTAGGAGTTGCCACTCTTTAGACGCCATCTCTTTGCTGCTGGCCCACCACAGCGATGCTGGGCCCTGTACTGAACACACACTCTCACCCTCAGTACACCCCTCCCCCCAAACCAATCAGGAGTCCCCAACTCTGCGGCTGCAACCGCCTCTCCAACAACCATGAGTCCCAGCTCCTACAGCAACTGCAACCAGGTCTGCTTTCAGGCCATGCTGTCAGCTGGCCAAGACTCCCACTCCAGCCACCCTCCCCCAAGATGTTGTCTGCTGCTGCCACCATCTTGAAAAGTCTGCTGCGGCTACCGCTGCCACCTCCAACTGTCAGGAGTTTTTGCCCCCCCCCCCCACTGCCACAGCCACCAGTCATAAATGCTAGGCGAACATCCTTGCTGCCACTGCCACTATCTCTAATCGCCTGAAGAGCCATGTCTGCTGCCATGCTTCTGACCACTGGGAGGCTGCCACCTTTCTGCACATGGCTTGCTCTTGTTGCTGTGCCAATTCCGCCAATTAGCCCGCTGCACAAGGCTTTAAAAAAGAGCAAAACAAAAGAAAAAGAGCAGGAGTAAAAGTGTAGAAAAAAAGGAAAAAGGGTTGGAGATGAATTCCAAGCTCAAGAGCCCACTGCAGCCCTGCTGGTCGGCTGCCATCTTGAAATGAAACTATTTCACTAACTTTTTTTTTTGTCCCTTCCCCACCCATAATATGTGACTTGTGTTGTCTTTTTGTGTTTGTATGGTTTTGTTTTGTAAAATGAGGTGGATTTTAAGTCCTAGAGAGTTATGGATTAATCATTTGTGTTTCTTTTCGGCACTCAGTTAAAGCCATCTGTTTGTGATAAAAAGCTGTTTTCTTGTTAGGTATAAAAATCTGATGAGTTTTTAATTTAAACCTGGTGTTGCCAGTCAGGTAAACTGGGGCTTTGGATAGTTTGATTAAATCTTTTTATATTTCTGGTAATTCCAGGAATAGCAGGGTTTATTTCTAGTGCACATCACTGTCAGACCCCGAGTTAGGCAAGGCAGAGTTTTTGATTCTACCTCCATTGGAAATGGAAATAGAATCCCATGTTGTTAATGTTAATTTGTTCTGTATGCCAACTGATATTCCCTCCCCCACAACAATACATATTTTCATGCAACACCATTAGACAATAAGTTAGTGTTGATTAGGGCAGCACAGTGGCTCAGTGGTTGATCCTGCTGCGTTGCAGGGAATGGGTTCAATTTCAGCCTTTGGTGATTGTCCGTGTGGAGTTTGCATGTTCTCCCCGCTTGTGTGAATTTCTTCTGGGTGCTCTGGTCTCCTCCCAGAGTCCCAAGTTGTGCAGGTTTACATAGATTAGCCATGCTAAATTGCCCATAGTGTCCAGGAATGTGCAGGTTAGGTGGTTTAGCTGTAGTCAATGTACAGTTATAGGATAGCGGGTTGGGTGAGATGCTCTTTGGAGGGTCATTGTTGCCTCAATAGGCCAAATGGCCTGCTTTCATACTGTAGGGATTCGATGCTAATACTTTAACACGATGAACCTTTGGCTTTGGCAGAGCATTTGCTGAAATGAGTAGGCATAAAGTCCACTGCAGACAACTTAAGTGAGAGTAAGTGTTGAGTTAATGTCACTGTTGAGTTAATATCCAGCGTAGTATGTATGGATGATCAGACCACTGCCACAATGTTAACAGTTTCTCCACTGAGTCAAAATGTTTACATTTGCCCCCATTCCAGAAATCTTAATGATGGGAGATCCAGATTGTCAATTTAGAATACTGATTGACATTTAATTGGATATTTGTACCTTATGGATGTACCTTATTCTACTGTAAAACAAACAATAGCTGGGTTTTGTAAAAAATTCTGTTAAGATTCTTCAGCACTTACCACTTTACAAATCTGCAAACTAAATAATTTTACAAACTGTCAAAACCCTCTGCAAAGCCAATAACCACAAGTAGGAAGTCAATCAGCAGCTGACCTGAAAGTGGTTGATAATACCTTTTTAAATAAAGCTCGTGGGAGATCTTTCCCACTGTTGAATGCATGTTCAACTGTGCAAGGTTGAGAAACCGTGTGAGCTGGAGTGTTAAACTCCAAAATAGCATTGCTGGCATCAAATTAGATTACAACCTGATGTCATCATCTGCTTACTCAACATACTCCTATCACACTCTCCTTGTGTTTGCACTAATACCATTACCAAATTGGCATCACATGGACCAGATATGCACATCATACTGTAGATGTCAGTTTTTGGAATCAAAATGGGCATCTATGGTGTCATGGAGCTGAATGTTTCAGCCCTAGTGTGCAGCTGAGCTTGTGTGAATGTAATTGTGAGCTATTGATTGTGCGGCTCAAAATTTTCTTCCATTTTATTTTAATGGGGTAAAATAAACTGTTGAATGTCAATGTGCTACTGTTATTCATTTTTTTTTTGAAAGCAAGAAATAGTCTCAAGGTTTCAGCTTTTTTCTTCACTGGTGTTTTAATGATCTATTCAATCACATCACCTCGATCACACCGATCATATTAAGGGCATGATGGTGAAGTAACTTTAAAAGGAAAATAATTACTGTTTTGGTAAATTCACTGTCAGATGCTTGTTATGTTCTCCTAGTTTGTAAAGGTAACTAAGTTAGGTCACACATAGAGCAATTGCAGGTCTATGATGTTTTATGTTAAACTCAGTTTACATAGAGAGTTAAGGAGGCTATTTGTTTGCTTGCATTAGGTTAAAGCTTTCTAATTGTTGATCTTTGGGATTACAAGATTGAAAGATTCTATGAAAATATTATTTTACACTGGCACTGAGGACTTGTACCAAGGTTTTGTGAGTCATAAGATAATAATTCCCAGTGTGCAGCCAGTATTTTGGAGAAGCACACAGTTATAAGCAACTTCCATAAAAGGGAATTAATCCCTGCTGTTGAAATAAACTTGTTCTTATATTCATGTCTGTAGATGTTCACTATAGAAAGAATCCCAGTACCAAAGAAGATTGTGTTACTAATTATAAATAAGTATCACGATTTGCATTAAGGGTTGCCTATCTGCTTTTAAATAGAAAGCAGAATGTTTCAGTAGAAGTTTAAACAGTGCATACTATGTCAGATAATTTCAATATTTTCTTCGCACACTGTACATATCAGATTCTGCACTTTGAACATGTGGCTACAGTATTCTAGAATTGTTTAATTCATTTGTTCTTAGTGTAATTGTCATTTTAACTTATTTTACCCAACATCGAGGAAAGAGGTGAAGAGAAATAAAGACAATCAGATAAAAAGATAGAAATTGTTAAAACAAAGTACTGATAGCAGAGGGATACAAGTGCACTGCTAAGGTGCTATCATTAGTTAAAGTACAGGTTTTCTTTCAGTGAACTGAAAATATCACCACCAAATTCTTCCTCTTTACTTCAAATGTTGATACCATATCTTAATAGTCCTTTCACCCAGAGGAGATAAAGTTGAAACCAAACTGCCATTTTTTTTTGCAGACAGGATTGTACATGATAGAACTAAATCTAAGGAACACCTAGTATTCTTTGTTGTATCTAGATTATTTTCTGTGAAATGCTATGCTTTAAAAGTTATTTAGTCAATCAATTCTCAAAAGCATGTTTTCAAATAAGACTCTTAGAAAATAACTCACTCTAATATTAGTATTATGTTTGTATGTTTAATATTTATATAGCACCTTTCAAGCTCCAAGTCATCTCCAAAGTATTTTTTAGTCACTGAAATATTTTGGATCGTCGCCACTATTATAGTGTAGGAAGTTTTACTGATTATTGCATAACAGGTGCTACCAGCAGCTGTAAAATAATGTATAGATAAGCTGTTTTAGTGATGTTAACAGAGTGACTGATATTGGCCAGGTACCAATGAGAGATCTTTCCTCTGTTTTGCTCCAAAATTATGCATTGGCATCTTTTATATTCACATGAGATAAAGACAAGCATTTTGTTTAATGTCAAACAAACATGACTCCCCAATTGAGTTTGTTGTGGTATCAAGAGTCCTGCATTGTACAGCAGGGACGTGAGCTGCCAATTTGAAGACAATATCCTGGTGGGTTTTATGAGTAGGCATACTGTCAACCTGAACAGGCTCAGAATCCTGATAATCTCACCATCAGTTGTTTCTGTTTAATGAGAGCAGGACGATGATGAGTTTACCTTTTATGACAAACTCAGTGGATAGTTTTCATAGTTCCTAATCATCATGCCCATGAGTTTCTGATGGAACACTAGCTTCACACGGGTTTCATGACTGTTGGAGACTGAAGATAGACTGTCCAAATACATTGAGGCTAGAAATGAAAGCTTGTGGCAGGAACCAGGATGTAAGGTGGGTATTGTATGTTAAAATAAAAAGGTATATAATGATTTATTTGTTTTAAGTAATGCTTATATGAGGATAAAAATAAAGGCTGTATTGTTGAACAAAATTGTTACTAATGTTTTACAAAGGCAAGTTATGAAGGCAAACTAAAATTTTAAATGCTTTAATGAAGATTGTATAGAACAAAAAAAAAGGCTGCTATAAAAGAAAAATAGCAGGGAATATATACAGAACCTATTGTTGGGGCACTAAGAGCCACACCATCCAATAATTCTGGTTGACAAAAATTGAGATTGATGTAACTTTGCATGAAGCGGATTTGATGAAGTTGCTTTGTTTGAAGCATTAGGGCACACTTTAGAGAATTGCACTGAGACCTGATTGTCAAAAGGAGCACTATCTATATCATTCTGTATATTCTATGTAAGTCTAGGGAGAACTAGCAAAGTAAGAAAAACAAGCATTAAAGTAGATGTCATGCAGTGGTACCATCTCTCAAGTATATTGTCCAAAGATGCATGTCACAAAGTGTTGCTAATTAATGCATTGCATTGTTACTGATGCTTTTCTTCTTCTTCTTCCTCACAGAACACTTGAGATAATGCAGCAATAAAGCAGGACCACATATGATTTCTGGTCAGGAAAGGAATTGCCTTGATTGTTGGAAACGTATTTGTTTCACAGATTGGTGGACAGCACATTGACTTTTCATAGGGAAGTACGTTATAATGGAAAATAAATATGTAGAATGTACAGAAGATCTAGCTTCAGGGCAGGTGGTTATTTTCTTCGTGAGGGAACTGTCACTTCTTCAACTGGAGACCCATCCTGAAGTGTTTCAAGTACACGTATCATGCTCAACCAAATGGGCCTGAAGAAAGTTCATTTTAATGATGAGATGTGCTACTTCATGCATGTTTGGACACAATATCGTTTACATAAACTCAATCTGATCCTTTATATCAAATTAAATTAGGACTTTATTCAACTGTATTTTATGAAAGTCGCTGAATGTGACTACTCTGCAAATATAGGGAATGTATGCAGAGTTGCAAAGGGAGCTAACTATGCTATATACAGGCATAATTAGCCTCAAACCGGCCTGCACTCAGAATGAGAGAGAGGGAATAACATGAGCATAAAACTCATAAGGAAATCAATTGATGTATATTAGCACTGAGGGCCAGATGATATGAAGTTGTCACTGACTCAAAGGTCTGCCAGGTAGAAAATTAATACATAATGTGTATGATTTAATTCAGTACATAATCACAGAGATGATATGGATTTTCCATGTAAATAATTATAACATTTAATCTCTAGGCATAAAAAAGGTTTGAAAAGATTCCTCAAGATAGAAGTTGTCAATAGTAATCCAAATCTCTGAAATTCATACATATTAGAGCTGTTCTTTAATCACTCTTCTCCAGGTATTTTTTCACCTTTTTTCCAGTGAGTGGTTCACAAATTATGAAGTCTCTGACTTATTCATTCAATGCCACAGCTTACAGCAACTAGTGAGGGAAAATAAATTGGTTTTCTTTAGGCATCAGGCATTTTCTACTGCAGAGACACCTCCCCTCCACCTTTTAGAGGTCTGAAGGCTTCTACTAAAACATTCACATCCAGAAGCTGTTCACTGGCATAGGAACCAATCACATTGTTGTTGGCATGTTACTGGCTTCTGTCAATGACAACTGGTCACATCTCCACAAACCAATCAGCTACTTGTTGCAAGCCAAATCTCACTTTGTACACATCTACTGGTATCAGCCCATCTGCTGCCAATCTCTCTCACTGCTTGAACAAAGCAGAAGAGTGAACACTGCTTATAATTAATTTCAGTAATTTGCTTTTAAAAATTAAGTGACTCTTTCCATAATCCTTGGTTTTAAAACAGTAATTTCTCCCCATTTCAGACCACAATCTAAAATACACAAAAATAAAAGGTACAGTCTTTAGAGGCAGTTTACCATTGTATGTAAGTGTTAATTCATATTACCAGATATGCACAAAAGCATAAATATTACCTCATAATCTGCATATTACAACTTAACTGGAGGCTTGGCTTCCTTCATATTGGATTTCTCTATAAGTTTTACACAATTATCTACCTATGTTGTAGCCATCTGCAGTACCATCCTATGTTATAGATATTTGTCCGAAATGTATTTTGCACAAATATAGTTTGTCCTTATTTCACTGTATTGATTCTATATACTAGGCTCGGAAATGTAATTGTCTTTCCAAACAGGACATGGGACTCTTCTAACTCCGTGCCTTTATAAGAAGGTGTTTAACTTAGTGGGCCACCTGTGATCAACTAAAATGCTAAACCTCCCCTTGTCTCTTTAAATTGATTACGACTTTCTCATTGTTATACTGACAGCGTTTAGCACATGAAACCATGAAGGTCTAACTTGTCTGATTTTCTTGAAGCAAGCTGGATAAATGTCTTTAGAAGAGTATCAGAGAGAAATTTAATGTAGCACCAAAGTTCCCTTCCAGTCATGTCCTTTTCTCCACGATGCCTATCACTGTCCTTCCTCATTGCTACATCTTCCTAGGTGGCTAAATGGAGACCATAGCACTGCTATGTGAAAGATGTAAATCTTAGAGGCAGTAGTCTGCTGCACCAGATAATAGCCATTCATTGGATGTGAAATGCTTTGAAACATCTTAAGATATGATATAATTAATAATAGGTCCAAATTGTTCTCTGCAATGGCTATTTTATTCATGAATCTCCTTTAATCTGAAACTTGAACCATTACCTGAAGTATCATGTCCAAAATTTCAATTAATCTTTAAATAACTCAGGAGGCATGACTGGAAAGGAGTTTCACTTATTGTTGAACACCATCGTAGAGCCACTACTCATGGCATACATAGACTAGTCTCACCTTGGGGCAGACAGTTCTGCAGACCCATTCCTGAGTCTGCTTTAGCAGGGGCACTGGTGATGAGTTCCAGATGAGCAGGCCATTTCCTGTTAAAAAGGGAATTCATACTCAATGGGTTCCACAGGGAGATTAATTGGGAATCCTCCAGGGACATTATAGGGATTATTACATTTCTACCTGATGAAGCCCAAGGGATCCCCCTTGTTCCTGACACAGAAGGGCCTTGAGCATCATGTTTCCCATGGTCCCATTCCTGTTGCTTTCCAGGTCTGGTCAGGGGGTGTATAATAAGTTGGTGAATTTCTTTTCCATGAAGACCATTGAAAAGTCACTGCAGGCACCTCATCCGCAGTGCGGTGTCTGATGAACCTTCTGTGGAGAGCTCCTGCCTGACATTGTTGATGCTTTTGTTTTACTGATCTTCTCAGTTTTGACCATGTACGATACCAGTCTCAGTTGTTTTTAAGGATAACTCCTGGGAGCTGTTGAGACTGTTACTGAGTTTCCTTATGTGGGTAACATCTCCCCTAGTAATTTTGATACCTTAGAAAACTGTCAGTTAAGTTCTGTTCCTTGGAGTCAGTGTCTATTTTTATGACTTCTTGATGATGATGTGTAACCTTCCCAAGGTACATTATCTATTTTACCTGGAATGTCCATTTTTCCCTTTTTAGCTGATTGCCAGAAAAACAACATAACACCTCGTACAAACTGTTTAAAACATCATCCTAACAGACTACTACACTGGGCATACCTTGAAGGATACTGCCTTCTCTGTTACCCCCTGAAAGATGGGAGAAGCCAAAGATACCTCAAAGGATAAGCAAGTGTACTCATACAGTCCTTTGAGTATTTATAGTGATGTCTTCCTGGATGATCTCTTAATTTCTAAACTGAGGTAGGAATAGCTCATGTTCAATTTGTAACATGTGACACTCAGCCAATTTTTAAAATACAGGTCTTCTCTGCATGGCATAAGGTATATATCTAAATAGGAAACTGTATTGATCGTCAACTCTCAATCCCACAGAAATGGACTGAGTTGTCAGGTTTTACAACTGGGACTACTCCTGCGGCCAATTTGGCAAATTGCACTGGGTGTGTGATGCCAAGCTCCTCTAGACATTCCAGTTCAGTCTCTACTTTCTCACATAGGGTACAAGGGACCAGCCGTGACTTGAAGTGTTTGGGTCAAGCCTCTGAGTCGACATAGATCTTTGCCTTAGTGGCTTTTATCTTCCTGAGGCCCTCTAGGAACATATTGTTACACTTCCCAATGACTTAATATAGATCACTCGTGCCCATTTTAAAGATCTGTTACCAATCCATGCAGGTTTTCTGTCGCCAGACACTTCCCAAAAGATTGGGACCTGGCCTTTGCACCACCATCGAGGGCAGTTGGTCTGTCAGTTGCCCGTGCGGAACTTAGTGATCCCAATAATAAATAAGGGCTCCCCAGAGCATCTGCTCCCAGGAGGACCAGTTCCAACACTGTACAGCCCAGATGGCCTCCTTATTCAAGGACTGCAGATTCCCCCCAGACGTGATCGACGATGCCCTCCACCGCATCTCCTCCACTTCCCACTCCTCCGCCCTTGAGCCCCGCCCCTCCAACCGCCACCAAGACAGAACCCCACTGGTGCTCACCTACCATCCCACCAACCTCCGCATACAACGTATCATCCGCCGTCATTTCCGCCACCTCCTAACGGACCCCACCACCAGGGATATATTTCCCTCCCCTCCCCTATCAGCGTTCCGCAAAGACCACTCCCTTCGTGACTCCCTCGTCACGTCCACACCCCCCACCAACCCAACCTCCACTCCCGCCACCTTCCCCTGCAACCGCAGGAAATGCAAAACTTGCGCCCACACCTCCTCCCTTACTTCTCTCCAAGGCCCCAAGGGATCCTTCCATATCCGCCACAAATTCACCTGCACCTCCACACACATCATCTATTGCATCCGCTGCACCCGATGTGGCCTCCTCTATATTGGGAAGACTGGCCGCCTACTTGTGGAACGCTTCAGGGAACACCTCTGGGACGCCCGGACCAACCAACCCAACCACCCCAAGGCTCAACACTTTAACTCTCCCTCCCACTCCACCGAGGACATGCAGGTCCTTGGACTCCTCCATCGCCAGAACATAACAACACGACAGTTGGAGGAAGAGCGCCTCATTTTTCGCCTGGGAACCCTCCAACCACAAGGTATGAACTCAGATTTCTCCAGTTTCCTCATCTCCCCTCCCCCCACCTTGTCTCAGTCGATTCCCTCGAACTCAGCACCGCCCTCCTAACCTGCAATCTTCTTCCTGACCTCTCCGCCCCCACCCCACTCCGGCCTATCACCCTCACCTTGACCTCCTTCCACCTATCACATCGCCATTGCCCCTCCCCCAAGTCCCTCCTCCCTACCTTTTATCTTAGCCTGCCTGGCACCCTCTTCTCATTCCTGATGAAGGGCTCTGGCCCGAAACGTTGAATTTCCTGTTCCTTGGATGCTGCTTGACCTGCTGTGCTTTAACCAGCAACACATTTTCAGCTCCCCAGAGCATATTGCCAATCTAGCCTTGGTGTCTTGCAGGCTGAAGGGCAAGATGCTGCATTGGAGTTTCTTGAAAGTTGGCCATTTGACTGGAGTTTTATCTTATTTGGGACCACTTTGGGAACAGTGATTCAATTTAACTGGATAAACTTCTCACCCTCAACTGCTTTATTCGTAAAGTCCTACCCTGAGGTGACTTCGCCCTTCGGCCTAGGCAATATGTGTTTTGGCAGCCTTGTCTGGTGTGAACTCCATGATCACAACAGCAGCATGTAAATTCTTGCTACTCACTGTATTGTGGAGAAACTTCCCAACCAACTCCAGAGCCTCTCAGTCTCTGACTCCAATCACCCTTCCCTGGCAACAAACAGGAACCACTGGCATCATCCATTGGGGATATAAATCTGTGATATGGGAGTCACTCAAGGTTGAGGATTGTATCATCTATAGACTGCTGAAGCTCCTGAACTCCATTTTCTATGTTTTTACATGAAATGAGGGGGCGGCACAGTGGCTCAGTGGTCAGCACTGCTGCCTCACAGCACCAGGGACCCTGGTTCAATTCCAGCCTCGAGCGATTGTCTGTGTGGACTTTGCACATTCTCCCCTTATCTGCGTGGGTTTTCTCCCACAATCCAAAGATGTGCAGGTTAGGTGAGTTGGCCCCATAATGTTCAGGGATGTGTAGGTGAGGTGCATTAGTCAGGGGTAAATGTAGAGTAATGGGTTTGGTTGGGATAGTCTTCGGAGGGTTGGTGTGGACTGGTTGGGCCGAAGAGCTTGTTTCCACGCTGAGGGGATTCCAATTCTAATTCTATGGCTTTCTTGAGGTCCAGATCTTAGTCAGCCAGTAACTTCCTGTGGGTGTCAATATTAATTCCACAAAATAAGTGATCCCTCAACATTCCTGAAGTGTTGACCAATACTCCGAGTTCCACCAATTTCTGCTGCTTTTTCAAGAATTCAATGCAGGTCTATTTGCTGCTTTAAACCTGTAATGCTGCAATATAACCAGTGAAGTTATAGTGGTCTGCCACCATATCTATCGGTTTCTTAAAGGCTTTTGACTCTGGGACTGCTGGATACATGAAACTGTTTATAATGCTGAAAGACAGGGGTCCATAAGTGGTGAAGAGAATGAGTTTTGGTAATCTCCAATCTGGCTTGCCTGTCAAAGTATTTCATCATTTCAGTATACTGTGGCTAATCCTCTACATACACACCATAAGGTTTCCAGTTTCCCATTTTCACCATACCCCTATTGTGATCTTACTGGGTTTGCTGAAAGCAAGGCTACTCAAACCTTTTTTGACTCTCATCATCCATGTAATAACTCAGAAAGCCTGACTGGAAAGGAATATTAGGCTGAGGTGGGTACTGCAAATGCTGGAGATTAAAGTCAATATTAGAGTGGTGCTGGAAAAGCACAGCAGGTCAGGCAGCATCCAAGGAGCAGGAAGATCGACGTTTCGGGCAAAAACCATTCATCAGGATGAAGGAGTTTTGCCTGAAACGTCAATTTT
The DNA here is from genome assembly GCF_020745735.1 of Hemiscyllium ocellatum. Classification (NCBI taxonomy): domain Eukaryota; kingdom Metazoa; phylum Chordata; class Chondrichthyes; order Orectolobiformes; family Hemiscylliidae; genus Hemiscyllium; species Hemiscyllium ocellatum. Next base: position 138,800,389 of record NC_083401.1, read on the forward strand.
CCTGCTCTTTGGATGCTGCCTGACCTGCTGTGCTTTTCCAGCACCACTCTAATCTGGAAAGGAATATTGTCTGTTGTTCAATACTAAAACAGAGCCATTACTTGCAGTGTCAATAGGCGTGTCCCAGTTTGGAGCAGTCAGTTCTGCAGATCCATCCCTGGGTCTACCTTTTTTTCCCCTGAATGGCTTTCCCATAACTAAATCACTCTGACGTTTTTCCTTTATTTATCTATCAGCTGTCACCACCAAAATACCCATGCAGCCAATTAGATATTCATGCAAAGTCCATTATAAGTGAGGGAGGGGTAGGAAAGCAGGATGAGGATAAATCAAAATGGAGATGGATGGGAAAATAAAGCACTCTATCTGATACAGTGCCCACCTCTCTCTAAAGGTGTTGACAGCACTGGTGAACACCTAACGCTTCCTCTCTAACAAAGCCTAGGCATGAACATATAAAGGGCTCAAATGATGAGCGCTAACTGGGCAGGTCATTACCTGTTACCCAGGGAATTCATAGTCATTGAGCTCCACAGGGAGATTAAATGGTGATACCCCATGGACATTGTTGGGATTGTCACAATATTGTGCATGCCTTCAAGAGATGTTCATCGCCTTCACCTATCCCATCCAGAAAATGGGAATTTATGCCAGAACAGATTTAAAAGATCTGGTTTTATACTTAAGGCTTGACAAAGTTGTGGAAGTTGATATGAATAACAAGACAAGGAACTATGCAGAACTTTGAAACAATAAAAAAGTGGTCTATCCCTCAAGGTGTCTATAATACATCTTCCTTGAACATAGAGGTGACATTGTCTTCAACGGTAGAGTAAAATGGTCTGAGAGAACTTGAGGCTCATAGGTAACACTATACCTATTTCCTTTTCTATTGAAATCAATGAAGAAGAAATATTTCCATACAATATAAACTGACTGCTGCTCAGGAACCAGTCGATCGTCAGCCACTGCTGCAGATAAATATCATCCCATTCTTACAGATTGGAAAGTGCCAAGATGTTTGGCACCCAGTCTGTCTTTTGGTAGATCTTCATGAAGCATGCAATAGATAGATCATGTGATGTAAGTTCACCCAGAGTTCAGATATCTTGGCAGACATGAAGCTATGATTTATACCCTGGAATGTCTTTTCTGTTACTACTGTTCCTTCAACATAAGCAAATAGACAGACTGAGAGTCTAACACACACCTTATAAGGTGAGCTACTGGTATCTGGATCTTTATCTAGGTTTGTCTTATGGTTTATTATTGAGAGAGATCAGAACAGTCAGTGTCACAGCCTATTAATCCACGTATCTATAAACTACTCAAGCCACCAAGGATTTTTTTTGGTTTCATTGATTTCTCAATGAGCCAATTTAAACTGTAGAAAATACAACTACATAAGACAAAAATGAATTTCACCAGTTGGGTAGACAGGATGCACAACATGACATCACCAGGAAATGATTATCATTGGCACACCATAGTCAACTAGCAAGCTATCCGCCATCATTAAACAGACACCTGCAGGTGCTGAGGCAGCTGTGCTAACCGTTGAACCACCATGCTGTCCTTATGGCCAACTGTAAAGATTGGCAGCTCAGGAGACTCAGTACACATCTCTGAAAGTGGAATTTGACTGACTGGATATCAGTGGGGCAGCAGGTATTTACCTTTGTACTTGTGGTCTGTTCTCAATCTAAAAGAAAATCCTTTTCCCTCAGTATGCCACATCAAGGCTGACTACATTTAGTGAACAGTCTCCTCACATGGAAACAGCAACTCGATTCACCACCATTAACAAAGTGCTGATGGTTTGATAAAATAGCCCTTATTAAGACATTTTCATGTGAAACATGCTGTTCACCTCCTTAGGCAGGCAGCATGCTGAAAACTAGCCCTCTCCCTTTTCCTGATGTTGGGTTGGGGGTACTAATCCTTGTGATTTGTCACAATTTTACTGAGCACTCTACTTCTTTTCTGCCTCCTGGAAGGTGATAAAATTTTGCCCAATTTTTTTTTTGATGGAATCTGTTGCATGTATTAACTAATACATGCACAAAGCGATTTAATGGCCCAAAGTCTCTGTTTTAGAAGGTATTTTGAATCCAGTTACTCCAAATATCTGACATCATGCAAAATAAACACAGCAATGCCCACGGTTGTCACAATGAGACTGAAATCTATGTTTCTGGTTAAAGGGAACACTGGGTACATACATAGTTGAGTTTAGCCTAAAAGGACGGCCAGCCAGGGAGGGAGATAAATATGCGGGTTTGATGCAGAATTTCTCTGTGTGGGAGGCAAATAACAAGTTAGTCTTGTAATTTTTGAAGAAGGACCTGAAATGTTAACTCTAATTTCTCTCCACAGATGCTGCCAGACTGCATGGTGGCTCAGTGTTTAGCACTGTTGCCTCATGGCGCCAGGGACCTGGGTTCAATTCCCACCTCTGGCAACTGTCTGTGTGGAGTTTGCACATTCTCCCCGTGTCTGCATGGGTTTCCTCCCACACTCCAAAGATGTGCAGGTTAGCTGAATTGGCCATGCTAAATTGCCTGTAGTGTTTGGTGCATTAGTCGGTTAAATGTAGGGGAATGGGTCTGGGTAGGTTGCTCTTCGGAGGGTCAGTGTGGACTCGTTGGGCCGAAGGGCCTGTTTTCACACTGTAGGGAATCTAATTTTTTAAAAATGAGTTTTTCCAGTAATTTCTGTTTTTTGTTCGTCTTGTAAGTACTGTGTTAATGTGACAAATTTCCACTAACCCTACTTGTATTGAAGGTGCACCCTATGTTGTAATCAAATGGTAGCCAATTAAAGTTGACATGTGGGACACACATACAGGGAATCCAATTGAGGGACAGCTAGCAGCTCCTTTTAGAGATGTAACTGCTGCTGCGGGTCTAACTGAGGCTGCTTACTCTAACTTCTCTGATATCTTGCCCTGCCTTTGGAGTCTTCTCTTTTCAGCTGTATCCGTCAGACTATGTTTTTAACTATAGGATTTTGCCCTCGCTGCCAACACGCTTTATCTTGTGCTGTAAGAGATATTTTGAGATATTGATCTAGAGTATCTCTAGGCTGTGACTGTCGAGGCTGTTTCATTCCTGACGTAGTATAATACACCTTTTACTCATGTCTGTACATTGCCGGTTATGAAGTACAGCTCTGCAGTATAGTACCTCTCTATTTGCTCCTACTGATCTGATGTTTTCTTTCCTAACGAGTCATGTCATCAGTTACAACTTCATCATTTATTTAAATTTCTTTATATTAGTGTAAATTCAGTGCTCTGTACCTAATCTTAATTTGGTAACTATAACCAAATTCAAATTTTTTGTAAATGGTATAAAATATTTTTAAGCCAGCAAATATTTATAAAATATCCTACATACATATTTATAGCTCACTCATTTGTTTATCATCTCAACACAAAACTTCTAAGTCAAAGTTTTGATGAGAGAGTATTTGGTAACATTTTCTGATTTGGGAATTATGAAGCATTATTTGTCATTTTCATCATAACGAAACTTGAAAAGAGACAATGGTGTGTTTAATGTGACTTATATCTGTGTACTATGCAGCTACAAAGAAAAGCAGGTCAGGATGATCCAGCTGACCACGGCACCATGGTGCAGAAGGCCATTTAAGAGAGGGAGTAAAAAGACAAATAGTTGTTATAGGGGATTCTATAATTAGGGGGACAGATAGTATCCTATGCAAGTCGGATCGGGAGTCTTGCATGGTGTGTTGCCTGCCCGGTGCCGGGGTGCGGGACATCTCCAATCAGCTTGAAAGGATATTGGAGCGAGAGGGGGAGGATCCAGTTGTTGTGGTCCACGTTGGGACTAACAAAATAGGCAAAGTTAGGGTGGAGGACCTGTTTGGGGATTATCAAGCACTAAGAAGGAAATTGAAGTGCAGGTCCTCAAAGGTCATAATCTCCGGATTACTGCCCGAGCCACATGCCAATTGGCATAGGGATAAGAAAATTAGGGAAGTAAACATGTGGCTAAGGGCTTGGTGTGGGAAAGAGGGATTCCATTTCATGGGGCATTGGCATCAGTTTTGGGACCAGGGGGATCTGTACCGTTGGGACGGTCTCCACCTGAAACGATCAGGTACCAATGTTCTAGCGAAGAGGATAAATAGGGTGGTCAGTAAGACTTTAAACTTCTGAGTTGGGGGAAAGCGACAGGGAGTATGGAGTTAAATGGAAAGTTAAACAACAGGATAGCATATGTGCAGGCGGATTTAAACTCGAGGCAGACTGGGAATGCAACAAAAAGGAAGGATAACTTAGGACATCTTATGACTTCCAATATCTCTAATGATAAAGTTAGCGTTAAGGCACTTTACCTGAATGCTCGTAGCATTTGTAACAAAGTAGATGAACTAATGGCACAGATCATCGTGAATGATTATGATGTGGTAGGCATCACAGAGACATGGTTGCAGGGGGTTCAGGACTGGCAGTTATAAATCCAAAGATTGACAACTTATCGAAAAGACAGGGAGGTGGACAGAGGGGGCGGGGTGGCCTTGTTAGTTAAGAACAAAATTAAATCTATGGCACTGAATGGCATAGGGTCGGATGATGTGGAGTCTGTGTGGGTGGAATTGAGAAACCACAAAGGCAAAAAAATCAGAATGGGAGTTATCTACAGACCTCCTAACAGTGGTCAGGACCAGAGGTGCAACATGTACCGGGAAATAGAAAAGGCATGTCAGAAAGGCAAGGTCATGGTGATCATGGGAGACTTCAATATGCATGTGGACTGGGTAAATAATGTTCCAGTGGATCCAAAGAAAGGGAATTCTTGGAATGCTTACAGGATGGCTTTTTGGAACAGCTTGTCATGGAGCCCACAAGGGAGCAGGCTATTCTGGACCTAGTGCTATGTAATGAACCAGACTTTATAAAAAATCTTAAAGTAAGGGAACACTTAGGAAGCAGCGATCATAATATGGTGTAGTTCAGTCTGCAGTTTGAAAGAAAGAAGGCAAAATCGGATGTAATGATGTTATAGTTAAATAAAGGTAATTATGAGGGCATGAGATAGGAACTGACGAAAATCGACTGGAAGCAGAGACTAGCGGGGAAGACAGTAGAGCAAAAATGGCAGGAGTTTGTGGGTATAATTGAAGACACCGTACAGAGGTTCATCCCCAAGAAAACAAAGATTATCTGGGGAGGGATTAGACCGCCATGGCTGACAAAGGAAGTCAGGAAATGCATCAAAGAAAAAGAGATCCTATAAAGTGGCCAACAGCACTGGGAAATCAGAAGATTGGGAAGGCTACAAAAACAAACAGAGGATAACAAAGAGAGAAATAAGGAAGGAGAGGATCAAATATGAAGGTAGGCTAGCCAGTAATATTAGAAATGATAGTAAAAGTTTCTTTCAATACATGAGAAACAAACGACAGGCAAAAGTAGACATTGGGCCACTTCAAACTGATGTTGGAAGGCTAGTAATGGGAGATAAGGAAATAGCTGTAGAACTTAATAAGTACTTTGCGTCAGTCTTCACAGTGGAAGACATGAGTAATATCCCAACAATTAAAGGGAGTCGGGGGTTGAGTTGAGTATGGTTGCCATTACAAAAGAGTCACTGCTAGAAAAGCTAAAAGGTCTTAAAATTGACAAATCTCCTGGCCCTGATGGGCTACATCCAAGAGTTCTGAGGGAGGTGGCTGAGGAAATAGTGGAGGCATTGGTTGAGATCTTTCAAAAGTCACTGGATTCAGGGAAAGTCCCGGATGATTGGAAGACTGCTGTTGTAACCCCATTGTTCAAGAAAGGATCAAGACAAAAGGTGGAAAATTATAGGCCAATTAGCCTAACCTCGGTTATTGGTAAAATTCTAGAATCCATCGTTAAGGATGAGGTTTCTAAACTCTTGGAAGAGCAGGGTAGGATTAGAACAAGACAACATGGATTTAGTAAGGGGAGGTCGTGCCTGACAGATGTGTTAGAATTCTTTGAAGAGGTGACAAGTAGGTTAGACCAGGGAAACCCAGTGGATGTGATCTATCTAGACTTCCAAAAGGCCTTTGATAAGGTGTCACACAGGATGCTGCTGAGTAAGGTGAGGGTCCATGGTGTTTGAGGTGAGCTATTGGTATGGATTGATGATTGGCTGTCTGACAGAAGGCAGAGAGTTGGGATAAGAGGTTCTTTTTCGGAATGGCAGCCAGTGACAAGCAGTGTCCCACAGAGTTCAGTGTTGGGGCCGCAGCTGTTCACGTTATATATTAATGATCTGGATGAAGGGACTGGGGGAATTCTAGTGAAGTTTGCCGCTGATACAAAGTTAGATGGACAGGCAAGTAGTACTGAGGAAGTGGGGAGGCTGCAGAAGGATCTAGACAGTTTGGGAGAGTGGTTCAGGAAATGGCTGATGAAGTTCAATGTGAGCAAATGCGAGGTCTTGCACTTTGGAAAAAAAGAATACAAGTAGGGACTACTTTCTAAACGGTGAGAAAATTCATAAAGCCAAAGTACAAAGGGATCTGGGAGTGCTAGTCGAGAATTCTCTAAAGGTAAGCATGCAGGTTGAATCCATGATTAAGAAAGCGAATGCAATGTTGTCATTTATCTCAAGAGGGTTGGAATATAAAAGCAGCGATGTGCTACTGAGACTTTATAAAGCTCTGGTTAGGCCCCATTTAGAATACTGTGTCCAGTTTTGGTCCCCACACCTCAGGAGGGACATACTGGCACTGGAGCGTGTCCAGCAGAGATTCACACGGATGATCCCTGGAATAGTAGGTCTAACATACGAGGAATGGCTGAGGATCCTGGGATTGTACTGATTGGAGTTTAGAAGTTTAAGGGGAGATCTAATAGAAACTTACAAGATAATACATGGCTTGGAAAGGATGGACGCTAGGAAATTGTTTCCGTTAGGCGAGGAGACTAGGACCCGTGGGCACAGCCTTAAAATTAGAGGGGGTCAATTCAGAACAGAAATGCGAATACATTTCTTTAGCCAGAGAGTGGTGGGCTTGTGGAATTCATTGCCACGGAGTGCAGTGGAGGCCGGGATGCTAAATGTCTTCAAGGCAGAGATTGATAAATTCTTGAAGTCACAAGGAATTAAGGGCTACGGGGAGAATGCGGGTAAGTGGAGTTGAAATGCCCAACAGCCATGATTAACTGGTGGAGTGGACTCGATGGGCCGAATGGCCTTACTTCCACTCCTTTGTCTTATGGTCTTAGGCAGCATCCAAAGAGCAGGAGAATCGATGTTTCGGGCATAAGCCCTTCTCCTGCTCCTTGGATGCTGCCTGACCTGCTGCGCTTTTCCAGCAACACATTTTTCAGCTCTGATCTCCAGCATCTGCAGTCCTCACTTTCTTCTAGTTACAAAGAAATACAAATAGTGCATCAGATGCATTCTACTGAAGGTGGTGAATGTGAAGCCTGCACCTTTCATCTATTTTTCTTTCAGTTTTGTAACGTGTATAGTAAGAGTTGTTTTGAAGAGTAGTAAAATCTGCTGGGCCCGCATGAAGTTCTTGTTAAACAATTATAGAGACCAGACATGTGGGATTTTGAAAGTTGCAACGATACAAAAGATTCACTAGGTGTCAGACATTGTGAACAGTTGTTCTTTCCCATTTTCTCGATAGTTAGTTTGGTAAGTATTGCCAACATTTTTCATTACTGGTTGGTCTATTTAACCAGATTTCTTTATAAAAATAGACATTGATATCTTAGCAACTGGCATTGAAAAATAATACTGTTCATGATCAATTAAAATAACATGTATAGGCTGCAAAATTAAAATAAAAGACTGTTTCTTCTTGAACTGTAATATTAATTCAAACTAACTACTAAAAATATGAGAATTTCAAATTCTTTATTAACAGATTGCAAGTGCAAAGCATTTCATTCAACACAAAATAAGAGTAAAACATATTTAACAGCACGGATCATCATGCTGGGCCATTAATTCTTATGATTGTATCTTCCAAGTAATGGACTTTAAGACAGGCAGCAACTGATAGGGTTTACATGACTGGAATTATTCACGCAGTACATAAATAGGATAGTACAAAATGATTAGCAAGGTAAAACAGTAAGATATTATTTATCAGTAAATAATTTTTCAAGTATTAAATCCAATCTGCTATCAACAGTCATTATTTTGACCATCTGTGATGCATTAGATTTTAGGGCAGAATAAGTTTTGCACAGCTTTCTGCTGTCACTTTTGAACTGAAACTTTACTATGAAACAAAAACTTAAATATAGATTAATGAACAGAAGTACTTATCAGCCCTCTTCAATGCAGACATTTTCTTTTGAAATTGAATTGTGTGCGGTCATTTAATGTTTGATAATACCTTTCATGCTTCTTAACTGTATGGTTTAATCAAAAACAGATCTTTGCAATTGTCCAATTTAAGACTCAACATTAATTCACCTACAGCAAAAAAAGGACAGCCCACAGATGATAATCTGTTCTACAAACAGATGTAACAGGAAGTTATTTTAAGATTTTAGCTGATAATACTATTTTCATTTTATAGTTAATTTTCTGAAGTAATCTACTTTCATTGTTTCAATGTTGGAAAATTCTTTTTGAAGTGATTACCATAGTCACTATCAGACTTTTATGATTAGTCGTCTTATCGGTAGAATTTTGAAATTTATTATTTCATGTACAGTACAGGATTGAAGATCAGATTATCATAGAATGTGTTGGAAAAGTGTCACAGTTAAACATTTGTAAGAGAGTTCCAAAAGTACAACATGTAATTCTGTGAAGCCCACAGAGTTTAAGAAATGCAGATGATAATCTCAAAGTCGTTATCTAATTTCTGCAACTATGTTAACGACATTTCAGGAGGTTATTTTGGAATGTTCTGCCTTTGGTGAACATTTTGTACCCCTCAGTTAAATTATTCTGCTTACCTTTGAAATCTGTAATGGCAGCTTGTGCTCCTTGCCACCTTGCAGTCTGAATCCCCAGGGTGCTCCACCACTGATTGTGACACAGATGTAATCCCCAATGCCCATGGATGTGAATTTGTATAGAGCTTCCTCTCTCTGGAACTGGTGAACCTCTAAGATGGAGCTTAGGTCAGAGTGAAACTGCTTTCTAGTTTGTAGATACAGCTCAGTTTGTCTGAGAAAAGGCAGTCACTCAGCACAGTTACCAGCCACTTACAGCACCACTGTACAATGTACGTCAGAGGCTGCAGCTCAGCCCCATCAAAAGAAAGTTATCCAGAAAGCTGAGCACACAAGAGACACAGTGCAACAAATCAGTGACCAGCTCAAGATAAACAAGAGGAGGAAATGTAAGGTAAAAAAAAAGCAAGCTGTTACTATTTCCAAACTGAAAACAGTTTGCTATTCCAAAACAGAAGACAGGCAGCCCTGCCCATTCAAAAATAAACTCCTCCCACCTCTTAAAAATACAAAAAATCAGTTCAACTGAAACTGTTTGGAAAAGTATCCAGAAAATCATATAGCAAGGAGATAGCAGGGAACTTCCGTGATATTTAAAATATACGTATGAAGATTGTACAGAGAGGGGAAAAAAAAGAGAGCTGGGTACTATTTTGGTAATCTGCAGCAATTTGAAAACCATGTCCAGCTGCTAAAACTATATTGAGAGAGATTGGTTAGGACTGTTGTTGTTTGAGGAGTCCTCCCCTTCAAAACTTACATAGAATGTCAGGTGAGTTAAATCTAGGTGAGTTTTGATCTTTTATGAAAGTCAAATCAAGCCCCTACCCCCACTGTAAACACTACAATGCAATTTGTAGTTTAGTTCTGGTAAAATGTGGAAGGTTTTTGGTGTGTTCTTAGCAGCATCAGGGACATTGCAATCAATTTCAGACCCTTTAGGCTAAAGAGCAGAAAAATTCGCCAAGTTGGCCTGCTGCTGATTACGATTGAATGATTCATGCTGGAAAGCAAGCATATTTTGCATTAGTTAAGAATGTCAGCCCAGACCTGGTGCCCTCTCAGTCAAATAACCGAATACCTCTCAATTCTCTATGGCTGTTCAATGAATATGCTTCATGTACCTGAGGGTGGGTGGCACCTGCGAAAATTTGTGCTTTTCCTGTACAGCGAACACAGTCAGGCGAGGAGATGGGAAGAAAAGGCAAAAGATCATATGATTGAAAGTGACTGATGCTAATAAAGCACAGAGAGAAAATGCTGGAATTCTGTGGCTTCTTGGCAAAATACTGACATGTAAATTCGCATTTTTATAAGTAAAGACCCAAAATTAGGACAAAAGTAATGGTTGTATGAGAACGAAGGGCTAGGAACATTAATTAGGTTATTAGGTTAGAAAAGATGGAAACAAAGAAATGTAAGGATTTACAAACTACTTTCTGAAAGGTCAAGCCAAAATGGAAAAGTGAAATTAGCTGGCATTCATTGTTCAATTCTGTCCAAGAGCACTCACTTGTCAAACTGACTCATTTCCTAAATACAAAAATGGATGAGACAATCAGGTTAGTACAAAACATGGACAGCGAATCAGTGATGATCGAATTCTAGGGACAGTTAGTTGTTCTATTATGCGATGGTTACATTCTTGCACTATAGAAAATAGCGCTTAAAGTGTTTATGATGTAAATGCTTTACAGCCAACACAAGTTTTAAATTTTGCGCTTTAGAAACAGTGTCCCCAATCCTGACTCAGGCGACTGACTGTGTGGAGTTTGCACATTCTCCCCGTGTCTGCGTGGGTTTCCTCCGGGTGCTCCGGTTTCCTCCCACAGTCCAAAGATGTGCGGATCAGGTGAATTGGCCAAGCTAAATTGCCCATAGTGGGAGATCCAAGATGGCGGCGACTCAGCAAGTCTGAGTCTACAGAGCCCTTCCCAAAACCTGGGAAAAGTGGGTTTCCTGCCCCCACCACACTTGCCAAACCACCCAAAAAATTTCTTTAATCTTAATTAGCTGCTGAATATTATATTTAAATAGTCTAATACTGAGTGGATAATGAGTAAATCAAAGGGACCCCGCAGCTCTCAGAAAACAAAGACCCCTCCCCCACCCTCCTCTCCTCCTGCTGCAGCTGATGTAAAAACAGGCCTTATAGAGATGATTGCTAGATTGGAATCGACACTCGTCAATTTCATCGCAGAATCCCGACAGAGATGGAATGCATTCAAAGAAAAGCTGCAGAAACAGAATCAAACTATTGGAGAATTACAGGGCCGAGTGGAGGGGGCGGAACTAAAGGCCACGACCTCCGAGGCTGCAGCTCAAACAGCTGCAGAACAGGTGCGAGCTCTGGAGCAGAGAGTCAGGGCCTTTGAAATCTACATGGATGATATTGACAACAGAAATTGGAGAAAGAATATTCGGTTGCTGGGCCTTCAAGAACAAGAAGGGAAAGGACAGTTAGCAGCATTTCTGGAGCGATGGCTGCCCCAGCTTTTAAACCTGGGGGCTGAAACTGACCGGGTAAGGGTGGAGTGGGCCTACCGGGTCGCAGTACGCGGATCTGGCCCAAACCAGCGCCCACGCCCGGTCCTGTTCCGGCTGCAGAGTTATAGGGAGAGGCAGATACTCCTGGATGCCTCCAGAAAGCTTGGAAAGGATCCTAAAGCTATGATTCATGAAGGATCCAAGATTATGTTATTTCAGGACTTCTCCCCGGCTTTGGCACGAAGAAGGAAGGCGTTTGATGAGGTGAAGAAATGTTTAAGGGACTTAGATATTCAATACACCTTACGCTACCCAGCGACGTTATGCTTTACCCACGAAGGATCCGAGTATAATTTTAGATCATCGGAAGAGGCCAAGAAACTTTTAGACTCGGTTAAATAAATCGTAAGAGACAATTTATGTTGGCTTGCCTCTCCCACACTCCGTGGGGAGAAATGGATACTTTATTCTACTTTACTTTTGCCTCTGGGAGCGGGGTTGTCTTCCTTGCTATGTTATTATACTTAACTGTAATCTGTTGGAGTTGTAATTTTATAGTTATGTGTGTTTGTACGTGGCATTGATGCTATTAGATATACTCAGGTATGGGTGGGGAGGGGTGGGGGTGCGGCGCTCACTGTTAACTCTAGCTCGGTATTATATCTAAATCCTATTAAGGAGCGCCCGGGTCGAGGGTGGGATACTGTTTGGGAGAGGATATGGTGGAACGTTGGAAAGGTAGTAAGGCCCCCTGAGAACAAAGGGGAAGATCTCCATTCAAACATGTTTAATTTTTTTTTGTTCTTATTGTTTGGAAATAGCTTCCTTTTTATCATACTGTTATGAGTGTATTAGAGAACATTTTCTCTTATTTGAAGGATGTAAGCGACTCAACTATACACTCTGGATGATTGTGGATTAGTTGAATTTTGATGATTATATATTTAAGATCTATTTTTATATTAATGTTTGTGCTTGAAAATTCTGCTTATTTTTGTAAATTTGTCAAAATGTTAAATTCCCAATAAAAATATCTATATAAAAAAAAATTGCCCATAGTGTTAGGTAAGGGGTAAATGTAGAGGAATGGGTGGGTTTCGCTTCGGCGGGTCGGTGTGGACTTGTTGGGCCGAAGGGCCTGTTTCCACACTGTAAGTAATCTAATCTAATCTAATCTAATTCATCAAACAAATTTGCACTGACAAAACGCACATTATAACAGAACAACCTGTATGGGAAATAGTCCAGGGTGTGTCATTGCTGGAGGACAAGAAAGTTAAAAGTAATTTTGAACAAAAAATCATTTGTGGGATGGGAATATCACTGGCTGAGCCAGTTGCCATCCCTAATTGCCCAAAGGCAGTTAAGAGTCAACCAGATTGCTGTGGGTCTGGAGTCATGTATGGGCCAGACCAGGGTAAAGATAGCTGTTTCCTTCCCTCAAGGATATTAGTGAACCATATGGGAGGCCCCCAACAAGTGATTTTTAGTCTCTTAATTCCAGTTTTATAAATTCAAACTTCACCATTTGCCATGGTGGGACTCAAACCCAGGTCCCCTAACAGGATTAATAGCCCAATGAGAATACCAGTAGGCCATCACATCCCCATTATGAAAACATTGTTGAGAAACTCATTATTCCTCCAAATTTGATTCAAATAATAATCATGGACAATGTCAAATCCTATTATATCGCTTCAGAGAGTGAAAGGTGAAAACACTTTTTTTTTGTGTATTAATTTCGCAAGAATGAAGACCTGGAAGACTCTTCTCTGAACCTTGTGATAGAGTAACACCAATAACCGCAACTCTGACTGATTGGGCTGAAGATACTTTCCACAATACAGAGAATACTACAACAGAGAAACCAAAGTGGGAGAGGCTATTTAGACCGAGACCAATACCTTCTCCACATCAGCATAAAGAGGAAATATATTAATTGCAAAAAATAAAATAAAATAAGTAACAAAGAGGATTGATGAGGGCAGAGCGGTAGATGTGATCTATATAGAATTCAGTAAGGCATTCAACAAGGTTCCCCATGGGAGACTGGTTAGCAAGGTCAGATCTCACGGAATACAGGGAGAACTAGCCATTTGGATACAGAACTGGCTTGAAGGCAGAAGACAGAGGGTGGTGGTGAAGGGTTGTTTTTCAGACTGGAGGCCTGTGACCAGTGGAGTGCCACAAGGATCGGTGCTGGATCCTCTACTTTTTGTCATTTACATAAATGATTTGGATGCGAGCATAAGAGTTACAATTAGTAAGTTTGCAGATGATACCAAAATTGGAGGTGTAGTGGACAGCAAAGACAGTTACCTCAGAGTACAACAGGCTCTTGACCAATTGAGCCAATGGGCTGAGAAGTGGCAGTTGGAGTTTAATTCAGATAAATGCAAGGTGCTGCATTTTGGGAAAGCAAATCTTACCAGGATTTATACACTTAATGGTAAGGTCCTAGGGAGTGTTGCTGAACAAAGAGACCTTGGAGTGCAGGATCATAGCTCCTTTGAAAGTGGAGTCGCAGGTAGATAGAATAGTGAGGAGAAAGTGAGGACTGCAGATGCTGGAGATCAGAGCTGAAAATGTGTTGCTGGAAAAGCGCAGCAGGTCAGGCAGCATCCAAGGAACAGGAGAATTGACATTTCAGGCATAAGCCCTTCTTCAGGAATGAGGAAAGTGTGTCCAGCAGGCTAAGATAAAAGGTAGGGAGGAGGGACTTGGGGGAGGGGTGTTGGAAATGCGATAGGTGGAAGGAGGTCAAGGTGAGGGTGATAGGCCAGAGTGGGGTGGGGGCGGAGAGGTCAGGAAGAAGATTGCAGGTTAGGAAGGCGGTACTGAGTTCGAGGGATTTAACTGAGGCAAGGTGGGGGGAGGGGAAATGAGGAAACTGGAGAAACGGACCCCACCACCAGGGATATATTTCCTTCCCCTCCTCTATCAGCGTTCCGAAAAGACCACTCCCTCCGTGACTCCCTCGTCAGGTCCACACCCCCCACCAACCCAACCTCCACTCCCGCCACCTTCCCCTGCAACCGCAAGAAATGCAAAACTTGTGCCCACACCTCCTCCCTTACTTCTCTCCAAGGCCCCAAGGGATCCTTCCATATCCGCCACAAATTCACCTGCACCTCCACACACATCATCTATTGCATCCGCTGCACCCGATGTGGCCTCCTCTATATTGGGGAGACAGGCCATCTACTTGCGGAACGTTTCAGAGAACACCTCTGGGAGACCCGGACCAACCAACCCAACCACCCCGTGGCTCAACACTTCAACTCCCCCTCCCACTCCACCAAGGACATGCTGGTCCTTGGACTCCTCCATCGCCAGACCATAACAACACGACGGTTGGAGGAAGAACCACAAGGTATGAACTCAGATTTCTCCAGTTTCCTCATTTCCCCTCCCCCCACCTTGTCTCAGTCAAATCCCTCGAACTCAGCACTGCCTTCCTAACCTGCAATCTTCTTCCTGACCTCTCCGCCCCCACCCCACTCCGGCCTATCACCCTCACCTTGACCTCCTTCCACCTATCGCATCTCCAATGCCCCTCCCCCAAGTCCCTCTTCCCTACCTTTTATCTTAGCCTGCTAGACACACTTTCCTCATTCCTGAAGAAGGGCTTATGCCCGAAACGTCGATTCTCCTGTTCCTTGGATGCTGCCTGACCTGCTGCGTTTTTCCAGCAACACATTTTCAGATAGGATAGTGAAAAAGGCATTTGGTATCCTTTCCTTTATTGGTCAGAGTATTGAGTACAGGAGTTGGGAGGTCATGTTGCGGCTGTACAGGATATTGGTTAGGCCACTGTTGGAATATTGCGTGCAATTCTGGTCTCTTTCCTATCGAAAAGATGTTGTGAAACTTGAAAGGGTTCAGAAAAAATTTACAAGGATGTTGCTAGGGTTGGGGGATCTGATCTACAGGGAGAGGCTGAACAGGCTGGGGCTGTTTTCCCTGGAGCATCGGAGGCTGAGGGGTGACCTTTATAGAGGTTTACAAAATTAAGAGGGGCATGGATAGGGTAAATATGCAAAGTCTTTTCCTTGGGATCAGGGAATCCATAACTAGAGGGCATAGGTTTACGGTGAGAGGAGAAAGATATAAAAGAGATCTAAGGGGCAACTTTTTCATGCAGAGGGTGGTACATGTATGGAATGAGCTGCCAGAGTAAGTGATGGAGGCTGATACAATTGCAACATTTTAGAGGCATTTGGATGGTTATATGAATAGGAAGCATTTGGAGGGATATGGGCCAGATGCTGGCAGGTGGGCGTAGACGGGGTTGGGATATCTGGTCGGCATGGGCGGGTTGGACCGAAGGGTCTGTTTCCGTGCTGTACATCTCTATGACTCTGTGAACCTAAAAAAGTAAGAAATCAGGGTTTTTAAAAACAGCTCTACAGAAGAGACTTTATGCGAAAGAAATAAAAGCCTCTAACCTCTAAAAAGCATATTTTGTATATTACAAAGCTTTAGATGAAGACAGAACAATTGAACTCTTGATACCTTATAATACCATTAGCAATCTGAGCAGCAAGTTGAAAAGTCATGATTAATGACCAAAGATAACAATTAAGATAGATTTCTTAACAGAATAATTGACATATTTGACCATTCATCAGAGATGATGTTCTTTTCTTCCTTCTCTCTCCGATTTTGTCCTCACTCCTGTTTCTCTGAGGGAAGTAGAATATCTGGCATTCTGCTATCTCATCTGAATGTATGTCAGATGTGAGTTGGAGGAGTTGAATAATGGTAAATTTAAACTTAACCCTGCTGTCATTTAATATCCACACATGTACTTGCTGCTGAGAGTGAAGTGAACTCTAGTACCCCATGTTACTAAGGTTCATAATTACTGACTCAGTGTAGATCAGATAATGGGATTTGTCTGGTTTGCATGGCTCATTAATGTTACGTGGTGTATTCACACACTAAATGATTCCAGTTTAACAAGCTTGCTAATCCTAACACTAATACAAATGGATGGAATCTCAGAACTATTTGCAATTTCCTGCTCATTACCTCAGAGCTACTTGTGGGATCTTGCTGGGCCTGCACATTGGTTTTTGCTGCATTTCGCCATGTTATAACAGCTACTGCACTTCACAAAGTATTTCAACTACTATAAAACTTTATAAGATATCCTGATGTCATGAAAGGGAATATAAATACAAGTTGTTTTATTTACAATCATTTGGCAATTGTGTTATAAAATGATAAACGTGAAATTGGCAATAAGTAAATGTTCCCATAGACTTGAAATCTCTCAAATCTTAATGTTGATTTTGAAAAGGGTATGCCTTATCAGTTTTAGCTAGTACTACTGTGGGTTTCCTTTGAACATCTATAAATCTGAACATATTTGAATATCTGAGAACTTCGAATTTTTGATAACTAGTAAATAAATCAGCCTGTTAAAACCTAGAATGTGTATAATTTTGCAGCGCATTATATGCTCTTTTTAAACAATCATCCTTGAAATTACTCCAGTAAATGTCAATTTTACTCTCCGGAACAATAATTAAATTTTGTGTTACAACTAGGGCTTTGGATTTTCAATCTTGGTTTGAGATTGCAGTGCCTCTGATTCAATCTCTTAAATTCCCGAATCTTAGCGAGCAATCAAAACTGCCAGTTTGTTGACTGGACACACCCCTTCATTGGTGATGGCAATTTTCTTTTCTTCTTTACCAGATGAAATTGACATTACAGAATGGAACAAGTCGTATCTTAAAATATTTAAACAAGGGAAAATGTAACTATCTTACGGTTACTTTCAACTGCATTATTATCGCTGGACCCTTTCTTTCAATAGCCTGGCACCATCTTTGATCAGAAACTTAACTGGACCATCTGTATCAATACCAAGTCCTCAAAACCTGGCCAAATTCTGGGTAATCTGCAAAGATCAACCTGCATCTTGACTTCCCAGTAACTTTCCATCAACTGAAAGTAAAAGTCAGAGTATAATATATCAAGGGTTGTGGTGGCAGACAGGAAAGTGGAGTTAGATCATAGTCAAATTGCCATGATAATAATGAATGGCCCAGCAAGTGACTCAAAGGGCAGAATGGCCTGGCTTGCTTCAAAGGCTTATGTTATTTATTGCAGGACAAAATATTAACATTAAATAACAAAGGTAGGGCTGAGTAAAAGTGAAAGATTCTTTTGGTGTGTCTTTTGTGATTTTTAGCCATTGTGCCCCAAAAGTTCCTCTGTGTCTGATTTCTTTCAGTAATGTTCTTCTGTGTTATGTTTCTTGTCATAGTCTTTGCTCCTGTAACACTAGCCTTTGAATTGATGCTCTTCCAGCAGCGATTGATGTTTATCTCAGCTTGTCCCTCTTGGAATGGCCTTTAGTGTTTTGGATTATGGAGCTGCTTGGGACAAACCTCAACAAAAAGAAACACTTCATATTTTTCCAGTTCCTTTTTGCACTTAAGGGACATTCCTGAAGGAAATTCATCACGAGCAGCTCTGTAAAGCAGGACTCTCGGATCTGTTCCCAGTGACATCTCAAATACCGTCTACCACAGTCAATTTGGGAAATAAGTCAATATTAGAGGAGCAAATAAGGCAGGCAGCAGTCGCTTCCCAATTTCAATTACCTCTAAGGCAGTGTATGATGGTGTTGAGACACCAATTGTGCATGAAGGTTCTGATTGTGGAAGAAGCCAAGCCATGTCCACGTGATTGTTTGAAAGTCCTGGAAATGAGGCATTCTGCCAAATGACCTTGACAATTTACCCACAAAATTATATGAAGTGTCGAGAAACCCACTGTATCCATATCAGCAGGGCATCAAGCAAATTAGGTGCAACATCAAATTGATGGACATCTGTAGGGAAAGGTATTTTACATGAGGGACATGACATGGAGCATTCCTCAGCAGCGTAAACAGACTCATCCTTTGAAACAACAGGAATAGATAGATCCTCAGCATTTGGTGTTTGCTAACAAAGGATCTTTGCACAGCTTGATGCAGACTTAGACAAAGAAACATATTGATATGCTCCCAACCCTTGCCTGGAGATTCGTACATGATGTTCCTGTAGGCCAACTGATCCTTTGTTGCCTTCACTGTCAGTTTAAACTCTCTGAAAATGCTGGGGATTTGGTGCAAAAGGGCTGTAGGTGAGTGAAAAAACTTGGAAAAATGAATAGTCAGGTTGAAATGGAAAATGGATTTGTGGAGCTCACCCTCTTTCCTATGCAGCTAAGAATCTGGTCATTAGCTGTGAGGGTTTTTCTGTGTTGCTATACTTACTTCAGTCTTGTACCATGCCCAGTTCCCAGAACTGGTGATCCCAAGTCACTTTCCACATTATCTTGAGGCCAACAACAGATGGTTTTACTGTACCTATTTTTTATATAGATTTCATTTTGACATTATCAATATCAAATACTGGAATTTGCCATTAACATACTTTTCTACAAAAGTTCATTTTTGAGTTTATTTGTTTTCTTCAAAATTTATTCTTAATAAAGTAGGTGTTGCAATATTGTATTTTCATGTAACATGGATGATTTTTAAATTGTATGGTTGGTAGGATTAGACTCCAGCAAAAGAATTTCAAATTCTCTGTAAGAAATCTTGCTATCACCTGTATAGATAATAGTCTTTTAGAAGTGTTAAGATTTCAAAGTATTTTAGCACCAACAGCGAGGACTGAATTTTCCCAACCCCTGAAAGATGTGGGCAATGGTGAGTCAGTTGGAAAATATGTCTACAATGGAAAAGTGAGATTCTCAACATTGATTAAAATTGTGCTCAATACATTTTAATAGCTCAATGAGAATCTCAATAGTAACTGACAATAGGATTATTTGCATGCATTAATATTTTATAATCGAATATCGCCTCATTTTGCACAAAATGTTATTTTTATAATACTTTAGAGAAACAAGATAGCAGAAATATCTATGGAATTATCAACAAGTATCTCACTGCTGCAGCTTGCTGTCATCTTTTCTGGGTCACTATAATATTCAAAATTTCCCAATATTTCTATTAGCAGCAACCATCCACAGCCTCAATACATGGACGTTGGTATTGGTAAAGCAATGATATCACCATACTGTAATGGCACTCCCCTGACTGCACTCCAGAACTCACTGACCTCTTACATTGCAATGTTATTGCCAGGTCACTTCGCACACGTGGACAGGTGCTCACCTCATGAATGGGTGTTGGGTGCGTCTCATGGCCTGCTTTCTTAGCTCTCAATTACTTTGTACAAACTTGGATGTCGATAGCATTTTCTGTCTTGCCTTGTCTTTTTGTGCATTGCCACATCATTCAGAACTTAGAGGCACATCGGAAAGTCATGATAGTACTTCTATCAGTGAGGATACCAAGTCAGGCACGTTGTCATGTTTTACAGCAATGGTCAGGCTGCTGTACAGAATTGTCATCTGTCAACACCACAGCTGCAGCATGTGGTAGCTGCTGACACAGCAAACATGCTGAAAGTGCTTCAACTAAATGGCCGTGTCTCCAAGTTTAAGGGGAGTCATGCTCAGTCTAGTTGGGGAGACTGTCATCAGTTAGAATACTGACGCAGTAAGGAGACAGTGAGATCTGCAGATGCTGGAGATCAGAGTTGAGAGTATGTTGCTCTAAGTCAAAGCTATAGGCCAGTGTCAGCTTGGAGCTTGGATACGGTGTTAGCCATCCACTTGGAGCATTTGGGAGCAGGGTTCCTCACCCCATTAGTCTAGGGAGTTGGTCACAGTCAGTCTGCAGGTCCATTGGATTGAGTCTAGGGATTAGCAGCATCGGTTGGGAAGTTATACAGGTATCAGTCAAGGATCTTGTCAGTCAGCAACAGGACTATCAAATCCGGTTAGTCAGAGGGATGGGTTATAGTCAATCAAGGTGTGGGGCTATCAGGATCCACTGTTGTGATGGGGGTGTTGGAGAAGACAATTGTCGGCAGATGTAGAAGGGATAATTATTATGGGGGGGAGAGGCCAACTCAATGTAGGAAGGCAGGAGATGATGCAGCATGGGAGGGCATGTGTTACTGCAGGAAGGAGGCCATTGACAGTCACCACTAATGAAAACTCAGTGGCTCAAAGGTGGGAGAGTGCATGGCAATGATTGGCATAGCGAAGTTGTAAACATGGGGCTCATTGTAAAGTGGGGAGATGTAAAGAGTTGGGAACATGGGGAGGATTAAAGTAAATAGGGTTGTCAGGGTTATCAAAGCAAAAAGAAACATAAAGGTTTAGTGAGTGACCTGGACTGACAGGCCAAACCTACAACTCACTCTGTGAAGTGTTACCTGGGCCACCTTTCATTCTCATCCACTCTGTGAAGTGTTACCTGGGCCACCTTTCATTCTCATCCAAATTGCAAGTGCACAATGCAAATGAAAGTTTGCTGCCAGTACATCTGGAGTGGGCTAAGAAAGTATTTTGTTCAAATCTTTCAGGAACCAAGCTTTGCTTGTGAGCACTATTCCTGACTTGTGTCATGTAGACATGGTGGACAGACACTGGTGAGGCAGGAAGTAAATTATTCACCACCGAATTCATAGCCTCCAGCCTGCTCTTGGACCAGCTGTAACTATAATGGCTACAGTTCCATTTCTTGTCAATGGTAAACTCTAGGACGTTAATATGAAATTTTGGGAAAATACAGTCAGTCCTTTAATCCTGTGAATGCTGGAAATCTAAAATTAAAAAGGAATATGTTAAGGTAACACTTCAGGTCCCTGATTGATTGTGATTGTGTGACTGACTGGATTGTGCTGCAGGGAACTGCAATGGACCTGATGGACTGACAAGCTTCATTCTGTGAAGTAAGTAATCCTGTGACTTTACTACTCTATGCAAACTCAGACTTAAAAGGAACATTACTTCTAGAAGATGAGAATACAATGTAGTACAGATGCTGGAGATCTGAAATAATAAAACTGCTGGAGGAAGGTTTGGCCAAATCTGTAGAGACAGAAACTGATTTAATTGGCAAAATCTTACAGGGCCTGAGCAACGTTGACTGTGGCAGGATTTGTGGTAGAATTGTGTGATAACATTGGTGAGGTCTATTGTGCTGTCAAGAGTAACCTATTGCACCCTTTCATGCATTTGCCAAGTAGTGGGGCAAGTTTCTATCTCTATTTAAAAATGCTGCTTACTTCATGAGTATTCAGCTTCCTACCTTTTCAAATGTACCAAACAAGTTTGATACCAAGAATTCTTCACACAGCAGTCAAAGCAGGTACCTAGTGACTTAAGCTCACTGCTTGCACGGAAGAGCCTCCATGTTAAACATTGGGCAACAAAATCTCAGTGCATGCTCAACAAGCACCAGCCACATGCACTGCACTTCCACAGACATTGATATCTGATATATGCCAGCCTCTAAGAAATGGAATTCAATCTGGATAAATATGAAGTGATGCACATGAGCAGGTTAAACAAGAGAAGGCAAAACATGACGATTGGCAGGACACTGGGAAGTGCCGAGGATCAGAGGGACTTTGGTATTCATGTCCACCAGTCCATTAAGGTGTAGATAAAGGTAGATAAAGTGGTAAAGCAGGCATTTGGTATATTGACCTTTATTAGCTGAGGCATCGAGTTTAAGACCAGGGAGGTTATCTTGGAACTGTTATAAAACATTGTTTAGGACACAGCTAGAGTATGGTGATAAATAAAATATAAAACTGGAAATTTGGAATGAAAACAGAAATTGCTGGAGAAATTCAGCAGCATCTGTGAACAAACAGCACAGTTAATATTTCGCATCCTGTGACCCTTCTTCAGAACTGATGGTAGCTTGGAAAAGGTGGTATTTATGCTGAAGACATGGGTGGAGGGAGGAAATGAATGTGAAGATAAGGAGAAATGGAGCCCAGAGAGAAAGAATGACAGTTCGGGAGACCAGGGGATGGATAATAGTATGCTTAGGAGATGGAAAAGCTGATAACGGGGACCATAAGTAGCTGAAAATGGGTTGGCTGGGCCAATTGCACCCCCTCTGATGACAGGGCCTGGGGTGTGGGTAAAGGCCATGGTACATGATGTTAAGGTTCTAAAATTGTTGAACTCAATATTGAGTCCTGCAAGGTTCCCAAACAGAAAATGAGATGCTGTTTTTTCCAGTTTGCACTGATCCTTGCTGAGACAGATATGTTGGCCAGGGAACACTGGAATGTATGGAAGTGGCAGGCATCTAGAAGTTCAGGGTCATTTTTGCAAGCTCTAGTGTTGTGTTCAGTTCTGGAAGTCACGTTATAGGAGGGATAGCACTGAAGAGTGTGCAGAGGAGATTCATCAGGATGTTTCCTGTGTTGTAAAATTATAATTAAAAAGGCAATTTGCATAGACTAGGATTGTTTTCCTTAGAGCAGAGGAGATTGAAAGGAAATTTGATTGAGATGTATAAAATTATGAGTGAAGTGGATAGGGTGGACAGAAATAAACCTTTTCCCTTGACGGAGCAATCAATGACTAGGGATGGGGCGATGTAGATTTAAGGCCAGAGGCAGGAGGTTTAGAAGAGATGTGATGAAAACGTTTTCACCCAATAGGCAGTGGGAATCTGGAAATCATTGCCTGTAAGTGTGGTAGAGGTGGAAACCCTCAAAACATTTAATTATTTAGATGTGCACTTGTGATGCCAAGGCATAGAAGGCTATGGACCAAGTGCTGAACAATGGGATAAGAATATGCATGTGGTTGTTTTTGATTGGTGGGTCGAGAGACCTTTTTCTGTGTTGTAGATTGCTCTGAAACTTTACAACACTTCTCTGATCCACTTACAAGATGCTTCTGTACTGCAGTGCTGCGCTTTTCCAGCAACATATTTTCAGCTCCTATACTGACACCTATTATTGTAAGCTTCAGCAAGGACACTGCATAGTTAGGGATAGGCACCCAGCTCATGAACTGGATATAGCTGTATTTCTGGCTTGTTCTCTTGCTCGCAAGGCACTCAAAGCAAATCTACTTCACATTACTTTTCCTTGCCTTTTTATACTTTGCCTGCTCAGCCAGAGAGCAGGATCATGATATTCCTGTTTTGCTGTGCAATTCTGTACAGACACAAAGTCAGGAAACATGTCATGGATCTCCTCATTCACTGGCCTTCATTCTTCAAGTCCCAGCACAGTAAGTCAGAGCAACTTTTAGTATCAGTCCAGGAGCTTGGGCATGGTTAATCAGCTGCTTTGGGCAATCAGAGTCAATATGGTTTCCATATAAGGGATGAGGAACCCAATATTGTGCAGCTCACCACTCTTTATGAATCCTTTTGCCCTACTATGATCTGTTTTCATCCTGGAAAGAGAGAGAGAGAGGCCAATATTAAAAAAGATGAAAGTAAATGGTACAGTTATAACTTTTGGTCCAGGAGGGGAGGTGTCCAGAGTTGGGAAGCAGTAAGGGCAGGGGGCATGCAGAGTTGGCAGTGGATGACAGTAAGTGAGAGAAGATGTTGCAGGTAGTTGCAGAAGTGGTGGATCAAGAGCCTTCTTATCGCCGAGCTGGGAATTTGTGTTGCAAATTCCTAGCTCGGCGAACAGAACCACAACAACGAGCACCTGAGCTATAAATCTTCTCCCAAACTTTGGTCAAGAGCCTTGGTGGGAAGTGGATTACAGTAGCAGAGATAGAGTGAGGCAACAAAGAGAAGATGGCAGCACCTAAACTGGTGGAGTTGAGAAATTCATTAACCTTCTTCCTGCACTGTTGTGCATTCCTCCTGATGGCTAAGACAGCAGTGACTAGGTGGCCAACTTGGACCAGGTTGGTGTTGAGGCCTCCTCTGATCCTGGAGGAAGGGGGCATCCTTTCTGTGCATCACCCCATCCATCTGCATTTTCAGGTCTCTGTCTGTAATATGTGGTGCCACATTTTCCTTGTCTGCCATGTCTGGGACAAAAGGCAAGAACTGTGCAAGGCAGCTCCAGACTCTCAGTTCTTGTCTGTATAGACAATATACTTTTAAATGTGGCACCAGCATCAGGAGTGCTGGTCAAGTCTGCGATATTCCAGAAGCGGCTGATCATTCCAGAAACAGCAGTTAATTGGATGAGGATCAAATCAGATGAGAGAGGTGCTGTATGAGTGTGGTAGGTAGTTAATGAGGCATATTTGACCAGATATGGTGAAAAAACCCATTAGGTCTTATGGTGAAAAACCCTCCATAAGTCCTGACCTAACTGGCATGCAGCCAAAATAAAACATAAGATGCAACTCAATATTTCAAATTCAATGTGACCCTACTTCAGAAGTAAGGACAGGTGGAAAAGTCCTGAATTTATGATGTTAAAAAGGGTGAGGGGCAAATGGAACAGAAGAGTAAGTCAGGGAAAGGTTAAATGAGTTTGGACATCAAAGATGTCATGAAGAAAATTACAGAGAGAAGACATCATAGATTCAGAGTAGGGTCTAAGAGGAAACCATGAAAAACAGATACTTGGGTTGGGGTGGCAGAGGGGAGAATATGAAAATGGAGTACAGAGTTCATGGTCTTAAGTTATTCAGTTTAATGTTCAGTCTAGAAGTCTGTAAAGTGCCTAAATGAAAAATCATGCGTTATTCCTCCAACTGAAAAGTCATCAATATTAGTGAGTTGTCATGTCTCTCTTCCAGATGCTGCCAGACCCGTTGAGTATTTTCAGCTTTTCTGTTTATATTTTAGATTTCCAGCATATGCAATATTTTGTCTTTGTGAGTGTATTAGGGTTATTTCCGCTGAGTATGTGGATGGGATATGTGGGGGGAGTTAAAATATAGTGAAGTGCTTACTCACATCAAGTCTGTCCTAATCTGCCAACTACAATTTAAAATTGTTTGTGACAAGAACACCATCTTTTTCTTTAAATATGCTGATTGGGCTTTGATAAAGGATCAGGCCCTCATTCATCAGTTTCATGAGGTCTCAGTGGGAAAACTGTGGACTAAATTTATCTTGGGCTCTTTCCTCCCCAAATCCACACACACATAAACACTTTCAGATACTTGAACTTGATTCCTGGAGTTCTGCGTTTGTGCAAAGGAGTATAGCCTCTAGGTCCTTATCACAGTGCTGCCCTATGATTTTAATAACAACTTGTAGCACATTTATTGAATTACAATGTCCAAAATGCTTCATAGATCCATCACAAAACACAATATGACATTAAGTCAAATGAGGACAGATGACAAAAGACTTAGTTAGAGTTAGATTTTATGGAGGGTATTGTTGGGTGAAATTGAGCTAGGAGCCAAGGAAGTCGAAAGCATAGGCAGTAATGGTACGGTAATTAAAATCAAAGATACTTGGCGGCTATTTCCCATCAATCCTGGTTTTTTCATCAGAAATTACAAGCAGGAGCTTAATAAGGTCTGTTTCCTGCTTGGAAGTCACAATTGAGGATATCAAATTAGACAACAATTGTGCAGGGAGTAAACAAATTATTTCACTGTGTGCAACTCTGGTCTCTTTCCTATCGGAAAGATGTTGTGAAACTTGAAAAGGTTCAGAAAAGATTTAAAAGAATGTTGCCAAACTTGGAGGGTTTGAGCTATAGGGAGAGTATGAATAGGCTGGGGCTGTTTTGTCTGGAGCAGAAAACCCGCAACTGCAAACCCACAGACAACCTCACAATGTTACACTTCTCCAGCTTCCACCCAAAACACATTAAAACAGCCATTCCCTATGGAACAGCCCTACGCATGCACATGTTCAGATAAAGAGGAACGCGACGGGCACCTGGAAGTACTCAGGGATGCCCTCATAAGAACGGAGTATGATGCCCAATTCATCGACCACGAGTTTTGGCGTGCCACAGTAAGGAACGTAATGACCACCTCAGGAGACAGACACGTGCTGCAACCGATTGTTACAGTTAACTGAGAATGTAATTTTTAAAAAAATTTTGCGATTTATATACGAAAGAAGTGAAACTATCATAGTATTCTAACAGATGAAAGACTCAACAAACAATCAAGGTATTTTTCAATATTTTACATCACACTGTAAACTTTTGCTATAAAGTCTGTGCCTTACAATTGTATTCTCCACAACCACCTGATGAAGGAGCGGCGCTCCGAAAGCTAGTGCTTCGAATTAAACCTGTTGGACTATAACCTGGTGTTGTGTGATTTTTAACTTTGGATTTGAAAGGGTTGTTTTGATTAGAAAAGGTTGTTTTAAATTAGAATTTGTTCGATCTTATGATCGTAAAATAGACTACAAAACGCATTTCATGAATGAATGAACAAAACCATGTTATAGTAAATAACGGGTTCGTAAAGGATTATGAATGAATGAAAAGGAACCTGGCATAAATGAATATAGCGAGCTGGTGGATGAGTTAGTAAAGACAACCTAAAATATAATATCTCACACAGCTCAGTGACTTATGAACACTTTTAGACAACTCTTTTGGAGATAATTGGAGACACAGGCCTGCTAATTGAGGCAGTTGGTAACCTAATGAGAATTTTATACTGAAACAATGGATGCCATGACGATAAATTTTTGCCCCTTTCTATAATTCTGCTTTCATGTTGTGTCCCTTCCTCAATTCCCATGGTTGCTTTTTTAACATCAACTTCTTGTTTGCAAATTGTCCTTTTTCTTATTCCGGAACTACACCTCCTCCCACCCTGCCCCCTGTAAAAACTCCATCCCATATTCCCAATTCCTTCGTCTCCGCCGCATCTGCTCCCAGGAGGACCAGTTCCAACACCGCACAGCCCAGATGGCCTCCTTCTTCAAGGACCGTAGATTCCCCCCAGATGTGATCGACGATGCCCTCCACCGCATCTCCTCCACTTCCCGCTCCTCCGCCCTTGAGCCACGCCCCTCCAACTGCCACCAAGACAGAACCCCACTGGTTCTCACCTACCACCTCACCAACCTCCGTATACAACGTATCATCGGCCGTCATTTCCGCCACCTCCAAACGGACCCCACCACCAGGGATTTATTTCCCTCCCCTCCCCTATCAGCGTTCCGCAAAGACCACTCCCTTCGTAGCTCCCTCGTCAGGTCCACACCCCCCACCAACCCAACCTCCACTCCCGGCATCTTCCCCTGTAACCGCAGGAAATGTAAAACTTGCGCCCACACCTCCTCCCTCACTTCCCTCCAAGGCCCCAAGGGATCATTCCATATCCGCCACAAGTTCACCTGTACCTCCACACACATCATCTATTGCATCCGCTGCACCCGATGTGGCCTCCTCTATATTGGGGAGACGGGCCGCTTACTTGCGGAACGCTTCAGAGAACACCTCTGGGACGCCCGGACCAACCAACCCAACCATCCCGTGGCTCAACACTTTAACTCTCCCTCCCACTCCACCGAGGACATGCAGGTCCTTGGGCTCCTCCACCGGCAGAACATAACAACACGACGGTTGGAGGAAGAGCGCCTCATCTTCCGCCTGGGAACCCTCCAACCACAAGGAATGAACTCAGATTTCTCCAGTTTCCTCATTTCCCCTCCCCCCACCTTGTCTCAGTCGGTTCCCTCAACTCAGCACCGCCCTCCTAACCTGCAATCTTCTTCCTGACCTCTCCGCCCCCACCCCACTCCGGCCTATCACCCTCACCTTGACCTCCTTCCACCTATCACATCGCCTTCGCCCCTCCCCCAAGTCCCTCCTCCCTACCTTTTATCTTAGCCTGCTTGGCACACTCTCCTCATTCCTGATGAAGGGCTTATGCCCGAAACGTCGAATTTCCTATTCCTTGGATGCTGCCTAACTTGCTGTGCTTTAACCAGCAACACATTTTCAGCTTTTTCTTATTCCACATAGATGAGAATATCAGTGGCTTTAAGAATTGACATGTTTATCCATGGCAAACCAACATTAACTGCAAATTAAACCAAGCTTAATAGGGCACATAGTGGCAGCATTGCCAAGTGATCTAAAGTCCTGAAGAAGGGATACACCCCACATGCGGACTTGTCCACTTCCTGATGTTGCTTAGCTTGCTGCGCTCTTCCAGCCTCCTGCTTGACTACAAGTGGTCTAAAGTGTTGGATTAAGATTTCAGAATCTTAAAGGAGTCTTATTCTGCAGTGGTAGTGTCCCTAACTCAGGTCCAAATGCTGCCCACTACGTAGGTATGTCATAGGATATCTGAGCATATTTTAAGAATCACATTAAATGGACTTGTATAAAATAAAGTGTTTTGCTTTGATTGCTGCACTTCACTCCCATTAGTGCCCACAGAATGTAGCCCAACACCATGCCGTTGCTATGGTTTCCGGTGTTGCCGTTCTCCCCCCTCTTGTCCATTGTCCCCAACTCCCGTTTCCATGGTTTCTCACTATTTGCTTCATCTGCCGGGATTCCTATTATCCCTCAGCGCTGACGTGTGCCTATGTTGGCCATGAGACCGCGCATGCGCAGAGCACCGGGTGCCGTGCGCTGAGTGAGTGAGCGAGTGCCGGCGGCGACCTCTTGACGTGGCACTTCCTCAGTTTGTGGATACAGTGTAACACCGAGAGCAACCTCAGCAAAAAAACACAAGGCACCGGCTCCACCGAGCACCAGCTTGGAGATCGCAACCGGTTCTCAGCACCAGTAAGCAAACCGGCTACCGGGTAAATAACATTTGTCTCTTTCATGATTTTACATTTTCATCCCCTATTCATTTATTTCAAAGTGTGTTTATTTACCGCCTCTTTTTTTGCAATAATTCTGTCGCCCAACACCGGCATGTTACTAGACCGGCTATTTTATGGTGGATTGTTTATTCCTTTGGACTAAAGATGTAGTAATCCATCAGGTTTATATGTTTGGGTCGTTTGACGTGGCAATTCATTCACTGTCAGGACTTCATAACTGGTCTGAGGTGTCATTTCTTCAAAGGGAAAGTAACTTTCAGCTGTCTTTGTCCTTTGATATGCGACAACGCACCATTTAAACAAATGCACGTTTTATGAAGTTGCCTTCTAATATTTTCGTGTTCCTTGTCACAGTCGTAATGTTATTGGACTAGTAATCCAGAGCCTCGGGCTAATGTTCTGGGATGATAGGTTTGACTTCCACGGTGGCAAATGGTGAAATTTGAATTCAGTAACAATCTGGAATTAAAAGCTAATGGCAATTATGTAGCCATTGTCAATTGTTGTAAAAACCCATCTGGCTCACTGGAAACAAATCTGCCATCCTTACTTACTCTGGCCTTCGTGTGACTGTCGATCCATATCAATGTGGTTCACCCTAAATTGTACACTGAAATGGCCTAGAAGACCACTCAGTTCAAGGACAATTAGGTGTTAAATGCTGGTTCAGCCAATGACAACTACATCCCATAAGTGAATATAAAACAGACAAAGCTTTCTAGATAGGGGACAAGTTTTGTGGAGTCAGGAGGTGAGTTAGTTGCTGCAGGATTCCCAGCCTGTAACATGTTCTTGTAGCCTTAGCAGTTACGTGTCCAGTCCACTTCATGTTTTGGACAATGGTAAAGCTGTCATAATCCCAGAGAACCATAGAGCTGCTCTCCAATGAGCCAGTTGGTGGTGAATTTAATCTGAGGGTCACGACGTCTCTGGTGATGGGCAAGGTTGAGATGGTGGGATCTTCATGGTGAAGTCAGTCATTTTGGAAATTGATGCCATCCTGTTAGTGTCAATCGTAAACCAGCTGTCCAGCTAACTAAGCTACCTGACACTCTGGTCAGTGGTATCCCAAAGAGGGGATTCAGCGATGGTAATGACACTGAATGTCAAGGGCCACTGGTTAAATATCAGTTGGAGATTGTCATTGCCTGACACTGTGAATGTTATTTGACACTTGTCAGCTCAAGTATGAACATTGCCTAGTGGTTCTGTGTTTGGACATGGGCTGCTTCGTATCAGAAAAGTTGCAAATTGTGCTGAATATTGTACAAACATCAGCATATATTTCCACTATTACAAGATCAGAAGTGGAGAGATCACTAATGAAATGGCTGAAGATTGTGGGTATGGGACTCAACCTTGAAGAGCTCCTGCAATGATGTAGTGGAATTGAGATGTCTGATCTCCAATAACCACAACTGCCTTCTTTTCTACCAGTTTTGTGTATGATTGCAACCAGCATCAAGTTATCCCTGATTCCCACTGACTTTAGTTTTGCTTGACTTCCTTGATGCTATGCTCAATTAAATGTGACCTTGGTGTCAACTCTCACTTCCCCTCTGGAATTCATCTGTTTCCTTCATGTTTGACTGAAGGCTGAAATGAAGTCAGGAATGGTACTGGTGGAATCCAAACCCTGTGTCTACAGGTTATTGCTGAACAAGTGTAAACAATGCTGATAGTAGCATTGTTGATGACACCTTTGTTCTGGCCCAAACCAAATCCCCTTCAAATATATCCAAGCTGAATGCTAAACTTTACTTATTCAAGGCAAGTGTAAGGTGCTGCGGTTCCAGATGTAATTTGATGGGTCACACTGCTCTGCTTTAAGCATAACACACTTTATTCTTACTCTATGGTTAAAATACAAAGAAAAGACAGAAAAATTGGTCAAACATTTAACTCTGCTAGAAAAGCTTAACAGAATAATAGATTATTTCACGACTAAACGTCAACTGTTCCAATACAGTTATGCCTCATAACTATACCCTTAGCAAAGGCAAATTCAATAAAACAGATTGTCTTACATGCGATTATGTCAGCAGGAAGAGAACCTAAACTTTTCGTTTTAACAGAGACAAAGATGTAGCAGCTTTGACAACCAGCTTCAAAAATCCCAGCAAATTACTGAAAGCTAAACCAAAACCCTTGTTCTGTGGGAGCCTGACTCCACCCGTTCAAGCTGCTTCTATTGTTCCAACTTAAGAAAAAGACCAAGACCTCAAAAGCTGTTTACCTTATTGGCTTGGAGCAGATAGCTTGTTACCTATGGCTCAAAACATTTCTTTTAAAACAAAACAGGACAAATTACACCCCTCAGAGCCAATGTATTATCACAACTTGCATCACTTTACTGAGAGAGGACTGATGGAGTGGTAATTTGAGTTGGGCTATGTTGGATTTGTCCTGTTTTTCGAGTATAAGATGTTCCTGGGCAATTTCCACACGGTCAGGTACATACCAGTGTTGTAGCTGTACTGAGTCAAAAAGTATGGCGCTGGAAAAACAGTCAGTCAGGTGGCATCCGAGAAGCAGGACAGTCAATGTTTCAAGCATAAGCTCTTCATCAAGAATGTCGCCTCCTGCTTCTTGGATGCTGCCTGACCAGCTGTGCTTTTCCAGCACCACACTTGACTCTGATCTCCATCATCTACAATCTCACTTTCTCCTTGTTGCTATACGGGAACCGCTTGGCTAGAGGCATGGCAAATTCTGCAACACACTACTTTGGAACTATTACTGGAATGTTGTCAGGATCCATAACTCTTGGAGTACTCAGTGCCTTCTCCACTCTTCAATGAACTAGGGTCTCTCCCTGATAATGTGATAGAGTGGGCCCAAGACATTACAGATTTTAGTTGAATCTAACTCTGTTAATGGCCCAAAGCATCTTGTGAATGCCCAGTTTTGAGATGCAAAATCTGTTTGAAGTCTGTCCCATGTAATGCAATAGTAGTGCCACACAACAAAATGGAGGAAAGTCTGTGTTAAGATGGAATTTTGTCTCCTCTGTGACAGAGCAGTGGTCACACCTTCTGTTACTATCAAGAACAAATGTACTGGAGAAGATAAGATGAAGTATTTTTCACTCTCATTGGTTCTCTCTCTAGCTTCATAAGCTAAAGGCATTGTTAGGTGGAAATCAGCACACCGTTTCCTTGCCTATGTTTGATCAGATGCCATGTGGGGTCCAGAATCAATTTTGTGGATTCCAATGGCAAATCCTTCCTGACTGAATAGAACTGTGCCACCACTTCTGCTGGGTCTGTCCTTAGTGGAACAGGACAACCCAGTGATAGGGATGGTGGCGAATTGATATTGTCAGAATTTTGAAAGATTAGGGAATCTGGTCTAATCTAATTTAAAAATAGACAAAGTCTTTTCCTCAGGGTCAGAGAGTCCAGACCTAAGGGGCAACTTTTTCACACACAGGGTGGTACATGTATGGAATGAGCTGCCAGAGGAAATGGTAGAGCTGGTACAATTGCAACATTGAAGTGGCATCTGGATGGGTATATGAATAGGAAGGATTTGGAGGGATATGAGCCGGGTGCTGGCAGGTGGGACTAGATTAGATCGGGATATCGAGTCGGCGTGGACGGGTTGGACTGAAGGGTCTGTTTCCATGCTGTACATCTCTATGACTATAATCCAGTGACACTACAACTATGCCATCGCTGCCTTTTAAAGTGAACAAACTATGTCCTTGAACATCCAGTACAGACTAAAAATGCTCTGGAAGGTGCAATTCCTTTTGAGAGAGCCCTTTGATACTTTCATCACCACTTTTGTTACCAGTTGTACTGGAACTATCTTGTTAACCACATTTTTTTTTAATGTACCAGTACAATTCAGGTACCATGCTTTAAATAACTGGAAGTTTACTGGCATTTGTTTTTGAGACTGGTGAACAATCCATTGTTTAAGTCACTTCTCCATTTTCTTCTACGTGGATCATTCCTACTCCAAGATTCTCTTGGCAGTATGGCTACCAGAGGCATTAATAATGGCTGTAACATCATATTCACACTGTCAAATGTACCAAATTGTAGATTAATTTACATCGTATTCCCTAGCCAACATGGTAACTCCAGTACCTTTTCAGTCTGTCCAGCATTGTCTCATTTTCAACAAGTGTCATCACTTCCTGTAAGTCATTGACTACTTGGTTCTAGTTCACCAATTGAAAAAACATCTAAGACCCAAAATGCCCTCTACTGTACTGCAGTCACTGATATTGATGATACTAATATTGAACAGAAATGTAATGGACTACTGGTTTGGAGCAAGTAGAAAGATCACAAATTCCTGCAGCACATAACACAGTGAGCCCATGTATAACATGGCAGCTGATTCATGTGCAGAATTTGAAATAGTATTTCATCAGTGCATCCCTACATCCTTCACAGTGCATATTTGCTTTTTATTTTATTGGCCACTTTTACAACTTTTCCTTTCCGTCACAGAACCATAAATAATTGGGAATTGGTAATATGGTGCGCAAAATGAAACTTGCAGATCTAAGTGTGCTAATGATAGGAACTTAATGCACTCAAAAGGTGTACCAGTCAAAGTATGAGGACTGTCTTCATAATTTGACCCGGTAAAACTTAACATCACTCTACTAACTGCGCTGTGCCCATTCAGTGTCAATATGTATCTCCTGAGAGATGCTGAGTCCAAACTGTGAAGAAGTCTCACTAAAGGTAAAGGATGCCATTCCATTCAATCTTTTGAATGTCTTTTGTTCCTGTTACTAGCTTTTTACTTGCATGTTTGGACCCTCAAATTTCATTGCTTTTCTGGGATTTATAGTTTTACATCATTTATCTCCAAATTGTCAATACTCTATCTTTCTTCAAAGTAATGATCTTGCATTTGTCCAGGTTGAACTCTATCTATCCCAGTATTCCCACATACTTAACCTGCCTGTGTTTCTCTGCAATGAACATTTGTGTATTTGCCTTCCTGCAATATCACCTGGAATATAAATTCTTCTATTCCTTCATCTAAGCCATTAACAAATATGATGAATAGAGCACAGGGCGCATATCCGACCAACTTTATTTGCACGCTATTTCTCACCACCCCAAGCAATTTCTGTTCCATGCCAGAAGACCATCTCCAGTTCTGTACACTGTTGTTTTTATTAATAATCCCTTGTATGGAATCTTGTAAAACACCTTCTGGAAGTCTTTCATTCCTGGACATTTTCTTAACTATTTTATTTAGAACATAGAACATTACAACGCAGTACAGGCCCTTCGTCCCTCGATGTTGCGCCGCCCTGTCATACTAATCTGAAGCCCATCCCACCTACACTATTCCATGTACATCCATTTGCCTGTCCAATGACGACTTAAGTCATCTGTGACTTAAAATATTCCAAGTCAGGACTGAAATTAAAGACAGACTGGCTCCCTTAGATCAGCTCTCATTTGTTCAACTGATCAGATTCAGTTATTAATAGCAGGTTCTAATAGTTTCTCTATAACTGGTATTAAACTGACAGGTCCAGAAATGGTCTATTTTCTATCTCCCATCTTTCTTACGTAATTGAATGGCATTAGCAAATTTCCAATCAAACAGCAATTATCCTGAATCAAAACGCCTTTCAAAGATTGAGTGAAACTCCTACAATTTACTCACCTATTTCTACCTCTTTCAACTGCTTTAGAGTTATGTATTTTTTTTTCAGTTGGGATGTAAGCATTGCTGGTTGGTCAGCATTTATTGCTGTAACTATCATTGAGAAGGTGTTGGTGAGCTGCCTTCTTGAACTGCTATAGTCCTCGTGCTAAACATAGACCCACAATGCCCTTAGGGAAGGAATTCCAGGGTTTTGACTGTGCCAATGAATGAATGGCAACATATTTAGAAGTCAGGATGCTGAATAGCTTGGATGGGAATTTGCAGGTGGTGGTGTTCCTATGAATCTACTGCCTTTGTCCTTCTAGATGGAAGTGGACATGAGTTTGGAAGATGCTGTCTAAGAATCTTTGAATTTATCCAGTCAATCTTGTATGTAGAACACGCTCTTACTACTCAGGGAGTGGATGTTTATGCATCAGGTGCCAACCAAGCAGCTGTTTTGTCCTGTGTGGTGTGAAGCTTCTTGAATGTTGTTGGAGCTGCACCCATCCAGGCAAGTGGGGAGCATACCTGACTTGGCGTTGTTGATACTCGCAGGATTTGGGGAGTCAGGAGATGAGTTACCTGCCACAGTATCCTTCACATCTGACCTGCTCTTATAGCTACTGTATTTGTGCAGCATGTGCAGTTGAGTTTCTGGTCAATGGTAACCCCCAGAATGGTGATAGTGGGGATTCAGTGATGATAACGCCATTGAGTGCCCACATCTGGTGGTTAGATTGTCTCTTATTGGGGATGGTAATTGCCTGGCATTTATTTGATATGAATGTTACTTGTCAGCCAAGTCTAGGTATTATCCAGATCTTGTTGCATTTGAATGTGGACAAGTTCAGTGTCTGAGGAGCTGCTGGTGCAATCAGCAGCAAAATTCCCACTTCTGACCTTATGATGGAGGGAAAGTCATTGATGAAGCAGCTTTGAGGAGCTCCTGCAGAGTTGTCCTGGAGCTGAGATGACTGACCTCCAACAACCATGACCATCTTCCTTTATGCTGGCTATAACTCCAACCAGCGGAGAGTTTGCCCCGATTCTCATTGATTCCAATTTTGCTTGGGCTCCTTGATGCCACACTTGGTCAAATTCAGCCTTGCTGTAAAGGGCTGTCACTCTCACTTCACCTGTAACTCAGATCTGATCACTTTTTTCAATTAACAGCTTTTAAAATATATTGAATCCAATAAATTACACCTTTTGGATATATGTTTTTGGTATTTTATACATCTTATTGAAAATAGAAGCAAAGAACTAATTTGGCATATCTCAGATTACTTTGATTATTACAATAACATCTGCATCTGACTTTTAAATTCAGCTTACTCTTAACCTCTTCTAAACATATCTCTAAAATATTTTATGATTAGCTTTGCACGTTTTTTTTTGTCTTGTTTTTGCAGCTCTTAATTTTTTTTTAAGTCCCCCTATTTGCTGTATTCCTACTGGTCCATTCTGCTGAAATACACTTTGCAAAAACATTATGTTCTATTTTAGCCAATATGCTAACTATGGAAGCTATAAAGTAAAAGTTTTCCTCTTCTGGAATATGTCTTTATTCTTTCATTGTATTTAATGCTTCTTTGAATACTTTCCACTGCTTTGTGGTAAGTTTACTTGATAATGCTCAGACCAATTTAACATGCCAGTTTTTTTCCCATTTCTTCAAAATCAGTTTTTCTTAAGTTTAAAACATTGGTTTATGTGTGATCTTTCTTCTTCTCAAATTTAATGTCAAATCCTTTAATTACACTACTTCCTTATTCTGAGAATATAAGTTAATCCTAGTACTAAATCTAATGGGGCTTTTCCCTTGTTTGTTTTACATGCTTCTGAAAGCTATCTTGGATATATTCTACTGCATTCTTTACCTTTATGACTTAAGCACTTTACATCTCCTAGATATAGTGAGCTTCCATCCATGTGACACAGCAGACCTTTGGATTGCTGAAACAAAGGTTCAAAGCTCTCACCAAGAGGAAGAGCCTTGCCTTCCAGCACTGCCAAAGGTTCCCAATTATTTTGGGTGGATGCACCTTATATGATTGTACTACAAAAATCCTTTGCCATGGTTTAGAAAGAAAAGCAATTCAGTGGCAGAAGAACACCCCAGACAATTAAAGCTGGACCAAGGGTTTTAAAACATCTAATCTGTGATAGTAATTTGCAAAAGCCTAGCCTGGTGAAAAAGGCAGACCTTAACCAGTGCCATTAGCATTAATGCTAATGAACACCATTTCCTTTTTATAAGCAATAGAATTCTGTTTTACCCCAACTATGATCCAGGAGAATACCAGTTAATTCAAATTGTATTCACTCTAACTGTGTGTGGAGTGTGGATACATGTGTGTATTTTCCTCCACTGTTTTCTTTTTATGACAATACATGTCTTACTTCTGAGGCAAAAGCTTTTAGTAACTGTCCTTAGTGTGCGTTTCAGTGATAGGTCAGGCACAGTGCTGGTTATTGGTCAGTTATTGATTCACATCTTGAAATATGAACACCAGATGTATTCTGTGATAATTGCCTGAACCTGCAGCATTTTTACAGATCTGCATTTGTTTGAAGAACAAAATAATGCAGATGTATCTTTGATTTGTAAGGTAGCTATGCAATTTACTCCAGATCTTTCAATTTTCCTGTTGCTCATCATTTCTCCATGCTCCAGGACGAGTGTCAGCATATTGCTGAGTGACAGTGTCGAAGTGAAACTGTTGCAATCTGAATCTCCATTTTATTGAATCCAGGTAAGATGGAGTGTTCATCTTCCAAGGCTTCTACTGCCCTAGTTATGACTTCAGTAATGGAAGCTTTGCATAAGTTTAAGATCTCTGCAGCATGGCTTTTTGGCTGAGAGCCATGAGAGCAGGGCTTCCCAAAGTAGGTCACAATCTGGAACTACAAGGTCCAATGCAGAGATGGCCGCTATGGAGCTTTGACTGAGTTATCACAGCTGTCTAACAGGATCTTCCCAAAACACTAGCTCTCAAAAGGCTACCCCTATTATCCTTTCACATTCGCACTTGGGTTGTGATGATCTTCAAACCTTGAAATGCAATCACTGTGGAGAAAAAAAAAGTTTGGGAATCACTGTCTAGTGTGACCATGCTTTCAATGGTCATTGACAGGTCAGTCAAGTGATTCTGCCTCACCTTGCATCGACAAATGTTCCAGAGACACAGCCAGTTGTAAAGGTTGTTTGATAAACTTTCTAATAACTCCATATTCTTCAGTGAAACTAATGGTGAAATGATATACCAGTCTAATCAGGTCCAAATTCCTGGATTCAATTGTTGAAGGAGTCCTCTAGTTCTCCACACAATTTCACTTACACTCCTGTAATGTTTCAAATCCATTGTGACTCATGGAGTTCCAAAGCAGAGTCCTGTTGGATTTGAAACATTGGTCTTGGTTCTCCCCAGACCTCCTGAGTTTCTCCCTCACTTTCTGTTTTTATTCCCAGTGTTATGGACCAAACCAAACACCCTTCAGATATATCAAGGACATAACCCGGACCTAAACTTTTATTTCGAGGAAAGTGTAAGGTGCTTAGTTCCTGATATTCAATTGGTCACGCTACTTGGCTTGAAGCAAAACACACTTTATGCTTACCCTATAGTTGTAAGAGTAAAGAGTGAGGTCTGCAGATGCTGGAGATCAGAGCTGAAAACGGGCCGCCTACTTGCAGAACGCTTCAGGGAACACCTCTGGGACGCCCGGACCAACCAACCCAACCACCCCATGGCTCAACACTTTAACTCTCCCTCCCACTCCACCGAAGACATGCAGGTCCTTGGACTCCTCCATCGCCAGAACATAACAACACGACGGTTGGAGGAAGAGCGCCTCATCTTCCGCCTGGGAACCCTCCAACCACAAGGGATGAACTCAGATTTCTCCAGTTTCCTCATTTCCCCTCCCCCCACCTTGTCTCAGTCGATTCCCTTGAACTCAGCACTGCCCTCCTAACCTGCAATCCTCTTCCTGACCTCTCCGCCCCCACCCCACTCCGGCCTATCACCCTCACCTTGACCTCCTTCCACCTATAACATCTCCATCGCCCCTCCCCCAAGTCCCTCCTCCCTACCTTTTATGTTAGCCTGCCTGGCACCCTCTCCTCATTCCTGATGAAGGGCTCTGGCCCGAAACGTCGAATTTCCTGTTCCTTGGATGCTGCCTGACCTGCTGTGCTTTAACCAGCAACATATTTTCAGCCTATAGTTGTAATACAAACAAAAGAAAGAAGAATCGGGAAACTTTGACACAATTAGAAAACCTAACAGAGTAATAGATTATTTAACTACTAAACGGCAACTGCTCCAACATAATAACATCCCGTAAACACACCCTTGGCAAAGGCAAATGCAGTAAAACCGATTGTCTCACATGTGGTGTTTCACCACTTTGGGTGAAAAGAACACCAAGAGAAAATTCTGGCAGATAGAGACAACTCCAGCTTTTTGCTGTGCTATTCCATTCAAAACACCAACAACTACTGAAAGCTAATCTCAAACCCTGTAAGAACCTGATTCCACCCATTCATGCTGCCTCTATTGTTCCAATTAAAACAAAAACACCCAGGGCCTTGCAAGATGTTTACTTTACTGGCTTAGAACCGACAACTTGGCACCTCTGGCTCAAAACCTGTCTTCAAAATACAGCTCTTATATCCATAGCATTGATACACCAGGCCATGTGCCTAGAGTCTAGTTACTCGTCCAGTGACATTACCGCTATTCCACGATACTATCCTTTTAAATTTCAAAAATATTAAAATATTTCCTTTGCGGTTATCCTAAACTACTTTATCCTGACTGTCCCATTTCATTCTTCCTTTCCACGCTAAGATACAGCTTTAACTCTGTAACCACTCAGTTTTATCCCACCCCATATTTGAATTTCTTTTGAGTGTTCATCCTTGCACAACATTAAATTGGCCCTAATCAAAATCACCAATGACATCGCCTGTGACTGTGATGATAGTATATTATTTCTTCTCAAACTCTCTTTGAACGGCCAACTATCCTCCTTCATAGACATTAGATCGGGCTTTAGAT
Organism: Hemiscyllium ocellatum; assembly: GCF_020745735.1. NCBI lineage: Eukaryota > Metazoa > Chordata > Chondrichthyes > Orectolobiformes > Hemiscylliidae > Hemiscyllium > Hemiscyllium ocellatum. The sequence continues at coordinate 138,840,098 of NC_083401.1, forward strand.
GTTCTCCTCTTGACACCCAGCTTTACCAGATTGTTGTTCAGATATTCATTATTGGGAGATAAACAATTTCTGTTAATTAACTTTGGGAAAACTGGAGCTATCACATCCATAGCTTGATCTTTGATTATACCATCTTCCTGTTGTTTGAGTGATCGTTTGAATAAACCCAGGAGTCAGATCAACTTGAGTAATACAAGCGAGTGCTTTCTCCTGTGGGATCTAAAAGCATCATCAACTGGAATGGTCTTGAATGCTGAGCAGCCAAAGGCTTACACATCATATTGATAACTTTTCAGCTACAGCTGCCATAGAGCATAGAACATGACAGTGCAGCACAGGCCTTTCGACCCTCGATATTGCATCAACCTGTGAAACCAATCTGAAGCCCATCTAACCTACAGTATTCCATTTTCATCCATCTGTCTATCCAATGACCATTTAAATGCCCTTAAGGTTGGTGAGTCTACTACTGTTGTAGGCAGGGCATTCAACACCCCTACTACTCTGAGTAAAGAAACTACTTCTGACATCTGTCCTATATCTATCATCCCTCAATTTAAAGTAATGCCCCCTCATGCTAGCCATCACCATCTGAGGAAAAAGGCCCTTACTGTCCACCCTATCTGATTCTCTGATTATCTTATGTATCAGTTAAGTCGTCTCTTATTCTTCTCTCCAACGAAAACAGCCTCAAGTCCCTCAGCCTTTTCTCATAATATTTTCCCTCCATACCAGGCAACATTCTAGTAAATCTCCTCTGAACCCTTTCCAAAGTTCCACATCCTTGCTGTAATGCGGTGACCAGAACTGTATGCAATACTCCACATGTGGCTGTGCCAGAGTTTTGTACAGCTGTAGCATGCTATTGGCTCAACAGAAGTCACATGACTGACTGTAGTGCAGCATTGTGTGTCCTGGGGATCCAAGTTCTTTTCGATTTTAGTCTTAATGTTTGCTCAATTCTGCAAAACTTTTTTTGTATCCTGAAATTGTCTGTATTTTCCATGTAATACTATATTTAGTTACTAATTCGACACTGTTTCTGCTTATGGATCTTCTCTTGATTTAAGGAAACCCAATTTTAAGAGGGTCTGACACTGTTTCCAGCTCAATCTAACATCGTGATTCTACTTGCTTAGACCTGTACTTAGGTACCTGTGCCTTTACACCAGCTGTCCTTATTTTGTTTTATCTTAACCTCCCTGTCAGCCAAAGTCAACTAGTTCTTTGTGCTCCATTGCATGTGTTCACTTTGTTCTTCAAGTTTATATGTTAATCCATCCCATTTTATACTAATGTTAAGTATTTAACTTTATCATGATGAACTATCCTATTCTATCCAGTTGCACTCAGGTTTGAGCAGACAAATCACTGTCTTAATGGTTTATTGACGCTGATCCCATATATTTTCAACTACTAAGACCTACTTGTTTTGTTGTCTCACAACTAGTGTGCAATATTAACTTGTTATGTGCTCCTGATAACATCAATGTACTGACGTGCAGACGTCTAAGTCTCCAACTTACTGGGGTCACTTGCAGGATGACATGCTGAGGGAAATGTTCAACAGTTTGTAACCAAATTACTCATTACTAGCCCAGATACACAGTAGCTGTGATTGTAATATAAGTAAATATATAATAAATGCCTATTGAAGCTTTCAGTACTATGTTATCTGTGTCTAGTTTTAATATTATAGGACCTGACACTAATATTGCTTATCAAGTGTGAATGCCCTGGTGAAGGTAAATCACTGCAACTACAGCTGATTTGTGAGGATAGATAGGATCAACATACTCCTTCAGTAGCATCACGTGCCTCTGCCTGAGCTCTTCTGTCTCCAAATCTCGCATCATGCTTTGTTTCTTCCAGGCTGGACTATTCCAGTGAAGTCCTGGCTGGCCTCTAACTTGTAAACTTCAACCCATCCAAAACTTTTGCCTATTTCATATCCTGGACTATCATTTTCTTGAGGCTTCCATTGCTTTTCATAATTCAGCATTTCAGTTTGAAGTGCTGCTCTTCATGTCTACATCTCTTCCTGTTGCTACTCCTCTGTATCTCCTGTGACTTTCCCTCTTCCTGAACTCCTTTTTATTAATGATAAATTATACGAAAACTTTGTTTTAATTAGCATCTTATAAATCAGTAAACATTATATACCTCAAATATCGTGAAGATTATTATTATTATGTATTATTCTGTCCAATTATTATAGTTTTTAAAATTTATTTACCCATAAATATGCTTTTTGTTCACTTGAATGACCACACAAAATAATAACAATTGAGTGAATTCAGAGTTAATTTCTCCTCATATGTCACAATCTACCAATGTCTGAGTAGTCAGTTGAGGATGTAAGTGAGAAGTTGACAAATTTTATTTAAAGCAAAGTTGCATTCTTATTTAAGTGATGTATGCTGTAAATAAAGTATAACAGTGATATGCATGTCCCCTGCATTACGTTTCTAATGCTTAGTTTGTATTTTTACATTTTTTGATGTGGAACTCTTGTTTATCTGGAATATTTGATCAACTGACACTTCTGGTCCCATCGGTGCTGGATAGTAAGTTTCCTGTACATATCACTTCTTTTCATATTACTCACTTTTTGACACCACTTCTCCACCTCTTTCCCCTTTGCACCTGTTTACACACCATTGTTGAGAGCCCTGTGTTAAGTTATTTAGACCTTTAGCTCCTGACTCTGTCCCTAAACCTTTCCACCTCACCACTTCTCCTTTCAAATATTAACTTTTGGGTATTTTTCTTTGCCAGAAATTATTATAATGTTGTTTATAGAAGCTAAGGTAGGTTAGTCAATTTGTTGCTGAGTGTCATTAACTCAATGGTACCAGTTCTGTCACGTAAGTAACATGCTATGTCATTTTACTTCTGTTCATCGTTATCATTTTAAGAAAGTTCATTATGTTATTTTAACATTTTTAAAAATTTGGTAGTTTCCTTAATTTGGATTGACAGAAGATATAATAAGTATCTGTATTTTGTAAGAATCAGTTGGGTTTAACACATTTTTTGTGTTGACCTGACTGCCAGTGGAAACATAGCAAAGAACAAACTTGTAAGTGACTCAGTCTGATTCGAAAAATGTCACCAACTTTTTTTGTAAGGAAATCTGTTGTCAAAAGTGCCGTTCGCTCCCAGTGATGTGACTTGAGCCAATTGTTAGTTTGTTTGATCTTAGGCAGAGGGTATCAACAAATTCTGCATTAGTGATGGGAACAAACTGTGAATATAATGAAATCAAGGAGTCTGAACATTAATGCAAGCAAATTTACTTTTTAAGTATACACAGCTAGGATGCTTCCTGCCCCCATGCAACTTGCCAGTGGGCTGAACAATTACCCATTCCTGCTGTTCCTTTAACTAGTGGAGCAGATATGAATGAAGACATTTGGAAGTCTAAGGGTTATCAGAGGCCAATGCAACAATAAAACATGCATCACCTTCACTGTAGCACACTGATAATGAAATAACTTTGAATGTATCTTGCAACACAATATTGTTTCAATGTGTGGGAGGAAAATGTCAGATATGCATGGATACAACAGAACGTATGCCACCTCTGCAAAGAAATAACTGAAGCAAATCTAACTTCCTTGACTTGTAGATATGTTTACGGGAAGGAATTATGGTCGACTCCAGAGGTATTTGGAGATTCTGTGCTCATTAAATTCTTCCAGTCTGGTGCTTGGTCTTCTGCTGGCGGCTGCTGCACACAGCAATGCACTGGGTTCCCAGGCCTTTGCAATGTTCCTCATTCAAAGCTAGAGAGTCTTCAATCCATGACAGTATCGGTAGTGAACTGCTTACGGTTTGTCAGCTGTCTCTGGTGTAAATTGCATTTGGCCTCTCCAGTATTGTTTTAAAAAATGTGTTGCTTTAGGGTTCCAAGCTAACATTTTGCTGATACTTAGCATGAATGTTTTTGACAACACTGATGGTTGGCATAACACTGGTTGTGTAGCTTTCAGGCATACTATTGGCAGTAATAGGAGGCTTAAGACTGACAATAATTTTGTGCATTTCCACCTCCATTCTCAACCAGGTATTGGATCTACGTTATCTAAGGAATGAGCATTTCCTGAACAAAAATGAGTCATCAAGGATATGTCGCAACGCCACCTTATTCTCAAGCTAAACCTGGAATGGGAGGATATTCTCCTGGCTTTAGTTCAGCAACTTCACAGCCACATTATGGTCACTATGGTGGAACAGCTCAACCATATTCTGCAGCTCAAACAGGTAATTCATGCAGGGAAATAGCCTTGAACAGAAGTTTTAAACTATGCCCAGTCCTTTTTTCCTCATCAACCCCTCTGAGAGACAAGGCTAGAAATAATGAGACATGCAAACCTTGAAATTAAGACCAAAACTGGAGGAGAAGTACACCCTCAGCTCATTCTGTCTGATCCACCATTCAATGAGATCATGGCTATCTGATAATCCTCAACTTCACTCTCCTGCCTTTTCCCCTTCACCCTTTATTTGCTGACTGATTAAACATCATCTGTCTCAGCCTTACATATACTTATCAACCCCACCTCGACAGTCATCTGCAGTAAAGAATCCTACAGATTCAGTACATTCTGCAAGAAGAAATTCCCCCTCAGTCTTAAATGGATGACTCTTATTCTGAGATAATGCCCTCCCACACAAGCAGAAACAACTTTTCTGCATCTTCCCTGTCAAGTTCCTTAAGAATCTTATGTATTTCAATAAGGTTATCTCTCATTCTTCTAAATTCTAAATGGGTACCAGCCTAAACTACTCAACCTTTGTTCTTAGGAATTCTGTCCTTACCTGCAATCAACATAGTGAATCTTCTCTGATCTGTTTCTGTATGTTAATGCTCCTAAGGGTTCTGCCATTTATTGTATAATTTGCATCTGAACTTGATCTTCCATAAAGGCATCACCTGTCTGCCATTTCTGTGACCAAATCTGCAATCTATCTATATCCCGCTGTATCCTTTGACAATCTTCTTCACTATCTGCAATTCCGTCAATTCACAAACTTACGAATCAGACCAACTACTTTTCCTTCGACCGTTTACAGTACAACATTGATTATCCAAACTTTGGATTATCCAAACAAGATCTCAAGGTCCTGTAAAAACAGCATTAGGCAACTCAGTGTTCAGTTATCAGTTAAATGACATTATGCTGTGCAGTGACGGATAACTGAGAAATGTTTGGATAACCAGCACTTGTAAATGACCGCTTGTTTACGATCAGATCGATTGAACGATCAATTATCTGATATGTATTGTAAACAGTAAAAGTCCCAGCACTGATCCCTGTGAAACACTATTTGTTATTATCTCCATTCCAAAAAGCACCCTTCCACCATCATTCTCTGTCTTGACTAAGCCACTTCCGTGTTCATCCAGCCAGATCCTGGAGTGTCTATCATCTGGTAAAAAATAAGGTCTGCAGATACTGGAGATCACAGCTGAAAATGTGTTGCTGGTTAAAGCACAGCAGGTCAGGCAGCATCCAAGGAATAGGATGATGCCTGACCTGCTGTGCTTTAACCAGCAACACATTTTCAGCTGTCTATCATCTGTACCAGTTTACCATGTCAAATACCTTACTAAGGTCCACGTAGCCAACATCCACTGCACTTTCCTCATCAATCATTCTTGTCACCTCCTCAAAACATTCAATCAAACTGGATTACTCCTGGTGCCACAAGCTAGTGAGGGTAGGAACAGGAGGATAGAGCAGATGAATGTGTGGCTGAGGAGCTGGTGCAGCGGGAGAAGGATTCACATTTTTAGATCATTGGAATCTGTTATGAGGTATAAGAGATCTGTGTAAGAAGGATGGATTGCACCTGATTTGGAAGGGGACTAATATACTGGGAGATTTGCTGGAGCTGCTGGAGGCGCGGGGGGGTCGGAATACACCAGGGAGTTAATGAGGAAATAGGGCAGTTTGAGGCTGATATGGGAAAAGGAGTAAATCAGTCAGGGCTAGTAGGAACAAAGCAGAGAACAAGGTTGGACTGAAATCAATTAAACAACATTTATTTCAATGCAAGAGGCATAACAGGGAAGGCAGATGAACTCAGGGCATGGTTGGGAATATGGGGCTGGGATGTCATATCAATTACAGAGACGTGGCTCAGGGATGGACAGGACTGGCAGCTTCATGTTTTAGGGTATAGATGATACAGGAAGAATATAAAGAGGAGCAAGAGAGGAGAGCGAGTGGCATTTTTGATCTTGGATAATATTACAGCTTTTGGGACGATATTCCTGGGAATTAATCCAGGGATGTTATTTGGATGGAACTGAGAAATAAGAAAGGGATGATCACCTTATTGGTATTGTATTATAGACCCCCTAATAGTCAAAGGGAAATTGAGAAACAAACTTGTAAGGAGATCTCAGCTGTCTGTAAGAATAATAGGATGGTTATGGTAGGCGATTTTAATTTTCCATTGAGCTGGGACTGCCATAGTGTTAAAGGCTTGGATTGAGAGAAACTTGTGTGTTGTAGAATATTTTCTGATTTTAATATGTAGATCTAACCACTGGAGAAGGTGCACAACATGGCTACGCTTGGGAAATAAGCCAGAGCAGGTGACATAGGTGTCAGTGGGGAAGCACTTTGGGGCCAATGATCATAATTTTATTAGTTATAAAATAGTGATGGAAAAAGTAGACCGGATCTAAAAGTTAACTTTCTAAATTGAAGGCAAGCCAATTTTGGCAGTATTGGGGATGGTCATTGCCTGGCATTTATTTGGTATGAATGTTACTTGTCAGCCAAGTCGAGATATTATCCAGATGTTGTTGCATTTGAATGTGGACTAGTTCAATGTCTGAGGAGCTGCTAGTGCAATAAGCAGCAAAATTCTGCCTCTCTGTGTCATCTGCAAAATTGGCGACAGTATATTCACTTTCTTCATCCAAGCTGATAACATACATTGTAAGTAGTTTTAGTCCCAGCTTTGATTCTTGAGGCACTCTACCAGTTACAAGTTGCTGTCCTGAAAATCCCCTCATTTACCCCAACTTTCTGTCTTCTCCCAATCCTCCGTCTATGCTCATATGCTGACCAGATATCCCATATAAATCTAGTTTCACTTGCCAGCATTTGGCGCTGTGCTCATATGCCAGGGACCTAGGTTCAATTCCTGTCTCGGGCAACTGTCTGTGTGGAGTTTGCACATTCTCCCCGTGTCTGCAGGGGTTTCCTCCGGGTGCTCCGGTTTCTTCCCACAGTCCAAAGATGTGCAGGTTAGGTGAATTGGCCATGCTAAATTGCCCGTAGGTGCATTAGTCAGGGGTAAAAGTAGGGGAATGGGCCTGGGTGTGTTGCTCTTCGGAGGGTCGGTGTGGACTCGTTGGGTCGAAGGACCTGTTTCCATACTGGAGGGAATCTAATCTAATCCAACCTAATATACTACCTTCAATGCCATGGCTTTACTGTGAAGGTGTTTTAAATGGTGCAACAATCCTTCAACAATCCTTGGTTTTTAGAGCAGTTTGTTTTCTATTTCAGTACACAATCAAAAACACAGTTTAAAAAACAGACATACAGTCCTGCAGTCCCAACCTGGAATTATTCATTGTCTGTAGAGAGTGAAACAGAGCTGTTCTGATGTTCAGAAGTCACAAATTTGAAGAAGAGTTCTGAGGGAGTCATAACTGATTCAAAACGTTAACACTTTTTCTATCCCCACAGATGCTTCTGGACCTGCTAAGGTTTTCTGCCACTTTGTTTTTAATTCAGCTTTCTAGCATCCACTGTATTTTGCTTTAGTTTCAGCTTCTGGGTGATTTGTGGCTTATGGTCCCTTGGAAGTGTTGTGAATCATAGCGTGGATTCTGGAGCCTTTTGAAAGGCGAGCTCAAAAGGTCTTATTGCCCCTTTCATTCCAATTCATTATTCCTCCCATCCCCTGCTCTCTCATACACTCTGTGCCAGCTCATTCTGTGTACACAACATAGAAAACTAATCAACTATATAAAAACAATAGAACGAGTGGAATGTCTCTGGGAAGAAGAAGCATCCATTAACAATCTTGTTTCAGTCAGAAAAAAAACCCTCCTGTTCCCATACGCACTATAAAAGTGTGAATCAGACTGACCATTAAAATATCAATTATGAAGTCTTCAAACATGACAGCTTTCTTAATCTGTACAACTAAACATTGAAACCTTGAGAAAAGAGTTAACCCAAAAAAAAAGGAACTTATAGCCACTTAAACATGTCCACTGGTCAAAGTCACTAGTCATTTCCAGTTATCAAAATAGAACACACCAAGCTGGGATAATCGTTTTGAGAGTCTGGGCTCTCAGCCAAGCATGCATGATGATGCCATGTAAATACTCTTTCAACAGAATTGGATGGTCCCTGATGGTTACATAGCTTTGTTGGGAAATCAATGTAACATGAGCAAACATGCCAATTTTAAAAAAAGTATTTGAATCTGCTTGCGAACTAAGTTATCTATGATCATTTTGTAGTAGTTCAAGACAAAAACTTGAATTGGCAGGTGTAGATTGTCTTGTAGACTGTAGTATTGAAGGAATATGCAAAGAGAGAATATTTCCAATTGTTAATTGTGAGCATGTTTTATACTGGAGACTTTTTGCATACAGTTATTTATAATATTGTTACTGTTCTCAAAAGGCTTTACTTCTCTGAGTATAGGCTTCTGGTTCATGGATGCACTTTCTTTTCAGGACCTTTAAAACCACTATCTTCACCTCATGGATCTTCGATCTCTGGTCACCCACCACCTGCTCCTAGCCAGTTTGGCCAAACTAGCCTCCAAAATGGAATATATAATCCTGGAAACCAGATGCCAAGGTATTTTCTTGAAAAATTCATTCATGGGATGTGGGCATCACTAGCTAGCAAGCATTTATTATCTAACCCTAGTTATCCTTATGAAGGTAATGGTAAGCTGCCACAATACAGAATGGAAGACGGACAAAATACAATTTTCAACTTGCAGACAATCACTGCTTCATTTTTATCAAGAATGAATAAACTTTGCTTATGTCTTGCAAAACTGATGTAAGGCTTTTTACTTTTAAATTTGCACTAGCAGTTTCCTTATGCATGTATGGTAGAAGAGAAACACTACTCCGTTTAGACACATTCCTACAAGGCTTATATCAAAACTCATTTGCTCACGTCCTGTCTCCCAGCTACCTGATCATGCAGTCGTTTAGATATCTAACTTACGTCCTGTAAATTGTAAGCCTTGATATTGTTGTGGTTTTCAGTTGCTTGAAAACTGTACCACATGCCAAAAATAGTTACATTTAGATTAACTGTCCAACATTGAAGAATGGATTAGAAGTTACAATGTCTCATTTATATTTTTTAAAACAAAGTATTTATTTACTTCTAGCCATGCAATTCCTCCTCCATGCAGTGGTCAGACACCTCCCCTTCAGTCCCATGGTTCAAAATCACAGTCAAATTACCAGAACACTGCACCACCTGTATTCACACAGCAAGTCAGCAGTCAGCTTGGTGCGATGCAAATAAGCAACTATGGTAAGTTTTTGTTTAAATGAAGTAATTTACACCAGTTGAATATTTAGGAGTGTAGGGAAAGGAAGATGATGACGAAGATGAATTTTTTACCTAAATTTGCATTTTTAAAAGGTTTCTGTTTCTAGATGGTTTCTTTCCTGTTGTCCCAAATGCTCTCACCTTGCAATTTCTTCATCCTTTTTAACCCTGAGTCTGACACATCAAAAGAGAGAAAAATGAAACTGAAGTTTTTAAAGATCCTATGCTTTCGCATCGAAGATTTCCTGAGTGACAGAAAGCTTTGATGAATGTAATTTAATCTTGTTACTTTACAAAAGCAACAGAAACTTATTTTCATCTCCTGTGGTGATCTGGAATGTTTGAAGTCTTAAAAAAATACGCTGAGCGCTTTGTTCACAACATGTCAGCAGTTCTACAGTCACCCATTTTTGTTTTAGGTTTGTGTGGGAAACCGATAAATTACTTCTCTGGAATATGTGTAATTTAAACATACTTTACATTGACAAATTCCACTTACAAAATACAAATGGAAGAAATTACCGTAGATTGAATTCAGAGAAAGTAACTTTTGTAAGTAAGGAAAATGCAAGAAAATCAGAAAAGAATGATTGCTTTGAAAAACATTCTGAGATTTTTTTTTCCTAATTAAAATTTGCTACTTGTTGGATTCATGGAAAAGTGATTCAATATGTGTTTCACTTAAATGTCATTTAAAATATTTGAAATTTCACTCAAAAACATCTTGGCTTTGTGTAAACCAAGACATGTAACTTATGGAAAGTTAATGTATTATTCTGAAATTTCTTTCTCCACAATTCATAGCAGTGGAATACACCATGCTACAATGATGGAAACAAAGATTTCGGATGAACATGCTAGTTAAGTGTACACTTGAGTCTATAACATAATCTTTGGAACCTCAAGCCTAAATTCAAATACTAGTGTTGAATTCTTTGAAATAGAATTGTTGGTATTGGCATGAGCCATGACTGATTTACTCAGTTTGTCAAGCTGCAGTAACAACAGGTGAGAGAAAAGTTGATACTTGGAGAGACTTACATGACCTTACATCTGAACCATAGAATATTTAACATTTAATCGAAGTGAAGCCTTAGTGGAATTATGTAATGTCACAAAGCTGGTCCTTTTTTCCTAAAAGCTGCTCCTTTACTTGAGGATATTGTGTCCTTGATTTTTTTCAGAGGGATCGTAAACGGGCCAGGCTCTGATTAGACTAGTTTGATACATAGATGAAAGGGATTTTGAGGAGCCTTTTGTTTATGTGTAAACAGATAAGACTTAAGGCCAAAGTGGTCATGTCTCTCTCTCTCTTTGTCTCGCCCGCCCTGCTCTCTGTCTCGCCTGCCCCCGGTTCTTTATTCTGTTCTTTGTGTTTCATTGTATAATTTTCTGAATAAACTTTTATCTGTTTTAAAATCTGGTTGTCAACCTCGCTAACTTACTTCGAGTAATTTTCACTGTACACTTACTGAAACAAACTGCAAAGTTATGGTCTGGGCTGCCTGCTTAAGAGTGTTTTGAGTGATCTGGCCTAGTCCATAACAATAGGGCCAAATGTGAAATCACACTAAGCATACTGTGAGCAGTTTTTATCTTTTCAGCTGAGGATTTAATGGAAACAATAGCAGATCAGTTACCTGTTCTCCATTGTTACATACACAAATTCCAAATTGTAAGTATTAAAGTGACATTTACAATGAGGAAGTACTCTACCATTCAGGCTCACTTCACTTCTAATCAGCTGTACTGCAGTGCTGAATCTCTACTGAAGTTAAATCCCTAATCATCCTGTCCTACCACATAGTACGTGTTTCCATTTTTTAAAAAAAGGTAAAAATAATGTTAGGTCTACCAACCTTGGCACTCTGTTATGGGTCTCACTGGCTTTTCTCATTCAAGATATGTTACAAGATGACTGAAGGTAAACCTAATTTTGACCAATATTGAAGCGATTTCAGTATCTTGAAGCTCATAACTCCGATATTTACAGCTTTAAACTATGCCATTCTGTCTATTCTGGTCAACAAAGACCTGACTACACTAATTCCATTTTTCAACCATTGAGCCAAAGCTATGGAGGCTATAACCATGCAAGTTATAATGTTTTCTAAATGTTAAATATTTCTGACTCAACTACCCTTTCAGTCAGTGAGTTCCAGGCTAACACCGTCCCCTGGATGAAAGTTATTCTCAACTCTGCTCTGAGACTTCTACTTTTAATCTTAAATCTATACCTTCTGGTTGTTGGCCCCTCTACCATTGGAAATAGTACGTTCCAAACCACTTGAAGTGTGTTCCTCAATCTTACATGCTTCTATCAGTTCTCCTCTCAAGCTTCAATGCTCCAACTAAAACAGCACCAGCCTATCCAGACAGTCCTAATCGTTCTGACCCTCAGCCCAGGCAGTGTCCTAGTAAGTCTCTTCTGTACCGTCTTTAGTGCAAATGCATCCTTTCTTAAATATAGTGATTAGAACTGCAAACAGTACTCCAATTGTGGCCTAACCGGCATATGTAGTCAGAACAGCATAATGTTTCTGCTCTTGCAATTCTATGCCTTTCCCAAGAAAGGAAAGTATCCCATATATGTTACAAAGTATCCCATATATGTTACAAAGTATCCCGTATATGTTACAAACCACCTTATTGAATCAGAAGGTAGCCTTGCTACCTTCAGGAATTTTTAGATATATACACCAAGATCCTCCAATTATCGTTACTTTCCAGCTTCCTCCCATTTATATTGTAATCCCCTTGCGTTGTTAGTCATCTCCATTTATATTATTTCGCACTTTTCTGTGTTGAATTCCATTTATCACTGTTCTGTTCACTTAACCAGTCGATTGATACCCACCCATAATTTACGACTATCCTCCACATAATTTACCACACCCTCAATTTTTGTCATTCACACTCTCCTTGATTATAACACCTAAATTTAAGTCCAAATGTTTAATGTACATGAGAAACAGCAAGGACCTCTGTATCTCACCCTGAAGGACCTCCCTGTGATCAGAATTCTGAACACCAAAATATCCCTCTTTTATCACTGTCTGCTTCCTGCCTCTCAGCTAATTTCAAGTCAAACATGTCACTTTGCCTTGAATGTCATGGACTGTACTTTCTTGACCAGTCTGCCATGAGGGACTTTATCAAAAGCCTTGCTTAAGTCTATGGATACAACATTAAATGTGCTACTCTCATCTGCACCCCAGCTTATCTCCTCCAAAAAGTTAATTAAATTTCTAAAATATGACCACCTTTTAACAAATCCTTGCTGACTATCCCTGAATAATCCTTATATTCAAGTGTAGAGGTTAGACTGATTGGCTTGTAATTTCCTGGTCTATCCTTCTGCATTTTATAAAAATGGGACAACATTGGAACCTCTGCAGTCCTCTGACAGCTTACCTGTGGACAGGGAGGATTTGAAAACTACTGCTAGGACTCTGATAGCTCCTCCCTTGCCCCCCTCAACAGCTTTTGACACATCTCATCCAGACTGGTAGAACTACCGTGGGCGGCATGGTTGTTCAGTGGTCAGTGCTGCTGCCTCACAGCATCAGGGGCCTGGCTTTGATTCCAACGTCGGACAACTGACTGTGTGGAGTTTGCACATTCTCCCCGTGTCTGCGTGGGTTTTCTCTGGGTGCTCTGGTTTCTTCCTACAAACCAAAGATTTGCAGGTTAGGTGAATTGGACCTGCTAAATTGCCCACAGTGTTCACAAATGTGTAGGTTAGGTACATTAGTCAGGGGTAAACATAGGATAATAGGGTAGAAGAATGGGTCTGGATGGGTTACTCTTCGGAGGGTCGTGTGGATTTGTTGGGCTGAAGGGATTCTATGAATCTATGAACTATCCACTTCTAAGGCAGCTAAACCTATTAATGTCTCTGTCTGTCTCTCTGACTGACTGGCTGTGTGTGTCTCTCTCTTTCTTTCTTTCTTTCTCTCTCTCTCTCTCTCTCTCTCTCTCTCTTTTTATTTCTTGTAGTATTTCAGTCCTCCATCCTGATGTTTATGTCTGCATCATCTTCTTCCATTGTGAAGACCGACAGAAAGTATGCATTGAGAACTGCACCTACATCTTCTGGGTACACATACAGATTCCTCCAAAAACAGCATTGCTCTTGCATAGGCTCTTCCTCTTTATGTATTTTAAATAAATCTTTCTATTTTCCTTTACTCAACTAGCCAGTGCTTTTTCATGCTGTCTCTTAGATTTCTACTTTCTACACTTTTTATATGATCTTAGAGACTCTGCCATGCTGAGCACTCAGTATTCGCTGCCATTAAGCTTTGTTTTTATTTCTTTATATCCCTTGACAATCCAAGGTTTTCCAGCCTTGGTCACACCCGTTGTCTTTATGGGAGCATATTCGCCCTGTCCTTTCACAGCCTTCTCCTTGAATACCTTCCACTGCCCTGACCCATCACTTGGGCCAAATCATATATCAGAGTGAAATTAATCTTTGTCCCATAACTATACTAAAATGTTATAAACTGCAGTAAACTAAGCACTACTGTCACACTCTCTTCAAAATGTTTCCTGCTGATACACTTTCTACCTATTGGGCTCATTCCAGCTGTCAGGTCAAGTACTTGTTGGACTTTCTACATTCTGTCTAAATCAGTTCTGTTTGCAATTTAATAATTTTGCTCCTTCTTTACGTTGCACGTGAAAACTAGTTCAGTTAATATTAGGATAGTTAAAATCCCCACTGTTACTATCTTATTATTCTTACACTTCTCTGAAGTTTGATTCTGTATCTCTCTGTGACTGTTTGAGGGCCTAAAGTACATATCCAATTTTTTTTTTCTGTTTACAGCCATGTGGGTTCATTTGATAATTCTTCCAAGATATTATCTTTTTACAGACATCATTGATTCCTTGATCAATATTGTGACTCCTCACCCCGCTCACTTCCATTGCTCCCTGAATCTCATCTGAATGTCTTATAATTAGGAAAATTGAGTTGCTAATGCCGTCCCTTTTAGAGCCAGTTGCCAGATATAACTATAGTTTCTAACCCCATTTAACCTCGCTGCCACCACTTCGAAGTCCCATGCAGATCCACCAACACTGTCTGATTCTGAGTGCTCACTTGGTGATGCTGACTGCCTGTCTCAGGGATTTTACCTCGTCCACTCCTTTTTGTGGTGAATATTGTAACTAAAATGACAAACTAACAGTTATGTCAACAATATTTTTGCTTCAATTTCTGCCTGATATGAGCATTAGGAATGCATTGTAAATCTGTCACATGAGCCTTGTATTATGATCCCAACTGATGGTACTACTCGGAAAGTCAGATCTCAGTGAGATGACTTGTACGTTTAATTTTTATAGTTGGCTGCTATGGCAGTCAGTCACTGAACTAAGTTACATAAGGCTGTCAGTGTACTATTAACAAAATAACGTGTTTGTTACATAAAAGCAAAGAAAACAAAGCTATATATTTGCAAGACAATTGATAAAGATATTCTGAAAAGCAGATAGAAGAAAATTTCAACTCTTTTCCCAGCAATATATTTAATTCAAACCTAGTGAAATTTCGCTTTATCAACTGACCAGGCTTGCGAACATTTCCTTCCAGCAACTTTTTGGATGTTCAACAGATGTACATCGAACAGCACAGTACAAGCCCTTTGGCCCTCGATGTTCTGCTGACCTTTTATCAAACTAACCCACATACCCTTTCTTTTACCATCATCCATGTACCTATTCAAGAGTCACTTAAATGTCCCTAATGTATCTGACACTATTACCACTGCTGGCAGTGCATTCCACGTACCCACCACTCTGTGTAAAGAACCTACCTCTGACATCGCCCCTAAACTTTCTTCCAATCACCTTAAAATTATGCCCCCTTTTGATAGCCACTTCTGCCCTGGGGAAAAATCTCTAACTATTCATTCTATCTATCCCTCTCATCATCTTGTACACCTCAATCAAGTCACCCCTCATCCTTCTTCCGTCTGGGAACCCTCCAGCCACAAGGGATGAACTCAGATTTCTCCAGTTTCCTCATTTCCCCTCCCCCCACCTTGTCTCAGTCGATTCCCTTGAACTCAGCACTGCCCTCCTAACCTGCAATCCTCTTCCTGACCTCTCCTCCCCCACCCCACTCCGGCCTATCACCCTCACCTTAACCTCCTTCCACCTATCACATCTCCATCGCTCCTCCCCCAAGTCCCTCCTCCCTACCTTTTATCTTAGCCTGCCTGGCACCCTCTCCTCATTCCTGATGAAGGGCTCTGGCCTGAAACGTCGAATTTCCTGTTCCTTGGATGCTGCCTGACCTGCTGTGCTTTAACCAGCAACACATTTTCAGCCCTCATCCTTCTTCACTCAAATGAGAAAAATCCTAGCTCCCTCAATCTTCATGCCCTCCAGTCCATGCAGGATCCTGGTAAATCTCTGCACCCCCTCTAAATCTTCCACATCCTTTCTATAATGAGGCGACCACAACTGAACACAATATTCCAAGTGTGGTCTAACGAGGGCTCTGTAGAGCTGCAGCATAACCTCACGGCTTTTAAACTCAATCCCCCTACTATTCAAAGCCAACACTAAACACTTTCTTAATAACCCTATCAACTTAGGTGACAAATTTGAGGGATCTATGGACTATCCACCAGTCCCTCACCCTTCGAGTCATTGGTAAACATATTAACCCACACTTCCACTTCCTCATCCGAGTCTTTTATAAAAATCACAAAGAGCAGAGGACATAGAACAGATCCCTGCGGAAAATCACTAGTCACCAAGCTCCAGGCTGAATCTACTACCACCCCCTGTCTTCTATGGACTGGCAATTCTATATCAAGACAGCCAAATATCTCTGTGTCCCTTGCCTCCTTACTTTGTAAATGAGTCTGCTGTAGGAAACTTGATCAAATGCTTTGCTGAAATCCATGTACACCAATCCACTGTGCTACCTTCATCAATGTGTTTTGTCACATCCTCAAATAATTCAGTAAGGTTTGTGAGAGGCATGACCTGCCCCTCAACGCCATGCTGACAACCTCTAATCAACCTATGGTTTTCCAAGTAATCATAAATCCTGTCTCTTAGAATCCTCTCCAATAATTTGCCCACTACAGGTGTAAGATTGGCTGGTCTGTAATTCCCAGGATTATCCCTATTCCCTTTCTTGAGCAAGGAAGTAACAATTGTCACCCTCCAATCATCTGGCACTACTCCAGTGGAGAGTGGGGATACAAAGATCATCGCTAAAGGCATTGTAATCTCATCCCTTGCTTCCTATAGTAACCTTGGGTATAACCCATCTAAAGTGTGGAGTGCTGGAAAAGCACAGCAGATCAGGCAGCAGACCCTTTGTCAGCCCCGCTTATGCCTGAGATGTCGATCCTCCTGCTCCTTGGATGCAGCCTGACCTGCTGTGCTTTTCTAGCACTACACTCTCGACCCTGAGCTCCAGCATCTGCAATCCTCACTTTCTCCTATAGTCCATCTGGCCGACGGGACTTATCTATCCTTATGTTTTTCAAAATTTTCAGCACATCCTTTTTAACATTAACCTGTTTGCATATCAGCCTGTTACACGCTGTCCTCACAAACATCAAGGTCCCCTTCAGTAGTGAATATTGAAGCTAAGTATTTATTAAGGACTTCTCCTACCACCACTGACTCTAGGCACAAGTTCCTTCCACTATTCTTGTTCAGTCCTACCCTTGCTCTGGCCATCCTCTCGTTCCTCAGGTAAGTGTAGAATGCCTTAGGGTTTCTTAATCTTACTCGCTAAAGCTTTTTCATACCCCTTTCTAGCTCTCCTAATTCCATTCTTCAGTTCCAGCCTGGGACCTTGTAACCTTCCAGACCCTGTCTGGTCCTTATCTCGTCAACCTTAAGTTAGCTTCCTTCTTCCTCTTGACTGGATGTTCTACATCCCTTGTCATCCACGGTTTCTTCACCCTACCATCTCCTCCTTGCCTCAGTGGGACAATCCTATCCAGCGCTGTCAGCAAGTGCTCCCTAAACAACTCCACGTTTCTGTCATGCATTTCCCTGAGAACATTTGTTCCCAAATTAGGTGCCCCTGTTCCTGCCTAATAGCATTGTAATTCCCCCTCCCCCTGTTAAATACTTTCCCATACTGTCTGCTCCTATCACACTTCATGACTGTAGTAAAAGTCAGGGAGTTGTGATCACTATCACCGAAATGCTCTCCCACCAAGAGATCTGACACCTGGCCTACTTCATTGCCAAGCATCAAATCCAGTTTGGCCTCCCCTCTCATCAGCCTATCTACATATTGGTGTCAGGAACCCTTCCTGGACACACCTGACAAAAACTACTCCACTCAGACTATTTGAACTAAGGAGATTCTAATCAATGTTAGGGAAGTTAAAGTCACCCATGGCAACAACCCTGTTTTACGATGTGATTTTCTTAGCTATTGTCTTCAAGATACATGGACGTCAGCTACTTGACTGGCTTTTCTTAACTGAACTTAAGAAAAGCCATGCCAACTTAAATTGCTCAGACTTCTTTCAAGTTCTGAAAGTCTGGGCTGCCACAATTAAACTGCCCTTTGCTGATATGAAACTGTTCTTCTCAACTGAAATCTCTGGGTCTGTCTTTTCCTAATTCTAAAAAAAATTCAACTAAGCAAATATTTCATTAAGAACTGACTACCTACTTTAGTTAATTATCTTAAGTTGCATGCTTTCTTCATAATTGTTTCAGCTCTTTTTTTTCAAGAATGACTTTCTCATCTTTATTAAGAGATCACCATCGAAGAGCCATCAAACATATTTGATCTCTTTAAAATTCAAGCTCCCATAGAAAATTATTATAGTAAATTCCACATTATATCTCTCCACCCAACTCAGCACCCCCCCCCCCACCCAAAGAAATGTGGACATTTCTTTTCATAGATGTTTTCATTTTTCATGTTGATACTAATAAGATATTTAAATTAAATGCAACAGTTTTCATAATCAAATTTTGATCCTGGCAGTTGTTTCCTTAAATTTTATTCTGGAACTGGTATCCATCATAATGTTTGCTTTTCCTGTTCCATGAGTGATTTTTAGATTGTATTGTTGTATCAGTAAACTTTAACAAAATAGCCTTAAATTCGTATATGGAATACAAAGCCAGATCAAAGATGTTTTTACCACTGTTGAATATTTGTGTTGACACATTTAATTTCTTACAAAATTAACTGTGTTCAATTCTCATCATGTTTTCCTGTTGCAACATTACACAAACAAAGAAATGTAGAAAATAGGTACAGGAGTAGGTTGTTTGAGCCTGCACCACTGTTCAATATGATCATGGTTGATTGTGCAATTTCAGTATCCCATTCCCGCTTTCTCTCATACCCCCGATCCCTTTAGCCGTAAGGGCCATGACCAGCTCCCTCTTGAATATATCTGATGAACTGTCTCCAACAACTTTCTATGATAGAGAATTCCATAGGCTCCCAACTCTCCGGGTGAAGGAATTCTCCCTCATTTCAGTCCTGAATCGCTTACCCCTTAGACTGTGACCCCTCATTCTGGACTTCCCCAACATTGGGAACATTCTTCTCCCATCTAGCCTGTACAATACCATTAGGATTTTATATGCTTCTCTAAGATCTTTTTCCCCCACTCCACCCCAACTCTTCGAAGTTCCAGTGAGTACAAACCCAGTTAAAACACTGGTGGCATCCAGCTTAATTGCCGCCTTATTATAAGATGTTACCAATACTGATGGATTGACTGTTCCATACTTTGTTGTCAAAATTTTGTTTTGTAAGTTAGAATTCCTTGTCTCTCTCCAATAAACCTGTTAAAGCAGTCACTACTATGCTGACATTCAGGATGAACGTGCAATTAAATCCTCTAATGTCAATACATTGCAGAATTTTGCATTTTGTCTTTGGCATGGGGAAATCACGAGATCACCTTGTTGTTGCTTCTCTAGACGCTGCTTTGCCTTGCTACACTGTGTGGCTCAAGAATGTAACTTCGGCTTTTGTAGTCAAATTTGTGCCTCAACTGGTCTTGTATAACTGATTGAATAGTTCATTCAAATAATGTAAATGTTCTTCTTGGGGTTGGCTGAATGCAAATCGTCAATATAAGCAACACAATGAGTAATTCTTCATGAACCTTGTTAGTTAAATCTTGAAAATTTGATTCTCTTTAACAATAATTGAGGAAGAATTTCCTGACTGTCCTGAGCCATCTCTCCCTTCTTAAGAGGTTCTGAGGTAATGTACACCACCTATATTACTGCTATATTTTCAATATGCATTTATCTTCCCGATGCACCCTTCTCTGAGGATGTCTTAGTCATTCCTGTTATTGCAGTAGGTCCCCCATTCAACTGTAAAGCTAATTGCTGTAAATATCCAATCTTATTACAATACAAGCATATTATTTTCTAAATCTTACATTTAGGTTCTAGCCTTTCTCCTTAATTATTATGTTTTCACCCTGAAATAAATTACTATTTCCATTCTTACATTTTCTAATCCTCTATTTTTTTGTGTGTGGATTCCCATATGTTCATTCCTCACACATCACTGATCGTGTGGAATATCAAAAGTACCTGACAGAACTGTGGCTTCCTAGTTCTTTGATAATTAACACTCATCTAAAAATTTGCTATACATGTCTGATCTAGTTTTCTTTCTAAAAGTCCTAAATTTTAATTGCTAAGCTTCAGGAACAAGCTCATAAACATTGAGTATTGCTCTTTTAACAGTTTATTAGTCCACAAATCGCTTTTCTTACACAACGGTGTATGCATTTATGACTGCACCTGTCAAGACACTGTAATAGTAAATCCAAACATACACATTCACAGACGACTTTTGAAATGAGAGGAAATATCTTTCAACACAATCCTCTTTAAATTTAGGCATCAAATTCAGATGACTTACTTTGCCTTAATTTGTGTTAATTCCATGAGTAATGTCACGTTAATAGGACCTAAAAGCTGCCTCCTCTCATCAAATGTGGATTGCCTTCATTCGTAAATTACTTATCTCTAGTTTTTTTTTAAAAAAACAGATGATCGAGTCAATGTTAGCAGAGATTTTAAAGTTTTGTGTATTTGGACATCTTCCATATATATACCTAATGTAATTAGATTTGTTACTGTTGTTGATCTGTGTTAATTTTGATGCAATTTACTAACAACTGTTAAAAGCAGAATATTTATTTTGTGGCATTTAGCGGCCATCAAGCATTAATTTCACTGTTAATGTTCTGAAAATATTGTAAATTTTAAAACGTTGGAGGCTTCATGTCTTATTTTTGTAATAATTAGGTTCTTCTCAAGCACATCCATCAAGTACGCCATCGCTATCTGGACCACCAATCCAGACTTCATTCCAAGGGTCTGAATCACAACAACTTTTACCTCCCATTGCATCTTCTAAATCTCAAGGACTGCCTGTTCCTCCTGGTGTCCCATCAGCTACAGTGCCTCCTGGAATGCTTCCACCTTCTCCTGTAGGTATGCCTGTTGGCCATGCTGGACCCAGTCATGGCAATGCTGGCTATCAGCAGGTTTCAGGTCAGCCTCCCATGACTGCGTACTTACCACAGCCTGGTAAGTACTTGCCTTTTGATAACTTAAAAATATTCCTTTTTACTTGATTATCTTGATGGTCATCTCAAGTTTCTGCTGTCTTGAATTCAGCCCAAATCGTACAGCCTTTTTTTTAAAAGATCATATGCTGTGCAGATAATTATATTCAGATGTTACTATAGTATTTCAATCAATCAAACTTATATAGCTCAGCTCTGCAAAGAATGTATTCACATTTTAATCAGAAATGTTATCCAGTACCATAGTTGGCTGGTGTAAATGTAGACTGCATTGTCAGAAAATTGCCAAGACACATTATACTGAAAGAAAAAATTGTAGTTCTGTATCATTTATCAAAATAATTTTAGACCAAATGATTACTTCTGAAGTGACTAATTACAGTCAGTTACAGACACAGCTCTGTTTAAAAAGTAGTACAAATGAAGATTGATCAGCTTCTCTTGCTTTAGAGTTGTTGGTTGCCAGTGTAGAAAAGAAATTGACTCAACAGGCTTCACCTGATATAAGGCAAATCAGAGTTTTAATACTTAATTAAATAAATCTTCGAACGCTCAGCATATGGAGCGTAGACAATGAATATTTATTTTGGATTTATCACTGGTAACTATTATTTTGCACATTTACAGATTGAGAGTGATTGGAATTTTGCAGGGGTTCTGAACTCCCTCACTATAACTTTGGTAGATAATTGGCAAAAACCAAAGTCAGTTTTTACTCTTGTGATTTTTTTAGGCTAACTTTCACTGAAATTATATCAGGAAATCGGAGAAACTTGCTTAAATTCTGCTCCCATATGTTGCATCAAATCTTAACTGTCAAGACATAGTAGATCAGGATTAAGGATCTGTTTAATGTTGCTACAGGAGAACCATGTGGCAGAATGAGCAGCATATGTTGTCATTGATGTACTGACAGCCATACATCGATTCACTGGAATGAAAGGCTGTTTTACCTCACTCACACGTAGTTTATACATTTTCACATTAGAAAAGAATTACAGCAAAATCACCACTACTGGTAATAATGCTTCAGTAAATTGCAGGTTGTTTCATGGGAAATAGACTTGGAGATTAAATTTAAGAAAACATTGAATGAAGTTTAAAATTGTGCTAATATAGTTACTTAAAGTTATTGTAACTTTTCCTTAATCAGCTGTAATTGCGATTAATTTATGACATAGGTCACTGCCTTCATGGTAAATGTGCCTGAGCAGAAAACCAAGATTTGGGGTTCAGGCATTGAATTGGAGAGTGCAGCAGGGAGCCCAAGAGTTCAGGATACTGGACAAAAGGAGAATCCACACCCACCTTTCTGCAGCTCGTGTAAAATGAGCTTAAGAGTCCAATACTGTATACATACTGGTGAATAGATGAATGAGTGAATGGCAGGATGCTGGTGGGTGAAGTAATTGAGTTGGCTGGCAGCTGGCTGGATGGCACTTGGGTAGAGATGGTGACTTAGCATATTTTTTATTCAATGTTTCTTAAATTTGATTTTCAAGTCGATTTCCCACAGCATAATGTGATTTATTAAAACACCATTATGAATCGTGGATAGTAACACAGCAAGTATTAGACTGAAACAGTTGTGGTTAAGTACACAACTGACCACCAAATCACTCTTTCACTCAACTCCCCTGATATTTTCTAAGGATTTATAAGGAAATTTTGTTGGGTTGAAAAAAAAATTGGTTATAACTATAAAATTTTGGAATCATTGGAGCTGAAAACGTTGAAACCTGTGTCTGGGATGTCAAATATGTCAGGGTATGTAACTGCTTTATATTGTCCTGTGTGACGGAACTTACAGCATTTGATAGGCCAGGGAAGGATGGATCCCTTTCTCTCAAAATGTAACTACACGTGAGTTTCTTCCATAAAATGAAGCTTCAATATTGAGGAACATTATATTGCAATATAGTCAATCCATCATAGCTGTTTTGAGAAAAAGTACTAGCTTCTGACCAGACTTAAGCAATCAGTCTATATAAATTATTATGTGTTGTAATCTGTTATACTGATGTGTAATAGTCAGTAAATCATAGAATCCCTATAGGGTGGAATCAGGCCAGTCGACCCATCGAGTACATACTAATCCTCAGAAGCGCATCCCACCCACCCCAACCCTCTCCCTGTTTTCCATGGTTAGTTTTCTTAGCCTGCACATTCCTGAACATTATGGGCAATTTAGGATGGCCAATCCACCTAATGTGCACATCTCTGGGCTGTGGGAGAAAACCAGAGGACGTGGCGGCAACCCACGCAGACATGAGGAGAATGTGTAAACTCCACACAACAGCTACCCAAGGGTGGAATCGAATACAGACTCCTTGGTGCTGCAAGGCAACAGTGCTAACCACTGTGTTGCCCCAATACTAAGAATATTATTGCTGCTCTTAATTGGATGTAGCTTGCTCAACAAGTAAATTGCAGACAAAATGGAAACAATTTTATATATTTTTATCGTTAGTGTGGATCAGAAAATTCTTCAAGATCAACATTTTTGAATTAAAGTTGAAAATTTCTAAGCTTAACTGTTGGCTGTTATTTAAAATAAATGCTGTTTTCCTGAAGTATCAAATAACAACAGTTAATAGATTTTATGTAATTGAATACATGCAAACTAGAGCAATGAGTTGTTGTTTCAGTATTTATGGTTCTTCTTTCTAGGAGGGATGTACGGAGGACAGCAAAGAGGCCTTCAGCCAAATTATCCTGGTGCCTATCCAGGGGCTCCAGTGACCGGTGCACAGCTTGCTGGGCCTCAACAGAAGAAACTTGATCCTGACTCTATCCCTAGTCCAGTAAGTACAATAAACAGCACACATGATCAACTATTATCTCAACTTTGTTTTGTTTGGACTGTATTTGGAAACTTGTGTAACTTCATTATAATTCCTTGTGTCATTGTCGACTAGCCACTTATTTGACGTGGACTTCAAGAAGCATTTTAAATGCATCAGTAGTGTTGGAAAAATGCTTCTTTTATTATAGACGAAAGTATTTGGGTAGCATTTTTTTCAAATTAATCATCTGTTTTGGTAATATGATACATTGTAAGTATTTTCATTCCAAAGTTCATTTCCCCTCACTTTCAGACTTCTACATTGTACAGCTGCCATCAACTATCAATAACAAGATAAGCAAAGAACTGTGGAATGCTGGAAATCAAAAACAAAAACAGAATTTGCTGGAAAATCTCCAGTCTGACAGCATCTGTGGAGAGAAAGCAGCATTAACATTTTGGGTCCAGTGAGCTGCCTTCAGTACTGATTGTAGCTAGGAAAAGATTGGTGTATATGAAGGTGGGGTGGGGGTGAAGAGGCGAGGAGTAACAGTAGGTGGAGATGGAGCCAAGAGAGAGAGAGAGAGAGATCAACAATGGGATGGACAAATAATTGGTAACGATCAGCCTGGGAGAATGAAGAGCCACGAATGATGATCATTAATAGTTGATAGTGGGTTGGTTCTGGTAGCAGCTGTGATGACAAAGCTAGGTTTGGGGTAAGGACATGGGAGAAGGTGCTCGGGCCCTAAACTTTTGAACTCTATTAAGTCTGAAGACTACAGGGTCCCCAAGCCAAAGATGCTGTTCTTCTAAATTGCCCTGATCTTTGCTGGATCATTATAGCAATCCTGAGACAATGTTGTTGGCCAGAGAACAGGGTAGTGTGTTGAAGTGGCAGGCTATAGGAAGCTCATGATAATTTTTGCAGACAGAACATAGGTGCTCCACAAAGCTCTTTCCCAGTCTGCATTTCATCTCGCCAATGTAAAGGAGATCACATTGTTAGTTGCAAATATGCTCGATTGAGTCATGTGCCTGAAAGATGTGTGGGGCTCTTAGATAGAGAGGAGGGAGGAAGTAAATGGGCAATTGTCACACGTTCTAGACTTGCAAGTGAAGGTACCATGGGGTATGGGAAGGTATTGTGAGTAGAGGAGGAGTGAACCCAAGTGTTCAGGAGGGAACAGTTCCTGTGAAGGGCTGTCAAGGGAGAGGAGTGAATTGCACATCTGGTGCTGATCTTCAGCATTTATTCAGCAATCTTTTCTGAGCTCCAATCAGTTTTGAAGAAGGGTCACAGGACCTGAAACATTAACTCTGCTTTCTCTCCACAGATGTTGCTAGGGCTGCTGAGTTTTCCCAGCAATTTCTGTTTTTGTTTAACAATCCTAAGAATTTGCAGCACCAGATATAAACTGGAAGTGGCCAAATTGGGGGAAGATTCTGTGTTTGTGTGATGAGTTTCTCTCAATCCATATTCAGTGTGGATAATATTTCAGGCATTTCCTATAGTTCAATTTGACAATATTTCCATAACTAGAATTAGACACACTGTAGAGGCACTGTTAAGTGTTTACAATGTCTATTTGAAATGTGTACTTTATTCCAACAAATCCAATTTAATCAGCCAACACTTGTACCTGTAGTCTCCATGTCAAGATTATGAATCATCCAAAGGATTAGCAGTTCAGTAACTTCCTATTACACTGTATTCTTTTGATAGTTATCATTCCAAAGACCAGACATAATTCAGTTCCACTTAAATTATTCTGTTTTGTTTTAGACCTCACCTTTTCAACTTGGAATTCGATAAAGTTGAATTGCTTTTTATTTATACTCAAAAGTCCATTTTTTTGCGGACATACTTGGTTGGAATAGTACCCACAAGAAAAAGGCATTAAATATAGTGTGAATAAGGAGAGGGAAAATATTCATGTAAACCTGTAAAGACTTTATATTGAAAATATAAATTTTCTAACTGAAGTTACCTGCCTCCAGTTGTCTGCTATCTTTTGATCTACTATAAATAGAATACCATGCAACTTTAATTTGTGGCAAAATATCTTAGATGGCACTATTAAATTAAAGTACTAGAAGAAATTAGTGAATAATTAAGATTTATAACTTCCTTATTTCTAATATTTCTAAAGTACGTTCTTGAAAGTTAAAATGCTTGACTGTGCATCTGGAAAATGCTGTTTTTGTTCACTGGCAAGTGGTGGGACTGGTATCTGAAACTGTCAGTTCAAGAATAGTATGGGTTAGAGTAAAAATCCAGTTACTTTACTATCACTAGATCAGAGGAACATCCCCTACAAAACATGTGCAAATTTGAGAGAGTTTTCACATCAGTCTCTACTGTCAGCCTGTCTAAAGTTGCCATTTTTATGGCATCAGACACATGAGGGCAGAGTTTCCACCTTAATTGAACCTCCCCATTAGATCTGATCCAAACCTGTGGTACCTGAAATCCCCTGCCCTCATCACCTGTCCTCCCCTCCCCACCTGCCAAACCTGACCATCCCTCCTATTTTATCCTGTGCCAACCCTGACACTTCCACCTAGCTACGGTATATCCCTCACAATTCAACATTGAGTTTAACAATTTCAGATTGTGAACACCTTCCTGCATGTTCACTACTCACCCGCAAGTTCTGCTCTTATTGGTTGCTACCAGCACAGCAAACTCATTTTCCACTATTCACAGTTCCCGTTTGCATCACTACTACTTTCCCAGCTTCCTATCAACTATCCCTTTGTCTGCTTCCCTTTTTGTCTCTCTGGGCACTGTCTATTTATTTAGTTATTCAGTTCTTCCCACTCCCCCGTCATCAACATCAGTTCTGACCAAGGGTCACGACTCAAAACATCAACTCTGTTTTGCTATTCACAATTGCTGCCTTGTCTGCTGAATTTCTCCTTTTTTCATTTAAGATCTCCAACATCTGCTGTTCTTTGTTTATTTCCCACCCTGTTATATATTTGATGATTTGCAAGTCTTGAGCATTAAATTAGATGAGAGAAGTACTTTTCATCATAAGTTGGGAACAAACAAACATAGAAATTCGGAGCAGAATTTGGTCATTCAGCCTCTCGAGGCTGCTCCATCATTTAGGAAGACCATGGTTGACCATTGTCACAAACCGATCCTTTTTTTAGAAGTGTTCCTTGGCTCAAGGCTATTCGGTCATCGATTTTTTTTCAGAGGGCTCTGATCGGACTGGTTTGGTACAGAGATGAGAGAGGTTTTGAGAGTCTTTTTTTAAATATGTAAATAGATAAGACTTCAGGCCAAAGTGATATTGTTTTAGAAGAGACCTGTAAAATGAAAGGGGAATGGTCAGCTCTCTAGCTGAGCAGTTTAGTTCAGTCCAGAACTGGTTGGGAGTTCAACAGTGAGCTGTGTGGAAACTCTCTCTCTTCTGCCCTTCTAACTTCAACCTGTAAGCATCTGACCTTTTTTTATATTGTGTTTTAAAGGGGATTTGCTTATTAGGACTGTTATGTATATTCTGAACAGCATACTTAAGTCTAGTTTGGATAGACTGAGTTCTGTAGGGGTCCTTTATTCTGTTCTTTGTGTTTCATTGTGCAATTTTGTGAGTTTTTTTTGTCTCTCACTAACTTAATCTGGGTAATTTTCACAGTACCTTTATCAAAACAAATTGCAAAGTTATGGTCTGAGCTGCCTGTTTAATAATGTTTTGTGTGGTCTAGCCTAGTCCACAACACCATGTGGACTAATTAAATAGAGATCAGTTGAAATTTTTGGCTTAGAATGTGATTAAAATTTGTTGAGAAGACAATGAGGGTGTAATGGATTACCAAGGCTTAATTTTATTTCCGAGTAAGTTGTGAAGGAAATTATTATTCACTCAAGTAGGAATCAAAAGGTGGCATAGGAGAGAATAAAGACATTATAATAAAAGATATCAGTCATTGAGCTACATAGCTCATGATTTGGTCATAAACCAGTTGAATGTTGAGAGTGGAATCCCTTTTGGATATGTTGTAAGACTGTGTTTGCATGCAGGACCAATAATGTTAAATGTGTACATCTAATAGTTCTCTGCACATTCAGGAAATCTACAATTCTGGGAAAGCTTGAGAGTTTACTCTGGCAAGTTTGATTGAAATATATTTAGCTTTCATGGTCATCTAGTGACCCAGGAGAAAGTGTGGACTGGAGATCAGAGTTGAGGGTGTGGTGCTGGAAAAGCAGGTCTGGCAACATCTAAGGAGCAGGAGATGTCCTGATGCTCAGATGCTGCCTGAACTGCTGTGCTTTTCTAGCACCACATTCTTGACATCTAGTGACTGTCCTCCTTGAACTTGAGATGGCAAGCTACAAGATGCTTAAAAGATCTCCAGCAGCAACTTGGAAAATGAGATGATTGAAAGTTTTTGCCACTGGCACCTTCATAGCCATTGACAATGCAATGTTGCTACAGTAAGTGGCAGATTTCATTGCAGACCACTTACTGAAGTGCCGACATCTTGCACGTTCTTCCCTGAGGTTCAGACATGAGAATTGCTCTCTGAGCATCTTGGATAGGTAATACTTCGGTTGGACTTTTTGGCTCCTGTTCTTTTCTCATCCAGCAGCTTGTCCTTACTGTGTGCTATCTACGTTTCCCTAAGAAATTCAGCTTTTCAAGGGAAATGCTGATGTGTTTGCAAGTCATTGATTTGTGCAGAAGCCTTGATGTCAGCAAAATGTCATTTAACATCTGTCACAACACCACACCCTGTCAATTTTTGCAACTCGAAGCAAAAAATAAAGTACAAATATTTGTAGAATAGAAACAACGATTGGAATAACCTAACCAGCACTTAACTGTATGTAGTGGGTGATCCTGTTAAACAGTGTTCATGCAAAGGGGGTTCTTCCTGCTGTTGAAAGTTTGTTCATTAGTGTGAGACTAACAGAAAGCATTCTTTGGAATGTGAGCTACAAAATTACATCATAAGCATTAAATCAACATTCCATGCAGATTGACATCATGATCTGCCAGTTGCACAATTCTGGCACATCTTAAAATCTTCACAAAATGGTGTGTATTACCACTTTTGCCACATAAGTTTGTGCATAAGGAGCAGATACCATTTTGGTGCTTTCAGGGTAGGTTTAGCATCAAAAGGTGCAAGCAATTCCAGTTTCTAAGCTATTTCATTCACAAACCATTGCCTGGTCAACCAGCAGAACATAATTCACTTTTGTTTATTTTTGCTTCTACTCACAAACAGATACTTTTTAAAAAAAAATGGATTTTTTGCAAAAGTTGAATTTGGCTACAGCAAAAACACCTGGTTAGTGTTCCATTTGAAACCCAGATAAAGCTAGAATGCGTAACAATACTTTAAAGATATTTCCAAAGATGTCAGTCTGCAAACAGTGTCAACTATCTCTTGCAGTGCAACTTGGAAAAGATTTTGAACAATTCCAAGATTAAATAAACTGGCCTGAAGCCATGAGGAGTCTATTGAAGTATCATTCAGTTTCTGGTATTTTTCTTTCCACTGGCCAGACAGACTGATGTTCCACATTGCTGGTGTCTCTTACACTATGCCTCATTTTTTGTTTCATCCAGTTTAGCATATTTCACAATTGGCCTCTCTTATACTCACTTACTGCTCACTATTTGCCTTCTCAATGCAGTTTACACTTTCTTGCAGATACCTGAGGTGTCCTGTCAATGGAAGAATCACAGTAATTATTTGGTTCTCCATCTTAATTGTCTAAAGATTGGTTTCCATTGTTCACCTGTCCAGAAGTCCCATCTTGGAGACCTGCCATGAATTAGATTGGTTGATAGCTTTGTCATTTCAGTAGTGCTGATGGTACTAGTGGTGAGGATGACAAGTTGGCATCAGAGTGTATGTACTAGAGTCCAGGATCATGTGCACCTTTGGTGGAGTCTCAGAGTAAGGAAGAAAAAAAATTGGGCAAGTGGGGGTGAGGAGGGTGGAGCTCATAATGAGAGGGGGGACCACTTGCAGGGAGGGGCAGACCTTGAGATAGGGGGAATGCACAAACTCTGTCCAGTGTCATCTTTGCCTCATGCCACTGAACCTCCTACAGGCCTCAACTGAGACCAGGTGGAAGAAACGGCCCTTTGGTGGTATTGTCGGAACGTTCCTTTAAAATTGGGGACATGTTAAAAGTGGATAGGACAGTGACAGAAGGCCATCCAGGTAATTCTATGGGTCACATCCAATATGGAAACCCAATCTTTTCTTGAGTTCTGGACGCCAGATAAGCAATCTAATAGTATAATAGCCATGAAAGTGTTGAGAGTGATGGTGGTGAAGAACAACCATGTACCCTCAGCCCATAACTTGAAACTGACATTGTATTTTTGGATGCTGCTGCTGAGGAGCTCTGTATGGATCAGGAAGTGAAGAGAGTCCAGGATGCATTTTTGGACCCATATAACTCTGAGAATGCAAAGATAAACCATTTTTTGGAATTCTCTGCCTATGATTCGATAAGAAAGAATGGAATGAAGCTCCCCAGCTGGATAATAGCATTGGAAGAGGGTCGTGGAATTAGCTGATTCCCCAAAAGATGTAGACAGCTGTGCAGGATAAGATGGGAATGTTTACTTTTCTTGCATTCACTTAGGCTGTCATTTGCAACTTTGCTAAGAGCTACTTCTGTATTGTGACCACAAAGGAAACCTGATTGCAGGAATTTGAACATGGTGTTTGGGAGAAGATGGCACAGATTTAAGAAGTGACAAGACAGTTCAAAGGATTTCACCCAACAAAGAAATGTTGGAGATTGCCCAGATGGAAGATTTGAGGGTTAATTTTTTTTTTGAAGAGAATGATTGATTATAACAGATATGAAGAGAACTGGGACATTTCCTGAGGATAGAGAATCATTAACAATCTTAGTGTGGGAAGCAGGAAGGAAAATTGAGTGGTCTGTGTAGTTCAGTGTGAATAGGGCTAAGAGAGGTAAAGGTGTATTGCATGGACAAAATGAATTCAGAGAAGCTGGAAGGGGAGATGCCCTGGAAAATAAAGTTACAAATTCAGGTTTAGGACAGGGGAGTCTTCAAGAAAATAGGCTTGGTGGGCTGAGAGACGTGAGAAGACTGGTAGAGACAGCTGACCAAATGGTCCACATCTTGGTGACGAAGAAATCCATGAGGTAAGTCACATTTGTAACAGGTGACTGTATAGGAGATGAAAAGGATGGGTTTAAGAAGAAGAGAAGAAACAGAAGAGAATTAGCAATTGGCTCAAAACAGTTGTAATTATCCTAACAAAGATGATGATATTAATATTATAAAAGTGGTCAATACTACCATTTTGAAAGGAACCATTAACATTTAGAAACTCTTGCTGATGTCTTTTTGCTGCAAAAATCCCTTGAACTGCTACTTCTGTTGGGATGTTCTGCTTACCCTGACAAACCTACTGCCATTTCTTTAACTTATCCCCATTTTTAACTCATGAGGGATTTCCCTTCTCATGATATTATGCTTGTAAATCATGTTATAATCATTCATTATTTCATTAACTTCATTGTTTCTATATTGTGGATATGGATGATATAGAGTGTATTGCACACATCCAGAATTACTTCAGGATGTGTGCAGCTTTTTATGCCTTTGCTTATCAGAGACAGTCCGATAAAGTCAAAATGTTTTCGATATGTTATTGCAATTTACAAAGGGTTGATGTGGCATTGCTTGCTTTTATAGCCGCACTCCTGACAGCATGAACCATCCTGCTCTGAGGCTTCCTTCTTGGGTTCTAAGTAGTCTTGCACCCTTAACTTTGTCTCTGACAATATTTACTGTGCAGAAACCTTTGAGAATCAAAGGACGTTGATCACCTGAGTTCCCCAATAATGGCCTACAGTTTTTCAATCATTATGCTCTTAGTGTATCTACTTTTTTAAAACTTGAAATGCTTTATTGTTTGTAAACTACAGTAGATTTTCACTTGAATGTGAATAATGCCATTAGATGGCAGCAGAATTACTTAGGTGAGCAGGAATTTACACCTGCTGTGTTTTTGATGCATCACAGAATATTTAAGTCTGTGCACAATTTACTCTGCATCTCATATTTTCTTATTTCCTTCATGCTGTTTGTTTTCAGCCTAGAACCCAAATTATCCTAATGCAAAATTGCTGCTGGCTAAAATAACAATGTCTTCCTCAGTTTAGTTTCTCCCAGTCTTTGCCTGTTTTGTCTGTATTTCTATAGCTTGGTTTTGTGTCATCACATAAAACAGCTGATAAATTTCGCAGTTTTCTTTACATCTCTCCCTGATTTTACCCTTATTGGAGATCAGATTTGCTCCCTTGTTCCAGAATACAGTTTCCTGTAAAGTGTTCAGTTGCTTCTCTTCTTGAGTTTTTCTTTTCCTAACTTTTTTTTGTCATATTCAACCAGACCAGTGTTGCTGATGTTCTGACGTCCTGCAGCCTGGCATTAGCTCTCATGGACATTTCAGCAAGTTTTATTTTCATTTTGAATCTACTCTCAGCTAATGACATTTTGTTTCAGCGTAACCATCTGGGTGACATGGTGGCACAGTGGTCAGCACTGCTGCTCATAGCACCAGGGACCCGGGTTCAATTCTGGCCTCAGGCAACTGTCTGTGTGGAGTTTGCACATTTTCCCCATGTCTGCGTGGGTTTCCTCCCACAGTCCAAAGATGTGCAGGTTAGGTGAATTAGCTATGTTAAATTGCCTATAGTGTTAGGTGCATTAGTCGGGGTAAATGTAGGGGAATGGTTCTGGGTGGGTAGCTCTTTGGAGGGTCGGTGTGGACTTGTTGAGCCAAAGGGTCTGTTTCCACACTGTATGGAATTGAATCTAATCTAATGAGTATATATGCATATTAATTATTCACCATGAAATAGCTTTGTAGAATTTTTCTTTTCGTATCTTTTTTCTCTTTCAACCTAAATGGTAGGCTGACAGTGCAAATTAGTCTCCCATTAAATGTGCTGCATGATATTCATGAAGTGGAGTTCAATATTTGCCCTCATTCAAGGTCGGGGGGGGGGAGGTGCTTGCATATTCTGACAAAGTTGTGTGGCGTGTACAGGGGTCAATTAATAATTCTTTAGGAGCTGACTTATTGAAACCAGGGATAAAAGACCAGTGAAACCTATTCAGTAACACTGGATGCTGAAAATGAGTCATTGGGCATGAAATGCTAACTTTGTTTCTTTCCCCACTAAAGCAACCAGAGCTGCTGAGCTTCTCCAGCACTCTTTAATATTACTGCAGATCTTCAGCATCTGCAGTGGTTTGCTTTTGTCATTTATGTTCATGTTGGTTGACAGTGGTCTGTATAGTCTGATCCTTGCAGAACATTACTTTTTACCAGTACAAATGATTACTCCTAGCCTCTACTTTCTATTTTGTCGCCAGTTTACCATCCATTTTTATACTTGATCCTGACTGCACATGTTCTGACCTTAAACATAAATCTACTCAAAATACTTTATTGGAAGTCTATTCAAAATGCAAATATGTTACATTTATTTTGTTACCCGTGTTTACTTGTTACTGCTTCTAATCTTGTTTTACTCTTTCTGCTATACATGTTATTCTTTCTGTTGCTTTTAGTCTTCCACTTTCTGCTCTTTATGTTCTATTTTTTTCCTTTACTACTTGCTGTTATTTCTAGGTGATTTTATTTAGACAACAAAAGGTTAAAAACTTGAGAGAGTTAAATATCATTCAACACCAGGTTATAATCCAACAAGTTTATTTGGAAGTACAAGCTTTCGGAGCGCTGTTCCTTTGTCAAATAGCTAGTAGAGTAGGATCATAGGGCATACATGTAGCCCCTTGATGAAGGAGCAGTGCTCCAAAAGCTTGTATTTCCAAATAAACCTGGTGTCATGTGATTTTTAACTTTGTCCACCCCAGTCTAACACCAGCACATCTACATTATTTCCTGATAGAGATTCATTGATGTTGAAAGGTCACAAGAAATGACAAGATTGGGGTATTAGAGCAGAGAGGATTGCTTCCTATTTTATCCTGAATGGTACGTGTCATTGACTAAGACAGACAAGTGGAACAAATGGATAGACAAGGATTTAGATATTATGAATCACTCATTCATTATGAAATGCTCTCATTTCTGATCATCATCAAAAGTAAATGCAGAGAATAAATACAGATGGGTAGAATTTCTGTGAGGTTTTCCTGCTCTCCTCCATAACTTTAACTGAAACATCAGAAAAAAACTATAAAAACAGTAGTTTACACTCATTCCTTGAGTTTATGTTGATCATTTGTGAAACTTAATTTAAGAGATTGGAGAAAGCTGAGCAGACATTCCAGACACACATGTTCTACCAGTTGTAGTGTATGGTGGTTGATCATTTGAAAACTGTGTTTATCAATTGCGTTGTTCGAAAGTTTACTCTCAGAACAGTAATTATTTAAAGTTATCAGCATTTGGCAGATGCAGGTCTGAACTTTGTCGCTATAGTTGTTACAAAAAAGTTATTGTTTAAGGTACGTTTCGTTAACAATGAACACTCAACGATGCATTCAGTGACGATCAAAAAGCTCAAGGCAGCTGGAGCAGGCATAAAATTATTCACATTTTGCAAAATTTAATCTGCCTGTTTGATAGTCTTAAAATAAGGAAGTAGAACACTGCAAAATGTTAAGTTTTTTTTCTGAAGTACAGCCAATTCCTGTTCATATGCTTAACTGGTAAAGCATTTCAGAATAGAGTTTCTGGATTCTGTCAAACAACACCTCACAAATTTAGGTTGCTATAATGTTTTTAACTGTTTGTGCTCCACTTGATTTATCCCAATATGGTAAGAAGATTCATAAAGATTTTTCTCTATTGGCCAAAGGTACTAATATGGAATTGTCCCTCCATTATTAACGTTCATGCATAAATAAACTATAGCAGACAGTATTTTAGAAGCTTCGCATACTGAGTTACTTGATACCATCATGTCGTTGAAGGTTAATGCAATAATCCAACTTCTAATTTGTTACAGTTGTGAAAATGTTTTCAAAGATTGGTGTAATGTTTAAAAATAAATGCAAGTTTCATGTTCAGTCAATTCAGAATATTATTTCAGAAACATTGGGAATTGTCAATAATTTGGTAAAGGGACTGAGAGTAAATTCTTTATGATTGTGCTCCAAGGCACATTATAGGTCACAGTGGGTTGTTACCTGCCTATCCATGACCACAAATCTGTTCGAAAGGGACCTCCCAGGAGTGCAATGTTGCTGAATCTGTCCATTTTATTGCAGTTTAATAGATTTATATAGCTGTAATTATTTTTGGAATGATGTATGTAAACGCACTACATTTTAAAATTAAAATAAATTGAATTTTGCTCTTAAAAGATGATTCTTGAAAGATCTGTATAATTGCACATCTTTTCTAATGCACAAAATACAGGTATGAATATATAATAGGCTTATTCAGTGAGCCAGTGCTGGTCTAAAGTAGTGTTTATATTTAGTATAAGTACATAAATATTTTGATGAAATTTGCTGATTGGGAAATGTCTCCTGTTACTGCCACAACTGTGTTTGTGATTTTTTTCCCCATATTACCCAGTGCCCACAAAACCTCTAAGAGGCCGATTTTATGATTATTAAGAAATTAGTTTGGATCAGGTGACATAGAATTACAATGGATGAAAGTAAGCAATAACAAGGAGAAGATTTAGGGTTATATTTTAGGTCCACTAACAGTGATTGGTATGCAACAGAGAATATATCAGGAGATAATGAGGTAATGTAATAAAACACAGCACATTTATCAAGGGTGACTTTGACCTTCATATAGATTGGAGAAAATCAAGTTGGCAGAGGTTGCCTTGAGGAAGCATTCTTAGAGTGCATTTGGGATAATTTCCTCAAAAAAAAATGTTTTGGTTCAAACCAGGAATCGGGCTGTTTTGGATATGGTAATGTGTAGAGGCAGGTTTAATAAATTATCACAGAATATAAGATCCCCTAGGGAACATGACCATAACATTGTAGAATTTAACATTCAATTTAAGAGTGAGAAACTTAGGTCCAAATCAACTGTGCTAAATTTAAATAAGGATAATTACAAGAATGAGGGCAGGGTTGGCTGGATTGGACTAGAAAAGTAGTTTAGCTGAAAAGATTGAAGGTTGAACAAAGACAAACATGTTAAAACAAGTGCATGACTCATGACAAGGATTATATCCCAGTGAGGAAGAAGAGCTGTAGGAAGTGGATAAACCAGCAATAATTAATGAAGGTATTAAGGACACTACCAGATTGCAAGGAAAACCTTCAATGTGGCTAAGATTAGTGATAAATCAGGGAATTTGGGAGTGTTTTAAAAGCTAACAAGGACAGCCAAAAAGGTAATCAGGTGAGAAAATAAACTTTGAGAGCAAAGTGGTAAATAGCATAAAAACAAACTGTAAGAGCTCCTTTAAATATGTAAAAAAAAGACACCTTTGGATCTGGGCTCTTTAGAGAAGGAAGATGGACAAATAATAATGGAGAGTCAGAAAATGGCAGAGGACTACTAAGAGCTGTAACATTAGAGATTTGGGATCATACTGCAAGAATCACAAAAAACTAGCACCCAAGCAGCAAATAATAGGGAAGGCAATGGAATGTTGGCCTTTATTTCGAAGGGAATGAAGCATAAGTGTACAGAGGTCTTGCCAAAACTATACAAGACACTGGTCAATACTGTGAACAGTTTTGGTCTCATTCTCTAAGGAACGTGAATACACTGATTAAACAGGTTAAATACGGAAAGGTCTTTCTCCTTGTGAATGTGTCTAGGAATACAGAACCCAGTCTCAGAGTAAGGAGTTGCCCGTTTAGCACACAGATGAGCAGAAAATCTTTGTAATAGAGAGTGGTCACCTGTGGAATTCTTTACTGCAGAAGCTGTTCATTATGGGTGTGTACGTTCAAGGTTGAGACAGACAGATTTTAATCATTAAAGAAATTAAGGGTTGTGGGATAAGTGGCGATATAAGGAAAATGGAGATGAAAGTGATTGAATTCAGCATATAAACATTGGCAGAACAAAATCAATGGGCTGAATAGCCTATTTCTACTCCTGCATTTTATGGTCTTTTAGTTTGTGCTTTTCTTTCAGATGTATTCTGATAGCTGGTAAAAAGGTTGGTAAAAACCCTCCTGACACATCTCTTTGGGGTTCCCTTTCAATCTGTCCCTGATCAGGTGAGCAGAGGGAGAGGGTGGAATGGAAGAACTTGTTCTTAACAACCCAAGATAATCAGAATGCAATGCAATGAAAATAGATTTTGACTTATTTGCAATCTCTGCTGGCCCTAATTAAAAACAGATTGAGTCACAGAATTTGTTTCCAAAGCTAGATTAAAAGTCCTGAGGGTGAATTTCCTCAGAGCTTCTCACATTCCACCTTCTAAATTTCATTGGATGGAAAGCAGAAGCTCCCGCTTTTGGGTGTAAATCAGGTTTCTAACAGTTTCTTCAACAATACAACAGCAGTTTGGCAGTAGCTCTGAGGAAATTCATTCACACCACATCCTTCTGACACCCTGGCTTGTCTTTGTCAAATATTTCTTCACTGATTTCTGTTTCTCTTTCGACCCTGAATTTATTTTGCTACCTTTTGATGCACAATTGTTTCAACAATTTGACATTTTCTTTTCTCATTTTTTTATACCAAATCTCATTTTGTACATCACTGTCCTCATGTATTGCAAAGACTTGTGCCCTTTTTCAACTCTTTGACATCTTACTGGACTCTTGTCCCTCATGCTGTCATATATGACATAATTCTCTTGTGTTGTGCTTTGTTGCTACAATTACACAAGTTTAATCTTTTGCTTTCTTATCATTCCTTTGAATTGTTTAACCCATTTTTCCCTGCCTGATTATTTTGCTGTATGTATCATTTTCTCTCCTTTTCCTCTCTCCTTCTGTTTGTCCTTACCTCTTCCATATCTGTCTTCCTTACATTTTCCATTGTATGCCCCTCTATTAGTTTCTCTCAATTCTTTGTCTTGCCATGCCTTTCCTTACCTTACTCATTCCATTGTCTGACCTCTCTTTGCATCTGAGCTCTCTTTCTTTCATGAAGGATCTGTTCTGAGAAAGGGTCACTGGATCCAAAACCTTAACTCTGATTTCTCTCCAGAGATGTTGCCAGACCTGCTGAGCTTTTCCAGCAATTTCTTGGTCTCTTTCTTTAACCTTTACGGAAGAGCAGTGATGTCTCGTTCAGCAATCAGAAGAAGTTGATCGTTTATATCATTGATAACAATCTCTTATTGGTATTTATGTATGTAACAATGTATTTATCTTTCACCTTTAATATAAGGCTATCTCTAGAGAAGTTAATTGTATCTAAACTATCACATTTTGACCTTTAAAAGAACAGTAAAACATGATCATGCAACTTTATAAATACCGTGTATAAATTAAATATGCTTTATAAATAATGGAAGCATTGGACCTTTATTTGAAAATATGTAACAGTGTATATATATTTCTTTTTAGATCCAGGTTATAGAAGAAGATAAAGTTCGAAGGTCAGGCCAGCTCTTCGTAACAAATACCAAGGGCCAAGTTCCTCCCCTTGTTACCACCAACTGTATGGTACAGGATCAAGGTAACATGTTTGTTAATATTGTTAATTTCATATCATTTTGAAAATGATATGAAATCATTATGGAACATGAATCACAGTGCTACGTTACTACTATTCTTAATTGGTACACTTGATAACTAACCCACCACCATATACTTGAGTGATTTCCTGCCATTTTACAGCCAAATATAATCTGATAAGAGCATATTTGACCTTATCTTCCATTAAGTGAATATGTTTTGTTATATAGTGCAGTGCAAGTGGCTTGCGTTGTAATATTTTATATTCTGGATTCTGAAGGAACTTGAGCACTTTTGTAAATTTGAACTCGTGAATGTTTAAAACTTTCTTAAACAGGAATTGCATTTCAAAGGAGTGTTCAGTTGGCCGAGAAGGCTTGGATCTCATTCTGTATGCAGCTAAAAAGCCAGTAAATCCAACTATGCTAGAAAAAGCCTTTATGCTTACAAGGGTTTGGAAGGGAAGTGTCAAAGGGTAGCAAAAATGGAAGTTGGTGAGTTAGAAAGTGAGGACAGGGGAGCCCTGTCACTGTTGTGGGAGGGAAAAGAGGAGGTGAGGACCACAGTGCAGGAGATGGGTCAGGCATGGCTGAGGGCCCTGTCAAGCACAGTGGTGGGGAATTCTTGGCTGAGGAAGAAGGTGTACATTCTGGTTGCCCTCTTGTAGAAGTTGGCATCGTCAGAACAGACATAATGGAGTCGGAGAAACTGGGAGAATAGAACAGAAAGGAGAGTATGACGTGTATAGTCAAGGTAACTGTGGAAATCTATGGATCCACTAGAAACAGCCTTCCACAGGAATAGTTCCTCCATGACGGATTGGTCCACTTCTCCTCCATTCTCAATATCTCTCCTCAGCCCCACAGCACCTTTGCCTGCAACCACAGAATGTGGAACACCTTCCTGTTCACTTCCTTCCTCCATACTATCCAAGGCCCCTGCACTTCACTCAATCTAGTGTATTGTATTCAGTGCTCACAATGTGTTCTGCTCTACACTGGAGATTGGAAGCACAGACTATGAATTGCTTTGCAGAACAACTGCGTTCTATCTATATAAAGATCCCGAGCTTCCTGCTGCCTGCCACTTCAACACAGGCTGTGTTCCCTGGCCAATACCTCTGTCTCTGGCTTGCAGCAATGTTACAGTGAAGCTCAGGGGAAGCTGGAAAGACGGCATCTCATTTTCCACTTGGGGGCTCTACAGCCTTCAGAACTCAATGTCAAGTTCAATAATTTTAGGGTCTGAGCCCCTACGTCGCAGGCCTTGTCATCAAACTGGTCGCTACCACATTCCATCCATTGTCAGCCACTAATTGTCCTCTTTAGCAGCTATTCGTTCTCCCAAGCTGACCTTTACCCATTCCTTTGTCTGCCCAACTGTTTTTCTATCTCTGGGCTCTATTTCCGCCTATCATTCACTCCTGTCCCCACATCCCAGCTTCATACCAACCTTGACCTGACTAAGGTTGATTCTGAAGAAGGGTCACTGACTCCGAAATTGCTTTCATTTCATAGATGCTGCCAGACCCGCTGAGTTTTTCCAGCAATTCCCTGTTTTTGTTTCTGGTTTCCAGCATCTGCGGTTCTTTGGAGCTTTTTTACTTATGCTGCGGGCTTTTTCAGATGTCGCAGGTGACATCAGCAAACACTACAGTTCTCCAGTGTATCCAGGAGATTGTTAAGAGTCTTTAAACTAGCAACATGTATACTGTATCTACGTCTTTATGGATAGTGTAAAGCAGGACAAGAGAGCAATAGACTTTGATGCATTGCAGAATTTCTGAAAATGCAAAGTGCTACAGATTGCGCACAGATTGACTTGCACGCTCCCTATGGCCATCTGTATCAACCAAATGGGATTCCATTCTGTTAGCTGGTTTGAAACTTCTGGCCACACATCCCACTGATCAGCGGCTGCTTCAGCAGATTGTTCATTTCATCCTGCGCCAATCCCTGTGCTGCTTTAAATTCACCCACATCCTGCAGTTGACTAGTGTCCTTCCAAAAAGTATTTTCCTGTTATTTGGTCACAAGATATATTTCATTTTTGAGAAATGTTGACTGCCCTTATTTGGTATCATAAACACTCACTGTCTGTTACCATCACTTTTACAGATGGCTGCCAACAGGTAACACTGGCTGCACATATCTGAGTAAAGTGATTCAGCAGTGCAAGTATTGTGTCCTGCCTGTGTAAACTGAGACAGACACCCACAGTAGGCATTCCATTCTGGATACAGAAAGTCCAAGAATTTTGGGCCAATGGGCTGAGAAATGCCAGATGGAGTTTAATTTAGATAAATGTGAAGTGCTGCATTTTGGGAAAGCAAATCTTAGCAGGACCTATATACTTAATGGTAAGGTCCTAGGGAGTGTTGCTGAATAAAGAGACCTCAGAGTGCTGCTTCATAGCTCCTTGAAAGTGGAGTCGTAGGTGGTTGGGATAGTGAGGTTTGGTATGCTTTCCTTTATTGGTCAGAGTACTGAGTATAGGAATTGGGCCTGTTGCGGCTGTACAGGACATTTGGTTAGGCCACTATTGGAATATTGCATGCAATTCTGGCTCCTTCCTATTGGAAAGATGATGTGAAACTTGAAAGGTTCAGAAAAGAAGGATGTTGCCAGGGTTGGAGGATTTGAGCTATCAGGAGAGGCTGAATAGGCTAGGGCTGTTTTCCCTGGAGCATCGGAGGCTGAGGGGTAACGTTATAGAGATTTATAAAATCATGAGGGGCATGGATAGGATAAATAGACAAAATCCTTTCCCTGGGGTGGGGGAGTCCAGAACTAGAGGGCATAGGTTTAGGGTGAGAGGGGAAAGATATAAAAGAGACCTACGGGGCAACTTTTCACACAGAGGGTGGAACGTGTATGGAATGAGCTGCCA
Source organism: Hemiscyllium ocellatum (assembly GCF_020745735.1). Classification (NCBI taxonomy): domain Eukaryota; kingdom Metazoa; phylum Chordata; class Chondrichthyes; order Orectolobiformes; family Hemiscylliidae; genus Hemiscyllium; species Hemiscyllium ocellatum. The sequence goes on from NC_083401.1 coordinate 138,881,547, forward strand.
GAGGAAGTAGTGGAGGTTGGTACAATTGCAACATTTAAAAGGCATCTGGATGGGTATATGAATAGGAAGGGTTTGGAGGGATATGGGCCAGGTGCTGGCAGGTAGGACTAGATTGAGTTGGGAAATCTGGTCGACATGGACGGTTTGGACCGATTGGTCTGTTTCTCTGCTGTACATCTCTATGACTCTTGGACTCCAATTTAGATATGCAAATCAACATAAAGTACCATTTTGTGTTGTCCTAAATCATACCTCTGTTAGTTTCCCTGGTATCGCAAATAACGAACAAAAAATATCAGCCAGCAGCATAACAGTTTTATTTTTGTCGGACCTGATAAAGCTCAAGAAAGTAAACCCCCCTCACCCCACAATTGTGATCAGCTAGAAACACCCACTCCAACATAGTGTACCACCTTTCCACTGCAGTTCCTGCAATAGCAGTTAGGGGCAACAAGAACAATGAAGAGCTGTCAAGTCTTGTTGCTTCAACTCTGTTGTCGTACCTCTCTTGATATTAAGATAGAGTAGTGTTTTTGCTGATGACTCAATTCAGGTGAAATTATTTGCTGCTCTGTTTTACTGAAATGGACAGAAACGACAAGATTACTCATTATCCTCTTCCAAGAACTTAGAGGAAAGGTAACCCACTATAAAACTGAATTAGGATGTCATCTGGCCATCTACAGGATTGTGTGATATCCTGTACTTTGCTATAAAATATATTGGCAATTGGAAACCTTTACTTTTCTTGTAAGCTTTATGAACAAGTGAAGAAATTGTAAGCAAGTTAAGCCTCTGCCGAGGAACGTGAATCAGTATTCATTTTTTTTGTCTCATTTATGTTTTAAAGGAAATGCAAGCCCTCGTTTTATACGCTGCACAACTTACTGCTTCCCTAGTACAGCAGACATAGCCAAACAATCTCAGATTCCGTTGGCAGCTGTCATCAAACCTTTTGCATCATTACCATCAAATGAGGTAAGATAATAACTGGGTTAATGTCATTTTAAGGCTCAAATTCAAAGAGGACAGGTCAGACCATTTTGAGCTAATCGCACTGATATAGATTTCTGCAGTTAATTCTTCTAATTATTTAAATCGAAATTCATCATAGTTTGTTAGCTCTAGCATGTAAAACGATAGTTTGGCAACTGTCAAGGTTAGTAAAATAGCCAAAGGAATCATGAAAACAAATAAATGTAGCCAAAGGAATTGTGAAAACCTAAGTAGCTGATTAGTACTTGCTTCATAAGAAAACTGTAAACCAAAATAAGTCATCAAATGAGTCCCAAATGAAGAAATTCTGAAAATGATTTCACTTTTTTGTAGTTTTTGACATTAATATGAATCAGCACCAATATAAATTAAACATGAATTAACAGACAAACGATGCTTCAAATAGGAAGGTAAATTGCAGTTTAACTAGTCAATACAATATCGTAATGTATTTACTCAACCACAACAATCCCCACAAATATGTTACATCATGTACGGTTCAAACTAGGCCTCTTACAAAAGATCGCACATCTATCCAATCTACTAATTTTGCCTTTGAATCACATTCACGCATATAGCACAGTCCTACAGAACCTCCTTTACTAGGTTCACAACAGTCGCAAAAGCACAGATTCCCCAAAGACTCCTTTGTTGATCCCTTAAACTAAGTTAAGTGGTCAGTTCAGTTCTAGCAAAGTTAAGCAGTAAGTTGTTCAGTTCTCAATCTCTACCTTAACCTTGTCTTCAGCATCCTGTTCTGTGCAACACCTGTTGCATATACACAGCCCCTTGTAGATGTGCTTCCTTTGTTCCCTTCTTGAGTACAGCTATCCTTTTTCTTGGCCCTCCGTTTTGAGTGGCCACGTGGCATTCCTGTGGACACTGTTTCTAAGCGTCGCCAAGTCCATGAACATCCCTTTCAAATATTCTTATAACCACTTTCAGATTCCATAGATATTTACCATTTTAAATAAATAAATTGATTGGAAAATTAGAGATTTTTTTACTAGATTGCTTCTGGGTCAAAGGGTGACACTGTTGTGTAACATTATAGCTTGAAGCAGCTTTTGAAGAATTGATAATTGACATGGTTGTGAGTAACCAATTTACCCATTCACATTAAAAGTGAGTTTTTAACATTACTTAATTTATATTTTATATTATTTCTATTATTTATATTTAACTCATACAAATGAGAAACAGGAGAAAAAAGTATTAGCCCATTAACAAACCTGTGTCTCAAATTATCCTCCCCCAGTTTGAAGAACTAATTGTGATACAGTTTCTTCTTCTACCACTGTGGTCAGGATTGCAAATTGAGAGCTGGTGTAAGACTTGATTTTTTTAAAAAAGTGCTTGAAACTGTATATTGAGCTATACAAAATAGATCACAACTGGATACACTTAAAAAAATCTAAATAGAAAAGTGTAATCCAAGATCTTATCTGCTTCTCTCCAGAAATATAGATGTTATGGGTGAATTTTAACACCCAGAAATGGGTGAGTCGGGGTTGAGTCAGGAGGTAAACTTTAAGCAATCTAATACCTGAGCCCTCCAACTCTCCCACTTCGAAGCTGAATGGAGACAGCATAAGGAGCAAACAGCCAACCCATAATTTAAATATCTTAGAGGCGTAGCCTCTGAGTTAAGCTGTTTTGCAGGTTTTACTGTGGCTAATCAAATGTTCTAAGCTTTGGGAAGCTGGCAACTTGAAGGACAACTTCACAGATTCAGGGAGAATGCCTTAGCAGCAGAAGTGGAGACACTTCCACCAAGCAGCTCTTGTAATCCAGTGGTAGTGTCCCTACCTGTTAGCCAGAAGTCTTGCATTCAAGTCTCTCTCGCATGCTCCAGAGCTGTGTAATAACATCTCTGAACAGGCTGATTTGCACCACCAAGCCCTCCAAATTCACTATCCCTTCAGACATTCTTCTTTATTGTCTCCAAAGTCTGCAGGGTTATGATCCACCAATCCTTCTCCCTCTCACAAAATCCAGGATCAGACATAGTAGTTTCTGAATACTGCTTCAGACCCATTCCTACCGAACTGTAAGCCAGCAAATTTCCTGGGCTCCATGAAGTAAGTGAGCTGAAGTGGCAGGCCTGTGATGGAAGTTGTGGATTGAGTCCCGAGTGAGCAAGTTAGAACCTGGTTAGTGTTTTTAAGGTAAAAAAATCTCAGCCCTGTACATCGGAAGCAATCTGAATCTCTCTTTTTAGAATTGAATTTTCTGACTGCTTTGCCCACTTATCATACACCTTCATCCTCCCACCCTTACCTTATAAACCCTCTAACCTTCACACTCGTTTGTTACCATCCCTTGTCTCCTTCACCCTCAACCCCTCATTTTCATTCTAACTTCATCTCCCTACAACCTTATTCCCCCCACCTCACTCATTATGCTCTTTATGAATGTCACCCAACTGCCAAATGCTAGCAGTTGGAGGCCATTGAATAACCCATGAAAAACCCAAATGAAACACACCCTTCAATGCAGCTGTGTAAACAGAGTTAAGCACTCATAAAATGGTTAAGTGGCTGAAGACCAAAGACCCCACAAAACTACTCAAGAAAATAAACAGACTTTAGAACTGCTATCTCAACAGATGTCTAGACTCAATACATGAAAAGAAATTTGAAGATGGTTCAGTATTATTCATTGTTATACGCTCAGTTTCAAGAGTATGAAATGCACTTTACCTTTTATCCATTGGGCAGACGTTTTAGTTCATCTGAAGACTTTTCTACATTGTACACTATTTATGTTTACTTGATAGCTTGCCAGTTGGCAAGGTCAATAATCTGACAAACACTTTGTTTTCTGGATAGTTACATCTTCTAAGTACAGCACTTTCATAATTTACCTTAATACACAGAGATCAACCTCATGCTGCAGCATTTAGTTAAGAGCTAGAATTAGTTTTAAAATAGAAAAAAAGAAAAGGATAGGCCTTGTGTAAAAGTTTAAAATTCTTAATTGGAGGAAGGAAAATTTTCATGGTATGATACAGGAAATTTCAAGAGTTGATTAGAGTAGTCCATTCACAGGTAAAAGGTTGACTGGCAAGTGGGAGACTCTCAAAAATGAGATATTGAGAGTTCAGAGGCATTATGTTTCTGTTAGAGTGAAGGGTGAGCCTGGTAAGAGTAGGGAACAATGAATGAATAAAGATATTGAGCCTCTGATCAAGAATAAGAAGGAGTCCTATATATATAGGGGTGGCATGGTGGCACAGTGGTTAGCACTGCTGCCTCACAGCGCCAGGGTCCCAGGTTCAATTCCAGACTCGGGTGACTGTGTGGAGTTTGCACATTCTTTCTATGTCTCCAGGTACTCCAGCTTCCTCCCACAATCCAAAGATGTGCACGTTAGCTGGATTGGCCACGTGAAATTACCCATAGTGTTAGGTGAATTAGTCAGAGGGAAATGGGTCTGGGTGGGTTACTCTTTGGAGAGTCAGTGTGGACTTGTTGGGCCAAAAGCCCTGTTTCCACACTGTAGGGAATCTTTAAAAAAAACTTAAATATAGACAACTGGAATCAAGTGCATCTCTTCAAAACTATAAGGGGCATTCTAAGAGAGTAAAAGGGATATGAGACAGCCTTGGGATATAAGGTTAAGGATAAATCAGAGATTTTACAAGTACATTAAAAGCAATCAAGCAGCTAGTAGAGAGTAAGGCCCCTTAAATATCAGTGAGGCCTTCTATGTTTGGAACCACATGAGATGGGAGGGAATATTTTGTCAGAAAGATTTGGAGGCTAGGAAACTTGGGGAAATAAATACTGATGTCTTGGAAAGCAGTCCATATTACAGAACGGGAAGTGCTGGAGGTCCTGAAAAAAAAGGTGAATAAATCTCCAGGACCTGATCAAGTGTATCCTGGGACATTGTGGAAAGTTGGGGAAGAAATTGCGGGGCCCCTAGCAAAGATGTTTGTGTGATCTACCAACACTGGTGAGGTGCTGGAGTCTGGATAATGTGTGTTAACTTAAGAAATGCTGTAAGGAGAAGCATGAGAGTGAGTCTGACATTGTTGGTGGGTAGTTTATTAGATTAGATTACTTACAGTGTGGAAACAGGTCCTTCGGCCTAACAAGTCCACACTGACCCGCCGAAGCACAACCCACCCAGACCCATTTCTCTTCACCTAATACTATGGGCAATTTAGCATGGCCAATTCACCTAACCTGCACATTTTTGGACTGTGGGAGGAAACCGGAGCACGCGGAGGAAACCCACATAGACACGGGGAGAATGTGCAAACTCCACACAATCAGTCACCTGAGGCGGGAATTGAACCCAGGTCTCTGGCGCTGTGAGGCAGCAGTGCTGACCACTGTGAGGGGTTTGCATTAAACAATTAAGATGTTTGAAGACATAATGAAAAAGATTGAGGGCAGAGTGTAGACATTGTTTGCATGAAGCTTAGTAAAGCTTTTGGCAAGGTTCCATATGCTACATGAAATAGTAAAGTTAGATCTCTTGGGATCCAGTCGGACAGAAAATTGGCTTGACAGTAGGAGACAGAGGGTTTTGTTGGAGGGTTGTTTTTGGACTGGAGGCCTGTGACTAGCAGTGTTCCACAGGGATGGGAGCTGGGTCCACTTCTGTTTGCCATTTATATAAACAATTCGATGAGAATTTAGGATGCATTGTCAATAAGTTCACCAAATGCTGATTATAGTTGACAGTGAAGAAGGTTATCTAAGATTACAAAGGGATCTTGATCAATTGTGCCAATGGGCTGAGGCATGTCAGATGGAGTTTTATTTGGATAAATGCAATGTATTTTGGTAAAACAAACAAGGGCAGGCCTTATACAATTAATGGTAGGCCCCTTGGTCGTTAAACAGAGAGACCTAGAGGTTCAGGTATACAGTTCTTTGAAATTTTCATCTCAAGTAGACTGGGTGGTTAAGGGGCATTTAGCTCATTTGCCTTCATTGCTCAAAGCACTGAATATAGGAGTTGGAACATCATGTTGAGGTTGCGCGGGACATTGGTGAAGCCACTTTTAGGGTACTTTGTACAGTTTTCTGGTTGCCCAGTTATAGGAAGGACATTATTAAATTGGAGAGGACTGAAAAAAATTACCAGGATGTCACCAGGAGTGGAAGGTTTGATTTATGTGGATAAGCTGGGACTTTTTTCACTGGAGCATAGGAAATTGATGTTTTAGAGGTTTATAAAAATGTGAGGGGTGTAGATAAGGTGAATAGCAAAAGTCCTTTCCCTCAGTGGGTTAGTTAAAAAGTAGGGAGCATATTTTTAAGGTGAGAGGAGAAAGATGTAAAAGGGACATGAGAAGCAACTTTTTCTCTCACAGGGTGGTTTGTATGTGCAATGAACTGCCAGAGGAAGTGGTTGATGAAGGTACAGTTAAAACATTTCAAGTTACATGATAGGAAAGGTTTAGAGGGATATTTGTCAAATGCAGGCAAGTGGGATGAAGTTAGTTTTGCAAGTGTGGTTGGCAGGGACAGTTTGGACCGAAGGCTCTGTTTCCATGCTACATGACTCTGAGCCAAAACCACTTGGAACTCTAACCACCTCCCAATTCATGGCTCACAAATCCACACAGCTAGTGTAATACCCATCAACCCAATCAGGACCATTAAAATTCAGCCCCAATAATCAGGTCACTCTCAGTCTTTACTTTTCTTTATTTAAAAAAAAGCCCTGGCATGTTAAATCTTTCCTGATTATTATAACTTCATAGCTCTAGTATCATGGTCGTAACTATTTTTTGCTGCTCTTATGTCTTCATACCATTTTCTTTTATTATTCAGGTAGAACTGTTCATAATACTACATGTTCAACATAATTTCCCTAGTTTTCAATTGTATTCTTCTAGAAATGAGCCCCACTGTTTAAATTTTCCTTTTTTGATGGCCAAAGAATCTGTATTTAGTAATTTGTCTGTCCATATTCCGAGATCTTAGAGCTTCCCATACCATTTAGGTAATTGGAGCTGAGGTTTAGTGTGGATTTGGGGGAGATTAAAATTGATGGAATCGACAGAGCATTGTGATTCTAACTTTAACCTCTGTACTCTATTGTATAAAGTAATACATGTATATCCAACTTGGACGAGAGATTCTCTATTAGGATAATCACTGAATTGATAAAACCTTCCACATTGAGAGATGATAAGTTGTGCTTTGGTGGTCAAAACTGTTAAGAATTACCTAGTCTAGCTCAGGAGCTCCCCTCTGGCACAGGAGGCTCTGCTGCATTTACCCACAAGGAGCACAACTTATTGGCCTGTTTTGTCTCTAGCTGTCTCCTCAGTCAGCTTTAATCACTGAATTAGAACAGGATCAAAACAGACATTTCTGAGTTTAATGATGAGTCCGTGGGTTTCGTGGGCTGCCTGAAACTTCCAGTGAGACTGGGAGCCAGCACACTCCAGAATTTGAGGGGGCTGAAGCTGTTTCTGGGAGACATGCCAAAATATATCACAGCTGCTTTCTGGGCTTCATTTGGGAAGAAGTTTGTTGTAGCTTTGCTAAGACGTTATTTTATATACCTTGGAGGTTTGCTTTATCACAGCAGGTTCTGTGTGACCAATGTTGCCTTAGATTGGACTTTAAATAAGGAACAGGATGACCAGGACGAGTGTCTGCAGCTGTTGGTCACAGACTGTAACTGTAACTGCACAGGAAAGAGGAGACTCCAAAAGAGGTGAAAGCCGTCAGAGCTGGCAGGCAGCAGGAGAGACAATGTGAAGGGCTTTGATTCAAATTGGAGAGAGAAGAAAGAATGGGCACAGCGCACCTGATGTATCCAAATTGATGCCCAGATAAACTCGCTCATTCACAGGCTCATGTGCCCTTACTCTCTCACACCCACTCACTCTCATCATAGAGGGTTCATAAGTCACTCTGTCATCCTGACTACCAGCCTTCAGGGAAGCTCTGTCTGCTGGGAATGCAAGAGTCACATCTTCCCTTCACTTCCCGAATCCAACCTTGTTTTCCCTTTCCATTCATAGTTAGATCTTCTCTTGCAATCCCACTTTCTATCCCAGTGTACAATCTTTGGCCTGAATGAAACTACTCAAGTTTCTATCAATGGACAGTTCTCTTCCACATTTGTTTCTGAAAGACATAGCAGATTTGCAGTTAAATAGTGTGGCGCTAGAAAAGCACAGCCAGTCAGGCAGCATCCGAATGCAGGAGACGGTCGATGTTTCGAACATAAGCTCTTCATCAGGAATATGGGGGTGGAGTGGGGAAAAAGGGGGCTGAGAGATAAATGGGAAGGGGTGGGATTGGGGGGACGGTAGCTGGGAATGCGATAGGAAGATGAAGTTGAGGGCCTTGGAACCCTCCAACCACACAGAATCAATGTCAATTTCACATGTTTCCTCATCTCCCTTCTCCCCACCTTATCCCAGATTCAACCCTCCACCTCAGCACCACCCTCCTGAATGGCCCTACCTGTCCATTTTCTTTCCCACCTACCTGCTCCACCCTCCATACAGATCTATCACCATCACACCCCCCCCCCCCCCAACCTTTATCTACCTATCACATTCCTAGCTACCTTCCCTCAGCCCCCCACCCCCTCCATTTATCTGTCAGCCCCTTTGGGGGGGGGTGCCCTTTCACATTCCTGATGAAGAGCTTATGCCTGAAACACGGACTCGCCTGCTCCTTGGATGCAGCTTGACTTGTTGTGCTTTTCCAGCGCCACACTTTTTGATACTGATCTCCAGCATCTGCTGTCCTCACTTTTTTGTAGTCAGTTGTGCAGCCTTGAGACCTGAGAACATGTGTTTGTGTCAGGGCCTGTTTAATTTAATACTAGCACCTGGCTATCCAGATGTGTACAGCCAGATTGAGAGGCTGACAAGTCTGTCTTCAGTGCCACAGCGCAGCTCAAGAGGGAGAGTTTTAGGGAAAAGATTTCAGTAGTTCTGAGAAGAGTATGATTAGGGATCAGGAAGAACATTGGGGCATTCCAGCAGCTAAGAAATTGATGGGAGGAACTGAAGAGATTGGAGAGGTGAGAAAATTGCAGAGGGCCTTGTAGAGTGGGGGAAGGAGGGGAGAGGGTGGACATGGGTTGGAAAGGATTGATATTATTAGTAGGGTTGAAGAATATTGACAGTTGGGCAAACTTTGGGAGTATTGCAAATGTTGACACTGTGGGTTGGAGAGCCTTGTGGGAAAATTTGACCTATATGCACCATTTTTGTGGGAATTAGGTTACTTCCAGTAATGCAGTGATGCATTTAGAAATTGCGAATGCCTGAATCAACGAATTGCCATCAATTTATTTAATGTTTTCCCCCCAATTTGGGGAAGTAAAGTCCTTGGCAGATTACTAAAAGTTGAAAGTAACCAGCAATGACACTTATGAAGTGAAGGATGACCTCTTAAACATTCATTCCCCACTCCAGTTCTTCATTTTGGAATCACTATTAACAATAACTATAAATGCAAACATAAAGGTATATCCAAATGAACTTATTAAAGTTTGTTTTGCAGATAGTTTCACAATGATTGGTATTGTCATAAAGGTATATTGCTATAAGATTAAATTAAATAATTTAAATGTATTAGACCTTATTATTTTCGTGGAATTGTTTTGAGCAAATTAAGATTACATTAATGAGCATGCATTCAAGGGATATAATGTTTATGCTTGTGACATAGATGTTTTAGCAATGTATACTTCAGCTTTTTCCTGATTAAATATTATATTTTGATTTCAAATATATTTGAACAAGCATATATGGAGAATTTCTTTTCCAATTTTTTGGAATACGATTCAAAAGAAACGTATTCAATCTGCTGTGCAGTTCTAAGATTAACTCTTACTTGGCAATGCTTAATTTGAAAGTCAAAATGTGTTTGCAGCAAATTTTAAGCTCTGGAAATCATAAACTATACAGTTTAGTAAATATTTAATTTGCATATTTGTTTCACATTTAGCTTAAGCAAACAAAACAACCAAAAATAAACAAATCCCTAATAACCGCAACAAAGCAACTGACCACCTCAAATAAGTAATTTAGGAGAACAAAACATACCTTTAATATACCAGAATAGTGTCGGAAATTTCCCTGAATGAATCTGTCAGATGGCTATCTTGTTTATTTCATTTATTTTTGCTTCTTGTAGCAACAAGAACAAATTAGTAACAAAGTAGTTTTAGTTTAAGCAACATAACAAAGACATAAACTGAACATGGCCAGCACAGATTTGTAAAAAGGATATATAAATGTTTCAAAAAATTGAGTAGAGTTCTGTGAGGAAATTGGAGTTAATTAATACTTAATGCACGAGGCGGCATGGGGTTGGAGCGAGCGATGTCAATATAGGTTTCACTGTTGGAGACGTGCAAATGAAGATAGACTCAGCTTTATCTTTAATTTAATCTTCATATTCTTAAACTGTTCAAAATGGCACTGTATTTCGGCAACAGTTGAAGCTTTTCACTGCAAGTGACAGTACATCAGTTAATTCAGTAAATCACTCAGTTCAATTCAATAAAGTGACAGATATTGTGCTTGTGAATTTTCAAAAGATGTTTAGGGTAGCACGTAAAAGGCCTGCTTATAAAATTAAAGTATATAGTATTAAAGGAGATGTGGTAGAATGGATATGACATTGGTTAAATAGATGATTTTCAGAATGGAGTGATATAAACATTGGTGTCTCCCAGGGATTAGTGCTGGCAACAGCCATTAATCAGTGAACTCTACAGTCTCTTCCTTGTTTCACAAGGCTTCGTGTGGTCTTTTTAGTAGTTCAAAGGTTTACTAATGGATTGAAATGCATCTTGAGCCTTTAAACGGTGTTCAGAAATTATGTTGCTCTAGTATGACATTCCCTTTTAATTATATCTTTAATTTCACTTGCACTGAAATTTCAAGTCTCACTCCTAGCATATTTCCTATGTGCAACTATGTTAGTAACTATATTAAACCAACCACAAGAAAAATTAGAATGTTCTTTGTTCTTTACCTTTAACATACACTCAATTATATCTGCAAGTGTGTGTTCATTAAAATAAATATATGCTACTTTGGAAGATGAAATAGAAGTTGAAGAAAAAGATGTGAAAATGTGCACATGTGATCTGTATATCAATTAATGGTTTTTTGATATTGTTTGCAAAACAAGAAGAGACTTAGCTTAACATGTAGTTGGTTTAATGTGCATCATGTGGGAGTTCCATGCTTACGGTAATCAATAAAATCAAAGCAATTTTTCCCAAGACACAAAGATCTGTTAATATTTTAATGAGGAAATGAAGGTAAAATTATAGCCTTGGTACTGCAATTACATTTTGTCATGGGTTTCAATTGTTCTCTTAATATCAAATAACTCAGTAAGATGATACAATGTAAAGTTTTGCCTTTGATGCTTAGGTTTGTAGTTTTTTTTTCACTACAATCTCCAATCTGAGCTTTGTGAAGTACAAATACGCCACAAATGTAATTATTAGAACACAGTAGATTATTTTTAAATGCATTTGTGATTGCATGGACAACCTTCTAAAGCATGAAAGGTGCAATTTAAGATAACACAGGAATTCAAGTAGCCATTAATCTGTAGCCATTCTTGTGGGTGCTAAATGACCTGCTAAAGATCCAATTTGACGAACAGTCGCATCTAGTCTGCAATAGATTCAACCAAGCCTCAAGTCGTGGACACTCAATGTTGTTGATGTGTGAACTGTTTTTTTTCCTCCTCAATTTTTTTTATTTTAACTAACTTGCATAATTCCTCATGAACTGTATTTTAGAATTTAACTGGAGAAAAGTGAGAATGTGATTTCTTCAGTGATCAACAAACCAGCTCATGGAGCCATTAAAATAATCTTCAGAATTGATAATAAATTATGAGAATCTGTGTGTTCTGTTTGTCGTCAGGCTGCTAATTGATGAGACAGACTTTGCTATAGATTTTCTATGTTATTGTCGTGTTCTAAATTTGAGCCAGCAGATAAAACTAAACAACACCCTACAAGGCCAGCAAGGACTGAAATGTCCTTTAACTCTTGGGAAATTGAATAGTCTTTTAGAGCTGTTGCTTGAAAACATTTAAGATCTTGTCTTTATTTAAGTTGGTTTAAAAACAGCATTGTGATAAGTATTACTGTCTGTCATAGCTGACAACTGGGTGTCTTTCTTAATTATATTTGGGCAGACATGTGTCACAGTTAAACTGTGAATCGCTATGGAGATGTAAACAGTGGATTTTATTTATATCTCCATGCCTGTTGTTGGTATGTATAGAGGATTATTATCCATTTGAAAAGTTTGGACTGTTAACAATTTCAGAAGTTAGGTGATGTATAATCTTGCATGCAAGTGTATTTTTACCTCCTATGAGTGCCTAATATATTCCTTATATGAAAGTGATTATGTTTAAATGAAATGCTTGTATTTTCCAGATGCAAATATTTACTTAAAGGTATTTCCTTGCCTTGGAAACCAATATGTTATTGAAGTAACTAACTATAAAACATGTCGTTTTTTTGTTCCCTTTCTCTCCCTGTCTCTCCCAAAGTCACTGATTCTTTCTTGGGTAAGGTCCATGAGCAAAGACTGTTATCTGGTAACACTTTTTTTTGTTAATATGAACCTTAAGTATTTTCTCTGACACTGCTAGACAGTGGGTAATTGCAGGCTGTGGACAATGGCAGCAAGGGTTACAGAATAATGGACAGGAGTGAGGACTCAGTCTGATTTCCTCCTCCTGCTCCAATATAGCACTCCAAGGTCAGTTGTCGACCTCAGTTGCCTGGCTGAAATTCTGTCTTTTTTGAGACCATCCTATATCATGAATCAAACCTGGCACTTTTTGGTTGATATAATTTCATATTACATTTGGTCAAGTTAGGAGGAAGTGAGGACTGCAGATGCTGGAGATCAGAGTTGAGAATATGGTGTTGGAAAAGCACAGCAAGTCACGCTGCATTCGAGGAGCAGGAGAATCGACATTTTGGGGCATAAGCCCTTCATCAGGAATGAGGTTTGTGGACTGGGGAGGTCTGAGAGATAACTGGGAGGGAGTGGGAAAGTAGCTGAGAAAGCAGTAGATAGATGAAGATGATTGGTCGGGGGGGGGGGGGGGGGGGTTGGATTGGACAGATGGAAAAGGTGATGGACAGGTCAGGAGGGCGATGCTGAGTTGGAGGCTTGGGACTGGGATAATGTAGGGGGAGGGGAAATGAGGAAGCTGTTGAAATCCACATTTATCCCGTCGTAGGGTCCCAAGGTGGAATTTGAGGTGTTCTTCTCCAGGCATCGGGGGTAACAGTTTGGCGGTGGAGGAGGGCCAGGACCTGCATGTCCTTGACAGAGTGGGAGGGGGAGTTGAAATGTTCAGCCATGGGGCAGTGGGGTTGGTGGGTGCGTGTGTCCCAGAGATGTTCTCTGAAATGATCTGCAAGATGATGTGCCAGAGATGTTCTCTGAAACGACCCTCACCAGCCCAAACCCTACACCTGGCACATTTCGCTGCCACTGCAGGAAGTGCAAAACCTGTGCCCATACCACTCCCTTCACCTCCATCAAAGGCCCCAAAGGATCCTTCCACATCCGACAAAAATTTGCCTGTACCTCTACCAATGTCATCTACTATATCTGTTGCACCTGATGTCGTGTTCTGTACGTTGGGGAGACAGGACACCTTCTTATGGTTAGTTTCAGAGAACATTTCTGGGACACTGCACCCACCAACCCCACCGCCCCGTGGCTGAACACTTCAACTTCTCCCTCCCGCTCCGTCAAAGACATGCAGATCCTGGACCTCCTTCACTGCCAAACTGTTACCACCTGACGCCTGGAGGAGGAACGCCTCATATTCCGCCTTGGGACCCTGCGACAGGATAAATGTGGATTTCAACAGCTTCCTCATTTCCCCTCCCATCACATTATCCCAGTCCCAAGCCTCCATCTCGGCACCCCCCTCCTGGCCTATCCATCATCTCTCCCATCTATCTGCTCCAACTCTCTCCTCAACCTATCACCTTCTCCCTCATTTTCATCCACCTATTGCTTTCTCAGCTACCTTCCCAACTGCACCCCCTCCCATTTATCTCTCAGCTCCCCTGGCCCACAAGCCTCATTCCTGATGAAGGGCTTATGCCTAAAGTGTCGATTTTCCTGCTCCTCGGATGCTTTTTGACCTGCTGTGCTTTTCCAGCACCACACGTTCGACATTTGGTCAAATTACTCAAGTTAATTTATGGAATTCTGCTTATAGTGTATGCATGTTTGCCAAATATATACTTGTGTGAGTAAAAACAGAGGAACCTTAATTATCCAGCACTCAGTTATCCGAATTTTGGATTATTTGGCAAGGTTGCAAGGCCCCAGTGCATGGCTAAACTGTGTTATCCGGCATTTGATTATCTGAACATTCAGTTACCCAAAGAAAATACTCCCTGCCCGTGACATTCAGATAATTGAGGTTCCTCGGCACTACCGTAAATACTGTGGCTAATTTACCATGTGATGTCTTTAAGCGAAATACCATTTGTAATTTTTTTTTTAAACTGATAAATCCTCAAGGACATCCAACATAATATCTTGGCATTATTACAACTGGAAAGCAGTCAGATTGAAAATAGCATTCTAGTCAGAAGACTTGCTGGTTGAGATTAGTTATGTGAAGAAACAAAAGACTCTATTTCAAGATTTTCTGAGTACACCAAGTTTATAATCTAAATAAAAATTTGAAGTTTATTACTAATAATTTAACTTCAGCAAACACAGATAAACAACAAGGCAATCTAATTCATGTCTACGATCTTCTTTTGATCAGAACCACCCCCCCACCCCAACCCCCACTCATATTGACAGACTCAGTTAAGGAATAGATTTTAAAATAATGAAGTTTACCAGCTCGCTTACCATTTTAATGATGAATACCGGGCCTCCATGAAATCCTGTTGTATTACAGGTATGTAAGACTGTGTACTTTTCTTGAATTCCAAAGTCACCGTTCAATGCAAACAGCTTCAGAAGACTTCCAGAATTATTCGCCCACTGTTTCCAGACTGGGATTCTCTTCTCAGAACATTCAACAAGTTGATCACTGGTGTGAAACAAGAGAGAGAGCACAATAAAAGCAACATGGTCAAGGAGTTTTTAAAACATGTAATTGTTTGCTGCTCAAAATCTAGTCAGAACCACTTCATTCTTTGCTTTCTCTTTTTTTTCTACATTCTCCGAGGTTGGCTGGCCACTGCCCAGCCATCCCATGATTTGCCAATTCAGCATCCAACCAGCTGTCAGTTCCTGAGCAAAGCACCATCTTGGTACTGAATCATCTTCAGTGTCATCTTATATTATCTTTCCAGGCCACTTCCCCACAGTAAACATCTGACTTTGTTCTCTCCTTTTTAAAACAAAAAGCTGTTGAACAAAGTTAAGTTCTCAACTTTAACATACGGTTCTAACAATGAGAAATATAAAACAAAATTAATGATGGTCTCGCCAAACTGTAAATTCACTGCTTATATTAAGTGTCTAGTATTATTATTGCACTTAGTTTCCTTTTAATTTTCTTATAACTTATTTACGTCACTTTAGCATGTCTGTTCAAATTTGTTGCACAACCTGCAAGGCTCCTGTTTTCAGTATATGATAGGATCATGGGTAAGTCAGCACAGTAAGGGTTCATTCAATGCACTTAGTCTGTGAAGATGAATCCAGCTGGTCCTACTTTGCCAATCTTTCACCATAGTTTTAAAATGAACTTCTCACTGGTAGCTTTGCATTTGGCATGAATAAACTAAAGTAAATGTGCATCAGCTTACAAGTTGACTTTTCTACATGAAGGAAAACTTGATAAAACTAGAAAAATGTGCCTTCAATTTTGCAATGGTTAACATGCCTGAAATAGAGGAAATTTAAAAACCTGTTAGAGGGATGATAGTTCCTCTGTTGAGATGTGATAACTTAGAATTCCCTCAGCTGTCTGCCAGATGCAGCTTCTATTCTGCATCAGAAATGCAGCAAATGTTAGCCAAGTTAGGGTGTACCATAAGATATAGGAGCAGAATTAGACATTCAGCCCATGAGTCTGCTCCATCATTCAATCATGGCTGATATGTTTCTCAACATCATTCTCCTGACTTCTCTTCAAAACTTTTGATCCTCTTACTAATCAAGAACCTATTTTTCTCTGTCTTAATTGCACTCAATGACTTGGCCTCCGCAGCCTTCTGTGGCAATGAGTTCCACAGGTTCACCTTGCTCTGGCTGAAGAGATTGCTCCTCATCTCAGCTCTAAGGTTGATTCTGAGATTGTGCCGAGTAAAAAGTGAGGTCTGCAGATGCTGGAGATCAGAGCTGAAAATGTGTTGCTGGTTAAAGCGCAGCAGGTCAGGCAGCATCCAAGGAGCAGGAGATTCGACGTTTCGGGCACAAGCCCTTCATCAGGAATTCCTGATGAAGGGCTTGTGCCCGAAACGTCGAATCCCCTGCTCCTTGGATGCTGCCTGACCTGCTGCGCTTTAACCAGCAACACATTTTCAGCTCTGAGATTGTGCCCTTTGGTTCTAGTCTCTCCTACCAATGGGGATAAAGTCCATTCTACCCAGGCTCCTCAGTATTCTGTAAGTTTCAGTGAGCTCTTTCCTCATTCTTCTAAATGCTAATAGAATACAGGAGCAGAGTCCGCAACTGCTCCTCATGTCATGCCCTTCATCTCCCGATTATTCTTATGAATCTCCTCTGGAGCTCCTCCAAGACCAACACATCTATTCTACTACCCTAAAACTGCTCACAGTATTCCAACTGTTGTCTGAAGTCTTGACTAGACCCTGATATACCCTCCACAGTACAACTCTGCTCTTGTATTCTAGCTCTCTTGAAATGAATGTTAACATTGCATTTGCTTTCCTAACTGCCAACTGAATCTGCATGTTAACCTTAAGAAAATCCTGAACAAGGACTCCTAAGTCCCTTTGCACTTCAGATTTCTGAAGGTTTTCCCGATGTAAAAAATAGTCTGCACCTCTATTCTTCCTACCAAAGTGCATAACCAGACACTTTCTCATGTTGTATTCCTTCTGCCACTTCTTTACCAATTCTCATAGTCTGTCCAAATCAGTCTTTAGTCTTCCCATCTTCTCAACATAATTTGTCCCCTCTACCTATTTTTGTCATCTGCAAACTGGGTGGCACAGTGGTTAGCACTGCTGCCTCACTGCGCCAGAGATCCGAATTCAATTCCCGCCTCAGGCGACCAACTGTGCACATTCTCCCCGTGTCTGCGTGGGTTTCCTCCGGGTGCTCCGGTTTCCTCCCACAGTCCAAAGATGTGCGGGTCAGGTGAATTGGCCATGTTAAATTGTCCGTAGTGTTAGGTTAGGAGTAAATATAGGGGTATGGGTGGGTTGCGCTTCGGCGGGTCGGTGTGGACTTGGGCCGAAGGGCCTATTTCCACAATAAGGACAGCATAACCTTATTGAAGGAATATCTTCTTCACAGCAATGGACTACAAAGTTTTACCAAAGACAAAGTTCATACTAACTGGGCTATAATTGCTGTCTTCTGCCTACTTCTTTCTTAAACAGGGGTGTTACATTAGCTATTTTCCAATACTCTGGGACTGTCCCTGACTCCAGTGATTCCTGAAAGATCACCACCAATGCCCCTACAATCTCCTTAGCTATTTCCATCAAAACGTGAGGTGTACTTCATCTAGTCTGGGTCATTTATCCAGCTTCGGACCATTCAGCTTTCCCACCACTTGCTCTTTAGTGATGACCAGTTAAATCTGGTAGAGCAGCCAAGGAAATACATCAGAAACATCTTGGCAAAAGTTGGAAATGGGCAAGAGTATGACAAAGAAAATTCAATACAGATGAATGTGTGGTATTTATTATACATTCAAAGAGAGAGAAGGAGCATTATTAATGAATTATGTCAAATTGGCTCAAGGAGATGCTCAAATATACTTTGGAATGTAATACTTAACATTTACTTTGTGTTGTGACCGAGTGACAAGGGAGAAATCATTTCCTCTCTTTTTTTAAAGTCTACTTGGTTGATTGCAACATAATTTTCCATCATGCAGCTATCACAGTACAAAAATAATGTAGCTCGCTACAAAAAGGAGAAGGCAATTACAAAGATGGTCTTGTGTGAAAGAAAGAAAAAGTTATTACTGAGAAGAAAAAGTATAAACAAGGTATCAAACACACAAACATAGTAAATAAATTTAAAAGGAAGAATGTTTGGTCCAGGCAGGATAAATAAAGGCTGTGTAGTTAAATAAAGCTTGAAGTATTAGTGACCACATTTATTTAATGGCTAATTTGTTGACTTATTTCCTGAGTGATAGCAGAATCTCTTGCTGTATTTGAGTGCTGGGTAAATGGTTGTTATCCTAATTTGTTTTTACACTGGGGATTGTACTCCCAAGATGTTGAGAGAAGCATGTGGGGATAAAAGGAATTCCAGTTCTTGTCAAAAATTACATTTTCCTCCCTTTGCTTTGCTGTTCTCCGAATTGAAATATAGTGTTTATTCAAGAGTTTAGTACCATTGTCTTTCTAGCTAGCAAATTGGTAGGGAAGCCTTTCATCTCCAAATATACACATTTACTTAATGTGTGTATAATGTATCTGTGTTTATAAAAAAAACATGTATGAACTAAGCAAGAAATGAGAAATTCTTGATTCTGACTCACTTTAGATGTCTTTAAATAAAATGTTAATCTCATTCCAGATGATTGAATTTATTCTAAATGGAGCATTCAACGTTTGCCTTAATCTATGATCAGTTGTGCACTGCAGCCATTTTAGGTTCAATTTCTTTTTAAAACCATTTTAGCCCATGAGTGGTCTCAGAATCAACAGTCAGATGATGAAAGTTAAAATTCTGTAGTCCATATTTACCACTGTCATAATATTTACTCAATCACAGCAAAGCAGTAATCAGCAGAGTACATTTCAATGCTGAACTATTTTAAGTCCATGTTGAAGGCCTTATTAGATGGCAGGAGTGTGTTGTATCGGCTGTGATACTCCATGGAAAGTTAACTCCTTGCCTTTTCCCTTTCCTGATGTGAAGTTCTGTCATACCGAGTATACAATCATTTATCTCGCTGTCACTCTTGCTCTCACTCTCTCCACCAGAGAGAAATGCCGTAGTCCTAATGTACTTTGGCTAATTACAGAGGACATTCATCGTTAGCTTGCACAACTGATAGTGACATGAGAAGGGATGATGGATTAACTTTCCCCAAACTCCCCTCTATTTGCAGCATTGAAAGGGTTCATAGATTATTTGCAGGTTAGTTGATTCGTATTTCTTCCCATTGAGCATGAAACTGGTGGGGTTTTGGAATTTTCCCATACTTGACTGAAATTTTAATATTTTATACGTTGCGGTCTGGCTAGAGAATAGTGTTTTTTTGCTTTTCGTTGAAAAGCTTGTACTGAAACAAGTGATCTAGACATGAGATCAAGTGAGACTTTGTTTCTGTCAATTAAATCTGCTTGGGAGTATGCAAAGAGCCCACAAAGAGCAGGACAAGCTGCTGGAAGGTAGAGGACGAGGCCTGGAAGAAGGGCTGTCAGGAGGAGGTCAGATCTGGTAACGGCCTTTCAGGAATGTTTCCCTTACCTAAACTTAAGCAAGGACCAATCTGTGACATGCTTTCACTCCAAGAAGGAGGTTAAGAACTGAAATCTGCTGACCCATGAAGTCAGAACTTAACAAAGGCAACATTGGGTGTGGCTTTCATTGTTGAATGGTTTCTGTTGTGTAAAAGTGCGAATTATGACAACCTGGCTTGTGAGTATGAGGCAAAGCATTTGGATTTGAGAATCAAGTACTGATTGATAGAGGTTGTTGGTGGATGAGTGATAGGAGTATAGGGTATTCAGCAGCGGATGAGGATAATGATGCTGTTGATGGGGGTATAATATTTAACTATGAACTCATTCATCTTGTGATAGAGTGCTGAACTTCTTACTGCAATACATCTATTTTCTTGGAGCAACACATCTTCACCTTCACATTCACCTCTGAACAGGGAAGTATGATTGATTGATTGCTCATTCAGGGATTAAAAATTATGAATAGTTTTGTTCATCTTTAGACAGATGTCAATGAGTCAGAGGCAGTTGACTAGAAATAGATGTTGCAGTGAGGTCAGAAGGCAACGGCTTGGGCTTCCAAATATTAAGTTGGAGGATGTTTCTTACGTGAATGTCAGACAACATACATGATGAATTAGACACAATGGAAGAGGTTGAGACAGACAGTAATGAGATAGAGTTAGGTGTTGTCGGTGTACACAAAGCTGTCAATTATGTGTTCAGATCATACTGCTGATGGTCAGCATATAGATGAGAAATGGGGGTGACAAAGGATGGATCATGGAGGATTACAGAGATAACAGCACAGGAGTTCAGGAGGAGAAGCCATTTGCTGGCAGTCAATGGTACAACTTCAGAGATGGGAATAAAACAGGTTAAATGTACATGAGCATATGAATTAGCAGCAGGAATAGAGCTCTTTGCCACTCCAGTCTGCTCCACCATTTTGTAAGATCATGGCTGATATTATTACTTGTGGGCGGCACGGTGGCACAGTGGTTAGCACTGCTGTCTCACAGCGTCTGAGACCCGGGTTCAATTCCCGACTCAGGCGACTGACTGTATGGAGTTTGCACGTTCTCCCCGTGTCTGCGTGGGTTTCCTCCGGGTGCTCCGGTTTCCTCCCACAGTCCAAAGATGTGCGGGTCAGGTGAATTGGTCATGCTAAATTGCCCATAGTGTTAGGTAAGGGGTAAATATAGGGGTATGGGTGGGTTGCGCTTCGGCGGGTCGGTGTGGACTTGTTGGGCCGAAGGGCCTGTTTCCACACTGTACGTAATCTAATCTAATCTATTTCACATTTCCACCTTCCCTGATTATCTTTCACCCCATTTATTCTCCAGAATCTCTTTGCTCTGTGTAAAAATGTTCAAAAACTCTCTGCTGCAAATGGCAGTGGAAATAGAGCTTCTCTGAGCGGGTTTGGGGGGGAAGGGGGTGGAATTCTCCCTGTCTTAGTCTTAAATGATTGACCCCTGATTTTGATTCTCCAAGAGGAAATACTTTTTCCAAATACACACCATGATCTCTTTAATCAAATCACCTCCTTTAGCAGATACAAGTGTAACCTGTCCAATTGTGCCTCATAAGGCAATGGCTTAATCTGTGGGAGCCCAACATTGGGACTAAATGGTGTTTCTCAGCCAGGACTTGCTGGCAGCAAGACCAGCTCTGCAGTATTCATACTTGGCTGCCTCTGAGCTCATTGTCCTTTTAAGGTTGGCATGTGAGATTTTAAATGCTGTTGGTCCAATCAGTCTGCCAACAGCTCCGAAGTCTCAGCAACCTCCCTGGATAAATGGTGTTGTCCACAGCGGGGTCGTATTGTTAATAAGCAGAGGGACCAGCCCAGTGGGCATCTCGCGTCTGTCAGTAGAATCCTTCCAGATGGCTCAACTCTGCTCACAGCCCTCTATATAGGGGATGCAGCCTCTGAGTCCAATGTTTCCCTAGGTTGGCACAGGGAGGCCGTGTGAAAAATATCCCCTAATTGGGACTGTCATGACTTCTGTTGGCTGACTGCCCTGATTTGTTATTCTATTGGCAGAAAATGGCCAGAGAGTCATACCGATGGACTCTCTGCTAATTTCCTGGCCCCCTCAACTTCCTGGCCTCCTTCTGTGGGATTTGGAGAATCCAGTTTGATACTGGTTGTACAGCTTTTCTGCCAAACATTTGTCAGATGATTGCTAGAACTTCTATGCACTTTCACCCCATTCAATCACATTGGCTTTTCTTACCTTTTGAAAATCAAGCATCTAAGTTTGGTTGACTCCTCTGGAAAAACTACAACTTTCCTTCCATTCTTTTTTGATGAGTATTTAAAATAAGTACATTATTTTTTTAACATTGTTAGTGGAATTCATTTTAAACAGGCAGAAATCAGCTAAAAAAACTTTGAAATGTAGATCATGCATTAAAGATATAATTTATGGTGAATCTCAAATGTAAGAGAGCTTAACTTTTTAAGTGTTTTTCTTTTTCCAAGCTCTCTCAGATAAGCAGCACTGACTTTTGCTACAGCAAAGAGCAAGTTGCTATCTTCTCATAAATTACTTGACATTTTGACTCTGGGTTGGTGAGTGAAATACTGCAGCATGTAAACAACAGTACAAAACTGGCACATTGCACATTTTTCCATGTTATTTGCCAACAAAGCCCACATGTACATGCTACAGAAAAAGTCTTCTTGAGGGTTATGGTTTTACTATGCAATTATTTTGTAACATTTTTATTTGTTTGCCCCACTTGACAGGAAATAATAAAAATTGCAAGTGATTTTTCAATTATTTCGTGTTTAATCTGAGGTGCTATGGTGACTTTTTTTAAAGTCAGCTGGTGAAGTGTTAATGTCTTGCTGTCTCTTTTTTAAGAAGTAGAACCAGATGTCTTTCATTACAATAAGTGACCAAGTATTTCAGTAGAGAAATAATGCGCAACATTTTAACAGGAGAAGTAAACAGGCAAGTATAAGCAGGAAGTCTGGAACCCCCACAGTTTCGGACAGGTTTATTGTATTTTTATTCAGTTAGAAGCTATAAATACTGCTTCATTCAGTACAATATCTAGTCTGAATTTTTTTTATAACGCAAGTGTGAAATTATTAATAATGAGTGGTTTAAGGTTATTTCAAATGGATATGTAGCTCTTTGTAAGTTGGCAGCCAGCATTTATCCATATAATACTAAATCTAGAAGGAGAGTATATAAATAGATAAACACACTATAAATAATGGAGTTGAAGATTCAGAATATAATCCATTAATGGAGCAATTAATAAAATGCAAGAAAATTGTGGAACCTAGATTAATATTAGAGCACCAAAATTACAAATTCCTGGAGCTGGCAAGATTGTACCAGGGCATATGCAGAATAAAGGTGTAGGGAAGTATAAAAAGGTCTTCACCACATTCTCGCCATGATTTGTTCATCAAAGCTGCAATGGGTAAGGGGCTGGCTATGCTTTAGTCCTCTCCTGCCTGATTTCATAGCATATATAAGGTCAGTCCTCTTTGTTTTTTTTGGTGGTGATGTGTCACTCCAGTATTACAGATCCCTTGTCAAAGGCACACCTGAGGAGTATTATATATATGGAAATCATGGCTACCTCCTTTATACAGATAAACCAGTCACAAGGATTTGAGACAGATTCAACACTGGGCCATATTTGAAGTACCATGCTGCAGCACTTCTGAATGCAGAATAAAACTTCCTGCAATTTATACATAGAAATTTATATTGTGTCTGTGTCAACTTCTGTAGGAGCTATGCAGCTAGTCCCATTCCACAGCCCACTAAATTCATCACATTCAAATAAATATCCAGCTCTCTTGGAAACCTCCAATGGAATCCACCTCCACCACTTTCCCAGGCAGCTCATTCCAACTACCAACAACTCTCTTGAGTAAAGACGTTTTTTCTTCTCTTACTGGTTAGTCCTCTTGCTGACTATCCTGAAGTTGTGACTCCTGAGTACTGACATACCAACTAGAGGAAAGGGGACATTCTTCTTTATCTTGTCAAAATTGTTCACAACTTAACAAATCTTAATCTTCCTTGTTCTAAGGACAATAAGCTGGATTTCTCTAATCTTACCTTGTACTTAAAATCTCTCATTCCTGGCATTATTCTGGTATCATTTCTGATACCATTTATTGACCAAGATTACACCCATTTCTCACCCTCTTACAAAATGTACAGGATTGGATAGTCTACATTTATTTTGTCGTTAAAAAGCTTCTGCTGTGATAGTGTTAACAAAGTGTTTTACCCAACATCTAATTGCAACTCTGCACCATAACAACTTTTCTTTTGCCTTTCCCCACATGATTTTAATTAAAGTTTTAATTGCTAGCAGTGTGCATGCAAAGCATATTTTATTTAGCAGCTGTGAAGTGATGCTGCATCTATGAAAAAAACATCCTGGTCATGGCTGCAACTTTCATTCCCAACAATACTGCCATAAAACCTGAGAACACAAAAATGACATGCATGTCAATCAAAATTAAGCCCAGAATTTTTATACCTATGTTAAGAGCACAGTGATGATTCCTGCCCAGTAAATCAAACCTGAGAAAGGTGCTCTCATCGGAAATAGGTCTTGCTTTATTTATTGTTTCTCACTTTCTTCATCTGTGCTTCATCCTTATTAGTTGAGACTAATTTAGGGGGAGACCTAAATGCATTAAAACACTCGTCATTGATGCATTTTGATGGCTAAAGAGGAATTAGGAACATTCCTTTGTTTCTTCCAGCAGGAATGTCATGTTTTTGTATACTGTGGTACATGGTTCATCTTGCAGCTTCAGCCTATGTTCACTTCATTAGATTGCAGAGCACATCAGCTGTGAGCAACCTCTTCAGGAGGGATTTAAAATGTTTCAGGTGAGCTGAATAAGTGCTTAACTTTAGCTTCTGGGGAAAGCAAAGCTTCTGAGATTCACACGTGGCGAATCCTTGGTGTGTTAACAAATTGATGGAAGGGCTACAGGTGATGGATGAGGAGTTAATTTAGTGCCCGCTCATGCCAAATGTTAACATAAGGGAGATTAAAGGGCTGCAGGGAGGTGGAGAGAATAAGTTGACATGGGTATATGATAGACCATAATGGTGGGTGGGGCATATAGATATGGAGATATGAGAGTTTATGGGAGGTGGGAACAGGAATATAGGCTTGCATTGAGGATATGAAAGTGTATGAAAGATGGGTAAAATCGTTGGGTTTTGCGTGGAAGATTTGCGGGGTTATGAAGGTGGGTAGCAGTTGATAAGTTGGTAGAGAGAGTGTTGGTGCCGTGAAGATATGGGTACAGATGTCAGGTGGCCTGTGTTACAATGAATGAGGCATGGGGAGTATGTCTTTGAGTGAGGAAATTTGAGGGGTGAAGTTTTGTATCGATCGTTGAGACAATGCCGGTGTTTTGATATAAGCTTTGTACCCACCCTGCATCCACAACTATCAGCCTCCATATCCATTCCACTGTTTACTGACCTGACTTCCCAGGGAGCCCCACTGCCCAAAATGAAAATCCAGAACAGTTTTTTCCAGATCAGGTTTACAATCCAGGAAATCTTCTCTCAGGGTCATTTCTGCACCTCAACCAACATTGAGAATGAGGCATCTGCCTAATTCAGTTACCCCCCCCTCACCACCACCACATTTCCCACTATTGGAGGTTCCATTAAATCCCCCTAATAATTTTTTTTAAAACAGTGCTTGAGTTCTGTTACTAGAAACTCCTCATTGTATTTGATTTTGCTTCAGTGAACCAAAACGGAAAATGAATGGTTATAAATTTGTTATATGATCCCAATTACTCTCCTCCCTTGTGCCTATGCTCTGCACTTTTAAACTGCAAGTCTATAGTTGGAGTAAGGAAATGAATGATTTTTGTGGAGCTTCCTCTTTGGGCCTTGAGCAGGAAACTCCCTTTGATTCCTGTTCATGGTGTCACACCAAAAGGGGATTCTACTCAAAAGTATTTATAGCTGACTAACACTTCAAAAAGCACAGAAGGCAGTATTAAAAATTTACCAGTAACAGTATAGATGGTCACTTACCCCTGCTAAACGTATTAGAAATCCTTATCTCACATATAAATCAAACAGAAATGGTACGTGGACTCCTGCTAATGGATATTATATTTTGTGCCTGTGTGGTGATCAGGCAGTACAGATTGCCTCACTGTTTATAGAACCCAAACTACATTTTGTTAAAATCATAAACTATAAAAGGAAAGTGACTTGTTCCATCATATTGCTGGATGATTAAAGCAAAATTCTGCATGAGTTACTGGACTCCTTATTTGCACTGTCTAGGCTTTTTTTTTAACTGCCTGACGGATATTGTGTGCTTGAACTTACCACAACCATATACAATGAAATCCTATTATATCACTGAAGGTGGCAGCACAGCTGGATAAGGTAGTAAAAAAAAGGCCTATGGAATGCTTGCCTGCATTGTAAGGGGCATTGAGTATAAGGATAGGCAAGTTATGCTGCAGCTTTATAGAACTTTTAGATTAGACTTACAGTGTGGAAACAGGCCCTTCGGCCCAACAAGTCCACACCGACCCGCCGAAGCGCAATCCACCCATACCCCTACATTTACCACTTACCTAACACTACGGGCAATTTAGCTTGGCCAATTCACCTGACCCGCACATCTTTGGACTGTGGGAGGAAACCGGAGCACCCGGAGGAAACCCACGCAGACACGGGGAGAACGTGCAAACTCCACACAGTCAGTCGCCTGAGTCGGGAATTGAACCCGGGTCTACAGGCGCTGTGAGGCAGCAGTGCTAACCACTGTGCCACCGTGCCGCCCACAAAGTTAGTTAGGCTATACTTGGAATATTACATACAATCCTGCTCACCACACTACCAGAAAGATGTGGCTGTTTTGCAGAGGGTACAGAAAAGGTTTACCGGGGTATTGCCTGATATGGGGGATTTTAGCTAAGAAAGGTTGGATAGACTGGATTTGTTTTCATTGGAGGTTGAGGGGCAACCTGATAGACGTTAGTAAGTTTGTGAAGGGCGGGGTGGGGGTGTGTGTGGATGGACGCGTGGGTTGTAGAGGGCAGCAGAATCCTTGTGTATATGGAGTCATAGCGATGTACAGTATGGAAACAGAATCTTTGGTCCACCCTGTCCATGCCAATCTGGTCCCAGCTGTCAGCACTTGGCCCATATCCTTCCAAACCCTTCCTATTCATGTACACATCCAAATGTCTCTTAAATGTAACAATTGTACCAGCCTCCACCACTTCCTCTGGCAGCGCATTCCATACACGTACCACCCTCTGTGTGAAAAAGTCCCTTAGATCTTTCTTATCTTTTTCCTTCTCACCCTAAACCTATGCCCTCTAGTTCTGGATTTCCTGACCATAAGGAGAAAACTTTGTCTATTTATCCTATCCATGTCTCTCATAATTTTGTAAGCCTCTATAAGGTCACCCCTCAGCCTCTGACGCTCCAGGGAAAAAAAAGGCCCAGCCTGTTCAGCCTCTCCCTACTGCTCAAATCCTGGCAACATCCTTGAAAATCTTTTCTGAACTCTTTAAAGTTTCACAACATCTTTCCAATAAGAAGGAGACCAGAATTGCACACAATATTCCAACAGTGGCCTAACCAATGACCTGTACAGCCGCAACATGACCTCCCAACTCCTGTACTTAATACTCTGACCAATAAAGGAAAGCATACCAAACACCTTCTTCGCTATCCTATCTACCTGCGACTCCACTTTCAAGGAGCTATGAACCTGCACTCCAAGGTCTCTTTGTTCAGCAACACGCCCTAGGACCTTATCATGAAGTGCATAAGTCCTGCTAAGATTTGCTTTCCCAAAGTGCTGCACCTCGCATTTATCTGAATTAAACTCCATCTGCCACTTCTCAGCCCAATGGCCCATGTGGTCCAGATCCTGTTGTAATCTGAGGTAACCCTCTTCGCAGTCCACTACACCTCCAATTTTGGTGTCATCTGCAAACTTACTAACCATACTACTCATGCTTGCATCCAAATCATTTATGTAAATGACAAAAAGTAGAGGACCCAGCACCGATCCTTGTGGCACTCCACTGGTCACTGGCCTCCAGTCTGAAAAACAACCCTCCACCACCACCCTCTGTCTTCTACCTTTGAGCCAGTTCTGTATCCAGATGGCTAGTTCTTCCTGTAGTCCGTGAGATCTAACCTTGCTAACCAGTCTCCCACGGGGAACCTTGTTGAATATTTTACTAAAGTCCATATAAATCACATCTACTAGTCTGTCCTCATCCGTCCTCTTTGTTACTTCTTCAAAAAACTCAATCAAGTTTGTGAGACATGATTTCCCAAGCACAAAGCCATGTTGACTATCCTTAGTCAGTCCTTGTCTTTTCAAATACACATACATCCTGTTCCTCAGGATTCCCTTCAACAACTTGCCATCATTGACATCAGGCTCACTGGTCTATAGTTCCCTGGCTTGTCTTTACCGCCCTTCTTAAACAGTGGCACCACGTTAGCCAACCTCCAGTCTTCCGGCACCTCACCTGTGACTATTGATGATACAAATATCTCAGCAAGAGCCCCAACAATCACTTATCTAGCTTCCCATAGGGTTCTAGAGTACACACAATCAGGTCCTGGGGATTGATACACTTTTATGTGTTTCAAGACATCCAGCACTTCCTCCTCTGTAATAGGGACATTTTGCAAGGTGTCATCATCTATTTCCTACTTTCTATATCTTCCTTATCCTTTTGTATAGTAAATACTGATGTAAAATACTCATTTAGTATCTCCCCCATTTTCTGTGGCTCCACACAAAGGCCACCTTGTTGATCTTTGAGGGGCCCTTTCTCTCCCTAGTTACCCTTTTGTCCTTAATGTATTTGTAAAAACCCTTTGGATTCTCCTTAATTCTATTTGCCAAAGCTCTCTCATGTCCCGTTTTTTTGCCCTCCTGATTTCCCTCTTAAATATACTCCTTTTACCTTTATACTCTTCTAAGGATTCACTCAATCTATCCTCTCTATACCTGACATGCTTCCTTCTTTTTCTTAACCAAACTCTCAATTTCTTTAGTCATCCAGTATTCCCTATACCGACCAGCCTTTCCTTTCACCCTGACAGGAATATACTTTTTCTGGATTCTCGTTATCTCATTTCTGAAGGCTTCCCATTTTCCAGCCATCCCTTTATGTGTGAACATCTGTCCCCAATCAGCTTTTGAAAGTTCTTGCCTAATACCGTCAAAATTGGCCTTTCTCCAATTTAGAACTTCAACTTTTAGGTCTGGTCTAATCTTTTCCATAACTATTTTAAATCTAATAGAATTATATCCATTCGATCTGATAAGGTTCGCAAACAACTGCCTTTATTGCAGATATAATCTGCAGTAACCCTTAAACTTTCTTTAAACTCCAGCATCTGACAAGAAGCATATATCACTCGACTGAAGGCCAGTTTTGCGCCTTCACAATATACAGACCCAGAAAATAACACCGTCTTATTCCTCTACAAAACTCTGCCCCAGGTTATATGAATAGTT
Organism: Hemiscyllium ocellatum; assembly: GCF_020745735.1. Taxonomy (NCBI): domain Eukaryota; kingdom Metazoa; phylum Chordata; class Chondrichthyes; order Orectolobiformes; family Hemiscylliidae; genus Hemiscyllium; species Hemiscyllium ocellatum. The sequence goes on from NC_083401.1 coordinate 138,910,674, forward strand.
ATGGCTTATATTTTAAGTTTAATTAAGAGATATGTCTCAAAAGACATATAGTCAAGAAAGAACCCACTCTACTCACTACCGCAGACTTTCTGTAGGCCACACTTAAAACCATGCACTTATCTGAGTCTGTGCTGTGAACTTCGCTCAAACAGTTCCTCCAAGGTCAGTTGTGAATTTCACTGTTAATTTTCCCAGACGCACTCCGATGTCCAGCAATACATGAATTCAAACAACAAATGCAATAACTGTGCATGTACACTGTGGTGTCAGTTTCTTTCTCTCTCGCTCTCGCTCTCTCCCCCCCGCCCCCGCACTGACCTCACCATGTGCTTCCTTTGTCTGTTCTCCTCCCTTTTAAAACTGCTGTTGTTTTGACTTTTCTTTTCAAGTTCCAAAACATTGCAATAGCACATAAAACAACTTTAAAAAATTTAATATATCAAAGCTATTTTTAAGTATCACAGAAAGCTGTGGTCCAGAATTTTAAACAACCATTGGTGAAACTACATGGTATGCAGCTTTTACGGGGGAATATTTTAAACCCCTGTTCATAAAGATTAAATTCCAGCATGCACCTGTAGTTATGAAATTCATACAATAAAATACTCTGTTACTTTTACTTTAAATGCAATTTGAAGTGTTGCTTTAATGTCTTATAAAAGCAAATACATCTGCCATCCATCTAAATTTAAAAAGATTTGCTTTAAAGCTGCAGAGCTTCGATACCTTTTCAAAAACTTGCCCTTTCTCTGCAAGTTTCCTTTCTACGTGTCAGTAGCATTTTACTGAAAGCAAAAGTTTAAATCTGTGACATTAAACTTATTTATGTTTCAGACAAAAGCAGATATCAATAACTTATAGTAATTTCATGGCCAGAGTGGATCGAGAGATACAAGGCTTTTTGACTATTTTTGGAATCAACAGATAGTTATAGAAAGATGTTTAAAACTTTCAAGTCGTATTTTTATGACTTGGCATTGGTGCTATCATGACAACTTGGAATGATGACATATTAGGGTTAATGTTTAGTTCTTAACTTTGAAGAGTATTTATTTGGCAGCCACATAAGTATTCTTAGGCATTTAACTAACTTAGAGAAGTAAACCTTGACATATATAAAGAAGAGAAATATCAGACAAACTAAAAATGGTCCATTGTCATTATATTCATTCTGTGAGGTCCTGAAAGTGCAAGGTGTGCTATCTATAGCAACAACCTTTCTTTCGATGGCAATGAAGTCAGTTGGAAGAAACTCCGATTCAGAATGCTAGATAATTGCCATAATTTTCTAAATTGAAGCAAGTTGGTAATACATCACTGCATGGAGAAAGTGAGGTCTGCAGATACTGGACATCAGAGCTTAAGGGAAGAAGAGAGCTTCTTCAAGGAAGGCATCCTTACAAGAGGATTCGCAGTAGGTTAAATTCTTGCAAGAGGATTCGCAGTAGGTAAATTCCTGATGAAGGGCTTATGCCCGAAACGTCGAATTTCCTGTTCCTTGGATGCTGCCTGACCTGCTGCACTTTTCCAGCAACACATTTTCAGCAATACATCACTGCATGTTTGGATTCACACCAAAGATATGTATGTTCTACCAGGCTGATGTTATAAATTGTAGAATTAATGGACATCTCACCCTTCAGGAGTGTAGATTAAATATTTGTAGGCATGTGTTCCAGTTTCCCATCCATTTGTTCAGATTCTGACCAAGCCGAAACACATAAGGCAGAGCTTAATGGAAGACCAAAGTTTGATACACAGGAACATAAAGCCTTTTAAATCCACAGATATCCATTTTGCCATTTTAATACAGCCTTATTATTCACCCAAATGAGTTTTCTTCTCTGACATATTTGTCCTGCTTTAATTTTGGCAAATTGGGCATTTCCAATTTTAATTTCATCATCATTTGTCATACTTTCAGTTCCCTGGCCTAAGTTCTAGAATACCAGCCATGCACTTTTTCACCTCCCTAGATGATTACCACTCTCCATAAAACATATCTCTTTGATCAGATCACCTGACGTGATGGCTCTTTATATGGCTTATTATCATAAGTTCTTGTATAATACTCCTAGGAACAAATACAGTAAGTAGTTGTCATGACATTGTAGGTTTACTGATGGCAAATGGATTGCAGCAGCTCAAGAAGGCAGCACACTACCACCTGCACAAAAATAGTATGGATGGGCAATAAATATTGGCCCAGTCAGTAACATCAATATTCCAGGGATGAATAAGATAAAAACAGCAAAAGCAAAAATTTGCAATTTAAACAGAAAATGCTGAATAGACTGAGCATGTCTCACAGTATCTGGGTGCTGTCCTTATTAAAAATGGACCCCTGATCCCAAGAGCTGAGCGTCAATTGGAGAGTTGGTTGTTTAGTAGCCTTAGGAGTTATTAACAGTATATTTTGCTTGTTCTGCATTTCACGGAGGTGGGTATGTCAATGGTCATGTGTCCTCCGAGCCAGCGAACTAGGATATGGGGGTGTCAGTGCAGTTAGACAGGCCCTGGTGAGGTGGGCTGGATGACATTCAAGGCTGGCAGGACTGTTCACTTTTTGGGCAGCTATTGTCACCACAGAGAACCCTCCATGGGCTGAAAAGTCTCAGGAAGAGAAGGGTTACCCTGAAGACCACCAAGATTTGCCAGGATGTGGCAAAGGGGAGAAAACAGGCAAACCAACTACTTCGCTCCTGTGCCATATTGTCCATCTCTATACTATTTCAAAAAACACTGGAAAAGAATGTTTCCTGGAATGAACTACTTCCATTATGAAGATAGACTATTCTCCTTGAATATAAATTTTCAAAGTCATCAGAAGCTTCAGGAAAAAGAGAGCATAGATTTAGAGTGATTTTCAAAAGTATACGTAATGTGGGAAAAACCTCTTTCACATGAATGGTTTGTATCTGGACTATACCACATGGGTGTGTGGTGGAGGCATTCAGGAGGACAATAGGTGATTATTTAAATAAGTGTAATGGGCAAGGTTATGGGGGGAATGCAGATGAATAGCACTAAATCATGATGCACTTTTGAGGAGTCAGTATAAACATGATGGGCTGAAAGCCACTTTCAGGCCCACTCCCCATGCACACTCCACTGCCATTATGAATGGTCTTTCATGACTTCTCATGGCTGTACCCTTTCTTCCTCTGGTGCTTAATGTCTTCCATGCCAAGCCATGTTCCTCAACCCACATACCAGCATGGTTACTAATGCTATCTATGCCTAACTATGGCATTTCCATTCCCATTCACCCATTATGTGCTGTGTCCCGACCAATAAATCTGATTGTAATAATAGCAGAGACTGCAAGTATTTGAAAACTCTTTATCTTAGCATCATCGAGATATACAGCATGGAAACAGACCCTTCGGTCCAACTCATCCATGCCAACCAGATATTTTATATAAATCGAGTCCCATTTGTCAGCATTTGGCCCATATCCCTCTGATTCATATTCATCTTCTTATTCATATACCCTTCCAGATGGCTTTTAAATGTTATAAGCAAACCAGTCTCAACAACTTCCTCTGGCACATCATTCCATACACGCACCACCCTCTGCATGAGGCAAACACCGATGTCCAGAGGTACTTGAAATCAAAGAGCAAAGGCGGTAGCTGTGAAAGTTCACTGCTGGGTCAGACAGCGGTGTAAGTTTCTTTCTCCATTAATTCACTTCTCACCATGTGCTCACCTCCTTTGTCTTTCACACTCCTGGTTTAAAGTGCCATTGTTGTGATTTTTTTTCTTCCCAAGTTCCAAAACAATGCAATAGCTTATAAAACAGTAATAAGTGCTCTGAGAATTTGAGGAAATCATCTCCAACACTGAAAATACCCCAAAAAACAAGGAGCAGCTATTTTCCCATCCTCCATCTTGGATCACCCACAATCCTAAAAATTAACAGATCATACAGCAAGAGGTGTGGTGCTGGAAAAGCACAGCAGGTCAGGCAGCACCCGAGGAGCAGGAGAGCCGATGTTTCGGGCATAGGCCCTTCATCGTGACAATGCTAATGAAATGTCGACTCTCCTGCTCCTCAGATGTTGCCTGACCCGCTATGCTTTTCCAGTGCCACACCTTTTGACTCTGACTCTCCAGTATCCGCAGTCCTCATTTTCTTTCATACAGTAAAAGATGTCCAGTAGTGTTTTCCATGGGTGCAGATGTTCAATAGGCTCTCAGCCAAGAATGCATAAGAAGAATGAAACTGCTTCTTATGATGTTTTACAGGGTCTAGTTGATTTAACTTTAAAAGATCTGTAGCAAAAGGTTTTTTTTCCCCTTGAAAATAGAATGCTATGATCCACAGTGCCTCTGTGGCCTTTACACCTGGCCTGACTTCATAAGAATTGTAGAAAACTAGCTATTGCCACAATGCAGTTAGACAGGTTGCAGGCTTGTGACCAGAATGAGCCAAAACTCTTAAACTGCGCTCGTGAAAATTTGTGATGCCCAGAATGGGACTTGAAACCCTGGAATAGGGTCTTAGCCTGCAGACTTGCCCTACCTTCATAAACATATAATCTTGTATCTTTGATGCTACCTGTGCTGATGAGATTTTCCAGAATTTTTTGTTTCATTTTCCTGCAAGTGAGAAAGTGGGTACAGACAGTGGAAAATATCCAGAGGGGAATGGAAATCAGCCAGCATCCCATAAATGTCTGGAACAGCCAAAATTGGAGCCAGTCTTTAGGAACAGGCTTAGGAACAATGTAGTGGTTGCTCCAACTTAACATTGCATGTACTCAGTAGTGTTTTCACGAGACAGAGATAGCTAAAATCAGAGCCAAGTATGTTGATAATGAGAAGCTGCTTATTTTTGGAGGAAAACTGATTGTTAATTATTTAACATTCATGAAATAAACTGGTTTGAAAGAGTTGTACAGATGCAGCAAATGTACGCTATTCATGTTACCATTAACAGGAGTTTTCATTTACATTAAGTTAAATCACATCATTAACTGACAAAGGTGAGCCAAGCATAAGACCGGAATCACTGGGAAAAGTCTCAATGATTGAAACTATCTTTTCTAACTAACTTTGCATCCTGCAACAACATCCAACTCTCCACCAATTGATGACTGTATTTTACCATTTAACCCTGTGTTTCAGAATTTCATCCTCAATACAATCACACTCTTCCATCCTGTTTAAAACATTCTTTGGCCAAGCTTTTAGCCATTCCTCCTAATGCATCAAACTTTCATTTGGTGTTTATTTTTATTATCTGATACAGTTCTTTGAAGAACTTTGTAACTCTTTTGATTTTAAAGGCACTTCTAGTTTTAATTTTCCCCTAGCTTTTAATAACTGCAATTGCAAAAATTGGAAATTGATCCAGTGGATCCACACCATTGTCTTTGTGGAAGTCATAAGGTTCAGTGACCATCAGTAATCAGTTGTGGTGTTAATGAGGCTGGTGTCTGAAGGGATTTCTGAGTCCCAAGCATAGTATGCATGACTGGTTAAATTTCGGAGACAATAAGTTGATTGAAGAATAATACAGGCAAGTAAAATGTACATTTCCCTCCTCTAGAAGATCATATGAGGCACCTCATTGAATACTTTGAGCCTTCTCTAACAGTCGAATATTGTTACATCCCTGTGCACAAATCTTTCAAAATTATAGGGAATGAAGTGTATGTCATGCAGTAACTGTTGAAAAAAAGTACAGAAAGAAAATTTTCATTAATTGCAAAATTTGTGTACCTTATTGTATTTCAAAAATCTTACTTTGTTTAATAATGTCATCAGGGAAACTTTGCTTTCCCTTAAAAGGGCATACTGTTAATCATTGCACTTGTTTGGTAGTCATGGACAGAAAGAGGTAATTATGAGTTGAATTAGAAAAAATAGCAGATGGTGATTGAACAATAATGTGCACCATGTTTCTGATTTTGTGTTCATATCCAAAGTAAATTATTTTTAGTTGACTTTTGTGGTTTTTTTTTAAAAGACAGTTTTCATATTAGAGCAGTGAAGCATTAAAACATGGCTGGCGACTCATTAAGCAAAAAGGAAACAAGGCTACAGTCACAATTCCTTCATACAATTGTCCTAGGCCTGAAAAGAAAAACAACCCATGGAACATTACACCTTCAACATGTCACAGACCAGTTCATTGATAAGCTTTTTGTTTAAGATATCTGCAGTGATATGCATGGCATCGCAATAAGGAAAGCTTTAGTCAATGGAGTGGAAAATTTGTGAAACCATTCAGTTTTTCACCACACAATAATGTATACTTGATAGTCAATTTATAAAAACTGGTTCTGTGAAATATCTAATATCTATTTTCTCACAGCTCTCAAACCCTCAATTAATGTTGACCTTTCTGAACAAGTCAGTGTCATTTTTGATCTATTTGTTTGCAGAATCTTAATCCATTATTGGCATAAGAAAGTAAATTTGACCTTATTTCTTCAAAGTCAAAATAATTTTGAAGTCTTCAAGAAAATATCTATTTGTATGACATTATAAACCTTGTACTCTTTGGGAAGCATATGTTTGGCCTGAGAGATCTGTGTTGAAATCAGCGTTGTTTGAGGTCTTGCTCTTGCTGGGTAATCTGAGTATAACAATATGTAGCTTCAAACCGGAGTTCTTAAAGGAGCACCACTTCTCTCTGCCCATCTTTTTCTTTCCTCTCTCTGTTCCTCCAGCTCCCTCTCCCTCTCACGCTCTCTCAAGGTCTCTCTCATACACTCTCTCCTGATAAACGTACAGCAATAAGTACAATGTGCCCAAGTGTTAGGCTATAGTTGAAGAAAATTCTACATAAACATTTTTAACTATTGTGAGGTGCCATTTGCAAGAAAGGACATGAATGATACATGTACAATATGTACACAGGCTGTAAACCAACCACAGTGCAGTTGTTAGAGGGCATATTGCTATGTGCTGTTCAGCATAGTCAGAAAGAAAAGGATGGGCAGAGAGAAGTGGTGTTCCTTTAAGAACTCCGGTTTTTTTGAGTTTACTTTAAATATTTGGCATGAAGCATTCCTTGTCATTGTTCTAAGGCTAATTCATGCTGTTCCATTTCTATGTACCCTGTCCTAAAACTTGATCTCTACCACAAACCTCTGTGCATACCAAATGCAGCACCATCCCATCAATGACCATGTGTGTCCCATCTCATTCATCCAGTGGTAATGAAAGATATTTAGCCCAATTGCAGGATGTAGCTTGTAGAAAATCAAAGTTAACATTTCAGTATTAATTTATTTGGTACTGTTGCTCACTTACTTTGAGAACTAGTTTAAAAATAGTTGTTTTCCCTATCGGGGGAAAAAATGGAATGTAAGAAATAAATTAGTCTCATCTTAAGAAAATCACAGAGAAATAAAGGGGAAGGTACTAGAATTTATAAAATAACTTCCAAGAAAGTATTTTCTTATCAATATATTCTAAAAGAGTTAAAAATAACATCCACTTAAAAATCTGGGATCAATCAATCCCAGTCATTTCAGTGCACTCATACAAGTGAATATTGAGCATTCTACCTGAAAGCAAGCAACTCAGTTGGTTGATGGTAAGGATGAGATCTCCTCCTACAAGATTCTGGATCAGTGGTGCTGGAAGAGCACAGCAGTTCAGGCCGCATCCAAGGAGCAGCAAAATCGACGTTTCGGGCAAAAGCCCTTCATCAGGAATAAAGGCAGTGAGCTGGAAGCATGGAGAGATAAGCTAAAGAAAGGTGGGGGTGGAGAGAGAGTAGCATAGAGTACAATGGGTGAGTGGGGGAGGGGATGAAGGTGATAGGTCAGGGAGGAGAGGGTGGAGTGGATAGGTGGAAAAGGAGCTAGGCAGGTCGGACAAGTCCGGACAAGTCATGGGGACAGTGCTGAGCTAGAAGTTTGGAACTAGGGTGAAGTGGGGGAAGGGGAAATGAGGAAACTGTTGAAGTCCACATTGATGCCCTGGGGTTCAAGTGTTCCGAGGCGGAAGATGAGGCGTTCATGCGGAAGATGTGGAGTTCAACAGCTTCCTCATTTCCCCTTCCCCCACCTCATCCTAGTTTCGAACTTCCAGCTCAGCACTGTCCCCATGACTTGTCCGGACTTGTCCGACCTGCCTAGCTCCTTTTCCACCTATCCACTCCACCCTCTCCTCCCTGACCTATCACCTTCACCTCCTCCCCCACTCACCCATTGTACTCTATGCTACTGTCTCCCCACCCCCACCCTCCTCTTGCTTATCTCTCCATGCTTCAGGCTCACTGCCATTATTCCTGATGAAGGGCTTTTGCCCGAAACGTCGATTTCGCTGCACCTTGGATGCTGCCTGAACTGCTGTGCTCTTCCAGCACCACTAATCCAGAATCTGGTTTCCAGCATCTGCAGTCATTGCTTTTACCTCCTACAAGATCAAGGATATAATGGAAACTTGACAGGTTGTTTAATTCTAATGCACTCTGAAGAAAATGGCACAATTTTGTTGTTATCTCTGCATCTGATTCAGAGCTCCTGACATGATTCTCAGCCTATTACAGGAATGAAAGAAAAGATTGATTTGTTAGTCTCTCTTTGATGTACTCTTTATTTGTTTTTTACTTGATAACAATATATATAAATGTCCTTCCGTGGTGATACGTGCTCCAGTGAAAATGTCCCTATAGACTAATGATAATAGTCACATGTAGCAATAATATAGAAGGTTTGAATACTCTGTGTTCACACAGGACTTTATCAATAACCAGGAAACGTAACTTCCACTGTTGAAATGTAATCCTGCTCAACAAATTCCTATATGAATGGTATTTGAGGTAGCAGTAAACAATACCATTTAGTCATTAGTTAAAGCAATATGACAACTCACTTGATAAAGGGAAAGCAGATTTAGAATAACAATGGTGCATAGACGTAGCAGTTTGATATCTTCTCTGATGATCCCTCTCAATTATTTTGCACTATAGAACAAAGTCAAAATCTATTCTCATGATTCCTTTAAATAAGAGAGCAAAGTACACATTTGATCTTTAATAACATGTATGAGGTGTTGTTGGATTAGTGTTCTGGAATTGCTCCTACATCCAACTATTTCATCAAAGCCAAGTAACCTTAGCACAGTAAGAAGGAATAACAACATATTAAGCCTCTATAAAACACTCATGCAACCTCAACTGGCATACTATGTTTAGTTCTGAATATTACTCTTTAGGAGTAGATAGAGAGAACCTCTTTGCATTAATAGATGGATTGAGAACCAGAGGGTACAAAATTGTAGATAATTGTGAAAAGAATTAATGGTGGGTTGAAGACAAAAATATTCACGCATCAAATGTTTAGGGTCTGGAATATACTGCCCAAGTGGCAGTTGTGGTGGTGGCAGGGTCAGTTGAAATCATTAGAAGGGAATTGAATGTGAATGAAAAAACTTATAGGGCTATGGAGAAAGGCAAAGGAATGACACAAGGTGAATTTCACAGGCTTGATAGGACAAATTATCTCTTGCGTCATAATCATTCTTCAATTCCATTTGAAATTTGAGGGACTGAACATTTATTTGACTACACAGGTGGGATAGGAGGCAAACAATCCTGTTATTGGCCTGTGTGCCTGTCTCCTGCCCATTGCTGGCCTCTGAGCAATTTCATGAAGACAGGATCAGGAGGTGTTGCTGGTGGGCATTGACAGCTACCTGTCTGCCAGCAACAGGGAATCACTTAGGCCTCTTTAAGGTTCTATGAAGGCAACTCTTCAAATGCTGACCCAAATGCTTGTCTGGAATGCCTGAAATAAAAGTGACTGCTTTAACATGCCCTCGATACATTGCAGTATCTAATTTAGTATTAGCCACAAAATGACTCTTCAGATGTGCTATTTCCAGTTCCACATTTTATTGATTCTGACTTTCCAGCATCTGCAGTCCTCACTATCCCCTTCAGCTGGTCTTGCCATGTACTTGCAAAGTTTAAAAAGAAACTTGTAGAAAATAATCAGCAAGTCAAGCAGCATCTGTAAGGTGTGCAACAGAGTTCACCTTTCTTACTGATTATCAGTTCTCAGAACCTTTGATGCCTGCATAGTCCTGATTATTTTTGCCACATTTTGCCATTTGAGTAGTGAACTGATAGAATTAAATGTTTGTTAGATTGACTTCTATTCAAAGTAAGTTGTCTTCTTTTCCCAACTGTCCAGCATTAAAAGAGCTGTTGGGTGAACAGACCACACCAGTTGTTCACAGTAATGTTGGTGGGGGAGGGAAGATAAGAGAGGAGAATTTGCCTTTTCAGTAGAACCCTATTCCCACTGTCACCACCATATGTTTTTGATCACTGCAGCTTAGTGAATCATCCAGTCCACAGCCTGACCATGACCCTGCTGATGCTGGTGTCATGTTCTTCTCAAAAATAAAAGCAATGAAGGATTTGACTGCTAGATATTGTTGCTTCCTGCATTAATTTGGCTTCAATCTCTGCTTATAAACAGCAATGCACGATACACTCATTGTAAATGTTCTGTGACAAACTAAATATCAATTGATAAAGTAAAATATTCTGTTGTGAAAGTGTTTTGTTTGTCAGTTTAAAATAATGGAATTATAAATTTTTGAAGCTTAGTTTAACCTTTGGGAAAATCTGGTTCTTTTGAGACTAATTGTGGAGGTGGACCTGGGGATAGCACAGGTTTTCTGTCATATGATAGAAACATCCTCTTCAATGTTTTCTTGAGTGAAAATGCTAAATTTATGGATGGGCAGGCCATTACACTTTTACCTCCTGCTGGGACCTTCCAGCCTCCAACTTCTGGGCATCAATTTTATAAGGTATGCAGATGGTATTTCACTTAACTGCAACCCACGAGCATCACTTAACCTTTACTCATCGCCCCCACACATGCTGGAGATGTCAGAGATCAGGCAAAAAGTGTGTGACAGTTCCCAGGAGAGAAGGAAGATCTTTTTCCTTGGAAAAGCAGCACTTCCTGGTTAATGAAGGCAGTGTGGACAGAGGTACTTGCAGTAGTCAGCTCTCATGAGACTGGCCCCATTTATTCAATCAGATAATTATCTGCACTCTGCCAGGGTGAGTGCCACTCTCTACTCAATGCTTCAAGCTTTCATGCGTGTGAGCTAACATTCTGAGTTTACCACTGCACGTGATGGTTACACAATTTTGAATGCCAAACATCTCCCATCAGTCAGCTCATGTACAATCACTACCAGTTACTTCCTTCCGGCTACCAGTGCAGCACCACTTGTACCAGTGTTACTGCCTCTTATATATCTGACAGATAAAAGCACATAAAATATCAAAGCTGCTATAACATTCAGAAACTCATGCTCCACCAGTGACCATTCATTTCAACTAGGAAAATGGCACGTGAAACAAGGACAACATCACAAAATATAGCTTCAAGATGAGCACCTCACAGATACTTAAGCATTGACATCATATTATGCTTTACGGATTTGCATCAACTCTCTTTCTTTGACGATGCTAAACCACCTTTCAATCAGAACCCTTAACTCCTAATTTCCCATATGCCACATTTTCTTTAAACTAGTTAAGTTGCCATAGTCTTACCAAACCATGGGTCTGCCCTCTCATTAGAGAAAGCTGACTGGTGGTGATTCATCCTGAGGGGAGGTTGATCCTTCATGGTGGTAGATAGGCATTTTTGTGGTCGAAAACGAGACTCCCGAATGGTATGTTGTTTCCCAGGTGCACAGGTCAGGGATGTCTCAGATTGACTGCAGAAAACTCTCAATGATGAGGGTTAATAGCCAGTTGTTGTGATACATATAGGCACCAATGATACAGGTAAAAAAATGGGATGAGGTCCTACAGGAAGAATTTAGAGAGTTAGGAACCAAGTTTAAAATGTAGGACTTCAGAGATAATAGTCTCAAGATTGCTACCAGTGTTAAAATAGAAATGATAGAATATTCAGGATGAATGCATGGCTTGAGAGATGGTGCAGGAGGGAGGAATTCAGATTGTTGGGATATTGGGACCAGTTCTGGGGGAGATGGAACTATTGCAAATTGTGTGTCTACACCTGGGCTGAACTGGAACCAATGTCCTTGGGAGTGCTTTTGTTGATGCTTTTGGGAGGGTTTAAATTAATGTGGTGGGGGATAGGAACCAAATGAGGTTAGTGGCCAAGAAGGAGGTAGTAATTAAAGCTTGTAAGGAACAAGATAATGAAGTAACTGAGTAAGGGGAAGAGTAGGCAGGAAGTGCCAGATGAACACAAAGGGACTGGTAATCTGAGGTGCATTTGTTTTAATGCAAGCAGTATTGTAGATAAGGCCGATGACCTTAGGGCTTGGATTAGTACATGAGAGTCTGAGTCTGATATTGTTGCTATTACGGAGACTTGGTTGAGGGAAGGGCATGATTGACAACTATTTCTGGGTATAATGCAGAAGATGCAATATCAGTTCATTCCAAAAAGGAAGAAAGATCCTATGAGGAGGCAGGGGTGGCCGTGGCTGACGAGGGAAGTTAAGAAACATATAAAGTCAAAAGAGAAAAAGTATAACCTAGCAAAGATGAGTGGGAAAAAGGTGGACTGGGAAGCTTTTAAAGAACAACAGAGGATTACTAAGAAGAAAATACAAAGCGAAAAAATGAGGTACGAAGTTAAACTGGCCAAAAATATAAACGAGGATAGTAAAAGTTTTTTAGGTACGTGAAAGGGGAAAAAAATGGTTAAGGCTAAAACTGGGCCTTTGAAGACAGAAACAGGGGAATATATTACAGGGAACAAAGAAATGGCAGAAGAGTTGAATTGGTACTTCAGATCTGTGTTCACTGGGGAAGACTCAAGCAATCTCCCAGAGGTAACAGTGACTGAAGGACATGAACTGAAGGGAATTTATATTTGTCAGGAATTGGTGTTGGAGAGGTGTTAGGTCTGAAGGCTGATAAGTCTGTGGGGCTTGATGGTCTACATCCCAGGGTACTGAAGGAGGTGGCTCTAGAAATCGTGGATGCATTGGTGATTATTTTCCAGAGTTCAATAGATTCAGGATCAGTTCCTGCAGATTGGAGGGTGGATAATGTTGTACCACTTTTTAAGAAAGGAGCGAGAGAGAAAGCAGGAAATTATAGACCAGTTAGTCTTACCTCAGTGGTGGGAAAGATGCTGGAGTCAATTATAAAGGATGAAATTACGACACATCTGGATAGCAGTAACAGGATAGGTCAGAGTCAGCATGGATTTATGAAGGGAAAATCATGCTTGACTAATCTTCTGGAATTTTTTGAGGATGTAACTCTGAAGATGGACAAGGGAGATCCAGTGGATGTAGTATACCTGGACTTTCAAAAAGCCTTTGATAAAGTCCCACATAGGAGGTTAGTGAGCAAAATTAGGGCGCATGGTATTGGGGCAAAGTACTGACTTGGATTGAAAATTGGTTGGCTGACAGGGAACAATGAGTAGTGATAAACGGCTCCCTTTCAGAATGGCAGGCGGTGACCAGTGGGGTACCGCAGGGATCAGTGCTGGGACCGCAACTTTTTACAATATATATTAATGATATAGAAGATGGTATCAACAGTAACATTATCAAATTTGCTGATGATACAAAGCTGGGTGGCAGGGTGAAATGTGAGGAGGACGTTAGGAGATTACAGGGTGACCTGGACAGGTTAGTGAGTGGACAGATGCATGACAGATGCAGTTTAATGTGGATAAATGTGTGGTTATCCACGTTGGTGACCAGAACAGGAAGGCAGATTACTACCTAAATGGAGTCAAGTTAGGTAAAGGGGCAGTACAAAGAGATCTGGGTGTTCTTGTACACCAGTCAATGAAGGCCAGCATGCAGGTACAGCAGGTAGTGAAAAAGCTAATAGCATGCTGGCCTTCATAACAAGAGGGATTGAGTATAGAAGCAAAGAAGTTCTTCAGCAGCTGTACAGGGTCCTGGTGAGACTGCACCTGGAATATTGTGTGCAGTTCTGGACTCCAAATTTGAGGAAAAACTTTTCTGGCTATTGAAGGAGTGCAGCATAAGCTCACAAGGTCAATTTCTGGAATGGCGGGACTATCTTATGTTGAAAGATTGGAGTGACTGGGCTTGTACACCCTTGATTTTAGAAGACTGAGAGGAGATCTGATTGAGACGTATAAGATTATTAAAGAATTGGACACTCTGGAGGCAGGAAACATGTTTCCGCTGATGGGTGAGTCCTGAGGACACAGCTTAAAAATAAGGGGTAGGCCAATTAGGATAGAGATGAGGAGAAACTTCTTCACCCAGAGAGTGGTGGCTGTGTGGAATGCTCTGCCCCAGAAGAGGTGGAGGCCCAGTCTCTGAATTCGTTTAAGAAAGAGTTGGATAGAGCTCTCAAGGATAGTGGAATCAAGGGTTATGGAGATAATGGTTGAAGATGATCAGCCATGATCATAATGAATGGTGGTGCAGGCTTGAAGGGCAGTTTGGCCCACTCCTGCATCTATTGTCTATTGTAAATGTCTCAGGGTATTGATGCTTCAAGCAGGACAGAGAGGGAGGTGAAAGAGATGGAGGAGTTGCATTACTGGTTAAAGAAGGTACTACAGCTGTGCTGAAGGAGGACACTATGGAAGACTCTAGCAGTGAGGCAATATGGGCAGAGCTCAGAAATAGGAAGAGTATGGTAACAATGTTGGGATTGTACGACAGTCCTCCCAATAGCAAACGTGAGATAGAGGTACAAATGTATAGAACGATCATAGAAAGATTGAGGAGCAACAAGGTGGTGGTGATCGGAGATTTTTAATTTTCCAACATTGACTGGGATTCACTTAGTATTAGAGGTGTGGATGGAGCAGAAATTGTAAGGAACATCCAGGAGGGATGTATAGAACAGTATGTAAGTAAAGTAGTCCAACTCGTGACAGGGCCATCCTGGACCTGGTGGTAGGAAGTGAACCCAGCCAGGTGTTTGTGGTTTCAGTGGGGGATTACTTGAGAATAGTGATCACAATTCGATAAGTTTTAGGATAGTCATGGACAAAGATGAGAGTGGGCCAAAAGGAAGAGTGCTGGGGGAAGGCCAACTATAGCAAAATTCGGCAGGAGCTGAGGAATATATATTGGGAGCAGCTATTTAAAGGGAAATTCACATTGTATATGTAGAAGGCTTTTAAAGGGAGGTTCATTAGAGTTCAGGAGAGATGAATTCCTGTGAAAATGATGGATAGAAATGGCAAGATTAGGGAACTGTGGATGACAGGTGAAATTGTGAGACTAGCTAATAGGAAAAAGGATGCGTACATAAGGTCTAAGTGACTGAAGTCAGATGAAGCTTTGGAAGAATATTGGAAATGTAGGACCGATATTCTTTGGAAGAATATCAGGAATCTGAAGCGAGGAATTAAGATGGCTAGAAGAGGTCATGAAATATCCTTAGCTAGCTGGGATAAGGAAAATGCCAAAGCCTTTTATTCGTATATAAGGAGCAAGTGGGTAACAAGGGAAAGGATGAAAGATATGCGTGGAATCAGAGAAAATGGGTGAGATTCTTAATGAGTACTTTGCATCAGTATTCACCAGGGAGAGAGACATGACAGATGTTGAGGTTAGTGATAGATGTGTGATTACTCTAGGTCAAGTTGGCATAAGGAGGGAGGAAGTGTTGTGTATTCTATAAGACATTAAGGTGGACAAGTCCCCAGGTCCGGATGGGATCTATCCCAGGTTACTGAGGGAAGTGAAAGAGGAAATAGTGGAGGCTTTAACAGATATCTTTGCAGCATCATTGAAAACTGGAGAGGTCCCAGAGGACTGGAGAATTGCGAATGTTGTCCCTTGTTTAAGAAAGGTAGCAGGAATAATCCAGGTAATTACAGACCTGTGAGCCTGATGTCAGTGTTAGGAAAGCTACTGGAGAAGATACTAAGGGATAGGACATGTACCCATTTGAAAGAAATAGTGAGAGGCAGCATGATTTTGTGCAGGGGAAGTCATGTATTACAAATCTAATAAAATTCTTTGAAGAGGTGACAAAAGTGATTGATAAGGGAAAAGATGTAGATGTCATATACATGGACTTTAGTAAGGCTTCCCCATGGTTGGCTGATGAAGAAGGTGCAGTCGCAAGGGGTCCAGAGTGTTCTAGCTAGATGGATAGGGAATTAGTTGGGCAACAGGAGACAGAGAGTAGTTGTGGAAGGGAGCTTCTCAAAATGGAGAACTGTGACCAGTGGTGTCCCACAGGGATCAGTGCTGGGACCACTGTTGTTTGTGATATACATAAATGATTTGGAGAGGGTGCAGAGGAGTTTCACCAGGATATTGCCTGGTATGAAGGCTGCTAGCTATGAGGAGATGTTGAGTAGATTAGGATTGTTTTCATTGGAAAGAAGGCGATTGGGGGGGTGGGGAGGGGGGTGTACCTAATTGAGGCCTACAAAATCATGAGTGGTGTAGACAGGGTGGATAGCAACAAAATTTTTCCCAGAGTGGAGGACTCAATTACTCGGGGTTACAAGTTCATAGTGAGGGGGAAATGTTTAGGGGAGGTATAAGTGTAAAGCTTTTTAAGCAGAGAGTGGTGGTTGCCTGGAATACGTTGCCAGTGGAGATGGTAGGAGCAGGAATGATAGCATCATTTAAGATGTGCCTAGACAGATACATGAATGGGCAGAGAGCAAATCTTTAGAAAACTGATGCTTAGAAAATAGGCAGCAGTTTTAGATAGAGGATCTGGATCGGCGCAGGCTTGGACGGCTGAAGGGCCTGTTCCTGCGCTGTATTGTTCTTTGATCTCTTTGTAACCTCAGCTAGTGTGGGGATTGGACCCACATTGTTTCACAAACAAACAATTTGTGAGCTAAATTGACCCCCTTGGACTAGGAATGCACATGGACAATTACACCTCTGAGGATTGACATGTCTTAATGCAGGAAAGTGCTCATTCTCACACCAATGGCTCATAATGCTGCTTTCCTTCTGCAGAAAGAATTGCACAATAACAAATATGCACAGACAGGTATGGTGGTGAGGAATCACCCAACATAGGCTGCTATCCCTTTTGAAGAGCAAGCCACCAGACTGGTAGGAGAGCAAGGACAATGTGCCTCTGATGAATGAGAGGTTGGGTATCTCCAGCCATCTATTGAGAAGGCCTCCAAGTGGCTACACCTGAATGCACATCAAGCTCCAATGTCTTAATGAAATCTTGGGTCAGGCTCACAACAGATCTTCATGTTTTTCTATGCATCTTCAGGATCCTACTCCTAAGTCAGGATCAAAACAAGAAGAAGCCCAGCTCCCAGCCCCATCTCTATCAACACACTATGGCACATCTTTGAGGACAGATAGCCATGAAACTCAATGGATGCATTGTTTCTCCTATCCTCCTCTAGCAGAGGCATTAATTTCAGTGGGTCATCTAGAGGAGGCTTGAGGTTGTGTTATGGACCTGGCCAAACACCCTCAAAATCTTTTAAGAAGGCCACCCAGACCCTAACTCTTCTTATTTTAAAGGTAGATGTGAAGTGGATATTCCAGGAGTGATGCAGCTGGTTAAACCACTCTGCTTTAAGTAAAACAGAATTTGTTTAAACATTACAGTTGAAACACAAATAAAAGAAAACAGAATTTCGGGTAAATTAACTATTTGAAAACTCAACCACCTTGACACCACACTTAACTAAGGAGATGTTCCAATTCCCATAACATCCCATAAACACGCCCCTTGGCAAAAGGTAAATTCGAACACCAGTTCATACAGGCAGGAGAGCTTTCTGAGAGAAAGCCAGTCAGGAACCATCTGCTAAAGCTTGAACCTTTCTCCACTGCAAGCAGCTTCTCACTGTTGCAGCTAAACCAAACTAGAAAAGACCTGAACTGGGATAACTGGCCACTATGCTGCCGTTGTTAAGCTCGGCTCTTGCCCAGATATGGTGGTCAAGGTTAGAGTGATGCTAGAAAAGCACGGCAGGTCAGGCAGCATCCAAGGAGCAGGAAAATCGATGTTTTGGGCAAACACCCTTCATCAGAAATTAGCACCTCTGCTTTTATGACCTCACTTGAAAAAAAATCAAGGACAAAATAACCTTTTTAAAATTACAGTGTCGTAACAAGTGAATATAGCCCTGACATAGTTCCATACTGACAGGAGGAAGAAGTGTCTCTGACACTTGGAGGAGTCCAGCAGAACAGGCTTTTCCTGGGGCCAGTGTAGATTATAAGCCTCGAGACTCCATATTTGTGAGTTGATTGAGATGCAGAAATGAACAGCAGAACATCAAGCAGAGGTGCCAAAGATCGTGCACAGAGAGTGAAGACCAGAGAAGTATGCCCAAATTCTGGTTGATACCATGGCTCTAAACTGAGTGTGTATGGCTACCTCCATGGGAGAAGCTGCTGTGATGAAGCAGATCCAACAGAACAACCAGTATCTATCACTCCATCACTTGAGCATTGGATACATGCATTCATTGGTCAGGTGAAAGGAGGTGATGAATCTTGAACTCTCTCCAGGTGCTGGATTGCCTTGAAGAGTGAGGAAGGTGTGATTAAGCATAGAGAAGGAGGAGTGGTAGCCAGATAACCAGGGATTGTCATCTTGTGGCACTCTACAGGTGCCCTGTAGCATCACCTACCCTTCGCCATGAGTGGAGACAACTTTGTCCTTTACTCGTGAATCTCTCCCATAACTATTAGTTGTTCTTTTCACTCTCTCGAAACTACTGTACTTCCCAGTGATTCCACTTCCATCCAAATCCCCAACTCCTGCCCTACTTTTGCACACTTCCCAGCTCACCAAACTATCCCCATTGTATTTTCTACCCTTAAACATGTAACACTTACCCTTCTTGTCCCTCTGCCTTTACCTCTAATTGCGCCTTTTCCCTCTGCATTCCAGATTTCTCCCTTCATTTCCCAAGAACCTTCCAGTGTCCCGAACAGCCCTGACCTTTAAGTTACATTCCCCATCTTTCCTTTCCTTTGAACCTTTTCCATTCAGCCCCTTTACATGACAGACTCTTTTTCAGTTACACCCCACTTCCTTCCCTCGTCAGCTTTACTGATGTCCTTGCTAGAGCAGGTGAGTTATGAAGATGCTAAATTATGAAAGGAGTTTGTACCCAACAGAGTTTAGAGGAAATAGTCAACCTAGAAAGTAGGGTTGAGGCAACAGCTCAGCCATGATCATATTGAATGGTGGAACTGAACTGAGAAGCTTAATACAATACTCCTGCCCATACTACTTCCATATATTTGTGTACATTGAAATGAGAATTTACATACATATTTATATTAAAATAAAAGATGAGCTTACTAAGATTTTGTAAAAATGTCGAATTGCATAGACTCCCTGATTAATCCATGTTATGTATTGAACTCACCACACTCGGTGTCACGAGATGAAGGGGTGGAAATTCAGGTCTGGGTCCATTGATAATCGCTATTTATCAAATTCTGCTCAAAGCTAAGTATGTTTGGACATTGGATGAGGGGTAGGATTAGGTTGCCTGTAATAGCCTATGCAGATGAATAGTCTGGTTCTTACTCTATAATTGCCATAACGAGATAACTGGATCAGAGTACTGGAATACAGTGAAGAGTTAATGTAATCAAGAGGAGAAAGGGAATGATTGTTAAGAAACAAATAAAAAAGTGGCATAGATATAGCAATAGTTTGTAAGCACGTAGAATTTTGTAGTACACTTCAAATGCGATCCTATCTGTTTTATATTGTGACTTAAATCTAAATAACAAATATTATGAAACTTGGATTGACTTTTAATGTGATGTGAAACTGCAATTAAACATGTGTATTTCTGCAATGAATAGTTGTGTTTAAAATAAATCTGAAGAAAAATATTTCCACATATAGGGTAATATTTCCTTTAAATGTATGTTCTGAAATGGTAAATCCTTATAAAGAATAAATTGATTATTCCTCTACAGAAATATGCTGGAGAGATTCTTCTTTGTAATCATATCTGTTTGATTTGCATGTTTCCATTTATTAAAGCTTTTCATCTTAACAGGCACTACTCTGTGTTGTAAGCCATGGAGAGAGTGGACCAATTCGCTGCAACAGATGTAAAGCCTACATGTGTCCATTGATGCAGTTTATTGAAGGTGGACGGAGGTACCAGTGTGGATTCTGCAGTTGTATCAATGAAGGTTACTATTTTACTGTATTGAATCTTCACATCACAAACTTTATAAAAGCTGAATAAACTTGACATAATGTTAATCTGTTTAGACAGTGACTGTTCCAGTTTAGTAGATATTTTTATTTCCCTTGTAAATTAAGAAAATGTAAATTGTTTTTGATAACTTCCCCTTGTTAGAGCAAGTTCTTTGCAGCTCTCAAAGGCATTATCATATCAGGTCCATGGGGAATGGCTCCTAAAACACACCTGCAGGCCCCATCAGAATATTTCCTTCTTGGCTAACTTGTAACCCTCTCGAGCCCTGACTGATTCTTGCCTCCTCAACCTAAGTAAGCTTCCTTTTCCTCTTGACTGGATGTTCCACATTCCTTGTCACACAAGGTTCCTTCCCCTACCATCCCTTTCCTGCCTCTGTGGGACAAACTTATCCAGCACTATCGGCAAGTGCTCCCTAAACAACCTCCACATTTCTGTCGTGCGTTTCCCTGAGAATATCTGTTCCAAATGTAAGTGCCCCGTTCCTGCCTAATAGCATTGTAATTCCTCCTTCCCCAACTAAATACTTTCTCATACTGTCTGTCCCTATCCCTCTCCATGACTATAATAAAGGTCAGGGCGTTGTGATCACTATCACCAAAATGCTCTCCCAGCGAAAGATCTGACATCAGCCTGGTTCGTTGTCACGCACCAAATCCAATTTAGCCTCCCCTCTAATTAGCCTATCTACATATTGAGTTAGGAATCTTTCCTGGACACACCTGACAAAATCTGCTCCATCCAAACTATTTGGACTAAGGAGGTTCCAATCAATGTTATGAAAGTTAAAGTCACTCATGACAGCAACCCTGTTACTTCGGCACCTTTCCAAAATCTGTCTCTCAATTTGCTCCTCTATGTCTCTGTTGCTATTGAGGGATCTGTAGAAAAATCCCAATAAAGTGACTGCTCTTTTCCTGTTTCTGGTGTCCACTTATACTGACTCTGTCAGCAAACCCTCCTCGATGACCTCCCTTACTGCATCTGGAATACTATCCCTGATTAGCAAAGCCACTTCCCATCTCTTTTACGTCCCCCTCTTTTCCTTTTAAAACATCTAATCCCTGGAACATCCCAACAACCATTCCTGCCCCTGTGATATCCAAGTCTCTAATGGCCACGACATCATAGTTCTAAGTACTGACCCATGCTGTAAGTTCATCACCATTATTCCTGACACTTCTTGCATTAAAATAGACACACTTCAACTCATCACATTGACTGCAATTTTGCCATAACAACTGTCTATCCCTCCTCACAGACTCTCTGCATGCTGTATTCTGGCTGTTCACTAGCTACCATCCTCAGATCCTTTAGCTCCGGTTCCCACCACACCCCTGCCAAACTAGTTTAACCTTCCTGAAGAACTCTAGCAAATCTCCCGTCCAGGATATTGGTGCCTCTCCTGTCGAGGTGCAACCTGTTCTCCTTGTCCAGGTCCCATCTTTCCCAGAAGGTATCCCAGTAATCCACATATCTGAAGCCCTTCCTCCTATGGCAGTCCTGCAACCACATGCTTATCTGCACTCGCTCTCTGTTCCTAGCCTCACTAGTCCGCAGCATCGGTAGCAATCCTGAGCTTACTGCTGTGCTCATCCTGCCTTTTAGCTTCCAACCTAACTCTTTTCAGGTCCTCATCCCTTTTCCTAATTATGTCATTGGTACCGATGTGTACCATGACTTCTGGCTGATCTCCTTCTCCCTTAAGAATCCTATAGACTCGATCCAAGACATCCCTGACTCTGGCCCCTGGGAGGCAACATACCATCTGGGTGTCTCATTTGCAACCACAGAATCTCCTATCTGTTCCTCTCACCATTGAATCACCTATCACTATTGCTCTCCAATTCTCCCCGCTTCCCTTCTGAGCTTCAGTGCCAAAGACCTGGCCGCTGAGGCTTTCCTCTGGTAGGTCCCCCTACCAGGGAGT
This sequence comes from Hemiscyllium ocellatum, assembly GCF_020745735.1. Taxonomy (NCBI): domain Eukaryota; kingdom Metazoa; phylum Chordata; class Chondrichthyes; order Orectolobiformes; family Hemiscylliidae; genus Hemiscyllium; species Hemiscyllium ocellatum. Next base: position 138,932,742 of record NC_083401.1, read on the forward strand.
GAGGGAAGAGATCGCAGCATCTTTGGTGATGATCTTTGCATCGTCACTGTTGACTAGAGTAGTGCCAGATGATTGGAGGGTGGCAAATGTTATTCTCTTATTCAAGAAAGGAAGTAGGGATAATCCTGGGAATTACAGACCAGTCAGTCTCACATTTGCGGTGGACAAGTTATCGGAAAGGATTTTGAGAGTCACAATTTATGGTTACTTGGAAAACTATAGGTTAATTAAGGTAGTCAGCATGGTTTTGTGAGGGGCAGGTCATGCCTCACAAGCCTTATTGAATTCTTTGAGGATGTGACAAAGCACATTGATTGAAGGTAGAGCATTGGATGTAGTGTACATGGATTTTAGCAAGGCATTTGATAAGGTTCCCCATGATAGGCTCATTCAGAAAGTAAGGATACAGAATTGGCTGGCCCATAGAAGATAGAGTGTGGTCGTAGTCAGAAAGTATTCAGTTTAAAGCTCGCTGACTGGTGGTGTTCTGCACAGATCTGTTCTGGGACCTCTACTCTTTGTGACTTTTATAAATGACTTGGATGAGGAAGTAGAAGGGTGGGTTAGTACGTTTGCTGATGACATGAAGGTTGGTGGAGTGGTGGATAGTGTGGAGGGCTGTTGTCGGTCGCAACAGGACATTGACAGGATGCAGAACTGGTCTGATAAGTGGCAGATAGAGTTCAACCTGGAAAAGTGTGAAGTGATTCATTTTGGAAGATCAAATCAAATACAGAATACAGGGTTAAAGATGGGGTTCTTGGTGGTGTGGAGGAACAGAGGGATCTTGGGGTCCATGTCCATAAATCCCTCAAAGTTGCCACACAAATTGAAAGGGTTGTTAAGAAGGTGTACAGTGTGTTGGCTTTGGTTAGCACAGGGATTAAATTTAAGAGCCGCGAGGCTGCAGCTCTATAGAACCCTGGTTAGACCACACTGTGTTCAGTTCAGGTCACCTCATTATAGGAAGGATGTGGAAGCTTTAGAGAGTTTAAAGAGGATGCTGCCTGGACTGGAGGGCATGTCTTATGAAGAAAGGTTGAGGGAGCTAAGGCTTTTCTTACTGGAGCAAAGAAGGGACTTGATAGAGGAGTACATGATGGTGAGTGGCATAGATAGAGTGATAGTCAGAGACTTTTCCCCAGAGCAGAAATGGTCATCACAAGGGGACAAAATTATAAGGTGATTGGAGGAAAGTTTAAGGGAGATGTCAGCGGGAGGTTCTTTACACGGAGAGTAGAGTGGTGGGTGCATGGAATGCTCTACCAGTAGTGGTAGTAGTGTCAGATAGGTTAGGGACATTTAAGCGACTCTTGGATAGGCACATGGATGATAGTAAAATGAAGGGTATGTAGGTTAGTTTGATCTTAGAGTAGGATAAAAGGTCAGCACACCATCAGGGCGAAAGGGCCTGTACTGTCCTAGGTTTTAAAGGTTTGCCGGATATTCACTTAAGTGATGAAGAGGTGAGTGTTGGGCTGCCCACTGAAGGCTTGACCCTTTCTGATCTAATCTAAGCTGTTACCCATCTGGAATAAGAGAGAAGCAGATGTTGCAGAAGATGAAAGTGAGTGGCACAGCTGTTATGTTGTTGCAGATGAAGAGGTGACTTGAGCAGTGAGACAGTGCAGAGGTTCTGACAGAGTTAATGGTGTCAGAACTTGGAGTGGGTAACAGTGAGTGAGGAAAGATGTTGCAAAAAGCAGTGGGATGGGTGGCGTATGAGCCTTCATGGAAGGTCAGTAAAGTAGCAAAGATAAAGTGACTGTGAGATATTGGAGAGAAGATAGTGTCTGTTCGACTGGCAGAGTGTAGAAGGACATTGACCTCCTTCCCACAGTGCTATGTACTCCTCCAGATGATTGAGACTGACATTCCTGATGAAGGGCTCCGGCCCAAAACGTCAACTTTCCTGCTCCTTGGATGCTGCCTGATCTGCTGTGCTTTTCCAACACACTCAACTCTGATCTCCAGCATTTTCAGACCTCACGGTCTCCTGAGACTGCTTTAAACCAATGGGCAACCTTCAATCAGGCTGGCATGTTCTGGTGTCATGGCCTCCATCACTGGTTATGTGGGAAGAGAAAGCCCACCGTTTGCACCAACCCACCCAACAGGGTCTGTAGACCCTGCCGCTAAACCAGGGCACCAGTTTCCCCTGTCTGCCATATCCATGGCAAATAACAGGAAATGTGTCAGGCAGCTCCAGACTGACGGTGCTTGTCTGCATGGGCAACGGGAATTTAAAGATGGAGCAGGCACAAGGGATCCCACTTTGTTGGCAGGTGAGTGGCTAGTTGTTCTGGAAATGGTGTGGTAGATGGGGCTAGAATCAGACATGAGAGCTCCATAGGGTATGGGTAGGTAATTAATGAGGTGAGCTTGGTAAGCTAAGCTGAAAAATCACACTCGGTCTCATACAAGAATCCCTCCAAAAATATGCAACATGACTCTGACTTAGTGAAACTAAAGTAAGATTCAGCCCTATGTTCTTCAAGGGAAGATAATATAGTATATTTCAAGGTTTAATGCTTCAACCCTAACTAAGTATTTATTCATTTAGCTTTCAAATTGCAACACAACAGGGGTCTGTTCTTTTTCTAAGACATTTAATTGGTTTATGTATCCCAGGAGGCAAAGATTTACATTCTGAAAGCTTACCATGAACCTCCTTATTCTGATATATTTGGAAACAAATTTTAAGAAGTCTTTTCTTGAAAAGAAATTGCTTTGGTTGGTTTACACAAACTAATCAGGCACGTGGAACTGACTTTCTTAAGTTGCCTTGTTTGATTTCATAGCTAAATTATCCATCAATTTCTACACTAACATTGCTGCATTCCCTTAGTTGAAATCAGACCATATTTGTTCAAAGAAAGATCTGTCGAGTCTGTGGGCTGGGAGTAAGTGGTTGGCTTTCTTCCAAGTTCATTGCCAGAATTGTTTGACTGGAACATTTTACTTTAGTTGGATTTTATTCAGTTGGATCGTAATAACCCTTTTCCTTATAAAGTAAGCTTGTTAACACTGGATCTTAAAATCTTTCTTCCTGCTGCCTCCCCACAAATTCTAGAGCAATAATACAATATTAGGCAGTCAGTGTGCAGAGGATGACTGCAGTTTATGTTGTACTGTAACTACAGTTAATGACTGCTATTCATTGCTATGCTGCAATAGGATTAATGAGTTTTGTTTTCAATAAAGTCCATGTATGAATGATAATATTTGCTTGTGTTTAAACTGCTGTAGGAAGCTGCTACAGATCTGTAATTTTCAGCTGATCATGTGACACTTTGGGAGTCCTTGCAACACTGCAGTGAAATTTCAGGGCTGGTGTATTTTTCATGCTGTGAAAATGATGATGACCTGGAGGACAGCAAACTTTGTGTTTGCCAGTTTCCCAGGAACTCTGAGCCGTGGCCAAACTAGTCACTTGATAACAAGCTGCCAACTAGTGGGTGTTTTGTACAAATGAACATTGGAAACTTGTGTGCAGCTACAGTTCTTAAATGTTTGAAACTGCTACTTAAAAGATTCAGGGTCAATAGACAATAGGTGCAGGAGTAGGCCACTCTGCCCTTCGAGCCTGCACCACCATTCAATATAATCATGGCTGATCATCCTTAATCAGTATCCTGTTCCTGCCTTACCTCCATAACCCTTGAAGGATAGTAGAATCAAGGGTTATGGAGATAAGACAGGAACAGGATACTTCCGTGTTGAATGAGGTTTTGCTAATCTCATGCACAGATTATAACAGGACCACTGAAACCTCTTGATCACCAAAGTATCTCATGCTGCCTGTGAAAGACTGATGGAGCTAGTCCAGACAGAATATCTTGCTCTGTGGTTGCTATTGTAAGGTCCTTCTCCAAGAGTCACAGAAAAAGAAGATTGTGTGTTTTGCGTCTCTAGCATACCCTTTCTGTAGGAGGATTAAGGGTAGAGAATGAGCACAGTTCCTCCCATCCAGAGGATCTGAAAGTAGAAAATCTGACAATTTAAGACTAGCCAGACTACCTCATGGTAGGTACGTACACAGAATTTAAGCTGCAGACAGCTTTCATCCCACTTGTTACATTTGACATAGCAACCCTCTCACAATCTTACTGCTCTTTTATAATTGCACATGCATGCCTATACAGCAGGCTACACTTTATGTATGGGATTTAAAAACTAAAATTATTATCATCTATGAATGTAAGACCACAGAGCACGCTTTCAAGAAAACCTAACTGTGGAATAGATATTGATTTATTAACATACAGTGCATCACGCTGCCAACAGAGCAACAAGACTTCATGCTGAGACCTGAAGAAATTTGAGGTGAAACTTTCATTTGAACCTATTTAGACATTAGCTTGCATCTTGATTGACTATGTTGAACAGAAGATGTGATTTTGTTCATATTTAATGAAGCTTTGCTGTGAACATGTAAAGACTGTTTTTCACTCAATCTTTCACCTCTTCATATAGTCTGGCAGACTGTACATAATCAGTGGCCACACCAGAAAATGTTGACTTTCAAATACACTGAAAACATACTTTGACTTTATTTGTCAAAATTGCCATTTTAATGGACTTTTATGGCAGAAAGTGACATCATGTACATCATTTTATCAAAGCAAATGTTGTCATGATCACTATAACTTATTAATGAAGAAAAGAACGTGTGATTGTTTTTGACATCAGTTAGAATTAAGGAGAATCCAAAGGATTTTTACAAATATATTAAGGACAAAAGGGTAACTAGGGAGAGAATAGGGCCCTTCAAAGATCAGAGCTGAAAAATGTGTTGCTGGAAAAGCGCAGCAGGTCAGGCAGTATCAAAGGAGCAGTAGAATCGACGTTTTAGGGCATAAGCCCTTCTTCAGGAATGAGGAGGGTGTGCCAAGCAGGCTAAGATAAAAGGTAGGGGGGAGGGACATTGGGAATGCGATAGGTAGAAGGAGGTTAAGGTGAGGGTGATAGGCCAGAGAGGGGGTGGGGGAGGAGAGGTTGGGAAGAAGACTGCAGGTCAAGAAGGCGGTGCTGAGTCCAAGGGTTGGGACTGAGATAAGGTGGGGGGAGGGGAAATGAAATAGCTGGAAAAATCTGCATTCATCTCTTGTGGTTGGAGTGTTCCTAGGCAGAAGATAAGGCGCTCTTCCTCCAGGCGTCGTGTTGCCATGGTGTGGCGATGGAGGAGGCCAAGGACCTGCCTGTCCTTGGCAGGAGTGGGAGGGTGAGTTAAAGTGTTCAGCCACGGGGAGGTTGGATTGGTTTGTGCGGGTGTCCCAGAGGTGTTCTCTGAAATGTTCCGCAAATAGGCGGCCTGCTTCCCCAATATAGAGGAGGCCACATCGGGTGCAGTAAATGATGTGTGTGCAGGTGCAGGTGAATTTGTGACGGATATGGAAGGATCCCTTGGGGCCTTGGAGGGAAGTGAGGGGGGAGGTGTGGGTGCAAGTTTTGCATTTCTTGCGGTTGTAGGGGAAGGTATGGGAGTGGAGTTTGGGTTGGTGGGGGGTGTGGACCTGACGAGTGAGTCGCGGAGTGAGTGGTCTTTTGGGAACGCTGATAGGGGAGGGGAGGGAAATATATCCTTGGTGGTGGGGTCTGTTTGGAGGTGGTGGAAATGACGAAGGATGATACGATGTATCTGGAGGTTGGTGGGGTGGAAGGTAAGGACCAGTGGGGTTCTGTCCTGGTGGAGATTGGAGGGGCGGGATTCAAGGGCGGAGGAGCAGGAAGTGAAGGAGATGCAGTGGAGAGCATCGTCAACCATGTCTGGGGGGAAATTGCGGTCTTTGAAGAAGCGGCGGAGGTGAAGGAATTGGGAATATGGGATGTCATTTTTACAGGGGGCAGGGTGGGAGGAGTTGTAATCTAGGTAGTCAGTCGGTTTATAGTAAACGTCCGTGTTGAGTCGGTTGTCCGAGAAGATCAGCAAGGCAGCCTTTGTTTGGAGCCATAGAAAATGGGGGAAATACTAAATGAATATTTTGCATCAGTATTTACTGTGGAAAAGGATATGGAAGATATAGATTATAGGGAAATAGATGGTGACATCTTGCAAAATGTCCAGGTTACAGAGGAGGAATTGCTGGATGTCTTGAAATGGTTAAAGATGGATAAATCCCCAGGACCTGATCAGGTGTACCCGAGAACTCTGTGGGAAACTAGGGAAGTGATTGCTGGGCCTCTTGGTGAGATATTTGTATCATCGACAGTCACAGGTGAGGTGCTGGAAGACTGGAGGTTGGCAAACGTGGTACTACTGTTTAAGAAGGGCGGTGAAGACAAGCCACGGAACCACAGACCGCTGAGCCTGACCTCGGTGGTGGGCAAGTTGTTGGAGGCAATCCTGAGGGACAGGATGTACATGTATTTGGAAAGGCAAGGACTGATTTGGGATAGTCAACATGGCTTTGTGCATGGGAAATCATGTCTCATAAACTTGATTGAGTTTTTTGAAGAAGTAACAAAGAAGATTGATGAGGGCAGAGGAGTAAATGAGATCTATATGGACTTAAGTAAGGTGTTCGACAAGGTTCCCCATGGGAGACTGATTAGCAAGGTTAGATCTCAGGGAATACAGGGGAGAACTAACCATCTGGATACAGAACTCGCTCAAAGGTAGAAGACAGAGGATGGTGTTGGCGGAGGGTTGTTTTTCAGACTGGAGCCTTGTGACCAGTGGAGTGCTACAAGGATCAGTGCTGGGTCCTCTACTTTTTGTCAATTACAAAAATGATTTGGATGCTAGCATAAGAGGTATAGTTAATAAATTTGCAGATGACACCAAAATTGGAGGTGGAGTGGACAGCGAAGAGGGTTACCTCCGATGACAACAGGATCTGGACCAGATGCACCAATAGGCTGAGAAATGGCAGATAGAGTTTAATTCAGATAAATGCGAGGTGCTGCATTTTGTGAAAGCAAATCTTAGCAGGACTTATACACTAAATGGTAAGGTCCTAGGGAGTGTTGCTGAACAAAGAGACCATGGAATGCAGGTTCATAGCTCCTTGAAAGTGGAGTCGCAGGGAGATAGGATAGTGAAGAAGGCGTTTGGTATACTTTCCTTCATCGGTCGGAGTATTGAGTACAGGAGTTGGGAGGTCATGTTGTGGCTGTACAGGACCTTGGTTAGGCCACTGTTGGAATATTGTGTGCAATTCTGGTCTCCTTCCTACCAGAAAGATGATGTGAAACTTGAAAGGGTTCATGAAAGATTTACAAGGATGTTGCCAGGGTTGGAAGATTTGAGCTATAAAGAGAGGCTGAACAGGCTGGGGCTGTTTTCCCTGGAGTGTCGGAGGCTGAGGGGTGACCTTATAGAGGTTTACAAAATTATGAGGAGCATGGATAGGATAAATTGATGGGCGGCACGGTGGCACAGTGGTTAGCACTGCTGCCTCACAGCACCAGGGTCCCAGGTTCAATTCCTGTGTGGAGTTTGCACATTCTCCCTGTGCCTGCGTGGATTTCCTCTGGGTGCTCCGGTTTCCTCCCACAATCCAAAGATGTGTAGGCCAGGTGAATTGCCATGCTAAATTGCTCATAGTGTTAGGGAAATGGGTATGGGTGGATTACTCTTTGGAGGGTCGGTGTGGACTGGTTATACCAAAGGGCCTGTTTCCACACTGTAGGGAATCTGATCTAATCTAATCTAAAAATAGACAAAGTCTTTTCCTCAGGGTCAGGGAATCCAGTCCTAAGGGGCAACCTTTTCACGCAGAGGGTGGTACATGTATGGAATGAGCTGCCAGAGGATGTGGTGGAGGCTGGTACAACTGCAACATTTAAAAGGCATTTGGATGGGTATATGAATAGGAAGGGTTTGGAGGGATATGGGCCGGGTGCTGGCAGGTGGGACTAGATTGGGTTGGGATATCTGGTCGGCATGGACAGGTTGGACCGAAGGGTCTGTTTCCATGCTGTACATCTCTTTGACTCTATGACTGCTTCCTAGACTGAAGGCAATTACACTGACTAATCATAAATAATATAGTTTGAGCTCTTCGTAACCACATTTGAAATCAGTTGGTTACCAACAGTGGAATTTATTACTACTTGCTTACTTGGGTTGACAAATGATAGCTGAATGATCACTTTTGAATGAAGATGTTCAGAAATTAGGGCATATATTGTCTGTTCAATGCCATTGAACATAAAATGATGTCAAAATTTTTGTGTGATCAATGTTGTGTCATTATATGGTGATATAGAGGCTGCACCCATATATATGCACTGAAAAATGACAAAGAATGTATCACTGAGGTGGATTGACTATTTTGCTGTATTATTCCAATCATTCTTTCACCATCTGGTAGCAACTATCTAGATTTCCCAGCAGATTTCCTACTCATGGTATTTGAACTACCTCACTTTTCTGCAATTTCGTTCTCTTTGCAGTTCTCATACTTGTTGACATCTGCCAACTCAAGTTATTTTGATATATCTATCTCCATTTAAGTATCCTCTCCATATCCCTAACTATGCTACATCAGTAATCATGGTTCTGCCTGTTTCTAGCTCCTGTTCTTGGTTTACAACAATTTTTACCATTATTATCATTTATTAATGTTTATCATCATTCTTTAACTCTCTCATTTTTTTTTGTTTTCCCTATGCCAAACTCCTTTCCTCATTAAAAAGACAATCTGGAGGCCCATTCTTCTGAGTATTGTTACCAGATGTTTGATAATATAACAAACCTTCCAAGTTTTCTTCCCTCCTTATGGCCTCTGCTTGATAATAGAGTTGGCATCAGAAACCTAAATCAATAAATATATATATATATGTATATATATATATATATATATATCTTGGTAATCAGTGCGTTGCTGCTTTGTTGTTCTTCATATATTGAGCATCATGGTTTCTCTCATCTAAGGCCTGGAGATGCTCTAATCATTGGGAAGCCATTCCACCCATTTTATTTGTGTTGGCTTTTCTGAAGAAATAAATAGTGATGTTCAGTTGCCCTGAATTCTCCTCGTAGCTAACTCAGATTCAAATATTTTAAGGAACTTTCCATTGAAACGGCATGAATTTTGCTTGAATCACACTGTAAATCGCTAGTAATATACTGCTTTAAGCAATTTCTCCGCGTACGTCTCCTCCCTTTCAAACAGAGGAAGTAATCATTAGCAATTCACTTGAACACAACACTTAATTATTTCATGAGTATATTATATCTCCGTTTAGCCCTCTCTGCTCTTGCATTTTGTGTGTAAGCAACAGCAGAATTATAAAAGACTTTTTAAAAACTTTCTGAGATCCTGAAAGTCCTGGATGTTTATTACTTGGACCTGTGCAACCAATTAAATACCATTTGTGAATGCAGGTGTTGCCAATCCACCACTGTTTGTCTGGTTAGTAACCAACAGTACAGTATATAAAAGAAGGAGCTGTCCCAAAAGGCTGGGTTACACAATGCTGTCAGATGTCTTTTCTACTAAAAAAAACCCATACCAACACACACTTGGAGTTAAGTTTATGTTGTTTTCTACTGAATAGTTGAACATGACAAATGGAATGGCTCAGTTCAATTATGGTTCATCTTAAACCCCACTGATGATGTGTTGTTCTGCATTGCATAGACTTGTGTCAGAAATGGTATAAAATCACATCTCTCTTTAATGTTGTCATTAACACAGTCAGTAGATTGGACTGTTAGTGTAGTGCCATAGGTATACAGGAACCTCGATTATTCGACCTTTGGTTATCCGAATTTTGGATTATCCAGCAAGATCGCAAGTTCCCAATACGTGGCTAAACTATGTTATCTGGCATTCAATTGTTCGGACTTTAATTAACTGAACAAAATATTTCCTGCCCATATCCTTCGGATAATCAAGGTTCCTCTGTGTATCAATGGAAGAATTCTGTTGAAGAATTGTTTCCTGGAATGCCAAATCTGTTGAAGGCACAGCGCAGTCATGACAAAATTGCACTCATAATATTTTCACTCGAGTGAGGATACACCCTGGTGCTGGAGGCTGTTTTGTTTAAGGTCTTCCTCTCTGACGGCTTTAGAACTGGGGTGTCTGATTTCCAGAATCAAGTTGCCAGACCCGGTATAATTGCTGGGCTTTATCTTTGCTACTGACGCCACAACTACAGATAAAACTAACTCCTTATGATGTTTAATTTAATTTGTACTTGGGATACCCGAAAGCTACCCACGTCATATATAACTTGAGGCTAATTTAGGTCAGACTTGCAATCACAAATGGTATTTACTCGGTTGCACAGGTACAAGTAATAAACCTCTAGGGCTTTCAGGATCTCTAAGTTTTTTTAAGAAGTCTTCTCGAGTTTTAAGATTTGTAGCTCAGGTTAAGGTTTTGGATGTAGGTTTGCTTGTTGAGTTGGAAGGTTCATTTCCAGATGTTTCGTTACCCTACTAGGTAATATCTTCACTGGGCCTCAGGCTAAGCAATGCTGAAAATTCCTGCTTTCTATTTATATGTTTGGGTTTCTTTGGGTTGGTGATGTTATTTCCTGTGGTGATGTTATTTCCGGTGATGAAGTCACTTCCTGTTCCTTTTTTTCAGGGGGTGGTAGATGGGGTCTAACTCGATGTGTTTGTTGATAGAGTTCTGGTTGGAATGCCATGCTTGTAGGAATTCTCATGCGTGTCTTTGTTTGGCTTGTCCTAAGATGGAAGTGTTGTCCCAGTCAAAGTGGTGTCCTTCCTCATCCGTATGTTTCCAGTAATTCTACTGTTGTTTACTAACAATGCCAGAGCAGAGAGGGCCAAATGGAGATATGATCGTTTTTATTGGAGTGGGTGCGAACATATCAAATACGGATCTTAGAGGATTGCATTTATCAGAGATACCATATTCTAACAATACCTCATAAAGTCTTGTGTATGGATAGGTGGATTGATAAAGATAGCACATTGGACTCTTAAATTAAAATGCAATGTTGTATTTCAACAATTACTGTTCATCATTGTCTATCTTTTTTCTGTATCATTGTAAATTCTCAGCAAATTTACTTTACAGCTGCAGAAAAAAAACATATTTTGAAAGGTAAAGGTGCAATCTGGCACTGAAATGTTAATTTCTTGTACTTTTTGACAATATCTTTAATAATGTTTTGGATTTTTCTTCTCTCCTTAGTTCCTCCATTCTACTTTCAACATTTGGACCATATGGGTAGAAGATTGGATCACTATGACAAGCCAGAGTTGTCACTTGGGTCCTATGAATTTATTGCTACTTTAGATTACTGCAAAGTAAGTATTTCTGCTATGTGACTCACCTTCCAACATTGATAAATCCTTTATGCCAATGACACCACATTCAGCTGATTGGCTCAAATATTTTTTTTCTTCTAAATGACAAGCCAGTAACTTCTGAGACTATATATTCCAGATTAAAAGCACTGCTTTTCTGTAATTGTCAGAGTAGTTGCAGATCAACTATGATCTAATTGAATACAGGTAAATTAAAAAGTTCAATAACCAACTGACCATAAGTGACAGGAATAGAAATTAGGCCATTCAGCCCATCGAGTCTGCTCCACCATTCAATCATGGTTGGTAAGTTTCTCAAACCCATTCTCCCACTTTCACCTTGTAACCTTTGATTCCCTCGATAAGCAAGAACCTATGTACCTCAGTCTTAAATATACTCAATGACCTGGCCTCCACAGCCTTCAGTGGCAGTGAATTCCATAGATTCACCACTGTCTGGCTGAAGAAGTTTCTCCTTATCTCCGTTCCCTTTACTCTAAGGCTGTGCCCTTGGTTCCTAGTCTCTCCTACCAATAAAAGTATCTTCCTAATAACCACTCTATGTCTAAGCCATTCAGTATTCTGTAAGTTTAAATTAGACTTCAAGTATAGACACAGAGTCCTCAAATGTTCCTCATATGTTAAATTTTTCATTCTGCGTACCAACCTCTGAAAACACTCCAGGGCTAGTACATCCTTCCTGAGATATGGGGCCCAGAACTGCATACAATACTCCTTAGTCTAACCTACTCGTTACTTCCTCAAAGAATTCTAACAGATTTGTCAAGCATGACCTCCACTTGATGAAACCATGCTGACTTTGATTTACCATATACTACCAAGTATTCAGAAATCTTATCCTTCATAATGGACTCAAATCTTACCCACAACAGAGGTCAAGCTAATCGGCCTATAATTTTCTATCTTTTGCCTTACTCCCTTTTTAAACAGGGGTGTCATGTTAGTGATTTTCTAGTCCAACAAATTTTTATTCCTAAATACTCCAACCACAGCCACAGAGACCTTACCAGTGGCAGGAGAGGTTAACGCCAGGTTGTCCTACCTGCCCGGTTAAACCGAGCAGCCTGATATCTGGGCACTGACTGGGATCTCCATTTTCATGAGCCCTGTACCCATTGAAGGCTTCTCCCACAGGGACAGGATCCCCCATGTCCTCCTCTCCATCTGCTATGACACTCCCATTCCTGCAGTCTCCCATTGCTGCAGTGGGTCAGCCCGGTTCTGAGAAGACTCCAAATTAACCTTTAAGGTCAGGCTCCTATAGTGTCTGCTATTCGGAACTGCCTGCATTCCCAGCCATGGCTGCTGCTCCTCTGACTGGATAGCAGCTTTCAGAGGAAGGACTTCCTCTTGGAAGAGTACAGAACCCCCACCACAAGCCATTTCAAGGCCTGACAGCCATTAATTGGCTGCTGGACAAACCAGGAAAGCCAACAACAGTAAAAGAACAGTGCTATGATGGTCAAGGTGTTGAGTGTCTTAAAGGTGATGGTACCCCCACTCATCTCCTGTCCTTGTCCTAGGTGGTAGAGATTGCAGGTTTGGGACATAGTCAGGAAGATCCATGGCGGTTTGCTGCCAGTTCATCTTTATATGGTACTCGCTGCTGCTGATGTGTGCCACTGGTAGATGGGCTGAATGTTTAAGGTGGTACCTGGATGGTGTCAAGGTTTTTAGTTCTTGTTGGAGCCAACATTCCATGCATGGCTAACAAAGCTCCCTATCATAAGTAACCATAGCTAACTTTTGGAAACTGTGTGAGGGGAGAGACACCTTTATAGTCAGTAAGTTCAATTCCTTCCACTGTGGCTGATTTGAGGTCAGAAATAAGAATGTGCAATCATTAAAGCACCATTCATGACCCCTCAGGAGGTGGAGTCGTCTGCATCCATTTGCAGTATGATTTGAACAACATCCAAGCTTGGGCTGTTTAGTGGTTAAATCATGTTTATATAACATGTTGCCTGGCAATGAGCATCTCCAACAAAGGAGACTCTCGCCATCGCTCCTTGACAATCAATGGCATTGCCATTATCAAACTTTCTGTGGTCAACATTCTGGTGGTTACGATTGACCAGAAATTGTAATAGGCCAGCGACATAAATACTGTGGCGACAAGACTAGGTCAGGGGCTAGGAATTCTGAGGTGAGCAACTCATCTCCTGATGCCCAAAGGTGGCCTGTTCACTTGCTCAGATATGTCTAGTACCAACAGCAGTCAGGATGTTCTTTGTTGCCCGAGACACAACAATGCAGTTGTTCGGCACCCATTCACCTCCGTCAACATTCATTCTGGTTTTCCTTATCCAACCATGTCCAGATCACTGTTAATTTTATCCTATGTTATTGTTTTGAAACCTTCCTCTTTCACCAAGGTTAAGCTGGCTAGCTTGTAGTTGCAGGGGTTATCTTTGCATCTTTTTTCTTTGAAATAGTGTGCAGCATTTTCATTTCCTGTCCTTTGGCACAATTTCCCTACTTAAGAAAGACTGGAAGATTACTGTTAGTACCTTCATAGCTTTCACAAACAAATAAAAGCAGCTTCGACACACATTGTCTGTTGTGTCTACCACAGTTTAGGCAGGACTTGACAGTTTTTGGAGACAGTACAGTAAGATTTACTGGAACAGCTGCAGAAATTAACAATTCCTGAATTACATAGGACCACACGTAAGTTTATACAAATTCATGAACATTTTAAGTTATTTCTTTATTTTTCTATTTTTGTATCTCAGATTGTTTATCTAGGTACCTTTGTTACTGCAGATGGCGCCAGGAATGGCAATACTTACATGTTTCACTGTACTCTTATATCCCTGTACTTGAGTACACATGACAATAAAACCGAAATCGAAATCTAAACTCTGAATTCACACACCAGAGGATCAGAGGATGTGTCTGATCTGTGGCCCTAACACTGTGCTGTACTATTTTATGAGTCACAGGCGTGCCACGTTTTCTGCTGTTAGTCACACATTTTATATCCAAATGCCTAATGTTCTTACAGTGGTTTTCATTTGAGGTTGTTAACATTTAACACAGTTCTATTGCAGTTTGCCTTTGAAAGTGTTGCTTTGTTTCATCTAAAGGGAATAATTGCCAAACAATTAATAACCCAGTACCTGAAAGCAAAATTGGAATCTCTTGGGAAACACAAAGCAAATTGAGGCTTTAGACTACAAAGACTTAATACAAACCAATTTTTACATTGTGGTCAATTGAAATGCATTACCCACGCTTGTAAGCAAGAAAATGTTAAGGAGCAAAATATAGGTAGGGGTTTAATTTTTACCCTTTAGCTATCAGGAGGAGGAATTCTTTTCCAATTCTGTCTGCCAAATAAATATGTTTATGCTATATGTGTGTCAGTTATTAATTAGAAAACTTGATCATTTTCAGATGTTGTGTGAATTCATTTCCAAAATTTAAGTTAGCAGCAAAGAATTCTGGCCTGGTTATCTTATAATAAACAACTTAATAAAATCTTACAGTTTTATAATAGATACTTCCAGTGAGACAAACATGCTCTAAAATTTGAATGTGTATTGAATTGACCAAATTTCAATATTGAGATTTGAGTATTGCTGAAAAGTGCCACATTTTGTCAAAACTTTTTGTCTTCCATTCTTCAGGCCAATTTGCAAACTTGAAGGAGAAACCCACCATTGTACTGTATGATAGGAGAGTGCTGATTGGTTGGCAAGTGGACTCTCATTGAGATATGTTTTGTCATGGCGACTGCAGATATTGATGACAATTGACAGTTAACTGCCCAGCTTTGTTTAGATTTCAACACATGATGCAGCTTGACACTGGTCAAGATATTGTCCTTAGAAACTAACTAACAAATGGTTGTCAACTATTTTTGAGTTGTAACAGGTGCATTATGTGCATGTGTTCTTCATGTCTAATTAAAATACATGTGCACACAAGTACACCACACAATGAGCCCAATTCACAATCCAAAATTAATTGACAACATTATTCTTCATGCATGTAGGATTTTCTAGTAAATGTTATCTAATTGAAGAATCCCATCTAATGTTGAGCAAATGTTGAAGGTTTTGCAGGCACAGGATATTTACATACAATTAGTACCTTGTTTTTTTGTGAACAGCCAAAGGGATTTGCTGTTTCATACAATCCATCAGACTTTGAATGTGTGACCTACATACCTGGCTCCACACAGGGAACGAAACTCAAGGGGTCATATTCAAACATCATATCCTTTTGCAATAAATTATGTGTCTTTCAGCAATATTTATTCAAAAACTTTAAGATGTGTCAACTTTTAAATGCTAAGCTTTTAAAATGACTTTTATCCATTAACACCGTTCAAAGAGAAATATTTTACTAGTGTCTCAATTAAAATAACACTGAAATTCTACAATGTTTGACTGGTCTCTCACCTTAACTTCAAGAGGGCACTGATGTACTCCCATGAAAAGTAACAAAATTAGCCATTTCACCCATTTAATCCATTTCCTTCGAGTTTCTGCAAATATTCTGCAGCAATTATGCAAGAAAACTGAATAAACCTCTGTGGCATTCTGGGACTATCGACTGTAAAACAGATGTTTGAACATGGTTAAAAACTCAGTCATAACACAGTAGGATACTTTGAGATACGCTTTTACCTTCAGTGTTCTCAATGCAGAGTTTTGTGCACGAGAAGGATCAAGGCAATAACCTTGCATCTTCAGGCATCTCGTGTTCAGTCATGATTCATGTCAGTTTACTGGATATTCAGCATAAAGGTATCTCAGAGGATAATTGAAGTTTTAGAAGTGGATTATAATAGAACATGTAGTAACTTAAATAAATAGATTTCTTGATCAACTCAGGCATATTATGACACACCTCTTAGGCAGGCAGGACTTGACCCAGACCTTCTGCCCCAGAGGTAGGGCGTCTGACATCACCAACTGCACAGAAGACCCTCATGGTCCTAAAAAATCATCAGTTTATCCCCAGTCTCTTGTATTATAGGCTATCAACCACTGTATTAACATATATTAATGTTTCTCTGAATATTTGGTCATTTCTTTATCTGCCTGGTTTGGGTGCATTACATATTGTAGATAAATATAAGTGAACTTGTAAATCAGGTTCAAAATTATATCCTAAATAAATGAAAACCTAAAATTAAAATTTATGTCAGTTGCAACAATTGATGGAGCATTGTGAAAGACCCATTTCAGATGAAGTTTGTAGAAAAGAGTCATACATGACAATAATACTGTAACATAGCAGCTATTATAGAGAAGTGGTATCATTTATAAGCACAAGCAGGTAACTAATTTACATGATCTTTGAGGAAGAACGATATTGTGTAAGTTAGGTACTTCATCATATCCACGATGCTCCAAACTACTTACAAGCAATTTGTTGTTTGTAGACAAACATCACAGCCACTTTTCATCTAGCAAGCCGAACTAACAGGTAAATGAGACAGATGACTAGCTAAAATGTTTATTTGGTGTTTGATGAAAATGAAACAATATTCTTTAGTTCACATTGATGGTGAGAATTCTAATTCTATACCGTTCCCCAAGAGCCCTTGTGGAATTTCACAGTCAATATGTTTATGTGAAATCTCGACATCACTATCAGGAGATCAGCTCGTTTTTAAAAAAATTGTTCACAAATGTAAATAATGTTAATTTTATTTACAGAATAGCAAGCCTCCTAATCCACCAGCCTTCATCTTCATGATTGATGTGTCATATTACAACATCAAAAATGGCTGTGTGAAATTAATATGTGAGGAACTCAAGAGCCTGCTGGATAAATTACCACGGTAAGAATATAATATAAGTCTGAAAATTATGATACTCTTAAGAAAAGTAACAGATGTATTTAAGTGTACCAGTTAACTATGTATGGTAGTGTTATCTAACATTGTTACTAGCATTGTTGTGATTAGCTTTCTATTTGTATTATATATGTTTCTTTGAAAGGTTTTCCAGCTCATATTAGGAAAATGTTTATTGCAGAAATGTAGTCATAGATCAGTTAATATTTGCTGTTGTACCCAGTTAGCTGTACGCACTTTTTACAAAATATTAGAAGATAATTACAGCACAGAAACAGACCATTCATCCCACTTTATCTTGCCAGCATTAATGTTCTGCACAAGCTACATTCCTACTTTATTTAATGTAACCCTAGCAGCGTAATCTTCTGTTGTTTCTGTCTCGACCACCTTCCCACTAAATTCTTCAATGATATTGCTTCAACCACTCATTAAGACAAGTCCGACATTCCTACTAATTACTGAGAAATTTCTTGTGAATTCTGTATTAGATTTCAATGGGTGTCTCATTTATGATATGGAAATGACAGTAACTGGGTGCACAAGCCATTTGGTTTGTCTCTGGCGCAATCTTATTTTTGATTATTTGTAATTATCTCTCTGCCTTAATTAATCAATTAGTAGGTCAACTCTTCCCTTATTATTCAGCTGCTGACACTTCACTCTCACTGTTTGACACTCTTGATCACCTGCAAAGACTTAGTTTTCAGCCTGTCAACACTCTACTCACACTATTTGTACTTATCTGTTGATTATCTTACCAATATCTCTCCACCAACATATTCTATGCAAGTGTGCCTTCCACCACTTCACTTGAAAAAGGAGCAGCACTCTAAAATTGTAATTTTTAAATTAACCTGTTGGACTATAACCTGTGTTGTGTGACTTCTGACATCACATTTATGATTACTCGTTTTCAATGTAAATGTAAATATCTCTCAAGTTTAACTTATCAACCCCTTCTTAATTTTCAATATGTCCTCCCAGCCTTCTCTTTTATTTTAATTCTTTCCTGATAGTTGTAATCTCTGGGCATGTTATTTTTTACTTTCTCTTTGGTGTCTCTTTTATAACATTTCAACTCATCCCCTCCAACTTTGATGGAGCTGAGCTTGTTTTGTTGGTAGGAGTGGTTCATAGCACCTCAGCAGAACTATGAAACATGGTGGGAGCAATGGGGTGGCGCGGTGGCTCCGTGATTAGCACTGCTGCCTGACAGTGCCAGAGAACCAGGTTCGATTCTAGCCTAGGGCGACTATCTGTGTGGAGTTTGCACATTCTCCTTGTGTCTGTGGGGGTTTCCTCCGGGTGCTCTGATCTCCTCCCACAATCCAAAGATGTGCAGGTCAGGTGAATTGACCGTGCTAGATTGCCTGTAGTATTAGATGCATTGGTCAGAGGGGAATGTGTCTGGGTGGAATACTCTTTGGAGGATCGGTGTAGACTAGTTGGGCCAAATGGCCTGTTTCCTCACACTGAGGGAATCTAACCAATAGGCCCAAGTCAGAAACTAACATGATACGCACTCAATATTTCCTTTAAAATACATTGTCCCTCTTACTAGCTCAATAAGTTGTTAATAAATCACAACCTCCATAGTATTATAAATGACAAAAAGCTTTGATTGAATTCACATTTCTTAATCTTGTAACCAATTACACAGGCATTGAAAGTAACTCTTCAAAGAAAGATTAATTTATTGCGGGTTAGTAAAGATGTCAATTATACAAATCTATAATTGCCCTACTAAGCTGTGAAGACTTTGCCTACTGAGCTAAGTTTATTAACCATTTCTGGAATTCAACCATGTATTCAAAATAAAGCCTCTTTGCAATCATATCTACGAAGCATATAGAACAGTTGGCTGGACCTCTGTTTTCTAGATGGCCTCAATATGAATTTTGGCTGAGGGGGCATGGATGGACATTGAAAACATGAGTGTATGGATGAGTTATAGCAGGTTGGTGGAGTGGTCATAGATGAACAAAGGGCTCGAAGGTCTGACATTCCTGATTACATTTAGGCTAATATCCCATAACAGAGAGGAATTTCTAGTCTGCTGACCTTATCATCTGCCTTCCTCCTTTGCTGCCTCAGACCTACTTCTGGAAATGGCGAGGCCACCTCTATATCCATCCACTCCTCTTGGATTGGAAATATGGTGAGTTGGATGTCTCCTTAATAGAGGCAAGTTTGCTGAGTTGGAAATGTCACGCTGACCCTGACCTGTCTATTGGTTGCCCTTCTCGTTATCTTCTCTTGTTTGGCATCCATTTTATTTGCTATGAATCTGTGAGACATGTTGGGCATTTTTCTTTTGTTGAAGATATTAATAATTGCAAATTATTGTTCCTGTTATTTCTTTAATTAATTCAGATGATTGACAAATGCTCAAATCTCAACAGATTCTGCCACCATTCCCTCTTATATTTGAATATATCTTTTAAGTCAATTGACAATCATTTTGTTTCTCAGTAGAAACTCAGAAATCTACCAGTGCTGTTCCCTCTTTCATTGCTGGTATTTAGGCACCTCTGGACATTTTACTGCAATTCAGGCAATACATAAATTCAAGTTGTTGGTGCAGACATCGCTCTTTCTCCTGCTCTCCTTAATTGATATTCTAAAGTGTCAACACTGTGGTATGATCTAAGTAACTTTAATTCTTGCAGCTTTGCTTCATATAATTTTTATGTAATAGCAATACAAAACTTCCAAAATCTTTCACGAATTGATCCTGTTGATAGTTGACCATTTTATTTAATAAATATTATTAACCTCCTCTTTCACATTCAAATAATTTTACAGGGAAGATCAAGCAGAGACCTCTGCCATAAGAGTTGGCTTTGTCACTTACAACAAAGTTCTCCAGTTCTACAATCTGAAGAGCAGCCTTGCCCAGCCACAGATGTTGGTGGTGTCAGACGTTGGAGAGATGTTTGTTCCTCTTCTGGATGGCTTCCTTGTCAATGTCCAGGAATCTCGACCTGTTATCAACAAGTAAGGAAAACTGAAACCATTAGTATCTGATGAATGTTAATAGAAATTGCAATAAAATCATGTCTGAATTTGAATAAGTGTAAAAAGGTTTTGCTGTGCCTTTACAACTTGACAAACAAATTATGTCATCCCAAGAGCACCATGGTAAATAATAACTGTCACTTTGTTTGACTGGTAGAAAGGGCTCTACATTTGTTCCTTGTACATAAAACAAATGTCAAAATGAATGCTTGTTGTGATTCATTTTCTCAAAGTATTCTGGTTCTGCAGTCATCTGCTGCTGTTACTTTGGAGAGCAGCAGAACTCTGCAGTACACCCACATAAAACTCCACTCCCAGCCATTAAAGTTGTTTCCCTCGGGATTCTGATGATCTCCCATAAAAACATTACAGCAGATGATGGGCAAACCATTTTTGGTCCGTTGTGTAACTTCTCATACAACCAAATTAATATATACTCATATTTTTACTGTATGACTAAATTACTTTTTGAACTTTTTCCAAAAAATAGATTGTTTTATGTGACATTGGGCCAAATATTATAGCCAAAATTAAGAATAAAAGATTAATTTTTTTTGGTTTTGTTTCGATTCAGCTAGGTTTAATGGCTAGTTTATTATTCATAAATACTGTTTTATCAAAACTGTCTATAAATTCTTTGAGATGACACAAACCCAAAGGCCTTTGACAATCCAAACAGATTACCATAACCAGGGAAAGTCAAACCAAATAAGTACAAGATGATGTCTAGCATCTATGAGTACTTTTTAAAACATCAAGACAAATCTTATAATGCTTTTTATTATGCTATCAGGAAATGAATGTATGTAAAACACAAAGTACTAATTATTTTTCAATACATATTGGCTGGTTCACGCATTTATCCTCTGTTGTCCAATATTTTCAAATCACTGCTGCGTGAAAGATAACAATCTTCTTACGAGTGGTTCTGCTGAGTTCTTGCCAGAGTTTAGTGGAACTGTCAATCCCTTGATCTCCTTCGGTGATAAAATGTATGAGCCTCAGGGAAGAAGGGATTGTTTAAAAACTCAGTGGGTTGGGGGGGAAGGGGGCGGCAGTCTGAAAATTTTAAATGATATTTCTCTACATTTTGTCAATTATGCATAATTCCTAGAACGACAAAATAATTATGGCCTGAGTTTCTGGTTGGAAGACAGTTTTTACAGCAACCTATACTGAAAGATGGACAATAGGAACATGGGGAAGACCCAGAACTTGTACGGGAAGCTTAATCTTCCAACAGATGATTACCTGAAGTCTGGAACCACTGGAAGTGTTTCCTAAACTAGAGTCAGCAAGTTCGGAGGATTTCAAATTATTTACCTGGAAAGTTACCTAACCTGCACTAACTCTTGGTTGACTATAGAATCATAGAATCCTTACACTGTGGAAGCAGACTTTTTGGCCCATCGAGTCCACACTGATCCTTCGAAGAGCATCCCATCCAGATCCCCCCTCTCCTACCCTACCCTACAAATCTCATGGCTAATCCACATAACCTGTACATCCTTTAACACTATGGGCAATTTAGCATGGTCAATCCACCTAACCTGCACACTGGATGGTGGGAGGAAACCAGAACACCCGGAGAAAACCTACACACACACAGGAACACATTCCACACAGACAGTTGCCTGAGAGTGGAATGAAACCCAGGTTCCTGGTGTTGTGAGGCATCAGTGCTAACCACTGAGCACCGTGCTGTCCCAAGGCCCCCAATGACTCACATTGACCCACATACACCCAAACCCAATCCGGTCCTTACTCCCCAAACCAATCCCCACCCTGACCTGACTATTAGGCCAACCCACTCTACCTCTTCACCCACCTGCTGGTCTACCACACTTTGGGTGCTTGATACCTCTTTGTAACTAGTCAAAATAACTTTGGGATATTTAAATCTTGGAAAACAGCCATTAATGCCCGAACAATAGGGTGGCTTGGATTCTCATGATGATATTATACTGCATGTGTACTGCCAAAACAGGTACCTTGTGCATTTCCCAAGAAGCCTGGTTCAGACATCCTGGAGAGAAATGAGGAGCTCCCGTGCTGGTTAGGAAAAAGAAGCTCACTGGTAATCCGCTGGTGATTACCAGTTCACCCAGGATTCAACCCTACGTTCCTTATAATATTCTAGGACTGATCCCATGCTTTCTGTGGGTCATAGTACTAACCCACAGGGAGAACATTACAGAGAATTGCAGAGAAACCATCCGTGACTATCATCCCAATAAAAGAATTAAAAATCATTAGTTTGGCACCCAGAACCTCCTACAAGCTAGCTTAAGTTTGCAGAAAATTGGCCATTTTCTTTCAACTACTTTCCCCAAATGTGCAACCATAACTGTATTCCAGATATGCAACACAAAACATTTTAAGTGAGCAGCTGTGATTATTTACATAATTACACACCTCATGAGCAGACAGTGAAATCTTGGCTCAGCTGACGAACATCTTGCTCTTATTCAGAGCGTTATGATTCTGAGCTGGACGTGTTACAGGACTTGAACACACAGGCCCCTGAATCCTGTGGAGAGTTCCTGAGTAATTTCTAGTAATTCTGGTTGTTGGAAAAGGTCTTTACCATTTCTTGGGACTTTCTGATCATGTTGTAAACGTGCACAACAAAATAAGAACAGTGCCTTAACCACTGAGCACTGTGCTGTCCCAACAGGCCCCCAGTGACTCACATTGACCCACATACACCCAAACCCAATCCGGTCCTTACTCCCCAAACCAATCCCCACCCCACTTACAATCTTCTGATTGGAATCTAGTCTATATTTGGAGCCCACAGTATTAAGTAAGGAGATATATTCCAATCCAATATTCCAAGTGAGTATAGGCTCTACCTGTCAGGCAAACTGAAGCAATGGTTAGACTATGCCAGAATAACCGAGGTGTATTAAACAGCTGTTCCTGTTAGGGCACAATTACTAAATTTTCAGGGCGAGATGTACCTAAGTTTTCCTATAGAGGAGCCTCCCCCGTCTGTAATTTCTCCAGTGAGACCATATCCACATCATTGTAGTGGAGTAGGGTGGATTGGGTGAAGAATGGAGTGAAAAGGGGAAATATAAATCAAACCACTAAACTTTCATCTTAAATTTGTTTTATTTTCAAAGCCTACTGGACCAGATCCCCGAAATGTTTGGCGACACCAGTGAGAGTGAAACTGTCTTTGCCCCAGTTATCCAGGCTGGTCTAGAAGCTTTGAAGGTTTGGTGTTTTTCTTTATGATTAATCCATTTGGCTGATGTTGTATAAAAATAAGGTATAAACTCAAAGGTCTACTTTATTTGTTTAAAGATGTTTAAGATCATCCCAATGAGCAGAGTCATAAAACAACATTGTAATTTACCAGTAATCATTATTGTAAACAAGACTTATGTCATGCCACTTGATATTTAGAGTATGGATTATTCTCTTCAATCCTACCTTGAATTGATGGTCAGTGCATGGAGTGACTTCCCCAGCTGCCAGTCTCACTGTCCTGACCAGAGATTACATGAAAGCCCTACTGGGGACATAGCTGGCTGCACCTTCCCAGTGTATCCCATGCAAATGACAGGCAATCAGAGGCATGGGCCCTAGAACTAATGGTGGAGTGTCTTCGTCTTCCATCGCAGTTCTCATTATTTCCCTGGACTGTGATGAAGGAGATATGGTTGAACATAGAGTGTATGTTGATAAAACAATACTGGATTATTATAGTGTGGAGAGAAGACTCTTAGTTGTCTGCTCAGAAGAGAAAGTCAGAATTGATGGTCAAAGGAGGAAAGGCAGAGGGTAAGTTGCCTGGCTAATTTTAAGAAAACACCCATCCACCCAGCTTCTGGTTTCCATTGAGTGGATGGAGTTAAAATTGATTCTTGCTTTTCACCCAAAAACCCAGAATCTGAAGATTAAAGCGTCACATTACTAACTAGATTAGATTAATCTGAGTCAAACGTGAAATGTCTGGCACAGAATAGATTGTCATCTTATTGACTGTTAGAGGCCAGTTGTTCCCAGTTCAATCACTGCTGATGTGTTAGGCATTATGCCGATTAATCTGGCAGGATATTAAAAGTGTAAATTGTAAATCAAAATCATTGCATATTTTTCTTGGCTCTACTATATTGATATTTATGTGGAAAAGTAAAATGAATGTAATTTAAAATGCTTTGTGTACACTATTTGCACTCTGAATTAAATTCAAATTACAAATATTGACAGTGAGAGATCACTTTTCCTTAAAATGGTTTTTTTGCTGCATTTTACTCAATTCAAAGTACAATTATCATGATATGATAAATGGAGAGTTCAATAATAATTATCTGATTAGGCGTAATCAGCACGGAATTCCAGATGAAAAATGGTATTTCGATGAACTTGGAGTTTTTTTAAAGATGTTACTCACAAAATTGAAAAGAGGGAATTTGTCGATGTATTATACCCAGATTTTCAGATGGATTTTGAAAAGGGCCCATGCAGGAACACATGTGATAGAATGTACAATCCTGGCATAGATTAATGATTGGTAAACTGGCTGAACACGGAGTAGGAATAAACAGGTAATTCTCGTATTGACAGATGTTGATGAGTGAGTACTACAAGGATCAGAATTTGGACCACCCCAGTTCACAATGTCTCTCAGGGCTGTTTCCACATTTGTGGACGATACAAAGCTAAGCATGAATGTATAACATGAGGAAGATGTAAAGTGGCTTCAGGAGGATTCAGACTGGCTTAGTGACTGGGCAAGAATGTAACAGATGGAATAAATTGTGGAAAAAATTATAGGTTATCCACTTTGGTAAGAGGAACAGATGTGCGTTTTTTTTCATGATAAGAAATGGGATAATGGAAATGTTCAAAGTGACCTTGCAATCATAGTCAATAAGTCACTGAAGGCTAACAAGCTGATGCAGCAAGCTATTAGGAAGGCTACTGGAATATTAGTCATTATTACAAGAGGATTTGAGTACAGAGTAGTGAAGTTTTGCTTCAGTTGTATAGAAAACTGGTTCGGTTGCTATTAAGTACTGTGTGCAGTTTTGGTCTCTTTATATAATGACATATGATTGTCACAAAGGAGGGCAATGAAGGTTCACCAGACTTGTTCCCAGAATGGTAGGACTATCCCATGAAGGGAGATTGTGCAAACTGTATTCTCTTGAGTTTCAAAGAATGAGAGGTGATCTAACTGAAAGCTGTGACATGCTTAAAGGGAGAGACACTAGATGCAGGTATTACATTTCCCCTGGTTCAGGAGTCTAGAACCAGGGAACATCATTTAAAAATAAGAGGGATGCTGTTTAAATCCAAGATAAGGAGAAACACCATTCTACCTGGAGGATTATGAGCCTTTGCATTTCTGTCCCTCAGAATGCTGTGGAAGCTCAATCCTTAATTATGCTTAAAACAGAGATCAATAGACTTCTGATGACCAATGGCTCAAAAGGTTATGGGGATAGTTTTGAAGTGCTGAATTAGTCAATGGATTGAATGGTGTACTTCTGTTCCTGTGTTTGTAGCAGTCTTAACAGTCTCTCAGTAAAGATAGTCTACTCCAGTATTAACTCAATTGACAGAAGCACATGCATGCACTTTCTCACACACACACACACACACACACACACACACACACACACACACACACACACACACACACACACACACACACACACACACACACACACACACCCCACAATGATCTACATAGCTATTTCAATTCTGCAAGAACTTCATTAGCTTCATTTTATGCCAGATTTCATCACTGCAGAGTCCTGTAGATTTCTGCCTTATCACCTACTCAATATAGGAAAACTCACAAACAGCCTACAAATTAAAATACATTGAGTTGCCTTGGACGTTTTCTGTCAGCCTTCTAAATGTGGAGAATGTCAGCTTATCTCTAAATGTGGTATCACATGAACAAAATGCTTGTTTATTTTTAGTTTGCCCCATGAGATCTATTGGACTTGAACAGCCATTTTCTGGTTCTTCTTATAGTATAGAAATATCTGTCCTTTATCTCAAAGTAGACTTTTTTGTGAAAATTAAAAGGGAATATATTATGCCAGTACTCCTTAATACTTATAGACATAATAACTATAACAA
Organism: Hemiscyllium ocellatum; assembly: GCF_020745735.1. Classification (NCBI taxonomy): domain Eukaryota; kingdom Metazoa; phylum Chordata; class Chondrichthyes; order Orectolobiformes; family Hemiscylliidae; genus Hemiscyllium; species Hemiscyllium ocellatum. Next base: position 138,958,943 of record NC_083401.1, read on the forward strand.
TTATCTTATTAATGTGGGCACTACTAACTCTCTGAAGACAAATGTAAACGAATAATCTTTTAAAATAAGTGGATGGATCCAATTTCTATTTTCTTTGTTCCTAAAAGACAGACTTTCTTGTTCGTCACTGGCTCTACGTTTTTGTTTTAATTGACAGCAGCCAAGATTTTCTCATGTTTTGGCTGAAGACTCAGAAAAGCACAGCTGGAATTTGAAATGAAAGAGTATAATAACTTTTTTTTAAAAAACTAGATTAGAATTAACCCTTTTTTGGAATTTTTCAGATCTGCACAATTGTTCACAGCTTTGTGAATGTTGCTAAAGTTAATGCAGGCAATTTTTTTACTGCCCCTTGCCCAGTTCATGTTGCCAAACAGGGTGGCATAAAACAGTTACTAAATAGTTTTGCTGTATTTTTATGTGACTGAGCCTCAAATTCAGCAATGATTCAAAGTTCATAGTGCCGATATCAGGCAAATGATAATGATTCAGTTCATTGCCTGCCAGATTTGGGCAGTGATTGAAACTAAAGCACTGGTGTGATTCACTGGGCCCAATGCTCTGTGCAACAAAGCTCCACACTCACGTTCAAAATACCGAATAGGCATCTTCCATGACATATGCAGTTAACAGATTATGACTTGTCACCATGACATTGAATGAATGTTCGAACGTAGACCAAAAGCTTTTTGTTAATTTGACCAAGACTGTTTCTATATGGGGGATGTGGGGTGGAATTATAAGAGCAATTTTAACACATCAAACTGGATGTAAGCCCTCTAGTATGTGCACAGGAAACAATGGAAACAATTTGTTCCAATAAGCCTTGAAATGAGGAAACCACATTGCTTCCAATGTGGTACCTCAGTCAGTTGGATCACAAATTGGGCACATAGGTCAGCACAACTGATTCATATTACTTCTGGGTGGGAAAGTAAGAGAGCAACCGTAAGGGTCATTGACCTCTGTACCTAATTCTCTGGTATACAGTTCCAGAAAATAGGATTCCTTGACAGCAGTGGAGTGCAGCAATAATACCTAGGAGTGCTAAACATTTTATTCCTATGTATTGATGTTAAGACTCGAAAGAAAGCATAGAGAAAAGCAACGAAAATTACACCTAAATGTAAATATCTTATAGCCATTGAGAATTAGTTTCACTTTGTGTACCTTTGTCTTAGAGGAGTTTTTTTTTGTTTTGAAAGGGGTGCAACTGTTAGTTGTAGTAGATAGACAGTTACATTTGGTAGAAGCAGAGAAAAGAAATGCAGTGACCAATTTCAGGCTTAAATCTGGGACATACCTGTCAGATTTCATTGACATTGAAATGCTATTTCTCCAGTATGCCACAATAGCTCCCCACTCCCCAGCTTGTATCCTTCTTTAAAAAAAAAAGCTTGTCCCTGAAGATGACAACTCTTTGAATTGAATGTCACAAATCTTGTTTTTCTATGTTAATTTGAATCCCTGTTCACATGCACAGATGGCTTAATACAATTTGCTGGAAGATAATAAAATTAATATTCCTTGAATATGTACTTCACTCTTTCATAAAATAATTGTTTTCCTGCTAATATTTTCTTCTTGCCAAAAGACCCGGGGCCAAATTTCATGTCGGCAGTGTATGACTACAAAATTTGGTGGTATTGCCACTAACCTGATCCTTAGTAACTCCAGCTAAAAAAGCATCCTAACTGACAGGGGAACTATGGCACCAGGGCTTTTGTCTCCACTTTAGTTGTTACACTGCCTTGTCTGGGGCGAATATCACACCTTTGAGAGCCACTGACAGCATCACCATGAACGTTAACCATGACCTATTATCCAGTGGGTCAGCTGTGGACCATCTAGAGTCAGATAAATGGGGCAAGATGTGATTTTCATTGAGGGGGCTGCAACCTGGGTGTTGAAGTGAGGATGGGGTTTGACTGCAAGGACAGTGGGTGTAGCTTCTTTCATATGCTTCCCAATACTGGGTCCATCAATCAGGCATAGTGTACCTGAGAAGAAAGGAAACCCCTTGCCCTGCCCCCTTTAGCCATAGAGTTTGCTGGATGGCATCTCTAGATGGCAAGTTGCCCGTTCGCTACTGATTAAATCTCAGGAGAAGTGTGGCGAGAGCTGCCATTTAAGGGCCTCATTTGGGCTCAAGGCCACCCACAAACCTTTCCAGCCCAGCTTTAATTGGAGGGAGTGGAGTAGGCAATGGGATCTCTACCACACACCATTCCACCAATATCAAGCAAGCATCAGCTATGAACTCACCCATGGCAGACTTAAAATTCAACCTATTGACTCCATTCTAGTGCTCTGATGCATTGTCCATGTGATATATCTATAGGAGAAAATAGTGAGTACAGGTAAACTGTTCATCCGTGGCAATTGATTGCAGCCAAGCATGTCCTTATCTAATGCCCTCACAGAGAGACTTCCAGCTGATTTGTGTGAATTGCACCAAGGGAAAATATTGCTGAAGCTGAAATTAAAAAATGGAAAGTGAAGCAGCATCTGTGTGGAATGAAATAGAGTTAACGTTTTTGTTGATGATCTTTCATCAGAACTGAAAAATGTTAGAGATCCCACAAACTTGAAACAAGAAAAGGTCATAGATCTGCCCTTTTGTTCTTACCCTAGACTCCCCATTATTCTGCTTCTGTATGTGTTTAAAACTTGTTACAATCTAACTTTTTCCAGCTGTGACTAAAGGTCACCACTTTTAACATTAACTTTGTTTCGCAGTCCAAGAATACAACCTGACCCACTGAGCATTTCCAGCACTTAGTCTTATTTCTGAATTACAAACAGAAGTGACAATTTAGACACTTTTTTTTTCCTCATATGTTTGAGTAGTGTAAGGCTATGATTATGTTCCTGGCACTAATGCAGATGAATTGAGCTAAGTTTGAATTTAATGTGGCTGTTTCTTTTCTATGCGACTCACGTACTCATGGCTATTTCTTGTGAAATATCTCATGAAAGATATAGAGAACACAGAAAATTGTGAATAAAATTCTGCAATAAACACTGCAACAAACAATTCAATACCAGGTATACAAAGTACTTTTATTTGTTTACAACAGGCTGCAGAATGTTCTGGGAAGCTATTTATGTTCCACTCATCCTTGCCAACGGCTGAAGCACCAGGCAAGTTGAAAAACCGAGATGACAGGAAGCTAGTGAACACAGACAAAGAAAAGGTACAGTTGCTGGAAAAATGCATGTTGGTAGTTGGTACCTTCCCTACACTATGGGCTGAACAATGTATCTGCACTCTTTTCATTTACTTTAGCCATAAGCATTCAAAAGACCTGTCCTCAAAATAAAGAGACAATTACTCGGAGTTTAAGGATACTTATACTTAAATCCCTACAGGTTCTTTTTCAACCACAGTCAAATTTCTATGAGACCTTGGCAAAGGACTGTGTAGCCAATAGCTGCTGTGTGGATGTATTTCTATTTCCAAACCAGTATGTGGACGTTGCAACCATGGGGATCGTGCCAATGTCTACTGGTGGCAGTTTGTACAAGTACAGTAATTTTCAGGTAAATTTTTGCTTTGTGTTCTTGATATTTAATTTGATTTTCTGCTCTGAATTCCTATTCACCTCATCCATCAAACCTTATATCCCCTGTTTTACTTGGAGGGAATGAGATAGATTGTAAGTTGCAGATCAGAGTCTAGGACCATACCAATGCTAAACAATGCACAATGCTGAATGTGTTAATAATAGCTTTTCAGTTTTCAAAGGTGAATTTCTCAAGCTAATTTACTGTTAAGAATCTTCTTACAAAAGAGATAGACACGTGATCTTTTAAAATTCACTCATCAGATGTGCTCATCACTGGCATTTTTGTCCATCCCAGTTGTCTTTGTCCATATATATTCATATTGGGAGAGTGACACAGACGGCTTCTGATTTTAGAATTAAGAAAAAACTTCATTACTATCCAGATGTATTTGTGCATAGATGTGGATGTTTTTGGCAGGGTCAGCATTTATTGCTCATCCCTATTGCTCATGAGTAACAAGCTACATGTTTGAACTGGTGTAGGAACATCCAGAGTTGTTAGGGAGGAAATGCCAAGATTTTGACCCATCAATAATAAAAAACAACAACCACTTCCATTAGGATGGTGTGTGATGGTGGGCCCATGTGATGAACATTGTTATCCTTCTTGGTAGTGAAGTGGGGATTTGAAATATGAAGTTGAAAAATCATTGATGCTTTGTTGCAGTGCATCTTGTAGATTCTTTAAAATGCAATTGTGATGCAACAGTGGAGAGAGTGGAGTCACAGGTGGATAGGATAGTGAAGAAGGCGCTTGGTATTCTTTCCTTTATTGTTCAGGGTATTGAGTACAGACGTTGGGAGGTCACGTTGTGGCTGTACAGGACAATGGTTAGGCCACTGTTGGAATGTTGCATGCAATTCTGGTCTCCTTCCTATCAGAAAGATGTTGTGAAACTTGAAAGGGTTCATAAAAGATTTACAAGGATGTTGCCAGGGTTGGAGGATTTGAGCTATAGGGAGAGGCTGAACAGGCTGTAAGGTCGGAGGCTGAGGGGTGACCTTATAGAGGTTTATAAAATCATGAGGGGCACGAATAGGATAAATAGACAAAGTCTTTTCCCTGTGGTTGGGGAGTCCAGAACTAGAGGGCACAGGTTTAGGGTGAGAGGGGAAAGATATAAAAGAGACCTAAAGGGTCAACGTTTTCATGCTAGAGGGTGGTACATGCATGGGATGAGCTGCTGAAGGAAATGGTTGAGGCTGGTACAATTGCAACATTTAAAAGGCATGTGGATGGGTATATGAATAGGAGGGTTTGGACGGATATGGGCTGGGTGCTGGCAGGTGGGACTAGATTGGGTTGGGATTGTTGGTTGGCATGGACGGGTTGCACCGAAGGGTCTGTTTCCATGGTGTACATCTGTATGACTTTATGCTATGCGAAACCAACCTGGCTGCCTTGTCCTGAATTAATATTGAGATTTTTGTGTATTATTGGAGTTGAAGTCATTCAGATAAGCAGAAAGTATTGTTTCTTTTGGTGCGAAAAGACTTCATGTAGTTCGGAGGTGAATTAGCTGCTGCAGAATTCTCAGCCTCTGATCTGCTCTTGCTGCCACAATATTTATATACCCAATCCAATTAAATTTCTGGTCACTGATAACTGCCATGATGTTGATGGAGAAGTATTTATTATTGGCCATTTGAAATTCAAGATCTGATTCAGTTGGAAAGATTGCCAAATAAAATATGAGGCATTAAAAATTAAAGGTGATATACTGTGAATTTTTTGGTATAACAGAAACTCATTATCATCAGGAGTTTTAGGATGTAGGTTTTCCTTCCCACCTTTGCAGTAGTTGACAGTGAGTGCAGTATCAAGGAAACTGGCTGATGAGAAGCTACTTGGATAACAAGCATTACTTGGGTGGAGATGGGACTTCCACCCTGACTTGGTAAGTTCCAGCACATCTGCAAGCATTCCCTAGAGTCTAAATCCCTGAGTGTAGGAACAAATGGATCCCGCAGCAGGGAGTGGAAGTGAAGCCCAGGGTCCCACCAGTGTTGGAGCAGAGGGCTGGTGGAGTTGGAGAAGAGGTCAGGGAAGAAATGGAGTAGCCACAGATCTTCACCTTGTGTGGGCTGGGCTTTTCATGATAAAAGAAGACTGAGGATGGAGGTTTCCACTCGCCCAACCCCCTAAGTGTTCTTCCACCCACTCCAGCCAGCCTGGGAAATAGAGGTTGGGTGGGAAACAGCCTGTAAGTGGCCTTTAGTTGACTCCTTAACGGTCTGAAAGGGGAAAGGGCAGGCAAGCAAATCTCTGCTCTACCCAGGCAAACATAAAATTGCGGAGAGGTCAGGGCCAGGTGGGAAGGCCATCAAGGAATTTATGGGCCCTCCTTCTGACCGCTCCATATGTAGGGCACATGAAGTTCTGCTCTGTAAATTTGAATTTGTTTCTTAACAAAAGTCTGTATTTGGCATTTGTTCCTCCAAGTCAAGCTGTGCTGCAATAAGTAACTATAGTGCCATCAACTGGTCACAACAGTACAGCTCATGCTTTTCTTCTACCATTGTTCTTTGTACAGATACAGACTGATGCTGAACATTTCTTGAATGACCTAAGGAAGGATATACAAAAGCCAATAGGATTTGATGCTATCATGAGGGTGAGGACAAACACAGGTGAGATTGCTTTGTATGACAGTGTATATTCAAGTGAAAACAAAATGTTACAAGTCTAACAATACTGATCATCAGTGTTGCTTGCCCAGTAGCTTCGGGGGGCGGGGGGGGGGGTGAGGGGCACATTGTTGTCCCATGAGGTGATCCTGCTGGAAGTGCACCAGGTGATGTCTGAGGTCTCTGACAGACACAAGCTCCAGCGGACTTTCCAGTTTCCGTCACCACGTTTGAAAGAAAAGTGGAGCATTCTGTACAGGTCCTGTGGAAGTGTCAGCAGTGGCTCACTCGGTAGCATTCTTGCATCTGAGTCATAAAGGTTCCTCGTTCAAGGCCCACCAAGTCTTCAGCACTAAAATGCGGGTACTCCAGCGCAAAGCAAAAAACAATGTTAGCAGGGGTACCTTTGGAGGAGATGTCAAACTGAGACCCTATTTGAATGCTGAGATTGTTAAAAATCTGTGACACTTATCTAAAGAAGAACAGGAGAATTATTCTGGTGTCTCAGGCAATATTTAATCAAAACTATAAAAACAGATTACTTATTCATTACTTCAAAGCTGCTTGTAGATATTTGCTATGTGCAAATTGCTGCTGCTTTCCCTCAGGTAGATCAGTAGTTACACTTCCAAAGTATTACAAAGGCTGGAAAGTTCTTTGAGACATTCAGTCATATTGAAAAATGCTACATAAGTGTAAGATTTTCTTTTTTAATCTTTGTCAGCATTATCTGAAATCCATAATATAGTGGGCTTAATAACTGCTTATTTTATAATTGCATTTATTCACAAAATTAGAATAATTGATACCATTTCATGGAAGTCATTTTGTGTATTGAATGTGTGTCTAAAATTCTGAAATAGTTAGCTAGCCTTCAATTTTTCCTTTTTGATTGCATAGATGGGCTCTTTAGAAGTTGTTTCCCATCTGCTCTTTGACCATTATTTTTAAGCACAAGGTCTAAGAACCACCCCCAATTGCTCTCCTGTGAAAAATGAGAAATACCAGGTTCAGGAATGGAACCTGAGATTCAAGACTTCTTCCGATTTTCTCACCACTGGCAATCTTTCTGGTATAACAAAAATCTAGGCTTAGGGTTAAGAACATTTGAACCATCTGGCCCTTCGAGCCCACTCTGTCATTTAATAAGATCATGGCTGATCTTTTTGTGGCATCAGCTCCACTTACCCACCCTCTTGCCATAACTCTTAATTCCTTTACTGCTCAAAAAATTATCTATCTTAGCTTTAAAAGTATTCAATGAGGTAGCCTCATCTACTTCACTTGGCAGGGAATTCCACAGATGTTCCTCCTCAATTCTGTCCTAAATCTGCTCCCCTAATTTTGAGGCTATGCCCTCCTGTTCTAATTTCAGTTGCTAGTGGAAACACCCTCCCTGCAATCCTCCCTGGATCATCAGTGTCAAATTGTCACGTAAGTGAATTGGAGAGATGTTTGGGTGAAATTTCTTCATAAAGAAAATTGTTGGAGCATGGAGTTCTTTGCTACAAGGCATGGTTAAGATAGAGAACTTTGCATATCAAGTGGAAATTAAATAAATGTGCAAATAGAGGAAAATACAGGGTTTGAGGAAGAGAATAAGGTTGGAGCTTAGTTTAGGATTGCAAAGGACCAGCACAGAAAATAAACCAAATGCAATTCTGACCTGCATCTACATTACGATGAAACATTGAAAGTCAACAAAAATATTGTAAAATGTATTGATTTAGTAAACTGGAACCTAAATTTTAGAACCGAAAGAACAGCAGATGCTGGAAATCAGAAACAAAAACAACGATACTGGAAAAGCTCAGCAGGTCTGGCAGCATATGTGGAGAGAAATCAGAGTTAACATTTTGTGTCCAGTGACCCTTCAGAACAATTAGAAATGAGAAACTGGAGTTTATTTTGGCTCTGGGGAATTATTATATTGTTGCATATTAAAGACATTGTTCACCCCAAAAGATGGAAATGAGTATAACATTGAAAAGTCTCCAATATTTCTGAACAACAGTGTTAACAGAAAAGAAAATGGAAGTAAACTATTCTGACTAAATATCTCTGATTCAAAAAGTCCAAAATATTACTGGAATATGTTAAGGGCGAACAGATACATAACAAAACAGTTTTGAAACAGTAGGAAGGTAATTTGAATGGTAAACCTCAATTAAATGAATATAAGTTTGGAAAATGCTAAGTTTAAAGTCAGATTTGGTAAGTTAATGTGCGATGGTGTCACACAAATGCAGCATGATAATTATGAGAGCTAATGCTTACCTAGTATCTGTCAGTGGCCTGAATAATGTCCAGGAAATTGAGGTTATAATTCCCTGAAGATCAGTAGTCACATAATGTTCAAGCTGAATGTGATCTCTGACTTAGATATAGCAAAGGCCAGGAAGCAGATCCCTAGCTTGTAAAACATTAACTTAAGGAATGTAAAGTAAATAGAAGAGGAGAATGCTTCAAAAAAACGAGAGGACGAATAGGACAACTTCATTATGGATGTCAAATATACTGAACAAATATCTCGAAATTTGAATCAAAATAATTCACTAACAAATTCGAAAGAAGATGAAAGGAAAATGTGTCGATACTAAACCTGTAAACACAGCAGCTTACTTGAGATGAAAACTCACCAAAATAGCACTTAGTGATTGAAGATTGCATAACTGCCAAGAGAGAAACATGCAGGGACTGATAAAAGTGGGATTGACTAGGGTTTTCATCATTTTGTTCATGAATGTTAATTTTTCATTGTTAACCATGTATCTTGGATAACTTGTAACTGAGACATTTAGTGGGAATTAATTGTACATAGTGTACATACTGGCTAGCCATAGTCACATGACTACTACATCTGCTGTAAGTAGCTTTCAGTTTAGAATGAGTAACCGTTAAGACCATCATTTTACAAATAATCCATGATATGAGTGAATTTCATATTCAACTTGAGTGAATGAGAGGGGGATGAGTCTGAGATTTTATTATTAAACAAGCACGTTGACTTGGATCCCATTTACCACCCCCTAACAAAAAACAGGAAGTGATATCACTACAGGAAATGTTGTCACCAACCTAAGAAAACCTAAACACATAAATAGAAAGTGGACCATACCACCAGTACTTCACTGGAGGCTCCCTAATGATGTTACTTAGTGTGGTGAAAAAACAAACTTTGTTGCTCAACAAGTAAATTTACATCCATTACTTTTTATAATTAATATAAAGACAATTGAGAGGGCATGAAAACAGCTGACTAAAATGAATTGGAAAACTGGGTTAAGTAATAAGTTGAAAGAGATATAAAGGCAGATATTTAAGAACCTATTTCAGTACATATCCACACTATCAATGCTTCCAAGAAATAAGAAAGCTTTTAAGGGACGGACCCGTAATCTGTGGTTAGCTAGAAATGTTAACAATAGTAATCATTCCTCAAGAAGAAAGGCACAAGTCAGGATTTTGGGCAGAATATATAAAAAAAACTAGTAAAAATTACAAAAAAAATTGAAGATCAAGAGAAAGCTAGTCATAAGTATAAAAACACATAATAAAAGTTTATGTAAATATTTAAAAAGAGAAAGAGTTAACAAAGTAACTGTTGGTCCTATAGAAAATGAGTCAGACAAACTCATTGTGGAAACTAAGAATATGGCTTATGAAACTAAGAATATAAATTGAGTGGGCATTTTGCATCAGTTTGCATTATAGACAGTTACAGGTATTATTCCAGAAGCAACAATAAATTCAGAAATGGGAAAGAAGATAAATTCAGGAAAATTGCGATGACTAGGGACATTGTATTCTGTAAATTGTTGGCTCTGCAGCTGATAATTGCCCAAGTCCTGATGGACTTCATTCTCAGGTCTTAAAAGGAGTGGATAGTGATATCGTTGAGTGCATTGATCTGAATTTTCCCAACCCTCATTGATTCAGTGATGATTCCATTAGATCAGAGGATAGCAAATGTAAGTCCCTTATCCAAAAGAGGAATGAAATGGAAATCAAGAAACCAGTGATAGCACAATGTGTGTCTTTGGGAAAACGTTGGAAACTATTATCTAAAAAATTAAGTGCTTGCTTACTTCAAAGTGCTCAGGCAGATTCAGCTATGTTTTGTGAAAGGGACATTATATTCAACCATTGGTGTTCTTTAGAGAAAGTATTATGCTGTGGATAAAAGGGACAGGCAGGAGGTTGGAAGAACACAGCAGGCCAGGCAGCATCAGGAGGAGGGGAAGTTGATATTTCGGGTGCAACCCTTCTTCAGGGAACCAGTGGCTGTCCTGTATATATTTCCAGAACACATTTAAATAAGTGTTACATCAAAAGGTTATTGTGGAACTAATAGCTTTTGGTGTAGGGAGTAGCATATTGGCAATCAAAGATTGGCAGGATACAGAAATCTGAGAGTAGGCATAAATGAGTCTGGTGTAGATCCATCTACAGTGCTGTTAGGAAGGCAGTTCCAGAATGTTAATCTAGTGACAGTGAAGCAGCCGCAGAAATCATTCCAAGTCAGGAAGTTGTGTAGCTTGGTGCAGATATTTCAGGTCATGGTGTTCCCATGTATTTATTTTCCCTGTCCTTCTAGGTATTTGATATAGTCTGTTGCAAAGAGCTGTTGAAGGATGTTTGGCAAAATCTTTTGGAAGAAGTGAACTAAAGGGAGGGCACATGAAATCAGGGATGTTCAAGAGGCTAAACTGAAAAGAACGCCTGGGATTGTGAAAGCACTATATACATAGAATATGGAACAGTGACACACTGTACAGGCCCTTCGGCCCACAATGTTATGCCGAGCATTTATCTTAATCTAAGATCAATCTAACCAAACACACCCCTCGATTTACTGCCATCCATGTGCTTGTCTAGCTGTCGCTTGAAAGTTCCTGATGTCTATGACTCTACTACCACCGCTGGCAGTGCATTCCACACACCCGCATGAAGAACCTATCTCTAACATCTCTCCATACCGTCCTCCAATCACCTTAAAATTATGACCCCTCATGACAGCCATTTCTGCGGAAAAGTATCTGGCTCTCTACTCGATCTATGCCTCATATTACCTTGTACATCTCTTCCTTTTCTCCAGTGTGAAAAGCCCTAGCTTGCTCAGCCTCTCTGCTGTGCTCTTCCAGCAACACTAATCCATCCTCTCTGCATAGGACAAGCTTTCTAATCCAGGCAGCATCCTGTTAAATCTCCTCTGCACTCTCTCAAAAGCATCTGCATCCTTCCTATAATGAGGTGACCAGAACTGGACACAATATTCAAAGTGTGATCTAACTGGGTTTTATAGCTGCAGCAAAACCTCGTGGTTCATAAACTCAATCTCCCTGTTAATGAAAGCCAAAACACCATGCATCTTCTTAACAACCCTATCAACTTAGGTGGCAACTTTGAGGGAAGTATGTACAGGGACCCCAAGATCCTGCAGTTCCTCCACACTGCCAAGAACCCTGTCTTTAATCCTGTATTCAGCATTCAAATTCAACCTTACAAAATGAATCACTTTGCACTTATTCAGGTTGAACGCCATCTGCCACTTCTCAGCCCAAGTCTGCATCCTGTCAATGTCTTGTTGTCGCAACTGCAGATGCTGGAGATCAGAGTAGATAGTGTGGTGCTGGAAAAGCACAGCAGGTCAAGCAGCATCCGAGGAGCAGGAGAATCGAAATTTCGGGCATAAGCCCTTCATCAGGAATGAGGCTTGTGGACCAGTGGGCTGAAAGATAAATGGGAGGGGTGGGGTTGGAGGAAGGTATCTGAGAATGCAATAGGTAGGTGAAGGTGGGGGAGAAGGTGATAGGTCGGAGAGGAGGGTGGAGCGGATAGATGGGAAAGATGATGGACAGGTCAAGATGGCGATGCTGGAGGCCTGGGACTTTGATAAGGTGTGGGGAGGGGAAATGAGGTAACTGGTGAAATCCACATTAATCTTGTGTGGCTGCAGGGTCCCAAGGTGAAAGATGAGGCATTCTTCCTTCAGGTGTCTGGTTGGGTTTGGCGATGGAGGCACTCCACTTGCATGTCCTTGGTGGGGTGGGAGAGGGTGTTGAAATGTTCACCCACGGGGTTGGCTGGTGCAGGTGTCCCGGCGATGTTCTCTGAAACAATCCGCAAGTTGGCGTCCTGTCTCCCTGATGTAGAGGAGAACACGTCAGGTGGAACAGATACAGTTGGTGACATTTGTGGTACAGGTAAATTTCTGTCAGATGTGGAAGGATCCTTTGGGGCCTTGGAGGTGAGGTGGGCAATGTGGCGCAAATTTGCCCTTCCTGAGGTGGCAGGGAAAGGTGCCAGGACTGGGGTGTGGACTGGTCGTGGGGTGTGGATCTGACAAGGGAGTTGAAGAGAGAATGGTCTCTCTGTAACACTGATAGGGGTGAGGAAGGAAATATATCCCTTGTGATGGGGTCTGTTTGCAGGTGGCGCAAGTGGCAGAGGATGATGCTATGTACGGAGGTTGGTGGCGCGGAAGGTGAGGATCTGGGGGGTTCTTGTTGCATTGGGAGGGGTTGGCTTCAAGGGTGGAGGTGAGGGAAGTGGAGGAGATGTGCTGGAGAGCATCGTCGACCACATGGGAGGGGAAATTGCAGTCTTTGAAGAAGGAGGCTGGGATTTTCTGTGGTAAAATTAGTCATCCTGTGAACAGATGTAGCAGATGCAGAGGAATTAAGAATGTGAGATGGCGTTTTTACAGGAAGTAGGGTAGGAGGAGGTCTAGTCCAGGTAGCTGTGGGAGCCCATGGGTTTGTAGTAGATGTCCGTGGTTAGTCGTTTGGAGATGGAGATGCAGAGGTCCAGGAAGGGGAGGGAGATATCTGAGATGGTCCAGGTGAATTTGATGTCAGTGTGAAAGGTGTTAGTGAAGTTGAAGAATTGTTCAACGTCCACGTGTGAGCACGAGGTAGTGCCGATACAGTCATCAACATAGTGGAGGAACAGATGGAGATACTGCCGGACAAAGCTGTGGAAGATGAACTACCCATGGCTACCCTTTTGGTTTGGAGGAAATGGAAGGATTGGAAAGAGAAGTTGATATGGGTGAGGACCAGTTCAGCCAGGCAGGTGAGGGTGTCAGTGGAAGGGTACTGGTTGGGATGGCATAAGAGGAAGAAATGGAGGGCTTGGAGGCCTTCGTCATGGCGGATAGATATGTGCAGGGACTCGACGCCCATGGAGAAGATAACACATTGGGGGTGGGAAAAAGAAAGTCATGGAGGAGATGAAGGGTGTGGGTGGTGTCCCAACTGTAAGTAGGGAGTTGGTCTAAGGGGGACAGTGTCAAGGTGTGCAGAGATGGGTTCAGTGGGATAGGAGCAGGTTGAGACAATAGGTTGACTGGGAAGTCAGGTTTGTGAATCAGGTGGTGCGGGTTCACGGATAAGGAGGTTGGAGGCTGTGGATGGGAGATACCCAGAGGTGATGAGGTTGTGGATAGTCTGGGAGATGATGGGAGGCAAGGTCAAAGTCGAGGGGGTAGTAGGAAGAGGTATCTGCGAGCTGGCGCCTGGTTTCAGTGATGTAGAGGTTGGTGTGACAAACTACCACAGCTTCCCCCACCTTGTCTGCTGGTTTGATGATGTTGGGGTTGGAGTGGAAGGAGTGGAGGACTGCGTGTTATGAGGACAGGAAGTTGGAGTGGGTGAGAGGGGGTGGACAGGTTGACGCGGTCTATGTCACATTGGCAGATAGAAATGAAGAGTGCAAGGGCAGGTAACAGGCCAGCACGAGATGCCCAGGTGGATGGGGTATGTTGGAGGTGGGAGAAGGTTTCCTTGGTGCATGGTCGGGTGTCTTGATTATAAAGGTGGGCCTGGAGGTGAAGGCGATGGAAGAAATGTTCAATGTCACAACGCATGTCGAACTCATTAATCCAGGAGCATAAAGGGATGAAGGTGAGGGCTTTGCTGAGCACTGAATGTTCATCTTCAGTGAGGGGGAGGTCTGGGGAATTGCTAAAAACATGGCGGGGCTGGAGCTGGGCGTGGGGGTGGAGACTGTTACTTAAGTGGGCATGGTTATGGGGTCTGGAGTGACATCACCAATGGAAGTGATGCTCACCATGGGGATGGGAGTGGTCCCTACAGTGGTGCCCATGAGGTGGAAGTGATGTAACATGTGACATCAGCAACGTCACCGGCTGAGTTCCAGTGATTGATGTTGGCAATGGAGTCATCCCTGTTTCGGTGAGTGACGTCTCTGGGGGTGGATGTAACTGCGGCAGCAGTAACTGACATGCAGAGTAGGTATCATGTCAGTGCCTGCAGTGGTGGATCCTGCAGTGGTTACTGAGGCAGTCCGTCTTCCCGGTGATCGCGGAGCCAGCATGGTTGGCAATGGCTGCGTGCTGGGGGGAAAGGGAGCTGAGAATGCAATTGGTAGATGAAGGTGGGGGAGAAGGTGATAGGTCGGAGAGGAGGGCAGAGCGGGTAGATAGATCTCTCTCACTGCATCCTCCAGGTCATCTTCTCTGCCCTGAAGCTCTTCAGCCACATCCTGATGCAGACTCGCGACCACAGCCAAATCTCCTTCCTCAGTGCCTGCCTACGGAACCGACTGATCCCACATGGACCCCGGACTACATTCAGACCAACTCAATTAGGACCTGAACAGGACAACCAGTACAGACTACAAAGCCGAAACCTTCAGAAATGGTTCTCCTTGCGGACACTCTGTTCCACTCTCGCAGCCATGTGCGGACACCTCCTCTCCCTGCAGTCAGCTCTGCCTCAGCTCAGGATCACACTCTCCCACACCTGCAAAGGACGTCTGCTGTTTTACATCCTCAGAAGAATCCATACGCTCCATAAAGGCTTTTTGTCCACCATATTAGGTACTTACCTCAATACACAGGTTCCCTTGACCATTCCAGAACCTTCTCCTGGCCTCTGGAACTGCTGAGATACCATTAGCAATGCAGCCGCTCTAGGCATAACCATCAGAGAATGATGTCACTTTGGCCCCTGCAGCCACTGCTGACCACGCTGCCTCCGCGATTGCCAGGAAGATGACCGCCACAGGATCCAGTGCCGCCAGCACCAATGTGATACCTACTCTGCACGTCACTTCTACCCCCCAGTTGCTGCTACCACTACCACTTCCACCCCAAGAGATGTCACTCACCAAAACACTGATGACTCCATTGCCAACTTCACTTCTGCCACCAGTGACAACACTACGGAACTCAGCCAGAAACGTCACGCATTACGTCACTTCCGTGCTTGTCGGCACCACCTTAGGCCCCACTTCTGCCCCTGTGGTAAGTGTCACTCCCGTTGGTCATGTCACTCCTGATCCCATAACTATGCCTATTCCAGTGGCAGTCTCTGTCCCCGTGTCCAGCTCCAGCCCCACCCCATGTCCTAGCTCCCAGTTCCTAGCCCTGCCATGTTTTTACTATTCCCCCAGATCTCCCCCTTACTGAGGATGAATAATCAGTCCTCAGCAAAGGCCTCAGCTTCGTCCCACTACGCTCTAGGATTAATGAGTTTGACTTGCATTGCGACATTGAACATTTTTTTATCTCCGCCTCTGCCTCCAGGCTCATGTTTTCACTCAAGACTCCCGCCCATGCACCAAGGACCCCTTCTCCCACCTCCAACACACCCCATCTACCTGGACACCCTGTGCTGGCTTGTTACCTGCACTTGACTTCTTCACTTCTAACTGCCGCCGTGACATAGAACATCTCAACCTGTCAAACCCCCTCACCCACTCCTCCTTCATGCCCTCGCAACATGCAGCCCTTCACTCCCTCCACTTCAAGCTCAACATCACCATCAAACCAGCAGACAAGGGGGGCTGCTGTGGTAGTTTGGTGCACTGGGCTGTACACCGCTGAAATCAGGCACTAACTCACAGACACCACCTCTTACTGCACCTTTGATCACGAGTTCACCTCCAATCACCAAAACATCCCAGACCATCCACAATCTCCTCACCCCTGGAGATCTCCCATCCACAGTCTCCAACCTCACCATCCATGAACCCCACATCACCCGATTCGAACTCCCACCAAGATTCACAAACCTGACTTCCCAGTCGACCCATTGTCGCGGCCTGCTCCTGCCTCACTGAACTCATCTCTGCACATCTTGACACCGTCCTATCCCCTTAGTCTAGGAACTCCCCACCTACGTTCGGGACACCACCCATGCCCTTCACCTCCTCCAAGACCTTTGTTTGCCCCGGTCCTCTATGCCTTATCTTCGCCATGGACGTCCAGTCCCTGTACGCATTTCTCTGCCATAGCAAAGGTCTCCAATCTCTCTGTTTCTTCCTCTTCTGTCGTCCCAACCAGTACTGTTCCACTGACATCCTCATCCGCCTGGCTTAACTGGCCCTCACCCTTAACAACTTCTCCTTCCAATCCTCACACTTTCTCCAAGCCAGAGGGGTTGCCATGGGCACCCACATGGGCCCCAGCTATGCCTGTCTCTTTGTCGTGGAACAGTCCATCTTCTGCAGCTACACTGGCACTATCGCCCACCTTTTCCTCTGCTATATCGATTACTGTATCAGCGCTGCCTTGTACTCCCACAGAGGTTGAACATTTCATCAACTTCACTAGCACCATCTTCTCAAAACTCGCTGTCACTGACACCATTCACCCCAACATGAAATTCACCTGAACCATCTTGGACACCTCCCCTCCCCTTCCTAGACCTCCTTACCTCTGGCAACTGACTAACCACAGAAAGCTTCTACAAACCCACTAAACCTCCTCCCATTCTGCCTTCTATAAAAATGCCATCCTTTTTCCAATTCCTCTGCCTCGACCCCTGCCCCATCTGTTGCCAGGTGACCAATTCCACAACAGAAAATCCCAGATGGTCTCCTTCTTCAAAGACCACAATTTCCTTTCCCATGTGGTCAACAATGCCCTCCAGTGCAACTCCTCCATTTCCTGAACCTTCGCCAATGCAACAAGGACAGAACACCCCTGCTCCTCACTTCCCACCCCACCAACCTCTGTATACATTGCACTTGCGTCACCTGCAAACAGACCCCACCACTAGGGGTATATTTCCCTCCTCACCCCTATCAGCATTTCGGAGAGACCATTCCCTCCATGACTCCCTTGTCAGATCCATGTCCCCCATCAGCCCTCCCCCCCCCTCCTCCCGGCACTTTCCCTGCCACCACAGAACATGCAAAACCTGCGCCAACACCTCCCTCATCGCCAAGGCCCCAAAGGATCCTACCACACCTGACAGAAGTTCACCTGTACTTCCACAAATGTCATCTACTGTATCTGTTGCAACCGATGTGGTCTCCTCTACACTGGGGAGACAGGACGGCAACTTGCCGATCGTTTCAGAGAACATCTCTGGTACAGCCGCACCAACCAACCTCACCGCCCCGTGGCTGAACACTTCAACTTCCCCTCCCATTCCATCAAGGACATGCAGGCCCTGGGCCTTCTCCATCACTAAACCCTAACCAACTGACGCCTGAAGAAAGAATGCCTCATCTTCTGGCCTGGGACCCTGCCACTGCGCGGGATTAATGTGGATTTTGCCAGTTTCCTCATTTCCCCTCCCCCCACCTTGTCCCAGTCCCAAGCTTCCAACTCAGCACCACCCTCTTTCCTATCTATCCGCTCCAACCTCCCCTCCGACTTATTGCGTTCTGCCCCACTTTCATCTACCTAGTGCATTCTCAGCTACCTTCCCCGCAGCCCCACCCTCTTCCCATTTATCTCTTAACCCCCCCCAGCCCACAAGCCTCATTCCTAATGATGGGCTTATGCCTGAAGCGTCGATTCTCCTGTTCCTCGGATGCTGTCTGACCTGCTGCGCTTTTCCAGTACCACACTCTTGACAATGTTTTGTTGTAGCCTGCAACTGCCCTCTGTGTCAACAGCAAACTTACTAATGCACCCTTCTACTTCTTCATCCAAGTCATTTATAAAAACTACAAAGAGCAGAGGCTCAAGAACAGATCCCTGTAGGACACCACTGGTCACCGAACTCCAGGCAGAACTTTCCATGCACTACCACTTGCTGTCTTCTTTCGGTCAGCCAATTCTCTATCCAGGCAGCCAAATTTCCCTGTATCCCATATCTCCAAATTTCCTGAATGAGCATACCGTGGAGAACCTTAACAAATGCCTTAGTGAAATCCATGTACACCACCACATCCACTGCTTGACCTTTGTCAATTTATTTTGTCACATCCTGAAAGAACTTAATAAGGCTTGTGAGGCATGACCTGCCCATCAAAAAACCATGCTGACTATCTTTAATCAAACTATGCTCAGCTTTCCCAGAATGCCACTTCTCAGTCCTTCTAATCAGGTTTCTGCTCTGGTCACAAATCCTGCAGCGGCCCTTATCAAATTGACAAATATTACTCCATGTGAATTTGTCCTTTCTCATTCTTTCTCATTTTTTTGTAACTGTGGTAATGGTTGGGTAATGCTGCAGTCACCCCATTCCCTTCTTATTTATCAGGTGTTAGCTAGAGAATCACCTGCAATGGCTTTTCTACTTACTCCCACTCAGTTACCTGGGTTATCCCCAGGAATTTATCCTCGACTCCTACTTTCTCTGATTTACATGCTTCCCCTTGGCTACATTATCGGAAATTGCCATTTTTCTCACATATGCTGACAAAAACTTTACTTCACCACAACATTTCTCAATGTTTCCACTGTTTGAATTATCAGACTGCTTGTCTGACCAATGTCCAGTAACAGAATGTTCTACTGTGTTCCAAGTTCTGCTGAATTATGTCAACATAGGAAGAAGTTGTAGTGTCAGATGTTGTAGGGCTTGCTTATGGGAAAACAACTGTTTCCACTTGAGATAAATTTCCTTAATTCAAAAATGCTGTATGAAGTGGCCAATTCTGTAGATAAAACCAAACTTAGAGAGCGGTAGCATCAAAGGAGGTAGAGCATATAATGTTCTGCACAGAATGTCCCTTCTTCCTCACATTTGTCAATTAGAACTTGTTCTACATTGTCATATGATGAGAGTTCTCACTCAAGTTGGTCTCTATTTTACAGGAATGTTGCAGCAATGTCCCTTAGTTTGCTGTTTCCTGCAGAAATTATATTTTCTTCTATTTTTAGCTCAATTCGCTTAAACGTTGTTGAAGTGTCTAATTGAGCCCAGGCTCCATTTGGCAGACTGCTGTAGGACACGGCATCCACATGCTACTAAAATTAAGAATTAAAAGGATTAACGAGAAGGTAGTATTTTTGTTCCAAAAGCCATTAGTGATCTACAATTAACCCCAAATAGTGCACAAAAGAAATTTCTTGGCTAGGGTTAAATAATCATTATTGTGAAAATATCCTTTTGTTTCTCCATTCTGCAGCAAGCACAGGACATTTCATGCTCTCTTATCCCTTGCTTTAGCACATCTGCCTGATGATATTTGAAGGGCTTTCAAATGGGTTTCATTGCACTGCTGAGCATTTTTAAAAGAAGAATATCGTTAAGAACACAGGAACATTTTATAAGACTTGGACAGTGGCAAGCAGCATTTAAAGAAAGTTTTGGTGCATATTTTTCCTTAACTAAAGGGGATTGAATTACTATTACACAAAATAAAAATGGAAGTACAGGGAAAAGATTGGAGAAATATATTAATGTGCTTGTGAAGTGCTTGGTTCCAAATGAAGAGCTTCTACCGGGTACAGTGGGTTACATGCTTTCTTTCTGTGATGCCATTTCTATTATTCTAAGTATTTAGCATAATGTGGCATGTAATATCCTTCCAATTTAAAAAAAACAGACTAATTAAAAAGAAACAAATTGCATTTGAAAAATGCACCACATGGACCTTTTGTTGCAACAGAGGATTTTAATGATGTTGCTATTACCAGATTTTATTGCATTGTACTCGAGAGAAGATTGACTACATTAATTAGCCTCAATTTCATAATAGCTTACTATACAGCAAGAGTGATTTAAAATGCCTTCACACAGTTTTCTGAAGTTTAATGGATTTCACCACAAAAAAAATTGCTGTACTCCGACATCTATAAAATAATCCATTTCCAGAACAGAAAATTTGCCCATTTTTAAACTTCATGAAATGTTGGTGCTAGCCAGAAATAAGTCTTTATAAGGCTTTATTTTCAAACTGGTCATGTTTTATAATCTCCCACAGTAAATGTCCATGCAATGTTTTACAATGTGTTGAATCTCTGTCCTCTACAAATGAGGAAACCTGTCACAAGTACATCTCTTTCTTAGCACACTGATTGTATTCCTTGAATTCTGTGCATTATATTTTAAACATGTTTTATTTATCCAGGCTTCAGGGCAACTGACTTCTTGGGTTCCATGTTTATGAACAACACAACAGATGTGGAAGTAGCAGCTATTGACTGTGATAAGGCGATCACAGTAGAATTTAAACATGATGATAAACTCAGTGAAGAGAATGGAGCCTTAATCCAGGTACGCTGTGCCAACACCGCTTCATTACATGAACTCTTTACACAATATAACAGAAGTTCTGTTAAAATTGGTGGGATTGTGTTAGCAAACAGCAGTCAATTCAGTTAAGTCATATTCAAATAAGAAGTTAGTTGTGGACAGGAATAGTACAGGAAAAGACAGGCAGTGACATTGAATGGCAGGTCGCAATGAGCAGCAGAGCACTCTGTCCCCTGGCCAACTGTTAATTCTCAACCAACTCTATCAAAAACACTTTAATTGGTCACTTATTCCACTGCCATATGCAGTATCTTACTGTAGATAAATTGGTTGTCACATTTACTGGCATTCAAATATAATTGTTTAACAATGATGAGCCTTGGGACATCTTGCGGTCAAGACAAACAGTACATAAAATGCAGTTCTTTTCGCTATCTTTCTATTTGTAAATCCTTCCTTCAAACTTTCTTCCCCTCAATTATGGATGGTAGGTTTTCGATATCGATTATTCTGTCATGGCAGTGAACACGCCCATGTTGTTTGAGGCAGTGGTTCTGAAACTGTTCATGTTGCATTAGCTCCACCCAATCTGATGATGTCACACAGTCTTTGGATGGCGACAAGGAGTTTAGATTAGATTAGATTAGATTCCCTACAGTATGGAAACAGGCCATTTGGCCCAACAAGTCCTTACTGACCCTCCGAAGAGCAACCCACCCAGACCCATTTCCTTCTGACGAATGCATCGAACACTCTGGGCAATTTAACATGGCCAGTTCACCTAACCTGCACATCTTTGGACTGTGGGAAGAAACTGGAGCGCCCAGAGGAAACCCACACAGACACAGGGAGAACATGCAAACTCCATGCAGACAGTCACCCGAGACTGGAATCAAACCCGACGTCCTGGGTTTTGGCCCTGCTAACCACTGTGCCACCGTGCCGTCCCAGAGTTCTACACTGGCCTTGATAAAGGAACAGCTCTATTCTGTATCATTCCTAAGAATCCGAGTATTTAAGCCTAATTAGTAATATTATAATTAAAGTTATCATGCAACAATCCTTTTTTTCACCAAAGCAAGTGTCTCTTCTATAAAGAGTCTACTGTGGTTTTTCTTTCACCGCTGATAATTATGTAGCCTCTAGACATAGTATAGACAGAGAAGAATTGGTGAAAGCAAATACCTCGAGCATCCCTCACTCAGTACATGTCTCAGTACTGGTGGCCAGTACCATATGATGCTTATTGAAGAATAATGCAAACTGCAGAAATTTTCCCCTTTAACAATCAGACATATAAAATCACTTCTTGTCTCTCCAGTGCCAGTCCGCCATCAATAGTACACAAGCCAGCAACTGTGATCAGATACTCTCCACCTGCCTGGTGCAATGTAACTCCAACAACATTCAAGAAGCATAACACTATCCGGGACAAAGCGAGTTCCTTAAACAGCATCCCATCCAGCACCTTAAACAAACATTGACTCCCGGAGCTACCAATGTACAGTGGCAGCATTGAGTGCCATTTAAAAATGCATTACAACATCTTGCTCCTGTGACAACACTTTGCATTTGATCTACCACTGAGGAGAGCAAGGGCAGCAGATATATAGCAACACCACATCTGCAACTCCCCACAGGTTGTACACCACCCTGGCTTGGAATTAGATGCTCCCAGATGGTCACTGAGT
The DNA here is from genome assembly GCF_020745735.1 of Hemiscyllium ocellatum. Lineage (NCBI taxonomy): Eukaryota > Metazoa > Chordata > Chondrichthyes > Orectolobiformes > Hemiscylliidae > Hemiscyllium > Hemiscyllium ocellatum. Next base: position 138,981,239 of record NC_083401.1, read on the forward strand.
CAAAATTCTGGAACCTCCTTAACTGCACAGTGGGTAAACCTACACAAGATGAACTGCAGCAGTTTTGAAGAATATCTTATGGTCACTGCTGTAGGGGTGGTATTACACACTATCAAAAATATGCAATTGGTTTATCTCATGACACTACAGTTTTTGCATAAACTGAACCCACCAGTTTGACATAATCTTGTTAATGTGTTCAGATGCTAAATTAGCTTTGAACCAATAGAACTGTAGAAGACTTGAAGAGTTTAGGACAAAAGCTAACTTAACACTTAATAAACAAAAACACAAGATTTAGAATATGTTTCTACTATGCTTTTCTTTCAGATTTATAGATGAAAATATCATGTTTACCTAATGACCTCTTGACCAACTCAACATGGAATTGATTGATAATTCTTTGCACAATACATAAACAAATAAGTTTCTGTACACTAGCATAAGCAGGGAACATGACAACATGAATAACATGGAATTCGTACAGAAGTAGGAGTATTTTGACAGTAAATGACTGCATTTAGGCAGTCATGTTACTGAATGTGATTGCTTGGTGCAATTAGACAATAAGTTCCATATAGTTTCAGTGGAAAACTTTATCCCTATTAGAAAAAAAGGCAATTTGGGATGCAGACATAGCTACTAAAGAGAAGACAATATACATTTGCACTCGTGATATATGACCTCACATTGGAGGAATTGAAGATGCAGCCAGATGCTAACAATCTTGTTCAGTATTTTTAATTGGTGAAATGTCTGTATTCCTCTAAGTTTCCAATATGCATGGTATGCACATTAAACTCCACACTCATAAATATTACCCTCAAGTATTTATTCGATCATTTCTTTCTCAGATATTACTGAGCTAAAACTCCATAATTTTATTCTTTTCCTTTCTTAAGTATTAAACATTTCTTGCGTTACTGCAATATACTTTTTCACATACAGAAAAGGAATTAAAATGTGATGAATAATTTTAATATTATAGTTTGTAAAATGGAAACCTCAGTAATACATATCATGTGCTTTTGTTTTATATTTTCTAGTGTGCCTTGCTGTATACCAATGTAGCTGGTCACAGACGCCTCCGTATCCACAACCTGGCTCTGAACTGCAGTTCTCAACATGCCGATCTGTACAAAAGCTGTGAGACAGATGCACTTATCAATTTCTTTGCCAAATCAGGTAAACTTTTGTGTGGCTGCTGTAAGTTGTCATTTGAAATGGTTGTGGTTCCCTTAGTTTTTGTATGTGTTTTCTTGTTCCCTTAGTTTTGCTCTTCCTCTAACCAATTTGTGAGATGTCTCAGTTGACCAATAAAACGTACACTGTAAGATTATGCAAAGGATGCATCTGGACAAATTTTCTTCTTTCCAAATAACTGGTCAGTCTGTAAAAAGAAAATTTGCCTTTGGCTTTCACTTGATTTGGACTGACATGTACTGAAAATGCTCAGTAACTTGTATCTGTTTTGGAGGGATATGACCCATTATGTGCTCCAAATTGTAATATCATGGTGCCTGTAGTAATAATTTTAGAAATAGAATTAAAATTGGGTTTATTACCACATGTCCTCAAGTACAAAATACAGAAGTGCAGTGAAATGTGTAGTGTTGCCAAACACAAGGCCAACCTTGGTACAAAATACCTAGGTACAAATCTTAGGTACAAGATCAGGTATGAAATAGAGAAATAAAGAGAAAAGCTAACATTTTCTACATTACAGTTCTTCATAGTATAAATTAGGAAGATAAAGAAATAAATTTAAAAGATAAACACTGAAGTCCTTCTATGACCTGTAGTGTCGACATGCTGTGGGCTTTGCACACATGGTCTTGCTGTCCCCACACTGCTGACCTGTGACAGGCTGACCGCAATGAGCTCCAGTCCACTGACCAGTCTCCCAGGCAGAATTTAAAATTCCTCTGTTAATCCAATATCACCTATTCATCTGGTGCACATCACATGCACCTCCTACTGAGTAAGCATTTGGGTCTACAGGTAATAACACCACTCTTGACTGGCTATGTATGTCAAATTAATTTCTACAATTAATATTTTCCTTAAAAGTTTAAAAAGAAATGTAAGCAAGCCTTATTACAATGAAGTGAATATTGATAAGGACAATATAGTAATGTAAACTTTAAACTTGAATAAGTAACAGTTCTTATTTAAATGAGTTTTGATTTTTTTTTAGATTAGTAAACCTTAAGTTAGAGTGGATAGAGTCCATATTAAAGATGTCCTAAATTTGCACTCATTCAATTAGCATTGGAATGTGCCTATTTGACTGCTGCTAGAAATATGCAAAGTGCATTGTCAGCTTGAGCGCGCATTTCAAGTGATACAGCTGTGATTATGAAGAATTCCAGTTCTAATGTTTGTGTTTATGGATACAAAGAGATGCCTTTGAACTCCGAATAAACTTTTAACTCCCTTTAATTAACCTTGAACTAGCAGTTAATCTGAAAAAAAGAATCAATTTTTTCATTCATAGGTAAGTTTCATGTCTATTAAATATAAATTACTCCATTCACAATCATTAATCCAGATATAATTCAAGTCATAGTGGATCTCACATATCATTGGATAGTTAAGTGTTTTTCATGCAAACAGCTGTAATTATGGCATTATTATCATGATCTCTGAAAGGTACAGGTACATTACATCAGCATGTACTTCTGTGAATACTATATCTGTTCATTTCAGACTGTGCTTCTAACTTAGTTGTATCAAGTTAGCAATGTGAATTTGCAATCCATGATGTTAAAGTTAGCTTCCCACAGAGTTCTAGGGTACACCTGATCAGGTCCTGGGGATTTATCCACCTTTTATGCATTTCAAGACATCCAGCACTTCCTCCTCTGTAATATGGACATTTTTCAAGGTATCATCATCTATTTCCCCACATTCTATATCTTCCATATCCTCTTCCAAGTAAATACTGATGCAAAATACTCATGTAGTGTCTCCCGCATTTTCTGTGGCTCCACACAAAGGCCGCCTTGCTGATCTTTGAGGGGCCCTATTCTCTCCCTAGTTACCCATTTGTCCTTAGTGTATTTGTAAAAACACTTTAGATTCTCCTTAATTCTATTTGCCAAAGCTATCTCATGTCCCCTTTTTGCCCCTCCTGATTTCCCACTTAAGTATCCACCTACTGTCTTTATACTCTTCTAAGGATTCACGCGATCTATCCTGTCTGTACCTGACATATGCTTCCTCCTTTTTCTTAACCAAATTTCTTTAGTCATCCAGCATTCCCTATACTTACCAGCCTTTGCTTTCACCCTAACAGGAATATACTTTCTCTGCATTCTCGTTATCTCATTTCTGAAGGCTTCCCATTTTCCAGCCATCCCTTTACGTCCGATCATCTGCCCCCAATCAGCGTTTGAAAGTTCTTGCCTAATACCGTCAAAATTGGCCTTTCTCCAATTTAGAACTTCAACCTTTAGATCTGGTCTAGCCTTTTCCATCACTATTTTAAATCTAATAGAATTATATCCATTCGATCTGCCTTTATTGCAGATATAATCTGCAGTAACCCTTAAACTCTCTTTAAACTCCTGCGTCTGACAAGAAGACTGAAGGCCATTTTTGCACCTTCTCTCGTAGGTGCATCCACATACTGAATCAGAAAATTTTCTTGTACACACTTAACAAATTCCTCTCCATCTAAACCCTTAACACTATGGCAGTCTCAGTCTGTGATTGGAAAGTTAAAATCCCATACCATAACCACCCTATTATTCTTACAGATCGCTGAGATCTCCTTACACGTTTGTTTCTCAATTTCCCTTTGACTATTAGGGGGTCTCTAATACAATCCCAATAATGTGATCATCCCTTTCTTATTTCTTAGTTCCACACAAATAACTTCCCTGGATGTATTTCTAGGAATATCCTCCCTTAGCACAGCTGTCATGCTATCCCTTATCAAAAATGCCACTCCCACATCTCTCTATCCTTCCTGTAGCATTTGTGTCCTGGAACATTAAGCTGCCTGTCCAGCCCATCCCTGAACCATGTTTCCGTAATTGCTACGATATCCCAGTCCCATGTTCCTAACCATTCCCTGAGTTCATCTGCCTTCCCTGTTAGGCCCCTTGCATTGAAATAAATGCAGTTTAATTTATTAGTCCTATCTTGTCCCTGCCTGCCCTGATTGTTTGACTCACTCCTGTTCTCAACTGCACCTGTCTCAGATTGATCTTCTTCCACACTATCTCCCTGGGTTCCCCTCCCCCCCAACCTTACTAGTTTAAATCCTCTTGAGCTGTCGTAGGAAATCTGCCTGCCAGTACATTAGTCCCCTTCCAATTTAGGTGCTACCCCAAAAGAGATTCCAATGATCCAAAAATGTGAATCCTTCTCCCATACACCAGCTCCTCAACCATGCATTCACCTGCTCCATCCTCCTACTCCTGCCTTCACTAACTCGGAGCACCAGGAGTAATCCAGATATTACTACTCTGGAGGACCTCCTTTTTAATCTCCTGCCTTACTCTCTTTAATCTCCCTTCAGAATCTCAACCTTTTCCCTTCCTATGTCATTGTTCCAATGTGAACAATGGCCTCTTGCAGGCCCCTCTCCCCCATGAAAACATTCTGCACCCTCTCTGAGACATCCTTCAGCCTGGCACCAGGGAAGCAACACACCATTCTGACTTTGTGCTGCTGGCCACAGAAACATCTGCCTGTACCTCAGACTAGAGAGTCCCCTAACACAATTAATCTTTTGGAACCCAACGTACCCCTCATTGCATTAGAGCCAGTCTCATTATCAGGAAGTTGGCTGTTCGTGCTACATTCCCCTGTGAATCAATCACCCCCTACATTTTCCACAACAGCATTCTTGTTTGAAATAGGTATATCCACAAAAGACTTCTGCACTAGCTGCCTACCTCTCTTACATTTCCTGGAGTTAACTTGCTGAGATATTTGTATCATTGATAGTCACAGGTGAGGTGCTGGAAGACTGGATGTTGGCTAATGTGGTGCCACTGTTTACAAAGGGTGGTAAGGACAAGCCAGGGAACAATAGACCAGTGAGCCTGACGTCGGTGGTGGGCAAGTTGTTGAAGGGAATCCTGAGGGACAGAATGTACATATATTTGGAAAGGCAAGCACTGATTAGGGATAATCAATATGGATTTTTGCATGGGAAATTATGTCTCACAAACTTGATTGAGTTTTTTGAAGAAGTAATAAAGAGGATTGATGAGGACAGAGTAGTAAATGTGATCTATATGGACTTCTGTAAGGCGTTCAACAAGGTGCCCCATGGGAGAATGGTTAGCAAGATTAGATCTCATGGGATACAGGGAGAACTAGCCATTTGGACACAGAACTGGCTCAAAAGTAGAAGTCAGAGGGTGGTAGTGAAGGGTTGTTTTTCAGACTGGAGGCCTGTGACCAGTGGAGTGCCACAAGGATCGGTGCTGGGTCCTCTACTTTTTGTCATTTATATAAATGATTTGGATGTGAACATAAGAGGTAGAGTTAGTAAGTTTGCAGATGACACAAAAATTGGAGGTAGTGTGGACAGCGAAGATTACCTCAGATTACAACAGCATCTTGATCGGATGGGCCAATGGGCTGAGAAGTGGCAGATGGAGTTTAATTCAGATAAATGCAAGGTGCTGCATTTTGGGAAAGCATATCTTAGCAGGACTTATACACTTAATGGTAAGGTCCTAGGGAGTGTTGCTGAACCAAGAGACCTTGGAGTGCAGGTTCATAGCTCCTTGAAAGTGGAGTCACTTGTAGATAGGATAGTGAAGAAGGCATTTGGTAGACTTTCCTTTATTGGTCAGTGTGTTGAGTACAGGAGTTGGGAGGTCATGTTGCGGCTGTCCAGGACATTGGTTAGGCCACTGTTGGAATATTGTGTGCAATTCTGGTCTCCTTCCTATCGGAAAGATGTTGTGAGACTAGAAAGGGTTCAGAAAAGACTTACAAGGAAGTTACAAGGGTTGGAGGATTTGAGCTGTTTGGCTGGAGCTGTTTTCCCTGGAGCATTGGAGGCTGAGGGGTGACCTTATAGAGGTTTACAAAATTATGAGGGGCATGGATAGGATAAATAGACAAAGTCTTTACCCTGGGATCGGGGAGTCTAGAACTAGAGGGCATAGGTTTAGGGTGAGAGGGGAAAGATATAAAAGAGATCTAAGAGGCAACTTTTTCACACAGAGGGTGATATGTGTACGGAACGAGCTGCCAGAGGATGTGGTGGAGGCTGGTACAATTGCAACATTTGAAAGGCATTTGGATGGGTATATGAATAGGAAGGGTTTGGAGGGATGTGGGCCAGGTGCTGGCAGGTGGGACTAGGTTGGGTTGGGATATCTGGTCAGCATGGACGAGTTGGACCAAAGGGTCTGTTTCCATGCCGTACATCTCTATGACTCAATGACTTTAAATGTGAAATCCATTTGGATGATATTAGAGTGCCCAGATTGGACGTAGGACCCAAATTGATTCAGATGCACAATAGAGTGTGACTATCTCCATCTGTTGATCCCTGATTTGTAGATCCTGCCTCTGCCAATTCTCCACCATGATCCTGACCCAAACTTATTTTCAATACTTGCTGGTGGGCAGCCAACTATTTTAATTTAATACACCTATTGTGGCCTCATTTCCACACAAAAATGGAGTGTTTCAGTCCGCAGTGTGACAACCTAAGTTGTCATGGACCAATTCGGCAGGCTGAAAACTGAGACGGGGGTCGAATGAACTACAAGATTATTCTTCTCCTCTTCCTCCTCCTCCTCCTGCTACGTCGTCGTCATATTCTTCTTCTCCAGACACACACAGCCTCTGCATGACAACTGGAGCCATTAGCTATCTCCAAGGCAAACATCTTCCAGGGTCCTGTACAGAGCACGGTGGCATTCTAATAAAATACAAACATCAACTGGTGGAGCAGCTGATCACTGCTTGTTGCGAGGCCCTTCATTGCCGACCACCATCAGGTGGCCACCTGTTGTCCCTGATTGGACCACAAATCCACTCCTGGGTTTGTAATTGCCTGGCTCATTGAAAATTGCACTGGGTATGTTTAAAGCACAATGCATGGCGTCAGGACCTGGAATAGCTCCCCTTTCTGATTCATGGCCCCAGACTGTAAATCCAGTCAATAGGGCTGTAGTTATTAGAACCAGGTGAATCTTATAAACTCTGATTTGGAGGTGCCAGTGTTGGACTGGGGTGTACAAACTTAACAATTACACAACACCAGGTTATAGCCCAACAGGATTATTTGGAAGCACTCGTTTTCAGAGCGCCGCTCCAAAAGCTAGTGCTTCCAAATAAACCTGTTGGACTATAACCTGTTGTTGTGTGACTTTTAAACGTATTAACTATGAGATCCATCATCGGGGTTGTTAACCTGGGCCAAACAGTGGTAGTGTCCCTATCCCTGGACCGGAAAGCCTGAATTCATGTCCCACCTGCTCCAGAGGATATAACAGTACCTCTTAACAAGTTGTTTAGAAACATAGGTTAAATTTTTTTTAAACTTGAGAATACAACTCTCAAACTGTATGCTGCCTACCAAAACACACAAACCAGAGATTCAGAGAGTCTCCTGACTTCATGGACTGTCTCCGATCTGGCTGGTCACATGTAAATAAAGTGCGACTTAGTGACGGGGTACTGGCCTCTCTACAGTTATTCCAGGGGCACAACTTTAATTCTGTCTTAAGTGGGTCAATTTTGAATGAGTTCATGTTTCATTTCAACTCATTGGAAAGAATTTTCAAACAATATCTATTTTCCCAAGAGCAACGGAGGCTGAGGGTGAGGCCTGTGGATAGGGTGAATAGACAAGGTCTTTTCCACAGGATAGGGGAATCTAAAACTAGGGGGCATGGGTTTAAGGTGAAAGGATAAAGATTTAAAAGGAACTTAAGGGGAAACTTTTTCATGCAGAGGATAGTGTATATATGGAACAAGCTGTCAGAGGAAATGTGGAGGCTGATCCAATTACAACATTTAAAAGGCATCTGAATCTGTATATGAATAGGAAGCATTTAGAGAGGTATGGATCAAACGCTGGCAAATGGGATGCGATTTATTTAGGATATCTGGTCAGTATGGACAAGCTGGGCCTTGACAGTGTGTGTTTGGAAGGGATACTTCCTCTTCTGGGAGAATCTAAGACCAGGATATTACACAAAGCTAAAAATCACAAAATACCAGCTTATAGTCCAACAGGTTTAATTGAAAGCACTCACTAGCTTTTGGAGCGCTGCTCCTTCATCAGGTGGAACAACTACCTGATGAAGGAGCAGCGCTCCAAACACTGGTGAGTGCTTTCAAATACACCTGGTGGACTATAACCTGGTGTTGTGAGATTTTTAATTTTGTACACCCCAGTCTAACACCGGCATCTCCACATCAGGACATCATAGGAAGTTAGGGAAGAAATTCCAGGGCCCCTAACTGAGATATTTGTATCATTGATAGCCACAGATGAGGTACCAGAAGACTGGAGAGTAGCTAATGTTGCACCATTATTTAAGAAGGCCTACAAGGCAAAGCCAGGGAACTGTAAGACTGGTAAGCGTGACGTCAGCGTTGGGTAAGCTGTTGGAGGGGATTCTGAGAGACAGGATTTACATACATTTGGAAAGGCAAAGATTCGAGATAGTCACCATTGTTTTGTGTGTGGGAAATTGTGTCTCTCAAACTTGATTGAGTTTATTGATGAGTGGATAGATGAGGGCATGAATGCTTTTAACCCAGAAGGGGAAAAAAAGCAGAAAAAAAAAGTTAAAGTAGTATTCGGAAATAAATGTACTGGTTATACTGATTTTTCCAAGTTGATAAATTATTGATAAGCAAGGGAGTGAAAGGTTGTCCATGATTGGTTGGGATGTATGTTAATCAGATCATCAATCCGATCTTAACGAATGCTAGTACAGGATTGAGAAGCCAAATGGCACCTTCCCTGCTCATCTGGTGTGATTGCTTGAATCAATTTTATAGCAATTGCTGCCCTTGTTTACAAAATATGCTCAATTGTGAAATAACATTTTTTAAACCACTTTTTCGTGCACAGGTCAAATTTGTACTTAACAAGGTAAAGGAGTACTGAGGCTGGAAGTAGTTTCAGTCCTGAGTTTGCACCTCATGAGACTTATAAAAGTATTGCTTAGAGTCAGAGAGTCATAGAGGTGTCCAGCAGGGAAACAGACCCTTCGGTCCAACCCGTCCATGCCGACCAGATATCCCAAACCAATCTAGTCCCACCTGTCAGCACCTGGCCCATATCCCTCCAAACCCTTCCTATTCATATACCCATCCAAATGCCTCTTAAATGTTGCAATTGTATCAGCCTCCACCACATCCTCTGGCAGCTCATTCCATACACATACCACCCTCTGCGTGAAAAAGTTGCCCCTTAGGGTCTCTTTTATATCTTTCCCCTCTCACCCTAAACCTATGCCCTCTAGTTCTGGACTCCCTGACCCCAGGGTAAAGACCTTTTCTATTTATCCTATCTGTGCCCCTCATAATTATATAAACCTCTATAAGGTCACCCCTCAACTTCCAATGCTCCAGGGAAAACAGCCCCAGCCTGTTCAGCCTCTCCCTGTAGCTCAGATCTTCCAACCCTGGCAACATCCTTGTAAATCTTTTCTGAACCCTTTCTAGTTTCACAACATCTTTCCGGTAGGAAGGAGACCAGAATTGCACGCAATATTCCCACGTTGGCCTAACCAATGTCCTGTACTGCCGCAACATGACCTCCCAACTCCTGTACTCAATACTCTGACCAATAAAGGAAAGCATACCAAACGCCGCCTTCACTATCCTATCTACCTGTGACTCCACTTTCAAGGAGCTATGAACCTGCACTCCAAGATCTCTTTGTTCAGCAACACTCCCTAGGACCTGACCATTAAATGTATAAGTCCTGCTAAGATTTGCTTTCCCAAAATGCAACACCTTGTATTTATCTGAATTAAACTCCATCTACACTTCTCAGCCCATTGGCCCATCTGGTCAAGATCATGTTGTAATCTGAGATTACCCTCTTCGCTGTCCACTACACTTCCAATTTTGAGATCATCTGCAAACTTACTAACTGTACCTCTTATGCTCGCATGTAAATGACAAAAAGTAGAGGCCCAACACCGATCCTTGTGGCACTCCACTGGTCACGGGCCTCCAGTCTGAAAAACAACCCTCCCCACCACCCTCTGTCTTCCATTTTTGAGCCAGTTCTGTATCCGAATGGCTAGTTCTCCCTGTATTCCATGAGATTTAATCTTGCTAATCAGTCTTCCATGGGGAACCTTGTCGAACGCCTTACTGAAGTCCATATAGATCACATCTACTGCTCTGCCCTCATCAGTCTTCTTTGTTACTTCTTCAAAAAACTCAATCAAGTTTGTGAGATATGATTTCCCACACACAAAGCCATGTTGACTATCCCTAATCAGTCCTTGCCTTTTCAAATACATGTACATCCTGTCCCTCAGGATTCCCTCCAACAACTTGCCCACCACCGAGGTCAGGCTCACCGGTCCAAAGCTCCCTGGCTTGTCTTTACCGCCCTTCATAAACAGTAGTACCACGTTTGCCAACCTCCAGTCTTCCGGCACCTCACCTGTGACTATCGATGATACAAGTATCTCGGCAAAAGGCCCAGCAATCACTTCTCTAGCTTCCCACAGAGTTCTCGGGTACACCCGATCAGGTCCTGGAGATTTATCCACCTTTAACCATTTCAAGACATCCAGCACTTTCTCCTCTGTAATCTGGACATGTTGCAAGATGTCACCATCTATTTGCTTTCAGTCTATATCTTCCATATCCTTTTCCACAGTAAATACTAATGCAAAATATTCATTTAATGAAAGAAATTATTTTTTGACACTTATCTCTTGATTGTTAGAAGTTCTGTGCTTGGCATCAAATAGTCCTACAGCAGGAACTTTGTCTGCACGTCCAAAATTAAGTACACTCCTGAATCTGAAGGATGCAGGCACAGTTCAGGAAAGCAGATTTTTGATGAAGGGTCTATGAATTGAATAATTTCAGCATTTTTTTTAGGAAAGACTAAACAAATGCATGTTTTCTGAACCCTCTGTGGACTGATCACATATAATTTATACAATAATTATTCTCAATGTAATAATTTTGCTTGTGTTACTTGGGTACATGAAAGCAGGATTTGTTTGGCAAGGTTTAAACATTTTGTTTTGTTTGTTTCAACCAGCATACAGAGCCATTCTAAGCCAACCTCTGAAGGCTGTTCGAGAGATACTAGTTAACCAAACAGCCCACATATTGGCTTGTTACAGAAAGAATTGTGCCAGCCCCTCATCTGCTGGCCAGGTGAGTCCATTTAATAGCCTCAAACCAAAACATGCAATGTTCAGTGCACAGTATTTACCTATTATCTAAGTAATAATGGAAAGAGGCTTTGTTTTGCTGCCAATTATAATTGCACCTTTTCTGAATCAAAACAATATAGTTGTTACTTTTTTTTGGTTTGTTTTAATAGCTGTATAATATTTTAGCAATTTCATGTCTTCGATTTCACAAAACCATTAAATTCTCACAAAAAAACAGTATTAACATAATGAATGTAATTAGTGTGAAAATCATACACTCTGCTAGCATAGCTTGAATTTCAATTATACAAAACAGTCCTCAAACCAACATGCCCTTGTTCAAGCACTGTCTGGACAAATGGAGGATGAGTAATACCGGTAGAGTGAGAACGTTAGAGGTTAATGAATGCTAAAACTTTGGTTTTACTGAAATGTAATATATTTTAAGGTAAGTAAGCTCATATAAATGATACAGAAATATATGGATGTTAGAAATCTAGCCACTGTGCTCTGCCAAAGATTCCATCCCCTCTGAGTGGGTTGAAAAATATCTCCTTCACTTCAGTGCTACGTGGCTTCCCTTTATGCTGAATTCTGAGACAGTGGGCTTCATTTTACCAAAATTGAGTCAGCATCAATTTTAGAGTGTTTCATTCTGTGTGGGTGTGGGTGGTGGGGTGAGGGGTGGGGTTTGTATCCATGAATCTCCAGTGAGTTTTCTCATACTATTCTCCACAACTCATCTCAATACACACACTGTCACAGAGAAATGCACATTCAATAACAGTCACATGCGCACACAAACTTACACAGGCACATACTCAAACAGATACGTACATATACACACATGCACATATGCAGAGACATACACAGACACACACCAAGCCCCACTCTTTAGCATATCTCATCGTAGAACCCTGTCTAAAGGAATGTTGCTTTTTCCTCAGTGCCCAGTATAGACTCACATTTCAATTATACATTATTCAATCTGAGACCCTTATGTAGTAGAAAGCCTTCAAATAGTTGAAAACATTCATTTTATTCAGAATCAAACCAAAACGAAAAGCTGCAATTGCTTCTGAGGGCAGACAGAGACTGCCTGCCTTTTGAGTAGCAGCAATTTTACAGTTAATAAGTGATTGCTGTATCCAGGTCCCATTTGCCTGAGCCGAATGTCTGGTTTCTTGATAAGAGTTCAAGGGCGGCCTGTTCCTCTGAGAATGAAAGATTGTCATGGCAAGTTATGTGACCCTTGGATGACCAGGGTGTTATGGCTTTGGTTGGAGAAAAAAAGCAAGCATACATAAGATCTAGGAGGATGGGAACTGATGAAGCCCTTGAAGTATATAAGAAAATTAGGACAGAACTTAACCAAGGAATTAGATGGCTAAAAAGAGTCATGAAAGGAAAGTAAGAGTGTAGCCAGGGAAAGGGTTGGCCTACTCAAGGACAAAGGAAGGAGTTGATGTGTGGAGCCAGAAGAGGTAGGTAAGGCCCTAAACAAATATATTGTGTTGGACCTGAGAGAAGGAAGTGTTGAGTTTCTAAGCCAAGTTGCTATTCAAAAGGAAGAGGTGTTGTCTATTTTAAAAAAATATTAAGGTAGATAAATCTTCTGGTCCTGATGGGATCTGTCTCAGAGTATTGAGGGACACAAGAACAAATTGCTGGAGCATTGACAGATATCTTTGTATCCTCTTTGGCCACAGGTGAGGCCCCAGAGGACTGGAGAATAGCCAGTGTAGTCCAACTATTTAAGAAGGAAACTAGGGAAAATCCTGGAATTTACAGGCCTGTGAGTATTTCATCAGTGGTGGGGAAGGTATCAGAAAAAATTCTCGGACAAGATCTATACGCATTTAGAAACAACCGGACTTATGAGCAATAGACAGTATAGTTTTGAGCAGGGGAAGTCATACCTCACTAACTTGATCAAGGTTTGAGGAGGTGACAAAGATGTTTGATGAGGGAAAAGCAGTTGATGTTGTTTATGTGGACTTCATGGCAGACTGGTACCAAAGGTGAAGTCACATGGTATTAGGGTGAGCTGGCAATAAGGATACAGAACTGGCTTAGTCATAGGAGACAGAGGGTAGCGGTGGAAGGATGCTTTTCAGAATGGAGGGTTGTGACTAGTGGTGTTCCACAGGGATCAGTGCTGGGACCTCTGCTGTTCTTGGTCAACATAAATAATTTGTAGGAAAACGTAGCTAGTCTGCAGACGATACAAAGATTGGTGGAGTTGCGGATACTGAGAAGGATTGTCAGGATGCAGCAGGGTATATGGTGGGCGGCACGGTGGCACAGTGGTTAGCACTGCTGCCGCACAGCGCCAGAGGACCCGGGTTCAATTCCCGCCTCAGGCAACTGTCTGTGTAGAGTTTGCATATTCTCCCCGTGTCTGTGTGGGTTTCCTCCCACAGTCAAAAGATGTGCAGGTTAGGTGAATTGGCCTGGCTAAATTGCCCATAGTGTTAGGTGCAAGGATAAATGTAGGGGAATGGGTCTGGGTGGGTTGCTCTTTGGAGGGTCGGTGTGGATTTGTTGGGCCGAAGGGCCTGTTTCCACACTGTAAGTAATCTAATCTAATCTAATATATCAGTTGGAGGCATGGGCAGAAAAATAACATGTTGTTTAATCCTGACAAATGTGAGGTGATGCATTTTGAAAGGTCAAGTGCAAGTGGTAATTATACAGTGAATGTCAGAACCCTTTGGAGTATTGATATGCAGAGGGATCTGGGTGTGCAGGTCCACAGATCACTGAAGGTGGCAGCACAGGTAAATAAGGTAGTAAAAAAGGCTTATGGCATGCTTGCCTTCACTGGAAGGGGTATTGAGTATGAGGATAGGCAAGTTATGCTGCAGCTTTATAGAACTTTGGTTAGACCAGGGAATATTGCATGCAGTTCTGACCAGCACACTACCAGAAAGATATGGATGCTTTGGAGAGGGTACAGAAAAGGTTTACCAGAGTGTTGTCTAATATGGGGGATTTTAGCTATGAAGAAGAGTTGAATAGACTGGGTTTATTTTCACTAGAATGCAGAAGGTTGAGGGGAGACCTGATAGAAGTTTATAAGATTATGAATGGCATGGATAGAGTGGAAAGTAGAAAGCTTTTTCCCATGTTGGAGGAGTCAATTATTAATGGACACAGTATCAAGGTGCGAGGAGGAAAGTTTAAAAGAGATGCACAAGGCAAGTTTTTCACAAAGGGTGGTAAGTGCCTGGTACGCACTGCCAGAGGAGGTGGTGCAAGCAGACACAACAGCAGCATTCAAGAGGCACCTGGATAATACATGAAAAGGAAAGGAATAAAGGGGTAGAATGCTGGAAATGAAAACAACTTTAGTATGGAAAGGCAAAATGTAGTGGCACAGGCTTGGAGGGCTGAAGGGCCTGTTCCTGTGCTGTGTTGTTCTTTGTTCTTGTTGCACTTAGTGCTGCCGTGCTCTTTCGTGCTGAAAGTGATGTTCGTCCTCATTGTTCTCATCCTTAGTTGACTGCTCGTGCTTTCACAGCTCTTCAGCTTCCATCATATCCCATCTTTGTCTGTTCCAATTGTGCAGAGTACAGCGTGCTGGGATTATGTCGCACAATGTTTCCACATTCTGCTGCATGACCCCCCTCCAAACTGATCCAAGCATTGGAACCTTATCTTCAACATGCCTATCAGCTGCACCATGATGGCCATGCTCAAAGAATCAGTTGTGTAATTGAGTCGTCGGCAGACGGAAGCCCTTGTCTCGCTGTAACCATCCGGATAAGGCACCCAGCCCTTGCTGGTTTCGCATACTTCTCCATATATTGGGACATGAAGGACTGTAACAAGGAGGGCCAGAGAATTCCTTTACATGAACCTTTGACATAGGGACAGTTTTCATATAAATACAGCAGAAGTCATGCCACAAACACACGGTGGGAGACTGTAATTGTTGCGTTACCTTATCCCATCACCCCTCATATCAACCAAGAAAGGCAGAATGGCATATAGGAGCATGTTAGTGAATACTTAGAGTTCAACACCAGAGAAAATCAGCTGGGTGTCCTTATGCAGCCTATGGCACCTTGGATTTGCTTTGTGAATAGTGACCCACAGGTGTCAATTTTAAGGTTGCCACTGATTACTTCTGCTTCACAGAGATGACTGTTCAATCTGCAAAGACCAATGATGTGGCCATGTTTGCTTATGACCAAGATTTATACTTTACACAGACACTTCATGCATTTCACATACACAGTGCTATAATTACATATGACTGTTCCTTGAAGGGTCTCACATTACTCACAAACAGAGGTCATGTACTCGCGCAGAAAATAATACACTAACTTGGATACTTCAGCTAGGATTGCAGCCATTTTACATTTTCACTGTACACTTACAATTCACATGAATATAGAAGGCAACACAAGTTGTGACTCATCAAGCACAGGCTCACATGGTAATCAAGAGGCAACTCCTGAGTTTCCACGTTCCTTTCTTCGTTTGTACTTCCTGTTGACCCCATCAGTGCTGAATTTCTGTAAGTTCCCACTCCCCTCTTTGAATTACAGCTTTCTCTCCTAACACTGCTCTCTGACCCCCTCTCCTACAGTTCAGTCACATAAACCATTGTGCTGTGCTGCACCCCCACAGTCGGAACCAGGATGATGGTGACTGTCAATAACCATCCTTCTCCAATAAGCTATCACCACTTAAATGCTGAGTTTCTCCCCTCTCAATTATTTTCTCCTCTGCGTCCAAGCATTCTGCCTCCAAATCCTAGAATTGACTTCTACAAGTGGACCCTCATAATCCCCCTTAACTCCCATTCAGCTGACCTCCAGGAGTGGCCATAGCACACTCCCCAAATTGCATGTATGGACACCTTCACCCTGACTGTCCCAAGTAGCTAACTGACCATATCTAAGGCTCCGGACTGATAGTGGATTCTGCCATTGACTGACAATGCCGGGATGGCTTGACTGAAGGCTGTTTTCCTTAATGTCACTGCAACATGTCCTGCTGGACTTTGAGGCACCACTATTTGGTTGAAACATGTGCAGCTGGCACATGCTGCAGCTGTGATAGTGACATTGCAAGGTTCTGTACTGCTATATGTCCACCTTCTTGACAGATCTTTGAAAACTACCATTAAAAGCTTTATGTCTGTGCTCTCCAGCAAGGCAAGACACAAGGGCAAGCCTTTACTTTCTGGTTGAGGGGGCAAAGTGCAAAAAGGCAAGATCTGGGAAGGCAGAGCTACTGTTACCATCCAAGTAGGCACAAATACGTGAGTGCTTAGAGAGCAAGCAAAGAAACCTGAGACGCACCTTGTTCAATCCATGAGTTGGATGCCAATCCTTGCGTGCAATGAATCCTGAAAACAGCATTCCAATTAATAGTACCAGTGTACTCCAAGCATTGAATTTGTAGAACAATGTTGGGTTGAAAAATATGCGAAGAGGATGTGTGTTATGGAGGCAAGGGGTTGGGGGATGTTGTTTACTACCCATGGATCCCTGAAATGTTGATGATGGAGACCCCCAAGGAGTGAACAGGAGTCACCAGGCTCCAACTCTAATTTTCATATTGGGAATAGTCATCATATATTTTCTTCATGGCAAGTGGGAGAATGGGAAGTTGTATATCTATGAGTTGAGATGATAGAATAATATCATGTGAAATAGGCTTCTTGCCATTTACTCATTAGATTCCCAACTTGCTATTCATAACTTTTTATCTCAACATCAAGAATCCTTATTGCTGGTGATGTCACTATGTTTTCCCCATTGCCTTGTCAAATCAACATCTCCCAGGGATTGAGAAGGTTCTGCCTGTGGTTCCTACAACCTGCCTCCTAATCAGTGGAACCATCCTTTCTGCATCTATCCTGTGTGACCCTTTAAGAATTTTGTAACTTTCAAGACCCACCTCTCATTCTTCTAAACTCCAGAAAATATACACTCAGTCTCTTCAATTTCTCTTCATAGGAGAGGTGTCCCACCATACAGGGCATCGATCTTGCTTGAAAGTTGAGGGTGTTTTTTTAAAGAATGATTTTACTGAATCCTAAAAATTCAAATCACAGCCTGGAATTTGAGAGGGAGGCAGGCTGTGAAAGGACAAGATTGGTGTTTGAATTTGTGGTAGGAAAGGTGGGTGTTCATGGACTACTCATAGCCATGCCCTAACACAGAAAAGAAATCATCTGGAAGCTGAGTCCATCCTTGTAAGGCAGAAGTGGGTACTGCAGATGCTGGAGATCAGAGTCAAGATTAGAGTGGTGCTGGAAAAGCACAGCAGGTCAGGCAGCATCCGAGGAGCAGGAAAATTGACATTTCGGGCAAAAGCTCACGTCGATTTTCCTGCTTCTCGGATGCTGGCTGACCTGCTGTGCTTTTCCAGCACCACTCTAATCTTGACTCAGTCCTTGTAAGTCCATCCCACAGCCATGAAATACTTTGGATAGGTCAAATGGGTGGAAGGTAGGAGCCTGTCTCTCACCCAAGGGAAATGTCCTCCCTTGTGAGTTTCTGGCCAATCTGATTCATTGATAATTCCTTCGTGTGCCTGCATTCCTGGAACAAGTTTGCTAATGGGTTGGGGTTAGTTGACTGGCCACCCAGTACGTTTATAAATTTTCCCTCCACTGCAGACAAGCTTGCTGAGCACAGTCAGCACCATGCTATTTTACAGTAAACATACTGTTTTCCCCAATTGCACAGTGCTGTTGTCAAGTCAAAGGTATGTTTTGCATACTATATTAATAATTAATGGAATATGATTTTCAATGCCAAAGTGATATCAGGAATGTAGGCCACTTGTCTCGACAGCTGGTGGCCCATATCAAACAACACTTCCATTGAACACACTGCAGTACATAGCATGCTGACTGTAGTCAACTGGCCTGTGCTTGAAAACATCTAAATACCATGTATCTACTAAGTTATCCTGACTATACTAAGTATTACATTGGAAATTAGTCAGTCTCCCAGTGTAAATCATTTGCACGTGCTAGAAGCTGCATATTTTCACACATAGGATTCTGTTCTTTGTAGACAAATGCCATTTGTCCATATTAGATTAGATTACTTACAGTGTGGAAACAGGCCCTTCGACCCAACAAGTCCACACCGACCCGCCGAAGCGCAACCCACCCATACCCCTACATTTACGCCTTACCTAACACTACGGGCAATTTAGAATGGCCAATTCACCTGACCCGCACATCTTTGTGACTGTGGGAGGAAACCGGAGCACCCGGAGGAAACCCATGCAGGCACGGGGAGAACGTGCAAACTCCACACAGTCTTGTCACCTGAGTCGGGAATTGAACCCAGGTCTCAGGCGCTGTGAGGCAGCAGTGCTAACCACTGTGCCACCGTGCCGCCCACAAAGTAAGCCTTGCATCATATTGTAGTAAAAAATGAGGTCTGCAGATGCTGGAGATCACAGCTGCAAATGTGTTGCTGGTCAAAGCACAGCAGGCCAGGCAGCATCTCAGGAATAGAGAATTCGACGTTTCGAGCATAAGCCCTTCATCAGGAATCGGGCTTATGCTCGAAATGTCGAATTCTCTATTCCTGAGATGCTGCCTGGCCTGCTGTGCTTTAACCAGCAACACATTTGCAGCTTGCATCATATTGCATCATTTTCCTTGAGGAGAAGGTTTTGGAGACTGCCAATATTACATTTTCCATTTTAATGCAAAGACTGCCTGAGTGTGCCTGCCTGATTTGTGTTTAATCAGCTAAGGTTACCAGTTCATAGTTCTTGCTACATTCCACACCATCAATGGTTCCACCAATCAGCACTCTCTTCTCTTGTTGTATAAATTGGTGTTCCCTTTCAAAATCTTGTTTATTATCTGCCAGTCTTGCTGAGTGTGAAACAAAAAGTTTTGAATCTGTGTCTCTTTATAGCAATACAAGAGAGTTGTTAGTGGCAAGAGGCCTTTGCTTGTGCAACTCAATATGTAATTAAACAGTTCTGGGTAGCAGAATGTTAATGTTATACGTGCACCAAGATGTTTTATCTTGGATCTTAGAATAAGATTTACTTTGGTTCCAGTTATATTAGAATATGAACAAATGTGGTTTATGCTGAAGCACAATGTAGACAAATATAAAGATGACAAATAGCTGAAAAACCAAAACTATTGCAAATTGCTTTAGTTGTTTTCATTTGTAAAGTGATCCTGTAGTCAACCAAAGCAAACTTAACACATTGATTCAATTTTGTTTTGGCGCCTCTGGAAAAGTATTCTGATGACTTTAGGTATACTCTCTCAACATTCTAACCTTATTAGGGCACAGAATTATTAACTTCTGCAGGGTATTGGAACCAGAGTTCTCCTGTTCCCTGTACATATTTGTAAGTAGGTGAATATGGAATTGAAGAAACATAAACTTAAAACTAACATGTTTCTGTCAACTAGAGTAACCAAAAGGACTGTTGTGAGCATTCGACTATTGAAAAGCCAAAGATTTAAGTGTTTAGAAATGTTATATAGTGTTGGATTAATCTTTACTAATTGCTTCAAGAATTTTCAAGAATAAAGCTTTACTAAATATTATTTTGTTTAAAAAAATCTAATTGAACAAGACAGGATAAATGTCGTCATGGGTTAGGCTTACTTCCAACATGTTCACTTTCCAAAATAATGTTGTATAACTGATTTTATTCATTTCTTAAGATAGCCTCATAAATAAATCAGTACCAGACTTACAATTCAGGCATTGGCAACATGAAATTTGGATGAATTCTGATGCTTGACCCCAAACTTAAGATGTGATTTCATATTTAGTTTGTCTAATTGTTCAGGAGGTGGAAGTAGCCATTTCAATTTGAGCAGTCAGCTGTTTGAAGGCCAGGAGTTAGGATGAGGCAAGCATGACAAAGTAAGGGCCAGTACTTGTGCTGTTGCTGGTATGCCCCACTGTTTCCTCACAAAAACACCTCCAGAGAAACTTGCTTGAACCCTGCAATGTACCTGACTACCATGCTGTCATTCACATGATTAGTTGGGCTTGCCAGGAAATATTTTGAAAAGTTAGTCCGTTCTGCAATGTAAGGGGCCATTAATTGGAGCCAAGTGGTTTCCATGTATCTTACCCACTGCTGACCTGTTGAAAGTTCAGATCTGTCCTGGAGCCATGAGAAGACCTCTGAGACAACTTCCAAAGCCCAGTCCTGTGGCACTTTGAAAATCCCAGCCCCACACAAATCAACTAGTTATTGCTGAGAAAACGCGTTAGCTTTTTGTGCTCACTCATCAAGACAATACATAAGAATGTGAATTCAAGAAAATCGGCATTAATGCTATGTGAATGCAGATTCAGTGCAAGTGAACTCTCATTAGTTGAGGCAAAGCATCAAGGTTGGGATGAACCATCAACTGATTCTGTTTATACTGCCAGAAGAAATGACTGGAATTTTGTCAGAGTGGTCCCTATGACTAGCCAGAAAGTCAAGGGCAATTTCACCTCAGCCATTTAGAGGAGCTGTGACCAGATTTCAAGTTCATCCGGCAACTAGTGAGCTGGCTTTGGGGCCCCCATTTCTCGGAGGGAGAGCTACATCCCTTAAAGAATTACCACCAATTAGAGGATTGGCAATACTTTGATCACAGCTGTAGTTACTGAACTGCATTGATCAGAGTATCCCTATAGTGTGGAAGCAGGCCATTCGGCCCAACAAGTCCACACTGACTCTCCAGAGAGCATAACATCTAGAGTCGACCCCCTATCCCTGTAACTCTGCATTTTCCATGACCAACCCACCTAACCCACACATCCATGGGCAGTATAGGCAATTTAGCATGGCCAATCTGAGAAAGCTGCACATCTTTCCCTGTGGGAGGAAACTGGAGCCCCCGGGGGAAACCCATGCAGACGCTGGAATTGAATGCGGGTCTCTGGTGCTGTGAGGCAACAGTACCAACCACTGAGCCACCATGTGGCCAGGATGTTATCCTGGCAGTAAAGTATGTATGGTGAGAGTCACTGGTGCTAGTCAGGTAAGTTGCATTGAGGAGGGGAAGTTTGGAGTGACCTCGGTGGTGGGATCAGGGTTGTTGCACGGGGAAACTCTTTATAGGGCAGCTGGCATCTTCTTCCCATCTCTGAGCCGGTAAGGAGACTGCACATCTCAAACTTCATACCCACTCTTTATAGAATTCCAGCAGTGGGATACAGGCACCCTCTATTAACCATTATCGTCATTCTAATAATCTGAGAACAGGTGAGCTATTAACCACTTTCCCTTCTGCTGGTTAGATACAATGCAGTGTGGAAGCAGCAACATGCAAACTCCGCTCTCCTTCCCAATTTTTCAGCCACAGCCCATCCCACAATCTCCACTGTTCCAAATCCCATTGTTGCAAGCCCTGTGACATAATTTGAATTATTTACAATTTTCATTGAAGTTATAATTAAATACTATTTAAAAGCATTTCCTTTTGAACATGAGTTTTAATGCAAAAACACAAATAACAGAATTGAATTGGAATTGTCAAAGACGTTTTCATGGTTACAATGGTTTCAGTTAGCTAATTTTGAGCTGAGACACGTTAATCATCCTGTGAACATACATTTGACATTTTAATATGTTGTATATAAGTGGCTGCAGAAAAATTTGGAGGAATGATCAGCTACAAGTAAAAAAAAAGCAAGCAAAAATTTGTATTGCCAAGTTAATCAGCCAAAGTCAGAGTGAAGTAAGCGCAGACATGTAATATGCATCTTGGTACATATTAGAATGTTTTGTGATTGATAGTGATTTGTAACACCAGTCGCAACAATGTTCTTAAGAGTGTTCTTCAAAGATGCAGGGAACACACACATTCTAACATATTGCCCATCAGCACTGTAGGAATTTGTATGCACTGGACTGAAATCTCATTTTTTGTCAATTTGGAATGGTGTTCACTTTATATTAAAGATCTTGTATAGAACTGGCAAGTAAACCATTTATTCCTCTACTTAGTCTTTTTCTTCTTAAAAAGACATGCTAAGCTATGTTGGGGATTATACCAGTGCTACTGCAAGAAAAGTGTTTCAGAGAAATGGTAGCCACATTTTAGGTATGCAAGAGTGACAGTTGAAGTTACAAATAGAGTGACCCCCATGAATCTAAATCCAGCTAAACCGTTGACTTTGGCTTGAACGGGATTTGGGCCAACTAAATGTCCTGGAAATAATTGTAAACTCTGTGTTCCAAGTTGTTGCCTGATTCATTCCGTTTAACAGCCAAATCCAAGGCTCATTTTTCACTTGAACAGAATATAACTGAATCATCATCGTGATTGAATCCATAACTCTGTTCCCAAATCCAAAGTGAGTTTATACTAATCCTTTTGTAGCTCAAGCAGAATATAATGGATTAGCAATTAGCAACTACCCATAGGTGGCTGGGGAGCTTAAACAATTGGCTGATTAGCAAACATTAAAAATGTACCTCAGCAAGTATATTGTAAGTACAAATATTTGGTATTGTGAACATACTAATTTGTACTCCATCTGCTTTGCAGAGTATTGCTAGCAAATCAGAACTGCATTGAAAATAGTTTGTTAAAGTAGAAAAAAAATACCAAAAACTATGGTGGGGAAAAAAAAATCATGAGAGGAGATGTGGTAAATCAAAGGGAGGCAATGAGGTCTTACATCAGGGTAGCAATTAGGCGTAATGATAACTGAAGGGTGTCAGACGGGGACAGTGTACAAACTTAAAATTGCATAAGAATACAATTTCACAAACAGTAAAAAGACAGAATTAAGGGCTTTATAACTGAATGCAGGCAATATTATACCATAATGGATAAATTGTTAGCGTTATGAAGGTGTAAACCAGCAACATAGAAAAGATTTATCCCATGCAGTAATCTGAGAAAATTCGAGAGGCCAAGAACTATTTAAAGTAAAAATAAACAACTTTATTTCTTAACGAATAACAGAGAATAATTAACTGACAACTATTTACAACTCCTTCTTCTAACCTATCTTTTACTTTCCCTTCTATAATACTAGTCTGATAAAACCCCAATTATGATCTACCAAAAATTCAAATTTTCAAAACCAGCCAGATGTTGAATCTTCTCATATACCTTCCTTGGTTGTCTTTTCTTCTTAGGGATTTCTGTTTCACAGGTTACTGATCGATAAAGGTATCTTTAAGAGAGCTATTTTTTTCCGGGCAGTCTGCAGATGCTGGTGGCTTGGCAGTTTTCCTTTCAGCTTTGCCCGGTCTTATACCCCCAAAACATCAGATTGTGCTTTTAAGATTGTCAATATACTAAATTCAAACTGGATTGGAGTTTGGTATTTTTCAGGGTATAATTGAAACTGATTGGCCAAATTTGAATTTGTTCTGTCGTCTCCAGGCAACCGGTTAATCTAGTTGATCAACCAAAAGGTTATATTATATCTTGTTCAGAACATTTGGTGCTGTATCAGATAGTTCTGCTAGCTTTTAATGCTGTTAAAGGTACAGTAACCCTTACACCTTCATAACACTAGCACAGATAGATATAAATATATATGACCTGATAGACATTACAGAGGTATGATTACAGACTCTCCAAGGTTGGGGCCTAAATATTGAAGTGTATTGACCTTTCAGAAAAAAGCAAGCTAGAAAATGCAGTAGGTATCTCTGTTAATTAAGTTAATTAAGTAAACAGAGATGACCTTAGCTCAAAACAGCAAGATGTAGAATCACTTGGAGTAAAGATTAAAAAATAAGAAAGGTAGGGGATTACTTATGGGAATTGTCTTAGGCTTATCTATCAGTCATTACTCTGTCAGAAGGAATATACAGGAAGAAATAAATGGGTGGTATAAGACAAGGATTCCAATAACTGATCGAAGGAGTCGCAGAGGATCCACAGCCTGAAAAATGAGGAACAAACCCATCGGTCCAACTTGCCCATGTCGACCAAATTTCCTAAATTTCCCATTTGTCTGCATGTGTTAGTTGCGTGCATGGAACAGTTCCTTAGACGAGAGTTTTCTGGAACCCACAAGGGAACAGGCTATTCTCGAGCTGGTGGTGAACAATGAGAAATGATTAATCAGTAGCTTCATGATGAAGGAGTTTCTAGATGACAGCAATTGGAACGTGATAGAATTTCATGTTCAGTTTAAAGGGAAGAAGTGTGAATCAAAGATTAGTGCTTTAAGCTTGAATAAAGGTAATAGTAAGGATATGAAGGCAAAGCTAACAAAAGTGAACTGGAAATGAGTTTAAAGGTTAGGACAGTCAAGGTGCAGTTGCACAATAGTGTTAACAGATAGTCACTCAGCAAATATGTATCCAAATGAGAAATAAAGTCTCTGATATTTCTTCCATCTGCAGCTAAGTAAAGGACTTAAGAATAGGATCAAACTGAAAGAGATGTGATGGAAATCTGCAAAGATTACTGAGTGGTAGTTAGTAGGTTGCTCAGATTCTAAGCATCTGCAACAACCATTTAAAGAAAAGTAGGACAGTGCAGAGTTTGAGTGTAAAGTAGCTAATCATTTGGAAATAAATGGTAGGAGTTTCTACATATCCTAAAATTGGACAAGAATCCTTAAAGGCTGTTTGCAAGAAATATCCCAATTTGATCAAGTACGTGACTTCTACCTTTTGAAATTTTCTATGGAATCTACTTCCATCACTGTTCCAGAGGAAAAGAACTTTGTGTAAAATAATTTCCTCTCTAGTCTTTCTTGCCTTTTTTTAAAGACAATATATCATAGAGCTATAGAGATGTAAATCACCCAAAACAGACCTAACTTGTCCATGCCGACCAGATATCCCAACCCAATCTAGTCCACCTGCCAGCACCCGGCCCATATCCTTTCTATTCATATACCCATCCAGATGCCTTTTAAATGTTGCAGTTGTACTAGCCTCCACCACTTCCTCTGGCCAGTCATTCCATACACATACCACCCTCTGTGTGAAAAAGTTGCCCCTTAGGTGTATTTTATAGCTTTCCCCTCTCACCCTAAACCCATGCCCTCTAGTTCTGGACTCCCCACCTCAGGAAAGAAACTTTGTCTATTTATCCTATCCATGGCCCTCATGATTTTATAAACCTCTACAGTCCTAGCCTATTCAACTTTTCCCAATAGCTAAAATCCTCCAACCCTGGCAACATCCTTGTAAATCTTTTCTGAACCCCTTCAAATTTCACAACATCCTTCCATTAGGAAGGAGACCAGAATTGCATGCAATATTCCAAAAGTGGCCTTACAATGTCCTGTACAGCTGTAACATAACCTCCCAACTCCTGTACTCAATACTCTGACTAATAAAGGAAAGCATACCAAATGCCTTCTTCACTAACCTATCTACCTGTAACTCCCTTCCTACATACACTATCAAATCCTCACAATTTTTCAAACCTTATTTAAGTTTCTCCCTAACCTTCTGTGCTTTAAGAAGAAAAAAACTCTTAAAGCTTTCCACAAGACAGTTTGTGGTGCCGCCTACTCACTAGCCCGGGAACCTCCCCACCAGCATCGGACTGATCACGTCCAGACCTATGGGCCAGTAAAGGAGTTTGCCCTTGAGTTATTGTGCCTGGACACCCTGGCTGAAAGGTATTCCTTGATTTGCTACCACCAGGACAAGTTTCCTGGCTTTGTATCTTTGGTAAGTGGAAAGGTACATCAGCAGTGGCATGAATCTGATTTATCTGGGTGAGGAAGCAAAATGCAAAAAGGAAATGCAAGGCAGGGCTGCTGTGAGCACTCAGGTAGGCGGAGTGTGAATGAACGGTATGACAGTATGTCAAGTACCCAGAGGTGTAGCCTCATCACCCAAATGCTGGATGCATGTTCTTCAGCCCATAGTGTGCTTGCAGCAACATTGTTTAAACAGTTACTAATGCAGTCCAAGGTGCAAATTGAAGTGCAGAAGTATCCTTTAAATGGATTGGAGGTATACATGAGGATTCTCAGAGATGACATCTGTGATTCATCGTGGTAAACCTCATCAACACCCTCTCAAGGCCTTGGCAACCTCTTTAAAGTATGGTGCCTAGAATTGTACTTATATTCCAGCTGAGGCCAAGCCAGTGATATGTAAAGATTTGATTTTGATTTCTTGTACTCAATGTCCTTACTCACAATGCCAAGTATCTTGTACATTCTCAACATCATAAACTCACCTACTTGCTTCAAGGATGTTGAGAATATCATTAAGAACATTACCTCCTCAACAACATTACTTCAAAGAATTTAATAGGGTTCGGTAGTTAATATGTTTATCCATCCCATTTTGAACAGTGTGTGAATATTTTCATTCCTCTATTTCTGACACCACTCTCATGTCCAAAGAGGATTAAAAGATATCAGAGTTTTTGTTCCCTCAGTAACCGAGGATACTCATTACCAGGACTGGATTAATTATTACCTTTAGCGTGATTGTAACTTTGTTTACAATCTGCCTTTCAACTGTTTCACTCTGATGTCACTACAAATTTATCTATTATTTTATGTGCTTGTGTCTTGTTTAATAAGATTGATTTGGCACCTTAGCAAGTGTCTTGTGGAAATCCATGTATAACGCATCAAGAGATTCCCCTTCACCCAACCTATTTACTACATCCTCAAAAAAAACCTTTAATGTGATTAAATATGATTTCGCCCTCAGAAATCCACAAACACTGAAAATTGAAGAGTCAAAAGATCTTTCACACATTGAATTCCTTTTATTCTGAAGACTTGCATTCATTCTCTTAATTCTTTAATTGAACCTGAACACAATCTGAAAGAGGCATTTGCTTCGTATTCTCTAGAAGAGAAAGCTACGTAAACTTATCAAACTCTACAGTTCCATACATCATTGCTTTGTGATTTTAGTTTCCCACTCATTAACCTTAAAATGCATTGAAATCAAGGAACAGTCTGAGCATGGATATCCCAGTTTTCATCAAGTATAAAATATCCGTAGTATCATTTCTATATGTTCTGTTGCTATGATATGCAAGATAATGGAAAAAACAGCATTAAATCTGATACCTTCCAAAAAACTATATACTGGTCAGTCAATTCCTACGTGATTCTGCTTAAAGACAGCATTGTGCCTATATAGTTCGCGTTATACTGATAAAATAGCCTCACGGTGGCTCAGTGGTTAGCACTGCTGCCTCACAGCACCTGGGACCCGGGTTCAATTCCAGACTCTGGTGACTGTGTGGGGTTTGCACGTTCTCCCCATGTTTGCATGGGTTTCCTCTGGGTGCTCAGCTTCCTCCGGCAATCACAGATGTGCAGGTTAGGCGGATTGGCCATGCTAAATTGCCCTTGGTGTTCAGGGATGTGTAGGTTAGTTGCATTAATCAGGGTAAATGCAGGGGACTGGGTCTGGTGGATTACTGTTCAGGGGAGTCAATGTTGACTTGTTGGGCCAAATGGCCTGTTTCCACACTGTATGGGTTCTCTGAATAGAAATACAAGATGATAAAACCTGTCCCCGAGCTTTAATTCTCGAAATTTAAGTTTGATTCCAGCAAATCTGCATTGTACTCCTCGCAAGGCTAATTTGTCCTTACTGAAGGGCAGGGCCGAAACGTGAATGCAGTACTCCACATGCAGTTCCACCAAGGCTCTAAAACACTAAAGCACAACTTCATTCCCTTTGTATTCCAGCCCTCTTGAGATTAATGACAACTATGTTTTTTGTCTTGGCCTGAAGTGTAGAATAGTCAAAGGCAAGGAATGGAAATAGGATTAATTATTCTATTGGAATTGGTTCTGTCATTTAACCACATGAGTTATTTGAAAATGAGTGACAAAAATCATTAGTAAGTATATAAAAGCCTTTATCCAACACTTCACTCCGCAATTGTTGATGACGAGTCGTGACAAAGAATGCATTCAGCATAATGTTCTATGGTTGAGTAGGGATTTTCTGAGCTCTCAACATTTCTGTTACCAGCACTAGTTCTAATATTATTAATAGTATGTGGTTCAAGCACAAATTAAACAGTATTAAATGCCAAGGAAAGAATGATTTCTGTGCACTTATTTTCCATCTATTTCACTAACCGAATAATATATCAAAACTTATTGAAATTTCAACTGTGGTAGGCAAGATCGAGTGAAATCTAGAAATCTCTTGCACTGAACTACTTAATCCAAGAAACTCAAACCTGTTAATTGTGATGCTGCCCCATTACAAATGGTGAGAGACACTGGCATGTACTAATATTAGGGAAGATTGCAAGGATTTTTTTAGATTTATAAAGGGCAAAAAAAGAGAGGTGAAAGTTGACATTAGCCTGCTGGAACATTATGCTGGAGAACTGGTACAGATAGATGATCCTTTATCCGAAATGCTCGGGACCAGCTAATTTTTGGAATTCTGAATTTTTCGGTTTTCAGAATAAATGACTGTTTAATGGTGAAATTTTTAAAAATCTAACCGGATGAGCAAACTTCTAAGTAAGAACCAGGAAGGGTGGTGCTTGGCCCCCATCATGTTGTATATGAGTGACAAGCATTGAGTGGGTGTCGACTGGGTTAACTTTGCACGCCAAACAACCTTGTTAATGAGAAAAAGCTTCACAAAAAAACCTTTGGATTTCAGAGCTTTTCGGTTTTTGGATGTTCGGATAAAAGATCTTCTATCTGTAATGGGGAACAAAGATACAGAGGAACTGAATGAGTCCTTTGCTTCAGTCTTCATGGTAGAAGACATGAAGTAATATCACAAAAATTCCAGAAAATTGAAGGGGAGGGGGCAGTAATGAGTACAGTGACCATCACCAAGGAGGAGAAGCTGCTCGAAAAACTGGAAGGTCTAGACGTGGACAAATCACCTGCACCAGATGGGCTACACCCTAGAGTTCTGAAGGAGATAGCTGAAGAGATGGTGTAGGCTATAGTAGCTATGGTAGCATTGCTAATGTAACCCCCATGATTAAGAAGGGAGTAAGGCAAAAGACAGGAAATTTTAGGCCAATTAGCCTGACCTCAGTCATTGGTTAGATTTTGGAGTTCGTTGGTGAAAGATGACATTTCTGAATACTTGGATGTGTATGGTAAAATAGGGCAAAGTCAGCATGATTTCATCATAGAACATAGAACATAGAAAAATACAGCACAGTACAGGCCCTTCAGCCCTCGATGTTGCGCCGTCCAAATCCTACCTAACCTACACTAGCCCAATAACTTCCATATGCCTATCCAATGCCTGCTTAAATGACCATAAAGAGGGAGAGTTCACCACTGCTACTGGCAGGGCGTTCCATGAACTCACAACCCGCTGCGTAAAGAATCTACCCCTAACATCTGTCCTATACCTACCACCCCTTAATTTAAAGCTGTGTCCCCTAGTAACAGCTGACTCCATTAGCGGTAAAAGGTTCTCAGTGTCTACCCTATCTAAACTCCTAATCATCTTATACACCTCTATCAGATCTTCCCTAAACCTTCTTTTCTCCAATGAGAACAGGCCCAAGTGCCTCAGCCTTTCCTCATACGATCTTCCTACCATGCCAGGCAACATCCTGGTAAACCTCCTCTGCACTCGTTCCAATGCCTCCACATCCTTCCTATAGTATGGCGACCAAAACTGCACAAAATACTCCAGATGAGGCCGCACCAGAGTCTTATACAACTGCAACATGACCTCAGGACTCCGGAACTCAATTCCTCTACCAATAAAGCCCAGTACACCATATGCCTTCCTCACAGTACTATTTACCTGGGTGGCAACTTTCAGAGATCTGTGTACATGGACACCAAGATCCCTCTGCTCATCCACACTACCAAGTAGCCTACCATTAGCCCAGTAATCCATCTTCTTGTTACTCCTACCAAAGTGAATGACTTCACACTTAGCTACATTGAATTCCATCTGCCACCTTTCTGCCCAGATCTGCAACCTATCTATATCCCGCTGTAACCTGCCACATCCTTCTTCACTGTCCACAACTCCACCGACCTTTGTGTCATCCGCAAACTTGCTCACCCAGCTTTCAAGCCCCTCCTCTAGATCATTTATAAAGATGACAAACAGCAACGGTCCCAAAACAGATCCCTGTGGTACACCGCTAGTAACTGCACTCCAAGATGAACCTAGTCCATCAACTACTACCCTCTGTCTCCTTCCAGCCAGCCAATTCCTAATCCAAACCTCTAATGCACCCTCAATGCCATACCTCTGTAGTTTTTGCATTAGCCTACCATGGGGTACCTTATCGAACGCCTTGCTAAAATCCATATACACCACATCTACTGCTTTACCCTCATCCACCTCCTTAGTCACCTTCTCAAAGAACTCAATAAGGTTTGTGAGGCACGACCTGCCCTTCACAAAACCATGCTGACTATCCTTGATCACATTATTCCTATCCAGATGTTCATAAATCTTATCCCTTACAATTCTCTCTAAGACTTTGCCCACAACAGAAGTGAGACTCACTGGCCTATAGTTACTCGGGCTGTCCCTACTCCCCTTCTTGAACAAGGGGACCACGTTTGCTATCCTCCAGTCTTCTGGTACTATTCCCGTTGACAATGACGACATAAAAATCAAGGCCAATGGCTCTGCTATCTCCTCCCTAGCTTCCCAGAGGATCCTAGGGTAAATGCCATCAGGCCCAGGAGACTTATCTATTTTCATCCTTTCCAGTACTCCCAAAACCTCCTCCCTACATACTTCAAGGCCATCCATTCTAATCACTTGTGACTCAATATTCACACCAGCAACAGAGTCCCGTTCCTGAGTGAATACTGACGAAAAGTATTGATTTAGTGTCTCACCAATCTCCTCCGCCTCCACGCACAACTTCCCACTACTATCCTTGACTGGACCGATACCTACCCTAGTCATCCTTTTGTTCCTGACATACCTCTAGAAAGCCTTTGGGTTTTCCCTAATCCTACCAACTAAGGACTTTTCATGTCCCCTTTTCGCTGCTCTTAGCTCTCTCTTCAGATCCTTCCTGGCTACCTTATAACTCTCAATCGCCCCAACTGAACCTTCACGCCTCATCTTTACATAGGCCGCCCTCTTCCCTTTCACAAGGGATTCCAATTCCCTATTAAACCACGGCTCCCTCACAAGACCCTTTACTCCCTGCCTGACTGGTACATACTTATCAAGGACACTCAATAGGTGTTCCTTGAACAATCTCCACATATCATTAGTGTTCTTCTCCTGAAGCCTGTTTCTCCAATCCACGCATCCTAAGTCATGCCTCACCGCATCATAATTTCCCTGCCCCCAGCTATAGCTCTTGCCCTGCAGTGCACACTTATCCCTCTCCATCACTAAAGTAAAAGTCACCGAGTTGTGGTCACTGTCCCCGAAGTGCTCACCTACCTCCAAGTCTAACACCTGGCCCGGTTCATTACCTAGAACCAAATCCAGTATAGCCTCACCTCTTGTTGGCCTGTCTACATATTGTGTCAGGAAACCCTCCTGCACACATTGGACAAACACCAACCCATCTAACGAACTCGAGCTATAGCTTTCCCAGTCAATATCTGGGAAGTTAAAGTCCCCCATAACAACCACCCTGCTACTTTCACTCTTCTCCTGAATCATCCTCGCAATACTATCTTCTACTTCTCTTGGACTATTGGGAGGCCTGTAGAAAACACCTAACAGGGTGACCTCACCTTTCCTATTTCTAACCTCAGCCCAAACTACCTCATATGGCAAATCTTCCTCCATCGTCCTTTCCACCACTGTAATACTATCCTTGACAAGCAATGCCACACCTCCCCCTCTTTTACCCCCATGTCTGACCCTACTAAAACATTTAAACTCTGGAACCTGCAACAGCCATTCCTGCCCCTGTTCTACCCACGTCTCTGTAATGGCCACAACATCGAAGTCCCAGGTACAAACCCACGCTGCAAGTGGGAGGTTATGCCTGAAACATCTGTTAGAATTCTTTGAGGAGGTAACAAGCAGGATAGACCAAGGATGTTGTTTTATCTGGTCTTCCAGAAGGCCTTTGATAAGGTGCTGCACAGGAGGCTGCTGAGTAAGATAAGAACCCATGGTGTTAGAGGCAATGTACTAAGTATGGATAGAAGATTGGCTGCCTGACAGAAAGCAGAGAGTGGGGATAAAAGGGTCCTTCTCAGGATGGAAGCCTGTAACTAGTGGTGTTTGGCAAGGGTCAGTGTTGGGACCACAACTTTTCACTTTATACATTAATGATGTGGATGAAGGAACTGACAGCATTCTGGCTAAGTTTGAAGGTAATACAAAGATAGGTGGAGGGACAGCTAGTTTTGAGGAGACAGGCAGGCTGTAGAAAGATTTAGACAGGTTAGGAGAGTGGGCAAAGAAGTGGCAGATGAAGTACAATGTGGGAAAGTGTGAGGTCTTGCACTTTGGTAGAAAGAATAGATGCATGGACTATTTTCTAAATGGGGAGAAAATTCAGAAATCTGTAGTACAAAGGGATTTAGGAGTCCAAGTCCTGATTCTCTTAATGTAAACATGCAGGTTGAATCCGTAATTAGGAAGGCAAATACAATGTCAGTCAACTTCAGAGGACTAGAATATAGAAGCACAGATGAATTTTGAGGCTGTATAAGTCTCTATTCAGACCATATTTTGAGTATTGTGAGCAATTTTGGGCCCCATACCTCAAAGGATGTATTGATCCCTCGAGCGGGTACAGAGGAGATTCATGAGAATGATGCTAGGAATGAAAGGCTTAAGATATGAGGAACATTTGAGAACTCTGGGGCTATACTCAATGGAGCTTAGAAGGATGAGAGGCAATATGATTGAAGCTTACAGAATATAGAACGGCCTGGACAGAGTGGATGTTGGTGAAATATTTTCGTTGGCAGAAGAGATGAGGACTCGAGGACCAGCCTTAGAGTAAAGGGAAGACCCTTTAGAATGGAGATAAAGAGAAACTTCTTCAGCCAGAGATTGGTGAATCTGTGAAATTCATTGCCACAGAAGCCTGTGGAGGCCAGGTCATTGAGTAAATTGAAGACAGAGATAGATAAATTCTTGATTGCCAAAGAGATCAAAGGTTACAGGGAGAAAGCAGGAATATAGAGTTGAAAACCTATCAGTCATGATTGAATGGTGGAGCAGACCCGATGGGCCGAATGGCCTAATTTCTTCTCCTATGGTCTTGCTGTTTAATGAATGATAAACATATCAGTTGCTTAAATCAGTGCCATTTTTTTAAAAGAGTTGCAAGAGTAGAATCTGGTCAAGTGGTTCATATAACGTCCTAAAGCATGAAAGAAGTTCAAGTGGTTTCGAAGCATTTCCAAACATCCAACTTCATAAGCAATTGAAAAACCCAAAAAGTTTGGAAGCACTTTCAGAACGAATTTGGAGTAAATTCCCATTGACGTGTTATTTGCAATAAAGTTATACAGTTTATCACTGTTCACTGAACAGATTTGAAGTTTATTATTTCAAATAGAGCTGAACCGCTGCCAGTTAATTACATTCCATTGAGTCAGGGTATCACATGATAAGTTAGTCTTCAGAAGTAGTAAAGGATTTTATTGCTTGACTGGCAGAACAGTATTACAGACTGTTGCTGGACAATCTGTATTGCCATATAAAGAACTGCAACTACAACTATGGGTGAAAGCTTATAGAAGTGCTTTTAGAATAGGATGAGAGGTCAGGCAAAGCCTCTCTTGCCATCAGAATCTTCATGTTCCACATTTTAATGCTTTTCACAAGTAGTGTAGTGAGTTTCTCGCTAGGCAGTGGTGAATTGCCAATTCAAGGGGAATTATTGCTTGTGAAACACCTTGTTAACAGCCCAGCTTACCTTTTTAGTACTCAGCACCCTATCTCACCAAAGAAGCTGGGTTTTTGGGACCCTTGACATTGAATTCAGCATGGATAGCTAGTGAATTCAGGCTTGCTGTATGACCCAAAGGGCCTCCATCATCTCAGAGAATGCTCCATAGGCACCAGCTACACGTACCCCATGTCCATAGACAGTAGCGTCCAATATATTACCAGCCTTAACGAATCACTGCGACACATTTCTGATTCAGTTACAAGATACTTCTGCACTTCAGTGTTGCACCTTGGGCTGGGCCAGTGACTGTCATTGTAATGCTGCGTCAAGGTGTGCTCGGGGACATATGCCCAACCCATGGATTGGACCAGACTGCATTTCGAGGTTCTTTGCTTGCTGTAACAACCCGCACTCACTCTGAGCCTATCTGGATACTTATAACATCCCTGTCTTGCCTTACCTTGCCTTTTTGTACTTTGCCCCATCAGCCAGAGATACCAGGTTCATATTAGTGCTGTTGTGCTTTGCCAACTGGCATAGACACAAAGCCAAGAAGCTTGCTCTGGTTGTCAGCAGGCCTCAGCCAAGTGAAGTGTATAGCCTTCACTCAGGATCCCGGCACAGCCAATGTAAGGAACGGAGAGCAGAACGTCACCCCGGCAAGTGAATGGATAGTGCAGAGGGCATTCAGGGTTGGAGATGTGGAGTAGTTGGAGTCAGTGAGAGCATGTGAGAGAAAATGTTGCAGGCAATATTGAGAGTGATAGAGAATGAGCCCTGGTCAGAGTTGGGTACAGTACATTTCCATGTCCTTGACTATAAAACAGGGCAATGATTTCCCCCTCTCTGCCACATCCAGGACAAATATCAGCTCTAGACTAGAGTGCTTGTCTGGATACATGCCAGTACAGGAGGTCCCGGTGAGTTCCAGGATACCTGCTGAGTAGTGAGTTATTCCTGGAACACGCATGGTAAGTTGGGGCTGGAATCAGACCTAGGAACTCAATAAGGGCAGGGTAGGCTGTTAATGAGGCCAGTTTGGTAAGTGAGAAAATCCACTAGGCCCCACGGCAAAACCCCTTCAAAAGAAAATTTGATGCAACTCAGACTTAGCCAAAAATGTAAGAATTTGCTTTTTCTTTAGAATTAGAATTGAAATTGATCTTATTTTATAATATGCTTTATCTGTTCCTTCAAATTATTTCAGTCATTCTTGAGATGTGGATGTTTTGGCAAACCACATTTATTGCCCAAATCTGGCTGCAATTGAGTGGTGAGCTGCCTTCCTGAACTGGTGCTGTCTGTGTGGTGTATGTTAGCATTATTAGCTCAGGACTGTTAGGATTTTGATCCATGACCTCCTTGACCTTCTATATAGTGGAGATTGTGTTTTTGTGAAGCCTTGATAAGTTGTTGCAATGTATCTTGCGTATGGTACATACTACCATATTGTGTTGTGATGGAAGGAATTAATATTTAAGATGTTGAGTGGAGTGCCAAGTAAACCGATTGTTTGGTCCTGAGTAGCGTTTGGCGTCCAGAATAATTTTGGAGCTACAGTCAGGCAGGCAAATATAAGAGATTCCATCAAATTCTTACTTTAGCCTTGTAAATAGTCAAAAGCCTTAGGGGAAAACAGGAGATGAGTCACTTAGCACCAAACACCCAGTCTCTGTTCTGCTCTTGTAGTCACAGTAATTATATGGCTGATCCAGTAACATTTTTAGTCAAGAGTTAACTTTCAAGAATGTTGATTGGTGTGGAATACGGTAATACTGTCAAGACTATAGCTGATTAGATTTTCTCTGATTGGAGGTGCTGACGGTGGCCAGGCATCTCCCTTTGGTTATGTCCCACAGTACTGCCATATCTTGTGGTTCTGTCCTTCCTGTAGACACATCACTGTCTTATGATGAAAAATACTGGGATATTGTCTGTTACATATGTTTGCGTGTGTGACTGTATCAGGATTTTGCTTCAGTAGTTTGTAGGAAAGGCTGTCCTAATTTTGGTATGTTTCCACATGTTAATGATGAGCACTTTGCAGGGTTGACTATGTGTGCATTTGTCACATCCACTGATGAGTCACATAATTTGGAACTAGTCTTTTCATTGCAGTTTGATACTATTTAGTGGCTCAAGAGTACAATTTCTCAATTTGCCCCCTCATCCAGACAAACCTGGCTCATATTAGTACATAGACTGTCCTGAAAAAGGGTCCCTGGACTCAACACCATCTCAGCTTTCTGTCCACAGATGCTGCCAGATCACCTAAGTTTGTCCAGCAGTTTCTTTAGAACTTAGGGCAGTATCGCACAAGAAGAGGCCCTTCAACTCTTGATGTTGTGCTGAATGTGATGCCAAGTTAAACCAATCCCTTCGCCTGCCCATGGTCCATAACCCTCCATTCCTTGCTTATTCATGTGCTTACCTTAAACACCCGTATTGTATCTCATTTTAATACTGCCGCTATGCCACTTGGTATAGACACAAAGCGAGGAAGCTTGCCATGCTTGTCAGCAGTCTCAACCCAGCCAATGGGAATAGCCTGCTGTCAGAGGATGTGAACACAGTAACTCAAGGGCAGCTTCTGAAACCAGTCCAAAGTTGGTAGGGATGAGAGAGGAGAACATTCAATGAGACCTGGGTGTCCTTGTACACTGAAAGTAAGAATGCATGTGCTGCAGGTGGTAAAGAAGGCTGACTGTATGTTGGCCTTTGTAGCAAGAGGATTTGAGTATAGCAACAAGCATACTTTGCTGAAAGTATACAGGGCATCGGTAAGGCCACACTTGGGATATTCTGGCCAGTTTTCGTGTTCTTATCTGAGCAAGAATTAATTTTTCTTTAGAGGGAGTGCAGCAAAGGTCTACCAGATGGGTTCCTGAGATGGTAGGACTGAGGTATGAGGAGAAATTGAGTCTGTTAAGATTGTCTTGCCTGAAGTTTGAAGAATGAGGGATATCTCACAAATGTATAAAATTCCAACAGGGCTAGACAGGTTTGAATTCAGGAAGGATGTTCCTGATAATGGAGGAGTGAAAAGCCAGTAGTCACTTTTAAGGGAAAAGAGTAAACCTTTTAGGACTGAGATGAGGAGAAATTTCTTCCCCCAAAGATTAGTGAGCCTGTGGTTGAGGCCAAAACATTGTGTTTTCGAGAAGGAGAGAAGGAGATAGATGCAACTCTTCTGGCTGAAAGGACCAAAGAATTTGGGAGGGAGGGAGGGATTACAGTATTAAGTTTGATGATCAACAATGATCATATTGAATGGCAGAGTAGGCTCAAGGGTTCAAATGGCCTGCTCTTGATACTAAAGCAGGAATTACTGGATAAGCTCAGCGGGTCTGGCAGTATATGTGGAGAGAAATCAGAGTTAACGTTTCGGGTTGGGTGACCCTTCGTCAGATCTGATACATTAACTCTACTTACTGTCCACAAATGTTGCTGGTCCCGCTGAGCTTATCCAGCAATTTCTGTTTTTATTTCGGATTTGCAGCAACCACAGTTCTTTCAGTTTCTACTCTTGATACTATCTTTTGTGTGTCGTAGCCTTCATTGCTGCTTATGAGGGAAGAGGACCAGTAGGGTCTTTAGGACCATGGCTACAAAAGCAAGGGTTTCCCCCTGTCTGCCAAGTCTAGGGCAAATGTCCAGAATAATGCAGGGCAGCTCCTAAGTGAAAGTGTTTTTCTGGGTGCCCAGTGGGCTTTTTAAGTATTGAGCTGGCACCAGGGATGTGAGTCAATTCCCAGGAACTCCAGTGAGTGGCTAGTTGTTCTGAGAAGAGCTCAAGTAAGATAGAGTGGAAATGGGGCTCAAACGGCAAATAAAGTGGAAGTTTGGCCAGATACAAACCCACCCCCCATCACATTGAGAATTACGACACCAAACTCTGTGACTGTCACTTAGCAAACGAATGGCAAGATTCCATCCATAGGCATGATTTTAATTCATTCAAAACTCTAACTTGGACAAAATTAAACTTGGTCCTCATGTCTCTGGATCACATTTCTAGGCCTCTGGATGCTCTTCAGCCATCTAACTGCAATACTTTGGAGCTAATTCTCTTAGGTCCAGTGTTATACAAATATGTATTTTTTTAAATACTCACATTTCATTGGATATAGCACACAGAGTATTGGTCTATGTGAATTTTACTGTGAGAAGCACTGAATTTTAGAATTGTATTGAAAAGTGATAGTGTTTTAACAGGTTGGTATAAATAAGCATCTCAGTTTATTCTGGCTGACCCTAAGTATTTCAGAAAATAAATCCATACTTCAGCCTGAAGCAAACATAGCTTTCTGTCCAGTTGATTAAAATAATGTATCATCTCCAGTCATGGACAGGTGGATTGATACTTAAACTGGATTGGACAAGAAGAAGTTTTTCATATTTCCTGCCCTCACTCTTCACTATGTCAGTTGACTCTCTCAGTCGTGCACTGGGTTATGTTGGACAGACTTCAAAACATTATCATTGCTAATGTAAAACATTAAGAATGCAATTTGTAAGCAGAAATCATATTATTTTCTAACATAGAATAAGCAAATATATTACCTGCACATTGCAAAGTGATTTTCATTTAATTAAACAGAAATAAAAGTCTATTCTTTTGTGTGCAAAGCCCTTGTTATTGAAATGCATTTTTGTTTTGTCTGCCAGCTCATCCTTCCAGAGGCCATGAAGTTGCTGCCAGTCTATATGAACTGTCTCTTAAAGAGTTATGTCTTACTGGGGAGTTCTGACCTTCCTACAGATGAACGAGCTTTCCAACGACTATTGGTCACATCTATGGATGTGGTCAGCACGCAATCCTTTTTCTATCCACGGCTTTTACCTATCGTAAGTGAAGAAGTGCTGTTTTAACAGTTGGGGGGTTTTACATATGATTTGGGTGGTGCTTCTCTGTCCTCCGCCAGGGAGTCCCTCTGCACAAAGTACACACTATAATACACTTCTAGTTTTACTTTTGTCTGCCTTCCACTGGGAACTGAGTGATCCTTAAATGTACACTGAGTGATTCCTTCCCTTATGAAGGCTTTAAAAAACCAATTTAGATTTAGCTGCACATTGAAGCCAGACAAATATGACACCGCTGTTATGATGTTAGATTTACAATAATTAACTAAGCCTGTTTATTTTATGATTAGAAATGATAAAGAAATGCCAGATCTTATTAAATTGTTGCCAGGTTTCCCCAGCAAATATCAAGATCAAATCAGTTTTAAACTACAATAGTAATTTTCATTCTAGGAGGTTTTGAAGAAAACCAGAAGAATTAGATCATAAAGATTACTTGCAGTGTGGAAACAGGCCCTTCGGCCCAACAAGTCCACACCGACCCGCCAAAGCGCAACCCACCCATGCCCCTATTACCTAACACTACGGACAATTTAGCATGGCCAATTCACCTGACCTGCACATCTTTGGACTGTGGGAGGAAACCGGAGCACCCGGAGGAAACCCACGCAGACACGGGGAGAATGTGCAAACTCCACACAGTCAGTTGCCTGAGTCGGGAATTGAACCCAGGTCTCTGGCGCTGTGAGGCAGCAGTGCTAACCACTGTGCTACCGTGCCGCCCCTCAATAATTAGCTCTATTTCGTTTCCAACACACTCCAAAGTCAAATTAATGCTTTATAAGAAGTAATCAATTCATAGAGGAATCACAAATGCTGGTGAGTTTTTAACTATCAGTTACAGTTTTCCTGTATGAATTACATCTGTATTGAAGTTTCTGTTCTATCTCATATGCTGCAAGCAATGAAAAGCCTCAAGATAATATATAGGCATTGGATGAGGAGGAATGCAGCTTATTAAGAATGATGCCTGAGCTAAAAGAAATGTTATGAAGGCAGGTTACATAGACGGAGTTTGTATTCCCCTGAGTTAAGAATGCTAAAAGATGATCAAGGTAGGGTGATTAAGATGATTCCAACAGTTCACAGGTCATCAGATGATTAGAGTGAAACAAGTGAAAAGATTCAGAATTAGTAGACAGAAATTTAAAGTCATTGGTAAAAGATACCATGGCAATATGAGGATGAATATTTTTAGGCATTGTGTGGTTAGAATCCAGAATCCAATAGCCGAGTTGTGGAGGCAATTTGAATCATGGCTTTGAAAAGAAAAGTGGATCATTATCTGAAGAGGATAGCAACAGGGAAAAGGTGAATGAGTGGCACAAGGTAAATTGTTCTTGAAGAGAACCAGCACACGGATACAATGGGCCAAATGGCTTCCTTCTGTGCTATAATCTTCTATAATTGTATAAACTACTTCACCTGGTAAGGAAGACCAAAACAGAGGATGTAATCTTTTAAATGAAAGTTAGCTTCCTCAGGGTGCTGATATCAGGAAACACTTAGGGCAATGGAAATCTGGACATCTGTCTCTTGAAAATTTTGAAGATGAAATTAATGGAATTTTTGTTAGATAAGATACAGATTAGCATTAACCTAATTGAGTGATCGAACAGTTTGAGAGGTTGAATGGTCTATTCCTGTTCCTATGTTCTCTAATGCTCACCAGCTAACTATTGACTCAGCTGAAAACTTCTTTGTTTTTAAACAGCACAAGATGAATGTAAATAGTGAGGAGTTTCCTGCTGCTGTCCGTTGCTCAGAGGAACGTTTAGCTGATGGAGGAATCTTTTTGTTGGAAAACGGGATAAATATGTTCCTGTGGCTGGGACTGAACTCTCAACCTGAGCTGATCCAAGGCATCTTCAATGTACCATCCTTTGCACATATCAACACAGACCTTGTAAGTTATGCATGAAAACTACTTTACATTTGACTTGAAATTGCTAAAAGTAATCTTGTTTCCCTCCCCCATTTACCAATCTAATTGTATTTTGCAGGCGAGAGGATTAGAAGAGCTTGGCTTGAGAAATCCAATGAATTGATTTTGTAGGAATTGACCAAAATGTTTGCAATTGCTGATTAAGATATAGTATCATTCAAACAGAATTTTCTCAGAGTTGCTCATGCCCCACTTCAAAACTCCCACAAGATATGTGGTAGAAACCATAGTTATTTGCAGAAACATGATTTACTGATACACTCTGCAACCACTTGGAGAGTGCTGGCAGTTACGAATAATGCCCTAATAACCACGTGTTTACTGATATTAATTGAGGAATAAATATTGGGCAGTGTGCTGAGGAAAGCTACTTGTTTTTCTTAGAATGGTGCTGCAGGGTCTTTATATCCACCTAGACGTAGGCAAGAACTCAGTTTAACTGTTCATCCTTAAGATAGCACCTCTGACAGTGCTATCCAAACTGCACTACAGAACCAGCCTCAAACTTTGTCCTCAAGTCACTGAAAGAGGTCTATCTGTTGAGTCAAGAGTGGGCACGTAAATATTTTATGTAAATATTTCATATATTGACATCAAGGGCAGTATTTTTCACTTTGGATTGACGGTGGCATGATCTGGGTTGCAGGCCACGTACTGTACGGTGAACTATCACCCAAAAGTGATTTTACCCATATTGATTCATTAGCGGTCAGAGGGCACGCTCATTGTCAAATTGGAATGTCTGGCAGGCTGTCAAGGCTGAAGGGCCAGTAATAAGCACTGAAGAAGTTCAACCTGCCGTTCAGATAAGTGAAAGCTACCATTCTGAGGTATTTTCTCTGCAACATATTTAAATTTGAAAAATAAAAGTGCCATCAGCAATCAGGCCACCTCTGTCGGGGGAGACACCCAAGGTGCTTGGTAACTGGAGCCATGCAAACAGGGAGACCCTCAAAGTCTGTCTGGAGCACTAGTCTCCCAGTGTTCCACCAGGAGGCATCCTCCAGGAAACTTGCCCGCTCCCCATACCTCTGGGAGCCCAGAGGCTGACTGTAAAATTCCATTGGGCCTCTAACAATTGGCCTTGATAGGGCTTTAACTCAGTTATTCATTGATTTAGTGGTAGCCCTGTGCTCCCATTTCCAGAGAAATGAGCTAAGCTGGGATGGTGCTATCTGATACACTGGCCAGCAGGGTGAAGTTCCTGGCTCAGAGATAGGGGCACTATCACTGAACTGTAAGAGCCCTAACATAGGTTTACACTTCATATTGGAAAATTGGAATCAGTTGGAAATTATTGCCTACTTTCTCATTTTCTAAGCAAACTGTATATAAAAGTAGCAAATGACATGGCATATCACAAAACGATACACCTAATATGATCATCTGAAAATGGATGATAATCATCTGAAAATACTCTT
Source organism: Hemiscyllium ocellatum (assembly GCF_020745735.1). Taxonomy (NCBI): domain Eukaryota; kingdom Metazoa; phylum Chordata; class Chondrichthyes; order Orectolobiformes; family Hemiscylliidae; genus Hemiscyllium; species Hemiscyllium ocellatum. Next base: position 139,023,557 of record NC_083401.1, read on the forward strand.
CAACATTTTGACCAAAGTCAGAACTTGTATTTTGTTACAGACCTCATTACCTGAACTGGACAATCCATATTCAAAGAAGATTAGGTCAATCATTGCCAACATAAGAAACCAGAATCCTTATTCCATGAAGGTAAGCAGCGATATTCATTATTTCTCAGGTTTCTTTTTGAGAGGTCTTACAACAGTTCATTATTTATGCTAATTGCTGATTTAATTGTGAAGCAGAGCAGATTTGCCAGCTTATCAGTGGATAATATTAAAGAAAAAGTCCATCTGATATTCTACTGGTGTAGGCTGCACTATGTCTAGACAGCGTATGTTAATGTTCAGGGTTGTAATTATAGTCTTGAGTGTTAGGTGGTAAAACTTGCCTTCCAGGACTAGAGGGATGTATCTTTAATGAAGGAACATGGCATCCAGTGCAATCATTGGGTGCCAATTGCAATTTTACATTGTGACTAAGCATGAAAACCAGTTTTCCCACCAGGTTGAGGTTAGAAACAGATGAATTGTTCATGGTGGGTTTTGTGCCTTTTACTTTTGGGGCCTTGAGGAGCTAGAATATGCAAGATATTTGGGTCTCCCCTGAACTAGTGCTTGTCTCTTTCAAACCATATGATACCCTGAGAGCTCCCATATGTACCCAGCTGCCTGATTCTCAACAGCCAACATGTATCCCCAACCCAGTCCAACCAAGAGAACACTCCTGGGTGATTACATTCCTGTGGTCTTATTCTGCTGCAGCGGGTGGGAAATTCTCTACTTCCCAGGTTTCTTACTGGAAGCTTACTGAGAGTGAAACTCAGAACCACAAAGTAAACACCAGCAAATGTACTGCTTCCATTAGTGAAATATCTTCCAGCTCTGTGTCAATTTTAATTGACATCAATTGGCAGAAACATGTGTGATCATTTGCCTCCATTGATCTCACTCTTCTTGTCCCCATATTAACACGCTTATTTGAACAATTGATCAGAATACTCACAGGGCAAGATATTATTTTAAAAATGTGGATCAGATCCTCTTGATCCAAGGACTTAATAGGGAGCATTGTTACTTTCTTTAACAGGTAAAACCTTCAGGCAGCTGATTCCTGGGCTAAAGGAGGCCTAAGAAATGAATGTTAATTTTATTTTTCAGATGTTCTTGTGGACCATTAGGGATAGGAATGCTCCTGCTGGCCTTACAAGAGAGTAATATTCCCCTTGCATAGGATAACACCATGTAGTCAGACATTGTATATCAATCTCTTAACTCACTAATCAATGCAAACCAGTGATAAATGTAACTGAACACCTTGTGAGGTGGAAAATGAGCCTCTTCATCAATTGAAGCACATTTGGGCCAGTGGTTTTCATGCTTTCCTTGCAAAGAGGGGGGTCTTAATACATTCAGAGATCCTCAGGCTTACATACTTACAGACATGATGGCTCAGTGGTTAGCACCAGGGATTTGGATTCGATTCCAGCCTTGGTTGACTGTCTGTGTGGAGTTCTGCCCATGCCTGAATAGGTTTCTACCAAGTGCTCCAAGTTCCTCCCTCAGTCCAAAGATGTGCAGGTTAAATGGATTTGCCATGCTGTATTGCCCATTGTGTCCAGGGATGTGCAGGCTAGATGGATTTGCCGTGGTGACAGTGGAATTATGGGGATAGGGTGAGGGGGTGAGTCTGGGTGAAATACTCTTCAGAGGGTCAGTGCAGATTCATTGGGCCGAATGGCCTCTTTCCACACTTAAGGATTCTGCGGTTCTATGACTCACTTCTGTCCTATTTATAGCATTGGCTCCCACTAACTGCGTGGACCCTCAGCTACACTCTCCTACTGCATATGTGTGTTCCACCCGCCAGCCAGGCAAGCAATCGTTGTCAGGCAGATAGCTCCAGTAGTTTTGTTTAATTGCTGATTCAGTTCTCCATATTCTCAATGGGGTTCCTCCACACTAACACACTGTTGCCAGGTATTTCTTGGTCGCTTCCTATTCACCTTTGTTTCTTCTCTAATGCTGTTAATGTGCCTTTTGTGGTACTCTCGGAGTCATTTTTTACTGTCTGGTGTATTGCTGCAAAATGGTTTGTACAACTGTAGAAGCTGAGGAGCAGTTTCCACAAGTCTATTCCTTATGGGCGGCATAAATCACTTTGGGATCCCATACACAGTATGTAAGCCTGAGAATCTCTGAATGTATTAAGACCCCCCTCTTTGCAAGGAAAGCATGAAAACCACTGGCCCAAATGTGCTTCAATTGATGAAGAGGCTCATTTTCCACCTCACAAGGTGTTCAGTTACAATTATCACTGGTTTGCATTGATTAGTTCAAAACCTGGTGCTAAACTTGATGAGTAATGGATATCATGGAAATACTGAAAGAAATCTTTGGTTGTATTCACTCTGTTTATAAACAGATTTCACAATGTCCCCAGTTTTATAGTGTAGAACACAACATTACAGTGTACAAATGAGTAGAGGACAATGCATGTTCCACGGAATCATTTGAGGCACAATAATAGAAGTGAAATGTCGTGAGAAAGGAGTTTCCATAAGGCAAAGGAAGGTTATGTCAAAATAAAACATGAATGTTGTAACCGAAAAGTTAAGTGCTCAGTTGTGGACATTATTTCTGCTTGTGATTCCCTCACCACTGCTGGGTTAGCGATTTCACTGCACACTTTTAGAGAGATGTTGAGAACATAAGAACAAGGAGCAGGAGCGGGCAGTTCAGCCCCTTAAGCCTGCCTACCATGTAATATGATCACGTCTCGTCTCATCTCAGCCTCAACTCCACTTTCCTGCCAGCTCTCCATAACCCTTTAACCGGCCACTATAATACTCTGTCTGTTTCCTTTTTAAATTCACTCAATGTCCCAGCATCCACCATGCTCTGAGGTAATGAATTCCGCTGAGTCATTATCCTTTTGAGATAATTCAATCCTCCTAAATGTGTTTTAAATCTGCTAGCCCTTAGCTGAAACTTTGACCTCTCATTCTAGATTGCCGCAACAAGGGGAAACATCTGCTTTGTCAACCTTCTTTTTAGCATCTCATTACTCTATTGGATCTCCTCTCATTTTTTTCTAAATTTTAGCAAGTTTATAAACTGCTCAGTCTGTCCTCCTAAGACAAGCCTTTCATCTCTGGAATGAGAACACTTGGCACAAAATTGGCTGTATAGTGTCATCTGGATTTTATCTACAGCTCTTAGTTTGAGCAGTGTTGTTGGAGACCGACTGGTGCTGATTCATTGATGTTATCAACTGTCTTTGGAAGAAAGTAGCATTTATGGAGAATGAGAAGAAATGGTTATGTTCCTTTTTAATTAAAAATAGAGCTCATTGCAAACTTGTTTACCGTGTGATATTAATATGCAAAAAGTGAAAAGTCACTTTTTAATATTCATTTTATAAACTTTTTTGGAGAGAGTTTTCGAACAGTGCTATGGGTGTATCTACAAGGGTCATTAAGGATGGGCAGTAACTGCTAGCCTAAGCAGGTACAGAGGTTAATGAGAAGGACATCTTACTTGGTGTTCTACAGATTTAAACTCCAGTTTCATGTCATCTGATGTCAGAATGACACAGTTCCTTCTACACATGCTCACCAACTATTCCTAGAGTATAGGTATTAACTCCCTTTATAGCTAGTAACGTTTACACTCCATGAAAGAATTTTAAAAATTGGAATTGGAAATATTTAGCATACAATAGCATCCATATCTACCTTGCATATTACTAACACTTGCTGAAGTGAAGTCCTTGTTAGTTCCTTATCTGAATGCAATGGTTTAAATTAAAACAAACACAGTTGTTAACGTTTCAGGTCTAGTGACCCTTTCTCAGAGCGAGTTCTGAAGCAGGGTCACCAGACCTGAAACATTAACACTGATTTCTCTTTACAGATGTTGCCAGTCTTCGTAATCTTTTCCAGCAACTTCAGTTTTTGTTTCTGACTTACTTCATCTGCAGTTCTTCTGGTTTTAAATTAAACTCTCAGTTTATGAACAAAATTCCCTTACTTTCAGAAAAAAAAAGTTGTTTTTATTTATATTCATTGAATGTGGACATTGCTGGCTAGGCTAATTGTCTAGTGGGCAGTTGAGAGTCAACCACATGGACTCACATGGAGGCCAGCAGGTTCCTTCCCTAAAGGGGAAGCCAGATGTGTTTTTCCCCAACAATCAGTAATGGCTTCTTGGTGATCATTAGATTCTTAATTCGAGAGTTTTGTCGGATTCAAATTCCACCATCTACTTTGCCAGGATTTGAACCCAGGTCCCCAGAACATTATATGGGTCACTGGTTTAATAGGCTGCCAACTCTCTGGTATGGAGATAAGGCAAAAGCTGCTATAGTAAAGTATTTGTCATGTCACAAGGAATTATATAAATCAAGAAGTGTTTGTAACAAATTGTGTAACCTGGATCTTAAATCTGACTATCTTTTCTTTTGATTTGTAGCTAATAATAATAAAGCAAAAAGACAAATCTGAGGGGATCTTCAGACAGTTCCTGGTGGAAGATAAAGGTTTACATGGAGGAGCTTCTTACATGGATTTCCTCTGCTATGTTCACAAGGAGATCCGTCAGCTCCTCACCTAAAGCCCTCCTTGGCCCATTCCGATGTATGCCTTTTAATTCAGCCTCACAAGAAAAAGGGACAGTGTAAACCACACCTATTTAAAATTGTACATCAGTGTATTTACTTCATAACTGTTATTGTCAAGACTTGAGTTTTCTTAGAGGAGACCTGTTTGAACTTAACAGAAAATCTCATATTCGCTATTTTATAATAACTCAATTGCTAGTATTGAAATGTCACTGATAAATAAAATAGTTGCTATTAATACATATATACTTAATATATGTAAGCATATGTGTACAATTGACAGTATCAGTACTCTCATCTGTATATGTAGTTATGCCTTAACTGATTTAAAACTGCACCTCCTTCACTGTAGTGGCAGTAAAACACTTTTACTACATGGTGATAAGTAAACCAGGAGATTTTTTTTATTTTACATAAATTTTCCCACAGCCAAGTATATGATTCCAATCGACTGAAAGTGTACAGAAGATAATAAAAGAGGAGCAGTTAAACAGATCTTACACCAAAGCAGAACTGCAATGACGTCGTACAGTGTTATCCAAAGTATTTATGAAGTTGATGCCATGTTTTAGAACTGAGGCTGGCAGTTGTTGCAGATGTTCTTCAAAATGTATGAAATGTCTTAGTGTCATCACAAGGTGGTGAAATTGCAGGCAACGAGAAAAAAACTGACCATAATAATTTTGTCTTAATTTTAATTTTATTACTTTTGACAATTTTGAATGAGTCCAATCCAAAAATCAGCGCACTAATCATTCCTACAAGTGACTAATACGGAAGAGCAGGTTTGTTTTGAATCCTCCCCTAACATCAATCCATCCTGCCTCCCTACCGAGTTTATTACTGTAATTTAACATTTACAGGGTAGAGTACTGAAAAACTTGTTATGTCAGGGTATGCACATTTTTTCAATTATGTATCCTCCTCAAAATTTATTTTCTGTATTTTTTTAAACTAATGCCTATTTCCGAGTAGAGCTAGATCAAAATGCAAAAACTATAAATGATTTATTTCTTTCATAATAATGGTAAATTAACTAAAGCAATCTGTTTTGTGCAAAGGGCCGACAGTCTTAAATAGTTCTTTTACTTCATGCATTTTTCTCTTTACAGTATTTCTGAAGTGTCACTAATGGGCAGTGTGTTAAGTTTACTTCATATCAGTGTGCACTGGTGTGATTCATAGTCACATACATTTGTACATTGGATTTTCACTCCTGAGTATCATGGCTGCTTTTTCTCAAAAGGGATACTATCTTGTCATGTAGCATTATGTTTGACCTTTCCTAAGCACAATATTGAGTGATAATGAATAATATTATAGATAACCTCTCATCAAAGCATAAAATTATCATTTGTCACACCAGCATCATAACCTGGCAGGGTTGATTGTACTGCACAGAAGACTTTCACAATCTAATCACTTGCAACTTTCTAAATTTTGATTGAGGGGGAGTAGGTGCAGCAGAGGGGATTGCTGTCAGGGTTAGTGGTGAAGAACAGCCAACTTTGAGCTAATCAGGTCTGGCAGCATCTGTAGAGAGAACGCAGAGTTAACATTTCAGATCCAGTGACCCTTCCGAATAAGTGTGTCACAATGGCACAATTAAAATTCAGTTTAAAGAAGGGATAAAGAGACAGATAATTCAGAGGTCGTGATCCTTGCACTTATTACTAGGATGGTGTTCACTGATGCTGATCCAGTGGGATATGTGGGGTCAGAAAGAGGGCACCTAATGTATATGGGACTTTCAGTTAACCGTGGTTAATGCCTATCTTTTGTTCAGTGCAGTCAAAATTGAAGACCTGGTTATCAGAGTGATCACTTGACATCTGACTGCATACCATATTGGATATTAGTTTGGGGTACATTCAAAGTTCAGTCATGACCTAGTGCAGGAATGGTGGTGATTTGTACTCAGTGCTCACTTCTTGCCCCGAATCAAAACTCCATCCAATTTCTGATCCTTTATCTCAGCTCTGCACCCTCTCCCTTCCACATTGACATTTTGCCCTGGCTGAGGAAAATATGTACAAACAGAAGATTGCCAGAAAGACCAAGGATGTGGAGCCACCTTTCTCTACCACCTTCTGTGGAACTTCACCAGTCTCTCACTGGGGCTATAGCAGTGACAACCTAAGAAATTTTATCTCTAACTAATATAATACATGAATATAATATGTGGACTTCGATAAGTTATTACAAATGTTGTGTATGAGCAAGCAGGACAGAAAGAAAGCTTGCTAGATGCAAGCACGGAATTGAAAGTCACGTGCAGTCCTCCCTCCCTCCAGTGTTCGGTTTTAATGACTGGAGAGGCTCTTAATTTCTGTTTGAGGAAGTTTGCGCACTTAGTTCTGTACATCTTTCAAAATAAATAACAAACATTACTGAGTTAAATATATGTAAATACATGCAAAGCACAATGAAATGTTGAATACCTATATTCTTCAGTTGTTTTTTCAGGTTTGGTGACACATTTGATGTTACATGCCTTTTTATGTCAGGGAGAATTGGAGGAAAGTAAGGAAATATAAAAATGCCTGTAACTTTGAAAAACCGTCATGAGACTAAGCAATCTTTTTTGGTATATAGTGGATGAGGAGAGAGAGCAAGGCAAATAGTTGATAACAGTTATGAGCTGATGGTTTTATTTATCCGCAAGTCATTGTTTCAATCATGTTTATGCTGTTGAAGGCAATTTGTTCTGTGACAGTGCAAAGTGCTGAAAATGTGTGGGCACTTGGATATAATTTCTCCTGTAATTTGTGAAAAGGTTAGGCACTCAAATGAAATATCATTCTTAGTGAGCAACACATATTCAGTTCATGACTACCATTAGGCACCCAATGATTTGAAGTATGGTTGTATAAAATGACAGGGGAAGCCTTTAATACATGTGGTATATTCAACTTCTGTCATTTTAAAATATAATGGATGTAAAACACTCAGTTACGATATCCTGTGTGAGCTTTTTTATTGCCAAAGTGGGGTCGTGCTGCAGTCATCTAGAATCAAAAAGATTGTATTTCCATTTATGCATAAGACAAATTAGCATTCAAAATAAAGTGACCAATTTTTGGATTTGTTATTCTATGTAATTAATAGTGGATCCTCTTCATATAGTTACCTGCAAATGGTGATCATTAAAGAAACCTTTGCATCTTTTTACGATGAGGGATGTGTGACAGATAAAGTGCTCGTAATTCAGATCATGCGTGACTTTTCTGTCATGTATTTTTATTATGCAAATTTTTACCCTGTTATTAATTGTTAACAGAAAAATTGCAAATAAAACTGAGTGCCTTGTATTGAAACAGTGTTCACCTGATTTTGTCATAACAACAAATAAGGAGATAATGTGTTTATATAATACCTTCCAAGTGCCAAAGTTAAAACTCACACAACCACCAGGTTATAGTCCAACAGATTTATTTGGAAGCACTAGCTTTCAAGGCGCTGCCTCTTCAGCAGGTGTCTCAAGAGTTAGTGCTTCCAAATTAACCTGTTAGACTATAATCCGGTATTGTGTGATTTTTAACTTTGTCCATCCCAGTTCCACACCAGCACCTCTAGATCATGACTTCCAAGTGCCAAACAGTTAATAGACAGTGGGTTGAATTTTACCAGGGCAGTAGTTGCCAGCGCTGAAAGTGGGAGGCAATTCCAGTTCACCTGATTTAGCAAGAGGACCTGGGGAAGCATGTTCCCACCTATAAGCAGTGAGGTGCCCACTACTGAGGCAATCTGACCTCAGGCATTGTTAATCCAGCCTCAGGGCCAACATTGCTGCCATGGCAAACCCAAAATGCCAGCCCGAACAAGGAGCTTACTGGGATGCCACTCGTTTACACTGAGCAGTCTGCTCACGTAGCATTCAATTTTCACAGTAAATCCCCACAAACAGCAGTGAATTATTTATGCATCTGTTAGGTTAGTGCTAATTCGCAGCAAGGTCAACTGGACAGCACCATTATTTCAGTTTTAATGGTGTCGGTTTCATTGACTAATATGTTTATTTCTCCAATATTAATTTCCACTACTTGAGATCTTTGCTGTACACACAAAGTGGAGCATTTAGCTTCAGCTTAACGTTCCATCTGAAAAGGAGCACTGGAAATGGTTTGGCACCAAAGTGGGTCAACATAGATTATTGCCTTAAGCCATAACATGGAACTTGAACCAACAACCTCTGACTCAAACGTAACCTGGCCATGGCTCACACTGAGCATATAATGCTCTCACTGTGCAAACAAATCCAGAATTAGCATTTCTTCCAAGTTGATTATAAAAAGCATATATTTGACACAATCAGCCAAACATGACAGAATCCATCCTAAAGATCTTTTCAGCCTACAATTTTGTGCAAGAACCAGATAGTTTCTTTACAACAGTGAAACTATCTACAGCCATAACACAAATGAAATGTTACCTTTGAAAGTATTAAGTACCAAGTTTGCCAGTTTACAATATTAAATGTTTTGAAAATAATGCACCATTTTGGCCATACCACAAATACTTCTGACAACATGTTGCTAGTCAAAATTTCCTTGTCACACTATCCTGATTATATTCCTTCTGTAATAGGAGAATACATCCTCAATTCTCCCATGAGCAATGTGATGGGAGATTCAGCTCCATGTTATAGTGTGTTATTAACAACATGGGTCAATTTTCCCCTGCCTTGAGACGATGGGATTGGTGACAGTAAGGGTAAATAATTAAGTTCATTGACACTGGAAGAGATACTTGCCTCCTTCCCACTATTTCAACAATCAGATCTGGTGGAAGATCAAGGGCAATTTTTACCACCCACTATTAATTGACTGAAGAGGCTTAATTAATGTCCATCTCAGAGCCTCAACCAGCAGTGACCCAATTACCAGCCTTCTTGGCAGGTAGAAATGGTGCAGGTACTGGCTGGGATAGTTATGTACCGCCAGTTGTCTACGAGATTGGTTGTACAAGACTGCTGCGTGGAATGCCTCCAACCACAGATCCCAATGGTAAGCAAATGACCCCCATGTAAAGAGGTCTCCATTGGAGTCCTCTCCCATTGCGTAGCGACTAGATGAAATGCCAGGGCATGCTCAAACAGTGAACAAAGGTGAGGAAGTGAAAGGTATGCAGCACGGTACACAACAGAAAACATCTCTCCATTGACTGGAAGGACGTGGAGTGAATTTCCACAAACTGTGGGCTGCTGGTCCCCAAGGAAGGTTCGGGACCTGAGACCAATGTAAAATCTCAGCTGGCACATCCCTGGGCATGATGACCACAGCAGCTTGAGCCCTCTCCTCTGCCAGCCCCATAAAGCCATCTTGTGGAGGTTGTAGGATCCCTAGCAGCAGCTCCCGGGGACAGAGCTCGGATCCATGCCTCAAAATCATTCATTCTGAGGAAATGGTAATGGGCTGCTACTCCTGTGAAAATATGCTATAAACAGGAACAGCATATCATCATTCAGGCCAGACAACTGTCAAATGAAATACCTTACCAGCACAACCTATCTAGTAGGGGGCTCAACATGAAGGGATTACTGCAAGGTTGAAAGAGGGTATGTTGATATAAAATAGCTACCTGGTGCTTTTTAGCTGACACAAGATGGCTGAAAAGGGGTTGGCAACTACATATAGCAAAGGCTCACAGCCAGACATGTGTGGCTCTATGTTTATCAATGCCGCTGGGTCACCCATGTACAGTCCAGACTGGCACAGTGATGGACTGGTAAGGCAGAACCCATATGGTGCCAAGGCAGGAAATGTGACCGTGGAAAAAGATTTGTGCAAATGAGGGAGGCCAGGCAACAGGTTTTAAGAAAGTCAAGATTAGCCCCCTCCAGGGAACTGAATCTGTGATCTCCAGAACAGATGAGTTGTATATCCTTCAACATGCCCTCCTCCTCTTCTCCTACCATTCCTACAGGGCGAGATCCTCAGCAGCCTGGTAGAGATATGGCTCCAGAACAATTACCTCTTTCTCGATCCTGGCTTTCCACCTTTATCAACTCCTTCCTGACACAGGCAAAAATGCTCACATCCCATTATAACCTTAAGGAGAAGAATCCTTCCTGTTTGTATCTAAAGCTGGTCCAGAAGTGACAGAGTGAACGCTGTACCTGCTTGTCCTCCAGCTGCAGATTTTGGAAGTGCCAGGTAATGGATCCTATCTGAGCACAGAACACAACAATTTCTATCCACAGCAGATTGCAGTTCCAGCACAAAGCCTGAGAAATGAAATGATCAATTCTAGACCCCTGGCCCGATGAAGGTGAAGGCAGTGGAGTCAGGGTGGCAATGTCACCAGATGCCAAAGACCTAATCAAGTCTCTAAACCATTCCCACAATGCTCAGTGGAGGTGGGTACCATCCTAATCCCTCACCTCAGGATAGAATTGAAATCTTCTAACTATGGTGCACGTGTCCCCATTGATAAGCTGACAAGAATGGATACTTCTTTGTATCTTTGCTGTGGCCTAGCAGAGAGTGTAAATATTCACAAAGTGACCAAATCACCAAGCTAACAGTGAGGTGGAGCCTATTACCCGGCACCAGCTCCTTGATCCCACCCAACAAAATACTCACCACACCAACATTCGAGCAAGATGATTCATGGAGATCCCTCTACGTCACTCCAAGAACCATTTGGCTTTTTCATGGAATGAGTGTGTGTTCCGTACTGGATACTTCCTTAAGGAGCAATAGTTTCCATGAAATCTACTCTGTACATCTCTGCTGCCATTGATATTGACACTGTCAGTAGTTACCTCCACATCAACTCTGTTTCAAACCTCTCACCAGTGCCTCATTTTAGACAGAGAGTAAGGGTGTACACAATCTCCCATTCCCTTAGGAGCCCAGGGGGGAGAGAGCTACTGATGCTCGTTCTGACTGCAGCTCTGTGTGAGGGCAGTGTGCTGGATCGATTGAGGAGCACCAGCTCAGACCACTGGCACTGCTCTTCTTAGCTTAATAATGAGGAAGTGCCTGAGCTCCTCAGAAGGGATGAGGGGAGACTAGGTAGGGGGCACAAGATTCTAAATCGCTTTCAACACCCACCATAGAGCTGCCATCCCTGGTGTCTTCCGACCCCTCCCCCAACACTGTATGGATCAGATATACCAGCTGGTGCTAATTTTATCCCAAACCCTACCCCCTTCTCCCCACAGGGATACATGAATTGAGCGCTTCACTATGGGCTTCTCGCACAGGGCTGGGTGATCAGTAACTCAGTGACCTGTTCCACTCCCAGCACTGTGGCGTCTGATGTGTCTGGAAACAAACCAGAAGACATTGCCAAGATGACTGGTGTGAGGGAGCCTTCAATGACCACACCACTACCCTGTGACCCAGTAGGGTCTGACCGTGCCTGGTAAGCCAATGCCTATGGCAGCCTTAGGGTCCACAGCTACCCTAGCTCCCAGGTTGCCTGCCCCAGTATCTGGCGGCAGGAGCATGACCTTCTCTTCCCTACGGTCACCAGTGGGAGGCTTGATGAAGAGCAATATTATCTCCACTGGGGATGGGGTAGACCTTGCCCTTGACCTCCAGCCCTTCACACTTTCTGCTTCACAGAAAGAGGGCTTTGATGCAAAGGAGGCTTCCTTCTTCCCTCAAGCAGCACTCTGTGTGTTCGTGTTCTAAAGAGGCAGGGGTGCATCCACAGAATCCAGCTTCAGTTCAGGGTCATCCATAAAAGCGATGAGCCCTGGATGGGGCTGAGGGTAATGGAAACTGGATGGAGCCCAAGGTACACAGAGCCATAACAGACTTGGGGCCACACAAAAATGCATCTTTTTTTGAAAGGGGGAAGTGGCAACTCCAGCTGTTTGGTTTTCATCTGCACTGGTCCAAGGTTTAAGAAGGGTGGTAAGGACAAGCCAGGGAACTATACACCAGTGAGCCTGATGTCGGTGGTGGGTAAGTTGTTTGAGGGAATCCTGAGGGACAGGATGTACATGTCTTTGGAAAGGCAAGGACTGATTTGGGATAGTCAACATGGCTTTGTGCATGGGAAATCATGTCTCACAAACTTGATTGAGTTTTTTGAAGAAGTAACAAATAGGATTGATGAGGACAGAGCAGTAGATGTGATCTATGTGGACTTCAGTGAGGCGTTCAACAAGGTTCCCCATGGGAGACTGGTTAGCAAGGTTAGATCTCATGGAATACAGGGAGAACTAGCCATTTGGATACAGAACTGGCTCAAAGGTAGAAGACAGAAGGTGGTGATGGAGTGTTGTTTTTCAGATTGGAGGCCTGTGAACAGTGGAGTGCCACAAGGATCGGTGCTGGGTCCTCTACTTTTTGTCATTTATATAAATTATTTGGATGCGAGCGTAAGAGGTACAGTTAGTAAGTTTGCAGATGGCACCAAAATTGGAGGTGTCGTGGACAGCGAAGAAGGCTACCGCGGATTACAACAGGATCGTGACTACATGGGCCAATGGGCTGAAAAGTGACAGATGGAGTTTAATTCAAATAAATGAGAGGTGCTGAATTTTGGGAAAGTAAATCTTAGCAGGACTTATACACCTAATGGTAAGGTCCTAGGGAGTGTTGCTGAACAAAGAGACCTTGGAGTGCAGGTTCATAGCTCCTTGAAAGTGGAGCCACAGGTAGATAGGATAGTGAAGGCGGCGTTTGGTATGCTTTCCTTTATTGGTCAAAGTATTGAGTACAGGGCTTGGGAGGTCATGTTGCAGCTGTACAGGATATTGGTTAGGCCACTGTTGGAATATTGCATGCAATTCTGGTCTCCTTCCTATCGGAAAGATGTCGTGAAACTTGAAAGGGTTCAGAAAAGATTTACAAGGATGTTGGGTTTTTGGAATGCATTGCCAGCAGAGGTGGTAGAGGCAGGCATGGTAGATTCATTTAAGATGCATCTGGATAAATGCATGAGTAGGTGGGGAGCAGAGGGATGCAAATGCTTAGGAATTGACTGACAGGTTTAGACAGTACAGTTGGATCTGCTCAGGCTTGGAGGGCTGAAGGGCCTGTTCCTGGGCTGTAAATTTTCTTTGTGCTCTTTGTTCTTTGTTGCCAGGGTTGGAGGATTTGAGCTACAGGGAGAGGCTGAACAGGCTGGGGCTGTTTTGCCTGGAGCATTGGAGGCTGAGGGATGACCTTATTGAGGTTTACAAAATCATGAGGGACATGGATAGGGTAAATAGACAAAGTCGTTTCCCTGGGGTGGGGGAGTCCAGAACTAGAGGTCATAGGTTTAGGGTGAGAGGGGAAAGATATAAAAGAGACCTAAGGGGCAAGTTTTTCATGCAGAGGGTAGTATGTGTATGGAACGAGCTGCCAGAGGAAGTAGTGGAGGCTGGTACAATTGCAACATTTAAGAGGCATTTGGATGGGTATATGAATAGGAAGGGTTTGGAGGGATACGGTCCGGGTGCTGGACTAGTTTGGGTTGGGATACCTGGTCAGCATGGACGGGCTGGACCGAAGAGTCTGTTTCCGAGCTGTACATCTCTATGACTCTATGACCTTCTTCCATTTACACTAAACCACTGCAGTCTGTTCAAGGCTGCAATGCATCCTCATGGATTAAGTGAGAGTGTGAATCATTTGAAATTTATTCTGTTGATCACAGCATCTAGCCCCTTTTCTCCATTAGAAATTACCACATTGCATTCTGTGGAATAAAACTCAGCATAGTTGCTGTATGAGTAGGATAGTTTAAGGTCCTTTCAAACTCAGTTGGATATGAAATTAAACTGGAGGGGAGTGAAATCTTCAACAGGCAGTCAGTTTTACACACTTCCCAATTTTCTATTCCATTCTGTTCTACCGTGAGACAAAGTTCTATTCTCAGTGTAGCATCCCTCCCTCCCATGCAGTAAATAATGTAAGAAGTCACAGCAATGTATTGCTTGAACTCCTTACACCATTATATCACATACTTGTGATTTAAAATGATGGTTTTTGAGAGTTAGCACTGCCAGCCAGGATCCTTAGGTATGAGATATGCACATTGAAATGTCTGTATGTGCTACACTCAATTTTGCATGCTTGCAAGGAGAGAAAATACAAGGCACTTAGCCACAATCTCTGAACATTGTTTTAAAGGCATGAAATTCAGCCCTTGTATTTAACTGGCACCCAGTCATTCATAACTCTGTGTGGAATTCGGTTCTGTTAACTAAAAAATCTTACACTGACTTCATCTGAATATAAAATGTAGATTGATCTCTAAAAGGACTTCAGCTTGTGCCAGATCTAATTATACTATTTTCAGAACTAGTTCATTATTTTATTTCTTTTGTAATTGTTTTTGGAAGGACATCAAATTTATGGAGGTATTAAAAGAGGCATTCACTCAGAAATGGTCCCTAGCGGAGACCCTAGGCTGGAGAAGCAAGAGTCAGAACAAAGTATATTGAGACAATTTGTTAGTGCTGCTCACCATTTTTATTTACTCATGGAATGTGGGTGTTGCTGGCAAAGTCAAAGTCCTTAAGTGCCCATGGTAGTGATGGGCTGCATTCTTGCACTGCTGTGGTGTGTCATTGGGGAAGGTAATACAGGATGTAGTCTCAGTCACCATGAAGAAACAATGTTATAGGTTCATGTCAGGGTGGTGTGTGACTTGTCAGAGTAGCAGTTCTAGTGATTGCGAAAAGGTCAGCCAGATAGACCTCATAGAGTGTGAGTTCCCTGTTGTGTCAGAGGTTCTGCTCACTCTGAGAGCTAGCTTGACACTTGACACTTGACCAGTGTCAAGTACTATGTATGTGTAAGGAAAGGATGACATGGTGACGAGATATTGGCCTTTGCAGAACTTTTCCAGTGGTGTTGTTATGCATCACTGAAAGACAAATGTTCTCAACACAATAGATAAAGGAAACCATATTAATTTGTCAATCATTTGGTTACCAGGCAGCATTGATTTCAGAAAATAATCAAAATATTCAAGAAAAAGCCCCACTGTCCTCTTCCCAGCTCTCACCTTGCTCCAGTTGCAAAAGCAAGTTATAAAACATCTTCTGTATGCAATTATAAAACTTTATTTTGGTATTGAATATCTCAGAGAAGTCAATGGTACACTTTGATATTTGACTGCGTTTATTGCCTTTTTCTACAAAATAACCTCAGCAATAAACCAAATGCAAGACACCAATTGCTCAATCTCAGTACTCAGAAATAAAATAAAGAGAATTCTAAGGTTTTAATATCACACAGCAAAAAACATGAATATTTTCAGAGATAAATATGTATAACTAAAATAAAAGATTATTTCAAAATCCATTATTTTAAACATTTCAAACAGTTTTAGTAAATATGTTTTGCACAGCACTTCCAAAAATTCAGCCTTTCATTGTTACAACCCCAACATTTGTTTTAATGCTGTAAGCTCAGAAATAACTGGCAGACAATGAATTATTCTGATTAGATTCAAGAGTAAAAGCTCCCTTCAGAGCAACCTATCACTGTAAGCCAGAAGATTTATATCGAACCAGCTGAAGTAGCACATGGTTTCTTCTGCAAACTTTCAGTTGCAAATCAAAAATCATCTTTTGCATAATCTAATATCATCTGCAATGCATATTATCAGGATACCCCTCAGTGTAAACTCCATGGGGGCTTTATTCTGTTTCGGCCACCTTGACCCAAGTAGAATGAAAGTTGGCTTCAGCGGTGATTTATCACAGGAACTTTAGCCAAAAATCACAAAGCAGTCGCTGATGATATCATAGAAGTCAAGGTTAAAAGGACAGTGTTACTTCAAGGGAAAGCCAACTTAGCAAGAGAAAACCGAAAACTTGTTTGAAACAATCACTATATCCAATGGAGTCTGTAAAGCATCAATGATACTGGATCCTAAAGTGATTCTACCAGGTACCATGCCTTTTGCAGAATATCCACTGGCTATAGTGGCATGGAAAGGCTACATAACTGCATTCACAATTATGGAGGGTTTGGATAGACTGACTATACTGAAATATAACTAAAAACTGGACAGGGCTAGAAATACAATGTCAAAAGCAGAATTTTTTTTTGCAGCTCTATGGAGAAAAATCGGAGTTAACTCTTCAGGTCAAGTGACCCTCAGAACTCAATTAACTCTGATTTCTGTCTACAGATGCTGCCAGAAATGCTGAGCTTTTCCAACAATTTCTGTTTTCGTTTTTGATTTACAGCATCCACAATTCTTTCGGTTTTCATTTAAAAATACAATCTTCCTGGTTACGACATCTGCAGGAAAAGAATGAAGTGTGACATGGTGGCTCAGTGATCAGCACTGTTGCCTCACAGCACCGGGGAACCAAGTTCAATTTCTGCCCCTGGTGACTGCCTGTGTGGGGCTTACACATTCTCCATATCTGTGTGGGTCCCTTTCAGGTATTCGGGTTTCCTCCCACAGTCCCAAGGTGGATTGGCCATGGGAGATGCAGTGTTGTAGGGATGGAAGAGGTGTGCACCTGGGTGGTATGCTCTTCGGAAGGTTGATGGGCCGAATGGCTTGCTTCCACATTGCAGAGATTATATGATTCTAAGTGGTAAGGAGGGTGGATTGCAAAATTAGTGAAGGGTATTCTGACAACATTACAACTTATGGATGTTCTTGGGGGTGGCATTAAGGTAGAGTGCTTATGGATTAAGAAATAAAAAGCAAAATTGTATAGTTCTCACTATATTGGAAAGGGGATTGGACATTAAGTTAGAGAGTTCAGAGAGATGTAAACATACAAGGTAATAATATTGTGTCACTTCATTTTTTTTTGATAAAAGGTGGATTAAAAGAAAGCATCTAGTCAAAGCATGAAACTGATTCAAAAGGCTGAACGTCTACTTCTGTTCTGCCATCTTATAGTGTTAATAAGAGTGGGATCTTTGTCAAATGTGTGCATTATCCTAAATTACCTGGAGATAACCTGACTACCTTCAGCAATTGTTTAGCCTTTCATCTGTGAAAGATCAGGTTAAATTATCTTTTTAGGCATGATGTTGTCAGATCCTCAGCCTAACCCCTATCTAATCTTGTATAGATTTACCTCAACAGATTAAAGGAAATCTTTCCAATCTACCTTCCATTTCTTAACTTGCACCATTTTACTCATCATTGATAAGTTTGATCCAGCCAGTATAGCCAGCTTTCTGAAATAAAGACATTCACTGCTAGCTCATTTTTCATATCCTGGATGAGCAGAGAAATTAAATTCTCAATAGCTGGGAGTGTTTTCAAATGAGGACTTAAACTTTAACAACTTCAACCACATGTCCCTATGCTGACACGGTAAATTCACCAGTGAATTTTCACCACAAGCTCTTACACTAAAATAAATTCCAGAAATATTCATGCAAGAAATTTTCTAGGATCAGGACAAGAAAGTTGTTCCTTCCAGCTCTAGAACAATGCAAAGGCTTGTTACCCTGTGGTGGAAACTTTCTTACATGGCTTCTCCTCTCTGCAAGTCCAACCCACTAGCAGGATCAATCGAAACCTTCAACAGGATATTAGATATATATTTAAGTGGCAATAATATGAGGTAATACAGGGAAAGGACAGGAGAATAGCACCAAGTATTGATGCTCATTTGGAGAGCTGGTGCAGATATGATGGACCAAATGATTTCCTTCTGTGGATGGCCATAAAGAATATTGTTCCCCATGCTTTAGCTTAATTTTAAAAAGCTCAATAACTGTTCATGTTTCTTTGCATAGAGAAGACATGCCTTGTACATGTAATTTCTAGCCAACATGATTGAGCCATCTTACAAGCCAGGCTGATGATCTTCAATTGGTTGTTAGTGTAAGTCTTAGCATTATCAGGATTGTTCATCAGATGGTGTCTAATTATGGAATTATATCTAACATTAGACAGTCTGTTGTGATTATTTCAAGCCTGGGATGTTTGAGTATGGTTCAGTCCTCTATTGCTGAAAACGTGCTGCTGGAAAAGCGCAGCAGGTCAGGCAGCATCCAAGGAACAAGAAATACGACGTTTCGGGCATAAGTCCTTCATCAGGAATTCTGATATGGCTAGGAAGAACTGTATGTTTAGTGTATGGATTTTTCCGTAGATGAAGAACAGTAGAGGTCCTTTGCAAGTTTGTGAGAGTGTTGTCCTGAGCTGGGGTAGGGTTGATTGCAGGGAATGTAGGTAGCGACGCATGGCTGCAAGGGTGGAGCAGAGGATCCGGAGGGAGGTCTGTTGCTGGAGGCTTCGGATTTGTTGTAGGTACATGTTGTCCTGGTTGGGTCCAAATTTTGTTGGTTGGAACGTAGTCCGGAGTCCGTGCGGGATCAGTCGGTTCCGTAGGCAGGTGCTGAGGAAGGAGATGTGGCTGTGGTAGCGAGTCTGTTTGAGAGCTTCTGTGTTCAGTCCTCTATTGTAAACAGCCAAAGCCACTTGCTATTTAATATCATCCACCAGTCCTAGGGATCTATGGCTAATATATCTGGTATTGTAATGGCATTGCAATTCATATTTCATGGTAGGCAAAACATTTTTTTTGGCTTTGTAGCAGCACCATGCAAATGGATAACGCCACTTGAGCAGCAACTACATAATCTTTGTAAAATGGCTACTTTCATTTGTCTTTTCACGGTAATATCTTGACTGATTACAGCTAATGTATCAACCAAACAGGATGCTTATCTTTTGCAGTATAAATTCTTCATCCCTTTGAAATTTAGTCCTGACAAATGCAAGATGGAAAACTTTTGACAGCCTATGTCTTTTTTCAACAATACTCATGCTCTGTGCGACCAAACAACTTGGAGAACTGAATGCAACTTCCCTTTTCTGCAATGATGTGCCTGTCACCTTCCATACAATTTTAACATAATTGTTCATCCAGAAACTTAGACATGGTAACTTGAAGAAGATTACATGTAGATGCTTAGATGTTGCAGTAATCCTGATGACTGCTTTTATTAGACTTTTAATAAGCAAAGATGGAATTAATGCTTTCTTCAAACAACTGGACAACATCCATGTCATGAAAGCACCATAAATTGCTGCTCAAGCAAGGGATCTGGTGTTTTAGTAACAATTTCCCCAACAGATTGTTCTCTAGCATCGTTGCATTTATAAAGAAGTGACTAAATCACTCATGAAACACTCTGAACTCACAATTGTGATGACCATGGAAAATCTACAGATGGAAATGAGCAGTGAGTAGGGATGGTCATATCCTGGTTATATATCAACTCATACCTGCCTGTAGTCTTCACTGATATTCATGGGTCAAAGGTTGTAAGTAATGGACTACTGATAGAACCTGCAAGGACTAAAGTTTCTCATTAACTGGAATGTCTGAATAAATTGGCTGAAGTGGTCTGGGCTGATGTGGCAGAGTCGACAGGAGAATACTATATTTTGCTCTCTCTGAAAAGGTGACGAGGTTGTCTCAGGGACCAGTACAAACCATCTGAAGTGAGAGTCAGACAAACAAAACTATCGTCCAGAAATTGTGTAGTACATCACATGTGGTCTGACCCATTCCCATGAAAAGATTGGTCCATGAAGATTTATAGCAAGAAAAATGTGTTTATCAGGATCTTCCTTGGTCCATCAGGTCTCTGAGGCAGAAATCGAATTCAGCCAAATGTTTGACATATAGTGAAGCGTATACTTCTGCTACATCTGCAGTTTTTACATTACATACTGTATGGCACTTTGCCAATGTCTGCAGCTCTGAAAAAGGTTCCTTGTAATGCGGGAAATATTTGAAGTCAGCCCATTTCTATATGTCACTTCTCTGATCAAATTGTTTCCAAATGCCCAAACCATGGTTCAACAAAGTTCAGCCAAGTGTCAGTGGACTAGAGATGCATCACATTATCCTAAAAAAGAAACTCTGTTTAAGAAGGTGGTCAAATGTTGGAAGTAGTTGTTGCCTGTTACGGTGGTCTTTTGCTTTTTCCAGTGGGATTCTAAATACATTTCCATGTGCCATGATATTAGTACTTAAAAAGGCACTTTGGAAATGCATAAGGATAATTTATGCAAACCTTAGTGTATACCTCACTAGCTGTAGCTCAGGTCTCCAACAAACATTATCTTGTTCGTGATAGGCAAATCTTTCACTCCTCACACAAGTAGTGTTTTCATTTAAAATGAAACCTTTTATTCAAACATTAGGATACTAAAATATTCCCAACATGGCAGCGTCAAAAATTAAGTATTCAACTCCTCATATTAAAATAAAAATCTCTCAAATTGAAGCCATTCAGATCAGCTTTAAAATCCTCCTGTGGATAAAGATCCATTGAACAAGAGTTTAAGTGAATGTGTAAAATGGCACTACATTTAACTAAATCTGAAATACCTTTATGGGATCATCACTGACTTGTGTCATTCTTTCCATGGCAAATTATCTTAACAGTAAACTGGGGCTTTCTGCCTTTAATTAAGAAGATGATAATTTAGTAGGCAACTCATAACATGACACAGCACCAATTTTACATTGTCATCCTGATGCCTGTTGGTTCCCATCCCACAACCACTCCATTAGTAAAAACAGTTTTTCTCAATAAACTCTGAGTTCTACTTTTCTGCCCCCAATCTTTAAATAACAGCCTTGAGCACTTTTGATCTTCTTCTTTGTCTTTTATTTACAATCCCCTTTTTACACAATATTATTTTCATCTAAATATTTAACCTTCATGTGTTCATGTTCTTCATAATCACAGAGTCAGTTTTCTTGCATCTTGTATCAGAGAAAACTTAGCCAAAGTTGTCACCTTGAGATTTTCAGTTCATCCCCAAAGAATGCCTATTTTAAGCACAGTAGGCCTTAGGCTTCTGTATTCAGAAATAGCCAAGCAGCAAAGACAACAAACCTGAGGCTTTTCATGTATCAGATTCTGCAATTGAGGGCTTTTAGCTGTTCCTTTTAGATGACAGGCAGAAGACCTGATATCCTTGGTGGAAATTTCTGCTAGATTTTCCTAACCACTGCTTTCTAGGAGCTAGGCCAGAATGAAGACAGGCCATGGACGCTGGGCAGCCCATTAAAACGGCCTGAACTTGGAAATACTATGGTTCAGGTGGTTACAGGCAGAATGTGCAGTAGATGGGCCTTGACATTCTAATGCCCAGGCAGAGGGGATAAAGGAAAATTGGCTCAATTGTCATTTTCCTCCTTAAGATAACTATTAATATTTCATGTAATTGTCATCACTGTACTAAATTTCCCTCTTAATTCTTAAAAAAAAATTCTCCAAACATGGCATCGCTGGCTGGGCTGGCATTTTTGCAGGAATTTCAGAATTTTGATCCCATGACAGGAAGGGTGATACATTTCCAGATCAGGATGATGAGTTGCTTTGAAGGGAACTTAAAGGTGCTGGTGTGCTTGTGTATCTGCTGCCCTTGTCCTTCTAGATGGAAGCAGTTGCAGGTTTAGAAGTTTGGAAAGTATTACAAAGCATCATGTTCATCATTCTAACTGCAACATACAATGCTTTTATCTTGCTTTTATAATATACGCTTTGACACTTATAATGCTTCATCCATGTCACTACCTTCTATATTGCAGTTTCAATGAGCAGAACCCTTGCTGATTCCAGCGCAGTCACACTTATACAATTTGGAATAATCTACAATTACTACAAATCTTATCAAAATTCGCTAATCTACAATTAATTTGATTCCTCACGATATTTGGAAAATATCACAGGGAGCCAGGGAAGTAAAAGCTCTCAACTGTTGAAAATTCATGCTGTTGAGCACTGATATGAACCCTTCTGGAGATTTGATATATATAAATTGGGTGTTGTCTGAGTTACTATCATTTCTAATAGAACTTTTTACTCATCAAAAAATGAACTTTTCTCGTCCACTATTCCAATGTCTAGATAATAATCTCATCCCCAATATAAGCGAGCAAACCAAAGAAAGGTGTAACCACATCTGAGCATAACAGGGACTTCTGAATACTTACTATTAAATTTTCCCTCCACTCCCCCCAACCCCCACCCCACCACGTCCCTCTCCCCGAACAATTGCTCTCTATCTATTTGACTAAACATTGTTACTTCATCCCAATATTTAATTTTGGCTTATAGACATAACAGTCCCTCACCATCGCTTTTGTGCAGTCCTGAATTATGTCAATGATCCTCACTTACTTAATATCTTCCACATGATGTTTTATTTTTCTTCCTTTTATCACAGTAGTTAATCTTTTGGCTCCATCTCTCATTTTTAGAAAATGTATTTCAGCCTCAAGTAATTCCTTCCATAATTATCTGACAGCAGCAGAAATGTCTAAATGTCTATTATCCATTGTAAAAGCCCCACCTATTTGCCCCAAGTCTCTCAATGTCTCCAGTGAACTGACCTATTTTTAATGTATGAACGAGATTCTTATCTCATACCAAGTTCTCATTTTAATTCCTGTGACCTTTAATTCAATTGAAAAGGCTTTAATGTAGAACTCTGTTTAAAACTTAATTAACTACAAATCTGCAGCATCCTCAAAGAGTTGTCATGGTTGTCTTTCCTTTATAATTTGTTTGGGCTGTTTCTTATCAATTTATCATTGCACAAGTACTCCTCTCGCTTACCCCTTTGAATAGAGTCTTTAAATTTATTTGCTATTAATGTTATACTCTGGAGGCCACAAGTGTTCAGATGTCTACTTATGTTTCAAGGCTTTACTTGAAGTAACAACTTAGGATCTGGGATATAAAGTTGTGGGTTTGACAATGTAAAGACTTCATGCAGAAGTTAAAAAATGGTGAAAAAGTAAGAGAACAAATGGATGGATTTTGATCCAGACATCTAGAGTTTCTGCAGAAATCTTATGTGATTTGTCAAGAGAAGATGCAGGGATATAAGCAGCTTAAGGGAGTAGGCAAAAACCTGACAAATGGAGTTTAAATGTGGTACAGTGTGAATTTGCTCATTTTGGAAGAATAGAGAAGCAGTAAACCAGCTAAATGGAGAGAAATTACAGAACATGGTGGCAAAGAGGGATCTGGGTGTCCTACGTGAATCATATAAAGTTATTATTCAGACTCAGCAAGTCTTAAAAAAAGTCAAGTGGAATGTTGTATTGATTGGAAGGGAATGGAATGTCAACATAAGGATGTTTTGCTTCAGTTTTGTTTATTGCTCAGGTCACATTGGTTATCTTATTTAAGAAAGGATGTAACTACATTAGAAGCAGTTCACAGAAGGTTCATGTGATGCCTTCCCTGGATACAGACCTCACCTTATGACAAAAGGTTAAACAGATCATGTCTACACCCATTTAGAAGAATGAAAGGTGATCTCATTGAGGGGACTAGATAGAATGTATTCTTGGAGCATGGTTTATTTTGTGGGTGAAAATAATACTAGGGATGCCACTTAAGAATAGAAGGTTCACCTTTTAAGACAGTAATAATGAGAAAGCTTTATCCTCTCAGAGAGTAATCGTCAGGAGCCCTTGCTTGGTAATAAAGATCTTGAACATTGCTGTTGAAACTTTCTGGTATTGCATTCACAGCTCAGAGGTGCAACCATATCAAACCCAAAGGGATCAAAAATTTATCCGTCATGAGTAGTGTCTGCCAAACACAATCAAAATCAATTCTGGATGATTACCTTGAAAAAAAGATTACTAGGATTTGAACAAAATTTAAACTTGATTAGAGAGGGGTTGTTTCAATAATTGTTGTGGTCGAACTCTGTGTAGTTCAGACCAGCTCATATAAAACGCCATGGACCAAGTGGCATAACTCTTCAGGAGCATTGACAAAGCTCAGTCATCGAAAATGAAATGTTGGTGAAATATTGCTTATACTGAGGAACCAGGATGCTTCATTATTGATCAGAAATGCATTCTATTTCACTGGATGTCTGAGAGAGGGTGACATATCAGAATGAATACAGGAGAGAATGGCATCAAGAATCTCCAAAGGTTTAGACATATTGAAGAAGGAGTATCACATTACTCTGCAAGAAGGTGCTGAACTCATCTGCATGTAGACCTCCTATATTCATCAGCTTCTGATGCAAAGAAAGTAAAATCTCATATTGCTAGCATAATTGAAAGCAAGGTCATATCATCAGTGACAGAACTAACACATTGCACCCAGGACTAGTAATTGTTACTGGGACAAAATGATTGTGTGTGGATTTCACTCAGCTAAACAAAGGAGTAAGAAGAGGAATCCATCCAATTTTATCTGTTGACAGTTGCATAGGAAAACTGGCAACAGACAGATGAAACTGTTCTGCAGATGGTCTTAGACCAAGAGTCAAACTTGCTGACCACTGCTATTAAACTCTTCAGGCATTGTTGCTTCAACAGTTTACCATATGAGATCTCCTCTGCACCAGAGATTTTCCAAAAGAGGTCTGGAATCCTAGAATGGAAACAAGAACCATTTGCCATATTGATGATATTTGAAAGCATTGTAAATCAAAGAAGGAACACGACCAGAGGATCAGAAATTTGTTAAAGTCAGTGTAGAATGCAGGCCTTACACTAAATGAGAAATTCTCCACAGGGATGATTACATTCCTCAGATACATTATTGAACTACAAATCATCATGGTGAATTGAGTAAAATTTCCAACACTGAGTTAGATTTGTTTTCTTTTAGAGGGATGGCACAGTGGCCAGCATAGTTGCATTGCAGTACCAGGGACCCAGGTTCAATTCCTCCTCGAGAAACATTCTCCCCATTTCTGAGTGGTTTCCTCCGTGTGCTCCAGTTTCCTCCCACGGTCCAAAGATGTCTAAGTGGATTGGCTGCATTATATTTCCCATAGTGACCAGAGATGTTCAGGCTAGATGGATTAGCCATGAGGTATGCAGGGTTAAAAGAATAGGGTAGGGCTGTGGCCCTGGGCAGTATGCTCTTCAGAGGGTCAGCTGTGGACTTAATGGATTGAATGGCCTCTTGCCACACTGTAGGGATTCTATGATTCTATTCTCTGAGAGCATAAATGATGTACACCCTTCTGAAGCACGGTAAATCACTTAACCAGTCTTACCAAATCTTTATGAGAGCTTTTGAAGAAAGGCCAGCCATAGCATGTTCCAAGAAAGACACATATAATGGATATACTCTTGAGGGCATTAATGGATTGAGCAGGATAAAGTTGCCTTATTCTTTAGCTCCAACCAATACTTTACCAATAACAGAGGGCAAACTCAAATAAATTTGTGCCATTTAAAAATCTGCACAAAGTTCAGGATGGTCAAAATATAATCCAGTAGAACTCTGAAAACATTCTATGAGCAGAAACAACAGTTAGGAATTATTTATTGAAGGTTTTATTGATGTAGGAACATGGTATGGTTTATATCCTAGTTGATACAAAGAGCCATCCTACAGAAGCTCCACAGGAACATTTGGGTATGACAATGTACAGAGCAAGAGTCGAGCAATCAGTGTGGTGGTCAGATATTCGAGAGACTGATAGAATTACACATTGTCATGCGAAAGCTGCACCAATATATGGCCTCATGCTGACAGAACAGATTATTTCATCAAAGATTTCGGGAAAGACAGTGTAAAATTAATTTATTTGGTTTTAAAAGGAAGATATGTTTTGTCCAAACTGACTTTAAGATAGATTGAGTGACAGCAAAAAGTAGCAAAATTGCTACAGTTCAAAACAGACCCTGAAAACTCTGTTGACCCTTAAAGCCAGGATTAAAAGATGGGCTAATAGAAGTCATCAGATAAACAGATTCTATATTGTCATATGACTTGAAAAGACATTGAGAAGGAACAAGAATACGTTGAGAAAAGCAGAAATTGCATGAGAAACTCAGTAGGTATGAACTCAGAATACATTAATCTTAATCGAACCAAGAAGTAAGATCAAATAAAATTATCATAGAGTAAAGATAGTCATACTTAGACAGCATCAGACAATAGCCAGAGCAGTACAACAATTCCAGGCACAGTACAACATCATCACCTAGTGTTGAACTCAAACACACCAGATCAGGATGTCTGGTCAGAGTCACCCTGTGAAGTCTGGATTTTGGGCAGAGGAAGAGAAGATGAGCTACTGGTGATAACAGAGATAATGGCAATACTGGCAATGATCTTCATAATGACACTAATGCTTACAAAGCAGTTTAAATTGGTAGAAGTAAGCCACTTGAATAATGCAGAGCAAGTAGAGATAAACTTGGTGAGCTCGGGTGATGGGGTGATAGGGACAGTAGCACTGTGTCCACCCTACTTCTGAACTAGGGAGGCCTGGTTTCAAGTCCCACTTGCTCCAGAAGTGCTAATAACATTGCTGAAGCAGGCTAATTAGAAAATATAAAATATCTATAATTTGAATCATATAAATCATGATGATAGATATGACACCATGATTCGGTTATTGATCAGAGAGAATGAGCATGCAAAGGGAGAGGTCTAAGACATTACACTAGAGAGTTGTATTTCACAGCCTGCTATGTACAGATTTAACTGAAGGGGTGTAACAGTTCATAAAGAGTTGAAGAGTTTTACTTAGAGAGAAAGAGCAAGCAGCCTCAGGGTCAGTGAATGTGCAGACTCCCGTAGTCTGAGATCCCCCAGACAGGCATTGCAATATATAACCAGCAATCCTGACCTGAAGCATGAGATAAAGCACCAGCTTTAACTGCTTGGGCACTAGCTGCATGTTGTGGCAGATTCTGAAGGTGGCTGCATCTGAATGTTTGAGTCTGGCCAAAAGAAAAGGTGAGATAGGAAAAAGACCATTATATTTGTAGCCATGGCACCTTCCTGTTTGTGATAAACCCTCTCCCACTTGATGATTTACCCTGGGACCCCAGTGAGGCACATAGACCCCTTTGCACTGCTAATTGGTTGTCTTCCTGCCTGGGAGTTGCTATCTGACCATCAGACCCTTGATTCCCTGAGCTGAGGTGATCATTCAGTTTCCATTCTATCTACTTCAACCTATCACAAACAGTAAAACCTAACCCACAGTGATTTGGTTGAGATAGACATTGAAAGTGTTTTCTAATCTGGTTTGAACACCAGGCATTTCAGCCATGGAAACCACTTGGGAACTACTTTTCACAAGAGTTCAGGAGTTTCTCTTACAGACAACTGCTCAGCAAAAGTCAACTGATAGGACTTCCTTCTGAGTGATAAGTTTCCAAACTACACACTGGAATATATATGTGTCACCAGATCTGTCTATAAGTGCCTTCCTCAGTTAAATATTTAGGCTTCCTGCCTTTCCTACGTAATATCATGTGCCTACAATTCACAAATGCAGGATTTGTGCTGGTGCTTTCACTTGGTGCGCTGCCCCAGTCTAAAGAAAGGGCATCAAGTTATCACACTGACATCTTCATGAACTTGAAACCCATCTACTCCCTGAATATGACCACACCAAGCACCTCCCCACCCCCCCAAGATTCCTTTATCCCAAGGAATTTGCAACTTGCTCAGCTTTTTCAGACATTGACAAGCCAATTTTTGGCTTCTGGAAGAGGGGACTGATAATCTCCTGCAAGCAGAGCCTGGAAGTCTCAACCATATGCTGGCTCACATTACAACAGAGCAGGCTATTGGCACCTTGAAGATGCATTTTAGGTGCCTAGAACATTCTTTAGGAACTCCCCAGTATTATCCTGCAAGGTTCTCCAGCACAGTCACTGTGTGTTGCATGCTGCACAATATGGTGCAGAGGAAGGGTATGAAACTGTTCAGAAGCAGGGCCTAAACTAATAGCTGAGGAGCAAGATGATGCAGAAGGTGGGGTGCAGGAGGAGGAGGAGGCCCCTACACAGAGGAGGAGGAAGTGGGTAGCAATGGGAGAACCAACAGAGGGCCACACCATTGTTAATCTTTATAGGAAGGGGGTCATCACTAGGAACCTCCTAATTCAGATTAGCTTCTCCCAAACTCTTGAAATGTCATAAATTATATCAACCAGTCCCTCGTGAGGAGCTTCCTCATGGAAAACATTTAACAGAAAACCACATTTCTTTGTGGAAATGCCTATCCTCAACAAATAAACAGCACATACTGAAAGTCTGTGCCATCAACATGACTGAAACTACGACAATGTAATCTGTGGAGTCAGTACACAAACACACCTTGAGATGCCAGACCTTGCACACATTTATCAGAAGCTGACAAAGAGAAAGTGCTTGTCAGAACCATGCCCACCATGTCATGAATGTCAATAGGAAGCCAGGATTTCATACCCATGGCCTTCAAAAATAATTACATATGTGAACAGTACTGCAGCCTGGAATGCATTTGATGAACTGGGTTTGATCTTTGAGTCCGATTATTGATCATCCGTGAAACATAAGATATGCTTCAAGGAGCAGCTTAACACACCACCCTTGTGTATAGCTATTTCTCTGAAGGGCTTGAGAAGGAAACAGTTTCTTGCTCCTGATAGTATCAGTCAGAGGTGGCCAAAAGCATGAGGTCTTCAGTATCATTGGTAAGAACCACCATCAGTGTGCTAACATTCTCCTTAAGATTTGACCTTACTAAACACCATCATCGCTGAATCATCACCATCAACATCACAGTGGCTCACTCACAGTGAGTGGCTGAACTGGATCACCTATTGTAACATACTCTGGTCAAAAATTAATTTTTTTAACTCATCAGTACTCATCATCTTAAAAACAACAATTTTTAAATTGACCAAAACAGAAAACAGACACAATTTACATGACAATATAGCCACCATTCTATTCATTTGGATCAAGACCCTCCCAGAACCAATAAACCCCTGGAAATGTGGGAATGGTTTTCTTCCTGTCTCATCAAAAAGGAGCTATTTGCAGGTGTTCAACCACAGCGAATATCCATTTGGAAGCTAATTGCTTGGATGTAAGACCTTGATTTTCCTAAGATAAATGCACAGACATGAGCAAATCATAAAGTATTTCTTCATATATAAAACGTACAATGGAAGTTTGAACTTCTGCTGGCCATTACAGAGAAATAGGGCATGTTCCTGCATCAACCACAAGAGACTTGTAGAGAAAGCTACTGTTTACTCTCTCACTGTCTCTCTCTGTCTAACACACACATACATACAGAGAATCTTTGAAACAAAATATCATTCTCCATAGTTGCATTTCCAGAAGGGGAAGAGGTCAGCTACACTCTTAAACTGCCAGATGAGGAGCAAGGCTTCTGGAACAGCCTCAGTCAGAACAGACAGTCAACCATAACTAAGCCAAAACAATCAAACACTAAAATAAAACACTGAGTTTTGAAGAAGAGTCACCATGTTAACTCTGCTTTGTCTCTCAACAGACACTGCTAGGCCTACTGAGTTCCCCAGCAATTTCTGCTTTTCAGCCAAATGCAACTGTTGTGTTAAAAAGCTTTCAGGCCGAATATATCTAATAAGCCAATGACCAGGGTGACAGCACATGACCTGCAACCATGAGGATTCCAAGTAGCATTAAATTGTTTTCTAACTGTGAGTTATCACTTTATTTGTTAAGTAAATGAATTTGAGATTTTCAAGTCAATTAAATGCGGTATGAAAGGGTCAATCCTGCACTGACTGACCCTCTCATCCCCTTCTCATAATTGTCTCCTTGTATGCTGTGCCTGACACTTCCCATAATTCTGTATCCTATTATGTGTTTGGGAAACTTTAATAACCTCTGCTGAGCTCTTAGCCCTCTTCAATTTTGTTCCATAATTGTCCACGCAATTGAACTCACTCCCCCTGTCTATTTAGTTTAAAGCCCTATCCACAGCCCTAGTTATGCAATTCACCAAGGTTCTGGTCCCAACTTGATTCAGATGGAGTCCATCCCATTGGAACAGCTCCCTCCTTCCCCAGTACTAGGGCCAATTTCCCATGATTTCAAACCTGTTTCTCTCACGTCAATCTTTGAGCTACGTATTTATCTCTTTAATCTTGTTGACCCTGTGCCAATCTGATCGTGGCTCAAGTAGTAATTCTGAGATTCTGTTTTTAAAATTATTTCAAGAAATCTAGGGGTCACTAATTATGCCAGTATTTATTGCCCATCCCTAATTACTCAAAGGCCAGTTATGTACCAACTACATTGCAGTGGGTTTGGAGTCACATTTCGGCCAGACTGGGTAACGATGGCAGTTTCCTTCCTTAAAGGACATTAGTGACCCAGATGAGTTTTTCCAACAATCTGCAATGGTTTCATGGTCATTAGACTCTTAATTCCAGATATTTGTTGAATTCAAATTCCACTATTTACCATGTCAGGATTCAAAAGCAGGTGCCCAGAACATTATCTGGGTCTCAACAATCCACTAGGCTATCAGCTGCCCAGTTACTTGTTTGGTTCTGCTTGTTAATTTAGCCCCGAGATCCTCATACTCCCTCAACAGAACCTCTTTCTTCCTTCTACCTACGTCATTGTGGACCACAATCTCCCCTCTGCAAACTTCCAATGTTATTTGCTAATGCACCCTACAATACATGTCTCGGCTTCCAGTGTGCACTGTCAGTGCATCAGAAGTACCAGGATGGTTGTGAGGGGTCGCCACATGCCAATGTGCATGGAGAAAAGGGTGCACGAGGCTGATGCCAATGAATCATGCCCTGGGTTGTGATTTGGTCATTGGCAACACAGATATGGTGCTGGAGTCAAGGTAAGTGCTGGAATGGCATAAGTGTCAATATTGTTCTTGTGTGGCTGCATTGCAGCAGAGTCCTCACAGAGGTGTAATAGAGCATGTGTGTTAGGCTGTGTTGGAGTACACAGAGAGTAATGTGGGCAGTTCTCTTTAACACACAATAGGAAGGAAGCAATTGCACTACAGAGGGAGCATGAGAGAGGCACCAGGACATTTCCTGGGCTGCAGTGTTTCAACTATGAAGTGAGACTAGATACTTGGAGTTGTTTTCCTGAGAGCAGAGAAGGCTGAGGGTAAATCTGATTGAGGTGTAAAACATTCTGATAGGCATGGACAGGGTAAATAGGGAGAAAGATTTCCCCTTAGTAGAGGATAAATAACTAGGGGACACAATTTTAAGGTAAGGATCAGGAGGTTTAGAAGAGCTTTGAGGAAAAATGTTTTCACCCAGAGGGTTGTGGGTATTTGGAACTCATTAGTTGAAAGGTGGTAGAGGCAAGGACCCTCCAGGACAATTCAAACAATTTCGGTGAATGCTTGAAATGTAACGGTTATGGGCCAAATGCTGAAAAATGGGGTTAAAAAGTATAGATTTGATGACTAGCATGGACATAATGGACCAAAAGGCTGCTTTCCACGTTATAAGAATTCTGAAGGCTATCTCCGATATTTGAATGACCCTCAGTGAGACTGCATCCTGACAGTGGCTTGTCAAGAGGATCAACTAACATTGCGAGTTCAGCCATGTCCCACAGAATGACAAGTATAACACTGCTCACTAACATGGACATTCAATAAAGTGTGAACAAAACAACACAATATTGTTTCTTCCACAATAAAGAAAATGTCCCAGAGTCCTCTGTAATTGTCAATGTTTGGCGACTATGAGGTCTTCGAGGAACTTTAGATCGCTGATTCAGTAAGTCTTCACAATTGCTGCCCATAATACATCCATAAATGAAGGTGATATTTAATGTAATCAGTGCCAACATTGATGTTCTCAAAACCATTGAAGTTAATGGCAACGACATTGGGCAGGAATATTTTGCCTATGATATAGTGCTTTCATGTTTGGTACCCTCAGCACTGTCAGCTGATCGAGGTTTCACTATTGAAGCCTGGAGTTGCTTTTTACCGTGCATGTAGTGGGAAAGCAATCACAAACTTAGGCTTCTCAGCCTCATAGATTGCACAGCTGACACGTCATTGCATATATAACTGCACATTCATATTTATTGTTGTTTAAAGAAAAAGTGATACAGTTTACCTTCCTGATAATCCCTGTTGTGATCCATCAGTTATACTTGCAATGCACAAGAAAAGTAATGGGAGCAGTCAACATTCACGTCACAAGTGAAGAAGGCTTTATACCCTCGTCCATACAGTGGGATATGGTGCACTCCGACTAGTAGGGCTATGGAATATCTCCACATAAAACGTTAAATGCAGCATCAGTAATGTGGCAAAGAAAGCCAACATTGCATTTAAGAGCATGCTGACAAATACTTACTGTTCAAGGTGAGAGGATTCAGTTCTGAGCCCCTGTACAGACTATGAGATCTTGTAAAGCTTTGTGTTGTGGCCCTCAGATGCCTCTTTTAAGGTAAACTTTAATTACTTCTGCTTCAGTTTGAAATGACCAGTGACAAGGTCAAGATTGTATGTGGCCAGGATTTGTATCCGACACTGTTGGACACTGCATGCTTCTCACACACATGACAATATGATTATGGAGGATTTTAACCTACACACTACAGTGAAAGTGCCCAATTAATGAGATACTAGTGTGGTATTACTGCAAGCTGCTGCATGCAAATAGACCTCTTGCCACTCATTAGTGACAATCTCGGCTCACCATTGAACATGTGATTGGAAAATGAAACGTTCTGCTCTTGACAGCAAGAAGCTTCTTGCTGAC
This sequence comes from Hemiscyllium ocellatum, assembly GCF_020745735.1. NCBI lineage: Eukaryota > Metazoa > Chordata > Chondrichthyes > Orectolobiformes > Hemiscylliidae > Hemiscyllium > Hemiscyllium ocellatum. The sequence goes on from NC_083401.1 coordinate 139,056,606, forward strand.
CATCCCATACAATTTCCATATTTCTCATCAGGGACACACATCATTTGGGGCTGGGAAAATTCTGACCTACAAATCTGTTGGCCTCTAGATTTGGACTCCTCTGTAAGTGGGAAAATCTTCCTTACATCCACTCTATTAAATATGTACATAATGTTAGAGATTGCTGTCAGGTCACTTTGCAGTTCTTTCTTTTCTGGAAGAAAATGACCCAGCCTGTTCATCGTTTCTTCATATTGTACTTTAGCTATTTGAATGTCATCCTTGTAAAGCTCCTTAACATTTTCTCCAATGCACCTGTCTACATTTACTTGTGGAAACCAGAAACATACACAGTACCTGAAGAACTGGATAACTAAGCTTCTCTAAGTTTAGCATAACCTGCCTATTTCTGGTTGTTATGCTTTTTGAAGTTAACCGCACCATTCTGTTTGCAACTGTTATGGCTTTGTTCAGCTGTATCTCTGTTTTTTTTAATGTTTTATGCATTTGTGCTCACAGATCTATTGGGATAAGTGATCTTCTCCTTGCGTACTCCATAATGTAGGGATATCCATACTTTGTTCTAATTTTTTAAGAGTGCCTATTGACCAATTCTTCAATGAGAATTTGATACCTATTTGTAGCATCTTGCACATCCACCTACCTCATCTACTGTGGCTATTGCTCTTGATGTGATCTTCTCTACATCAGTGAGACCGGATGCCAACTTGTGGAGCTTTTCAGAGAACATCCCTGGGACACATGCACCAAACAACCCCACCATCCTGTGGCCAACCACTTCAACTTACCCCTCCCACTCTACCAAGGACATGTTAGTCCAGGGCCTCTTCCACTGCCAAATCCAAGCCACCCGCCAACTGGAGGAAGAATGCCTCATCTCCCGACTTAGAATATTTCAACCACATGGCACCAACATCGACTTCACCAGTTTCCAAATCCCCCACCTCATCCCAGATCCAACACTCCAACTCGGCACTGCCCTCTTGACCTGTTCTTCCTGTGACTTTATGAGATAAGGTGAGCTGTTTTAGGTTTAGGCTCCTATCCTGTTGGATCCATAGAAAAGTAATTCTCCTCACCACCCTCACTTCCATTAAATATTGCTCTTACATCTCACAAAGAATCTGGAATTAAGGGTCTCATGATGACCTTGAAGCCATTGTTGATTGTCAGAAAAACCCATCACATTCACTAAAACCCTTTAGAGAAGGAAGTCTGTCATCCTTACCTAGTCTAACCTGCGCATGGTTCCAGATCAACAGTAATATGGTTGACTCTTAACTACCCTCTGGAAAATTAGGGATGGGAAATAAATGCTGGCCTAGCCAGAGTCACCCACATCCCTTGAGTGAATAAAGAAAAAAAAACTGAATATATCCAACATCCACCTACTTATATTGTGCACAAGGTACCCCAAGAAGAAAATGCATTGGCATTACATTCTTGAAATTTTAATTTAAAAATACATTACCAAGAGGAGATCTTATTACACTGACCCTATTTCCCTGTTACTGATAGAACTACTGATGTAAATTAACAACATAAGAAAGCTGCAGGAGGGCCAATGGATTCATTCTGTCAGAACATTTCAGCTCTCCTCATACTAACCTTTTAATTATAATCTTCAATAACAAATAATGTTCAGTCATTACATTTGTATATACAAAAGAGACTAAATTATCAAAACTTGAATAAATTTAATACAATAATTTTACTTTTAATTGCTTTCATCAATAGTTTCATCTTGTAAAAATAAAGTCTAGGTTTTCTCATATAAAATTGAAATTTGATGTTGTATTCCTTCTTTGTACCACCAGGAGGTGGTGTTGTTCCATAAATCCAAATTAACTGTCTTGCCTTTAACAAATGATTTCTTCCTCTTCTTCGTTTAAAGCGTGACTCTTGAAAATTTATGCAAATTTCAGTTTACAAAATCACAAGTCAACTGCATAAAAAAAATATAAAATGTGAACAGAAAGTTTAGGAAAATTGTAAAGATTCAATTGATTTTATTCAACAGAAGTCAAATCTACGATCAAAACAGAAACGGTCAGGGAGCCGGTAGCACCACTGAAAGGAGAGTTGGGTTTAACGTTGGAGTTAACATTTCAAATCATTGATCTTTCATCGGAGTTGAGAAAAAGTAACAGATGTGACAGGTTTTAAGTAAGTTCAGAAACATAGAAAGATAAAGGTGAAAGAAGAAAATAAAGCAAGTTTGTGATAGTGTGGAAGGCAGGAGAGACAATTGAAATGATGCTGCAAAGTAAATGAAGCTAGTAATGGATAAATAAAGAGATAACAGATGGTTCTGGAGGATATGGAGATGACAATAACAGACTCATTACCAGTCTCTGCAAGATGAAAACAAAAAATGAGCAGTAGTTATAATCTAAAACTGCTGAACTAAATTGTTGGAGAAAACCTTTGCTACACAGCCTCACATTGATTTATTATAGCCATCAATGGTATTAATGCTGGAAGCAGATCTACATAAACAAATTTCTCACATATTGAGTCTGGAAGTGTCTTGTGAAAAGTAAGTTTCAGTAGAATTTTCCCACATCAGACAGAAGCTACTGGACAGTGATGTAGCACTCTGTCCTGAAGAAGGATTACACTCAAAAATTGATTCTCCACCTTCTGATGCTGCCTGGCTGGCTATGTTCTTCCAGCCTCCTGCCTGACTACCCTGGATTCCAGCATCTGCAGGGTTTTTTTTCGTCTTTAACCGAGATGTAGGACTGGCAATGGGATAGAGCCATTAACTGTAGTAGGCAAAACTTACAAATTTTGAAAGAAAACTTGCAAGAAAATATAATACATAAAGCAATCCAACGAAGTTATTAATGCTTTCCAGGAAATATCTACAAAAGTATTAACACGCACAAGTTGTACTTTTTTTTTGAAAGACATTTATTATAAAACTGGCTGAACAATTTGCATATACATACTAAATCCTCCTCTAGGTTACAAGAAATTATTCAAAGTAATGGAATCTTACATCAGCAAATCAACTTCCTGACAAATATATTTACAAAAGACACTGCTGCATTTCTCCTAGTTGAATGCATTGCATACGGCGTGTAACAGTAACCAAGTAGGTTACATAAAGACATGAAAAATATGTTGCTGGAAAAGCGCAGCTGGTCAGACAGCATCCAAGGAGCAGGACAATCGACATTTCGGGCATAAGCCTTTCTTCAGGAATGAGGAAGGTGTGCCAAGCAGGCTAAGATAAAAGGTAGGGAGGAGGGACTTGGGGGAGGGGCGTTGGGAATGTGATAGGTGGAAGGAGGTTAAGGTGAGGGTGATAGGCCGGAGTGGGGGTGGGGCGGAGAGGTCAGGAAGAAGATTGCAGGTCAAGAAGGCGGTGCTGAGTCCGAGGGTTGGGACTGTGGTAAGGTGGGGGGAGGGGAAATGAGGAAGCTGGAGAAATCTGCATTCATCCCTTGTGGTTGGAGGGTTCCCAGGTGAAAGATGAGGCGCTCTTCCTCCAGGCGTCGTGTTGCTATGGTCTGGCGATGGAGGAGGCCAAGGACCTGCATGTCCTTGGTGGAGTGGGAGGGGGAGTTAAAGTGTTCAGCCACGGGGCAGTTGGGTTGGTTGGTGCAGGTGTCCCAGAGGTGTTCTCTGAAACGTTCCGCAAATAAGTGGCCTGTCTCCCCAATGTAGAGGAGGCTACATTGGGTGCAGCGGATGCAGTAAATGATGTGTGTGGAGGTGCAGGTGAATTTGTGGTGGATATGGAAGAATCCCTTGGGGCCTTGGAGGGAAGTGAGGGGGGAGGTGTGGGCGCAAGTTTTGCATTTCTTGCGGTTGCAGGGGAAGGCGCTGGGAGTGGAGGTTGGCTTGGTGGGGTGTGTGGACCTGATGAGGGAGTCACGGAGGGAGTGGTCTTTCCGGAATGCTGATAGGGGAGGGGAGGGAAATATATCCTTGGTGGTGGGGTCTGTTTGGAGGTGGTGGAAATGATGAAGGATGATATACGATGTATCTGGAGGTTGGTGGGGTGGTAGGTGAGGACCAGTGGGGTTCTGTCCTGGTGGAGATTGGAGGGGCGGGATTCAAGGACGGAGGAGCGGGAAGTGGAGGAAATGTGGTGGAGGGCATCGTCAACCACATCTGAGGGGAAATTGCGGTCTTTGAAGAAGGAGGCCATCTGGGTTGTTCGGTATTGGAATTGGGCCTCCTGGGAGCAGATGCTGCAGAGGCCAAGGAATTGGGAATATGGGATGGCATTTTTACAGGGGGCAGGGTGGGAGGAGGTGTAATCTAGGTAGCTGCGGGAGTCGGTCAGTTTATAGTAAATGTCCGTGTTGAGTCGGTCGCCCGAGATAGAAATGGAGAGGTCTAGGAAGGGGAGGGAGGAGAATCCTGGTTGAAGAAGTAGGCGCAGAGGCGAAGGCGATAGAAGAATTGTTCGATGTCTCGCCGTGTATTGAACTCGTTAATCTGGGAGCGTAGGGGGATGAAGGTGAGGCCTCTACTGAGGACTGATCTTTCATCCTCAGAGATGGGGAGGTCTGGAGGGACGGTGAAAATACAGCAGGGCTGGGAGCTATGACCTGAGACCTGGTGTGGGGCTGGAGCTGGGAGTGGGGGGGCGGGGTAGGGCACCACGCCTAACTCCGCTCCCACATCCAGCTCCCCCACGCCGATCTCTGCCCACACGCCCAACCCCGCCCCCACTCCCAGTTCCAGCCCCACACCAGGTCCCAGGTCCGAGCTCCCAGCCCTGCCGTATTTTCACCGTCCCTCCAGACCTCCCCCTCTCTGAGTATGAAAGATCAGTCCTCAGTAGAGGCCTCACCTTCATCCCCATATGCTCCCGGATTAACGAGTTCAACACACGGCAAGACATTGAACAATTCTTCCACCGCCTTCGCCTCCGCACCTACTTCTTCGACCAGGATTCTTGCCCACCCTCTGATGACCCCTTCTCCAGCCTCCAACACACCCCGTCCACCTGGACACCCCATGCTGGCCCTCGATCTCTTCATAGCCAACTGCCTCCGCGACATTAACCGCCTCAACCTGTCCACCCTCTTACCCACTCCAACCTCTCACCCTCAGAACATGCAACCCTCCACTCCCTCCGCTCCAATCCCAACCTCACCATCAACCCAGCAGACAAGGGAGGCGCGGTAGTAGTTTGGCGCACCAATCTTTACACCGCTGAGGCTAAAGGCCAGCTCACGGACACCTCCTCCTACTGCCCCCTTGACCATGACCCCACCTCCCACCACCAAACCATCATCTCCCAGACCATCCATAACCTTATCACCTCAGGGAATCTCCCATCCACCGCATCCAACCTCATTGTCCCACAACCCCACACCACCCGTTTCTACCTCCTGCCCAAAATCCACAAACCTGACTGCCCCGGCCGACCCATTGTCTCAGCCTGCTCCTGCCCCACCGAACTCATCTCAGCATACCTCGACACAGTCCTGTCCCCCTTAGTCCAAGAACTCCCCACCTACGTTCGGGACACCACCCACGCCCTCCACCTCCTCCATGATTTTCGCTTCCCTGGCCCCCAACGCCTTATCTTCACCATGGACATCCAGTCCCTGTACACCTCCATCCCCCATAACAAAGGCCTCAAAGCCCTCCGCTTCTTCCTTTCCCGCCGCACCAACCAGTACCCTTCCACTGACACCCTCCTTCGACTGACTGAAATGGTCCTCACTCTGAACAACTTCTCTTTCCAATCCTCCCACTTCCTCCAAACCAAAGGAGTAGCCATGGGCACCCGCATGGGCTCCAGCTATGCCTGCCTCTTCGTCGGATATGTGGAACAGTCCATCTTCCGCAGCTACACTGGTACCACCCCCCACCTTTTCCTCCGCTACATCGATAACTGTATCAGTGCTACCTCGTGCTCCCACAAGGAGATTGAACAGTTCATCTACTTTACTAACACCTTCCACCCTAACCTCAAATTTACCTGGACCGTCTCAAACTCCTCCCTCCCCTTCCTAGACCTCTCCATTTCTATCTCGGGCGACCGACTCAACACGGACATTTAATATAAACCAACCGACTCCCACAGCTACCTAGATTACACCTCCTCCCACCCTGCCCCCTGTAAAAATGCCATCCCATATTCCCAATTCCTTGGCCTCTGCCGCATCTGCTCCCAGGAGGACCAGTTCCAATACCGAACAACCCAGATGGCCTCCTTCTTCAAAGACCGCAATTTCCCCTCAGATGTGGTTGACGATGCTCTACACTGCATCTCCTCCACTTCCCACTCCTCCGCCCTTGAACCCCGCCCCTCCAATTGCCACCAGGACAGAACCCCACTGGTCCTCACCTACCACCCCACCAACCTCCAGATACATCGTATATCATCCCTCGTCATTTCCGTCACTTCCAAACAGACCCCCCCACCAAGGATATATTTCCCTCCCCTCCCCTATCTGCGTTCTGGAAAGACCACTCCCTCCATGACTCCCTCGTCAGGTCCACACCCCCCACCAACCCAACCTCCACTCCCAGCACCTTGGATGCTGCCTGACCTGCTGCGCTTTTCCAGCAACACATTTTTTAGCTCTGATCTCCAACATCTGCAGTCCTCACTTTCTCCTACATAAAAACATGCCACAGCATGTGAGTTACACTAAACTTAATTTTAAAGGCAGCTCATACAAACATTCAAAATGGGAGCAAAAGTAGGTCATTCAACCCCTTGAGCCTGCTCTACCACGCAATAACATCGTGGCTGATCAGTTTGTGTTTTGAATTCCACTTTCCCATCTACCCAACAATCTTTTATTCCCTGGCCTATCAAGAACCTATTTCTGTTTTAATAATGTTCAATGATCTCCACTGACTTCTGAAACAATAAGTTCCAAACTCATACCTCCTTCTGAGAGAAAACCAATCTCCTCATCTTTGTCCGAAATGGATGAGCCGTAATTTTAAAGCAGTATCTCCTGGTCTGGTCTTACCCATGACCTTTCTATGTCCATCAATGAGACCAAGATAGCAGTGTGGCCAGGAGCCATGGAACTCACTTATTCCGTTTGCTTTTACTTATCTTTTTCTGCTTTGTTTGAATATTTCCCGTTATTTAGATATTATTAAGATTCATCTTACCTTCTTTTCACTGCGTCTGTGGAAGGATTCTCCTGGCCCAGCAATGACAAAGCTGCCAGCATCCCTGTGTGGTGCTGTTGTCCCACCGTGGAGCTCTTCATTGGCGTCTGTTTCCAAGTATTCCAGTGGTCCAGAAAGCAGTCTCGAGCCGGAGTGGTAGCCTCAGCCCAGCATGGCGGTCTCAAACCGACTGGGTTTTCCATCGCTCCTTAATCAGCTTTCCCCAAGCTCAGGAGCCATTAACTGAATTGTGATGAACGTTGTTTTAATTTTACGTTTTTTTATTATGGATGAATTCTGTCATTGATGTAGCAGTCATGGTGGGCCGACTCATTCAACGTTCTACCGCATTTTTCATGTAAAAGTACATGTGGCAATAAATTTCTATTCTATTCTATCTTATCTTGTTAAGACCAAACAGGAATGATACTCACACTATTGTTTCACGTTTCTTGTGAAGACAACTCTCTGTGATTTGTCTAATGACACATTAATTTTGCTTTTTCAATGGAATGGTTACAACTTGATTTTGCATTAAGAAATTCCCTCCCAATTAGTGATAACTCTGTCAGTAAGACCAACAGGTAATTATTATTCAGTGCAAATCAAGGATAGATATGCCGTTGTTGCACATTACTATTGATGATTTTTGTAAAAAGCAATAAAGCTGTATGATTTTTTTAAGTGTACATTTTTTTCCAAAGCTTTCCTTTACTCACTAAAAAAAAAACACACTTTGTTTATCATCACAGCAAACCCTGTGGTCAGGGACATCTGAACTGCTTTCCCAGTCTTTCCCTCCATCCTTGGCACCCATGCTTTTTTTGTGTCTGTCTATTTCTAGTCTTTTATTAGGGGGTCAGACTTTTAACCATCAAGGTTATGTGTAGACATTTCAGAATCGTTTACCTGTAGCTAGAAACTATTCATTTGTATCAAGTAGCAACATTGATAAGTCCAGAAACCTGGTCAGTGCTGTCTGTCAAACTTGGTCTAAAAGCAGATAAATTGTGGAATTTTGTACAGTTTGATGAAATATTTAACTTTGGTGATGACACCAGGATTAGGGATGGGTGATTGGTTTCCCCTAGTGAGGGTTGGCACTGTTCATTTTATCCTCTTAATTGCTTTTCATTTCTAGATCTTTCAATCGCATTGTTTAAGGAGAAATACTATTTCTCCCTTCATTGACATAGGTCCCAGAGGCCCAGATGCATGTATCATTATCAGTTCACATTTCCAACTGCCAGAAAACCTTAAAATGAAAAATACAGGAAAATGTCTAAAGTACTCCATAACATCCCATTCCACCAAATCCTGGTCTAATATGTTATGCGTATATTTTATTTTGTATCCTCCTTTAATAAGTATTAAAATAACAAGTTGAATTTCTATAGCAGATTTCATGAATAAAATACGCCAAGGCACTTACAGGACTATCATGAAGCAAAATTAGTCACAAAGTCAGATAAGGCGATGTTCAAGAAAATAATTCCAAGCATTTGTACATCACTGTTAATATCACTGTTTATCTTCTCACAAACATTGCATCACTATTTATCACCCATTCCTGATTACTCTCGCAGAGGAGATGTTATAGGCCTACTATTTGAACTGCATGCACAGGTAATGGGCACTGCAACAGTGTTGTGAGGAAGAATGTGCAGAATTTTTACCTAGCATCAGTAAAAGATTGGTGATATAGTTCAATGCCAGCATGGTACATGCCTTTCAGAGGATTGAGTGGAGTTTGGTGTTAACACATTCCTGCTGCCTTTGCTCTCCCCAGGTGGCAGAAGACCTGGTTTTGGAAAATTCTGTTGTAAGGACTTTGACAGGTTTCTATCATGTTTTATGTGGCTGGTAGAGGTGTGGCAGATGCCAAACAGCTTGTCCAAATTCTTGGGTCTCAGGGAGCATCTTAAGGAATGAGCTAGAGAGGTTTAAGGGTGGGCTGCCAGAGCTGAGGTGCTAAGGCAGTTGAAAACATAGCACCAAAGGTGGAGCTGTTAAAGTTGGCTTTGCTCAAGGCATGAGAATCAGAGGGTGGCGGGAACGAGACATTTATAGAGGTGGAGGGAAACTGTGTTGCTGCTTTGTCTGGGAACATATTTGAGCATGTCCTCAGGTTGTGAAAATGTGAGTTCTTTTTGGTTTAATATTCCAAATTAGCAGACATAAATTCTCCTCAAGATCCTTCATGCAGCAACAGACCTGGGGGTGCTCTTGCTGTGAAGACAGATCCGTTGTAGCACTATCAGGAGCACATAGTCATTCTGACCAGGCACCTTTACCACCAAATGTGTATGAGGGGAGGAAAGAGTGTAACAAAGAGAAAAAAAGACAAGGATAAGGTGCATTCATCAAATGGAAAATAATATTAAATAATTAGGTAAAATACTGTAAATACTCCAATCGGGCAGCATCTGTAGCAGGTGATTTGGGGAGTGTTAATTACAGGAGTATGTGGATGACAAGGCTAAAACTGATATTATTCATAGAGCAATTGGAGCCCACACACTACCAGGTTGTATTCTTGCTCCAATCAATCCCTCAATCAGTGTGGTATCAACACTGATTTTTAAACTTTAACATCAAATTCCAGACACCCAGAAGCCCACCAGTGAAAAGGAAGCAAAAATAAAATAGAAATTGACAGGTCTCAATCAATTTGGGAAATCTAGCACAACACTCTCAGTGTTGCAGCTGCTTTCTTCCTTGCCAGTAGGAAAGGGTTTGTTCACTGTACTTTGATGGGAAATGACACCGTGAGTGTTCCTTCAAAACTAAGCAGTGGCTACTTAAGTGGCCCTGTCCTACTTGCCCTGCTATCTTAGCAGCAAGGGGGGTGTTCACTCCATGGATAAAGCCACTGGGTGAATCCCGGTGAAAATTCTCACTTCCCTGAAGAGGCATGAGCACAGGGTCCAGTCTTTGTGCAGCTTACTTCCAAACCGAAGCTTCTTCCTCTGTTGCTTCTAACTCTGGCCTCCTGCCAATTGAATCTTTGGATTACCCCTTTAAATAATAGAGTTGTGATAGTGTTATGTCACTTTTATGATGATGCAGGAATAAAATGACAATAAAAACAAACGACTTCAAAGAAGTATCATTAAGTTCAAAACATTAACTCCGTTTCTCTCTCCAGTGATGCTGCCAGAGCTGCTGAGTTTCTCCAGCAATTTCTGGTTCTGCTTTAATTTAGAGCTGAAAATGTGTTGCTGGAAAAGCGCAGCAGGTCAGGCAGCATCCAAGGAGCAGGAGAATCGATGTTTTGAGCATGAGCCCTTCTTCAGGAGGGCTGAAGAATCTGCTTTAATTTAACAGATTATTAATGATGTGTCTGCATTAGATAGTCAGTGAAAGATACAATGAACATTCTCACAGTTTTCCCTTGCAATCTTGGAATTAATAAGATTAGGACCATGTTTCAGACTGTTGAGAAGAATGCTAAATGCTTTATGGTGAATTCTTACATGTTCTTGCTGCCACCCAGATGTTGGAACCGATGGTACTCCTACCTTTACTTTGTTATGCTCAGTCTGATTATTTTCTTGTGTGTTACCTTCACATTTTGTGTGGCTGCATACACATATGATATCTCAAAAAGATCCACTTGCTGTGGTCTGCATTTGCACCTCACAAATACTGCCTCACACATGCAGCTTAGAGGGACACTGGCTCCCCATTGATGTACCATTTGCTACTTATGTACATGTGCTGTTACTGTGTTTAGGGTCAGGTCTCACACAGGCTACATCCTGTCAGCTCATCATAGTTGTCAGCTTTAAATGGTCATGTCTTGTTGGAGATGATGAAGAGGGGCTAGTTCAATTGAATCTGAAGGAAAGAGTCTAAGAATCATTTTTACAAGGATATTGCCAGGGTTGGAGGATTTAAGCTTTAGGGGGTGGCTGAACAAGCTGGGGCTGTTTTCCCTGGAGCGTCAGCGACTCAGGGGCATGGATAGAGTAAATAGGCAAAGTCTTTTCCCTGGGGTCGGGGAGTCCAGAACTAGAGGGCATAGGTTTGGGTTGAGAGGAAAACATATAAAAGAGACCTACGGGGCAACTTTTTCACACAGAGGGTGGTAAGTGTATGGAATGAGCTGCCAGAGGAAGTGGTGGAGGGCCAGGTGCTGGCAGCTGGGACTAGATTGGGTTGGGATATCTGGTCGGCATGGACAGGTTGGACTGAAGGGTCTGTTTCCTTGCAGTACATCTCTATGACTCTGTGATAGAAGTACCATTAGACACAAGTGATCCAAAGGCTTTGTTGAGACATAGTGATATTTTAGAACGGAAAGCCTAACGTGACTTAACATATTTGTAAACATTACATGAACTATGTACCAGTCACTTTCTAATGGTGAGCATACCCTTTTAAAGGAGGTATCATATTATTACGTATTGTAAAGTAGAATCTCATTATAATTCACAATATATTTCTCCACATAATTGAATGTCACTTATTTCCCAACCTGTACAAGTGTAGGTCAGATTAAATCTTGGAAATCTGTCACAAGCTTCAGAGACAAGGTTCCAAATGAATGGAAAGGTCATCTTTATGATAAAATGATCGCATCCTACCATTGAGCAGGGTCGAAGGTTATCAGGAACAAATCAAAACTACTAATTAGGGTTTTGGTGTTTTGCTGCAGGTATAACCTCTCATCTTTCAGTGCTAAATGGTATGATTGACTTTGAAATTCTCTTCACACAGAGATCCATTTTTTAAAACTGTTACATAAAGAAATTGGACATATTAGCATTAGCTTAAAATTGCATCTTATGAACTGAATTGAATGACTTATTGTCACTTGCATCTTATAGTGTGTAATACAGTAAAATACAGTGAAAAGCTTCAACTGTGGCCACAATCTGAGGCCATTTTGAATAGTTTAAATATGAAAAGAATAAAATGACATAGCTGAAAGAGAGAGTATCTTCGTTTCGCCACCTCTGGAATGAATCCTAGCCAGCTCACTAATGACATCTGCACCTCCACTCCCTCACTGCCACTTGCATTATTCCCACCAAACAGGACTCACCACTGTTTAAGTGCCATCTCTTTGTCACTTGGCCCACCTTGTCCATGGGCTGGTCTTGCTGGGTCTCATGCAGGACCCTCACTTGCCCCACTCTCCTGCCTCAACGATAACCAGAAGTCCCACTTCAGGCCTGCCATGACCGTGGATGGTCAGATATTTGTCCAAAATTAGAATTAAATCATGTGATGTTGGTCACGTTTAGTCACATTAGGAAAGAGATAATTTAAAAGGTTTCTTACATTCATATTTAATTAACTATTCTAAACTGCAAGTTGTTTCTAATAGTTAAACTGTGACGAGTTTATATTAAATTATCAGTGTATATTAAATTAAAGAGTATATTAAATTATCAGTGTTCAAGATCCATATCATGTAAAGGAATCCATCATAAATGAGCCTTCAGGCTTTTCTCCCCGCTTTCTTTGATATTTTTCATCCTGTAGGTGAGGTCTCCTTGTTTCCAATAGTCCCAGTTCCCTGGGAAGAAGGCGTGAAAAATGACAGTTGATTGATCTTAGACAAAAAGTGTGGCGCTGGAAAAGCACAGCCAGTCAGGCAGCCTCCAGGAGCAGGGGAGTCAATGTTTCGGGTACGTGCTTTTCGACTCTGATCTCCAGAACCTACCGTCCACACTTTCTCCCGGTTGATTGACCTTAGTTGGGCAAGAGTCAAATAATGAGTTTCTTTCTGGTGAGATAAAGTTTTGCAATGAAATTGTCCATTCTCAAGAGGAGGATAGACCTGCCTGACTACAGGACTCACGAAGTTTATTTATGCTATAGCAGCTTATTGAAAAAGCGACTCACTGGAATTAAGTGAGATTCCCAATCTAACTTACTTTGTCAAGAGATGACCAGGCAGGAAGAGGGAGAATGGCAAGTCACCTCAAAAGGGTGCCCTATCATGAAGCTCCCAGAATGCTCCTCAGCCCTGTGGGCACCTGATCATATTTCCCTGACTCATTGAGATTTGATAGCATGAGGTTGCTTTCCCTACCCTTATTATCCATACTGGGAATCCGTGGCTATAGCACTCAATTACAGTTTATCCAGCAGCCAGAGTGTTCCTTAGGGCCTGGGGGTCAAAGATGTCTGGCACCCTTTATTATGGAGGCAGCCATGTGCTCACATGCCTCCTTCATCTTTCACTCAAATCCAGTGAGGGGCTTGGACAGCACTGTCTGATGATCCCCAGATTGGCTTTGCAGTGTAACATGCAGATTATGGCCAAAGATGCACAGGACTCAGTAGAATGCCTCATTTCACAGTAGGCTAATGACTTTCAGAGACCTTATGCATGCATCCTCAAGGGGCAGTGGGCCCTTGTCAGTGATGCACTTACTGGACTGTAATCCCAAACCTACTCGTAGTGGACCCAGTAAAGTAGATGTTTCTCTGTTGTGGAGAGTGAAGACAACCAACCACGCCAATAAAATCTATCAGGTTTTGGAGACAGCATCCTCAGAGGTGATATTAATGATGGAAGATCATTCTTGTTGCTCCAGCTTTGCAAGGATGGTCATGAGCCTCCTCACCAGCTCTGCAGCCTATTCTTTACAAGGAGTGAGGATTCATTTCTCTGGCACCCCTCTGCTGTCCTCAGCCCACTCATCCTGTTGTGGGCTGCCTTTTCTTGTAAACAGAGAAGGATTGATTGTGATTGCAGTGGGGGCAGGAGCATGCACAGCCACGGCAGATTGTGAACCCTCCCTTTGTTCCCAAACACAATCAGTGGTTTCGCCTCCACAGCCTTCCAAGGTAGAGAATTCCACACTTAACCATCCTCTGAATGAAAATAGTTCTCCTTAAACTGAGTTGGAAATGTGCGACTAGGAATCCTGAGACTGTGACCCTTTGTTCTGGAGCCCCTTGCTAAAGAAATCATCATTGTTGTATCCAGTGTGTCCGCCCTGTCTGAATTTGATACATTTCACATCTCCTCTCATTTTTCTAAAGTCCACTGACTATAGGCCTGGTCAAACCAATCTCTCCTCATACAACAAACTTTCCATCTCTAGTACCAGTTTGGTGAACCTTTGCTGCACTCCCTCTATTCTTAGGTATAAGACCAAAACTGCACACTGCAATGTCTCACCAAGGCCTTGTACAACACCAAAAAGATTCTTTTGCTCCTGCAGTCAAACTCACTAGAAATGAAAGTAGTGAGCTATTTGCCTTCCTAACTGCTTTACAAAACTGTATGCTAGCTGTCAGTGTCTGATATACAAGGACATCCAGGTACCTTTATACATCAACATTGCCTAATATCCCACTGTTTAAATAGTATTCTGCTGTTTATCAGTCATGCATTTTTCCAATCACACAACTTGTCTAAATTGCCCTGAAGTGACTTCAAGACTTCCTCCTTATTCACAATCCCTCCTAATTCTGCCAAATTGACAAACTTGGAGATAGTACACTTGATTTCTTCATCCAAATTGTTAATAAATTCTGAATAGTTAGGGTCCAGGCACTAATCCCTGTAATACCCAACTTGTCACTGCCTTCCACTCTGAAAATGATACATCTATTCCTACATTGTTTCCTGTCTGCTAATGAATTCTCAATTTACTTTGAATAATAGCCTCCGATGTTTCTCAAATTTATCAAAACCTTTCTAAAAGTCAATTTTACTATTTACACTTGCTCCCTCCATCTGTTCTACTAGTTATGTCTTCATTAAAAAGCTCCAGTAGTTCTGTCAAGAATGATTTCTCTTTCATAAATTCATGTTGATTTTGTGTGACTATGTTAATATTATCTAACTGCCTTGTTATTACTTCTGTTAACTAGACTCCAGCATTTTCTTTGCTACTGATATTAGGCTAACCAGTTTGTAATTCTTGGTTTTCTCTCTTCCTTCCTTTTTAAACAGCATTGCTACATTTACCACATCCAATCAGTCAGGAATTTTTCAGAACCTACAGAATTTTAGAATGCCTGCATATTTCCACGGACAGCTCCTTTAGTAACCTGGGATGTAAGTTATCATGTCCTAGGGATTTTCAACTTTCAGTTCCATTAATTTTACAAGCCGTATTTTTTTACTAATTTTAATCAATTCTTCTTTTCATATACTCTTGCTTTCTAGAAATACTGGAAAATTATTTGTTTTGTCTTCTCTGAGGACTGAAGTTGTTACTTAATCACGCTCCGACTGCTTTGTTCGCCATTAACAATTCTCCAGTTTTGGACAGATCTTCCTTTTCTAAATTCTATGCTACTTCTAATTTTCAGGCTTGCTATTTTTTCCAGCATCTTTATGACTCCCCTTTGGATCTAGTACTATTCTCAATTTCTTTTGTTAACCATGGTTGGACTACTTTTCCTGTTATATTCTTTTGCCTGAAATGAATATTAACTGTTGCAACTCATGCATTTGTTCATTAATCTA
Organism: Hemiscyllium ocellatum; assembly: GCF_020745735.1. Taxonomy (NCBI): domain Eukaryota; kingdom Metazoa; phylum Chordata; class Chondrichthyes; order Orectolobiformes; family Hemiscylliidae; genus Hemiscyllium; species Hemiscyllium ocellatum. The sequence continues at coordinate 139,072,156 of NC_083401.1, forward strand.
CCATTAACTATACACTTTTCTGTCTTTTAATAAAGTTACTTAGCCTATTGCAGCTAACTCACCCCTTCATGGTTTCGTTTTGCATCAGGTAGAAGGGCCAAGTGGATGATTCATCTCAGTCTCCTCCAAGGGTCCCCAACATCACAGAATCCAATATTCAGCCAATTCTATTCACTCAGCACAATATCAAGAAATGGCTGAGTGCACTGGATACTTCAAAGGCTAGGGGGCTGTGATAAAATTTCAGTAATAGTATTTAATGCTTGCACTCTGGAACTAGCCATGATCCTAGCGAAGTTGCTTTGCTACAGTTACAACATTGGCATCTCCCCAGCAATATGGAAAATCTCCCAGCATGTCCTGCCCCCATAAACAGGGTCAAAACCAACTAAACAGTTGCTGTCTTATAAGCCTGCTCTCGAGCATCAGTAAAGTGATGGAAGCAGTCATCAGCAGTGCTATCAGTGCAATGCCAACTTGCTCAGGGACACCCAGTTTGGAGGGTGACTCAGTTCCTGTGACGTCGGTGTAGCAATCTTAGTCATTCTCTGTCATTGAGTTAGAATCACAGAACTACTTTTCTAATGGGATAATGGGTGTATCTACATCCCAAGGATTGTAATGACTCGAGTCAACTGCTTATCACCAACTTCTCTTTGGCAATTAAAAATGGGCAAGAATAAATGCTAGCCTCACCAGTAATGCCCACATCTTATAAATGAGTGAAATAAAAGTTACAAAGCAAAGTATTTTCAGTTGATGAACAAATATTTCATCTCCTTGTATTAATTTAACAAAGTACTCAGCTATTTACATTGTTAGGTTATGCAAGTAGAACAGTTGTGATCTCATTACTTTGTTTCCTTCTCTCTGCTGGTGTCTAACTATGTTTTCAAGACTGTTTCTGGTTTTAAGATACAATCCTTTAAATCTTCATGATGTCGCTTTCTAGCAACATAATAGGCCACAATAACTTCCTATATAAGACCTTCCCCAAAACTCAGATTTTTTTCTGCAGTAGTTTTTTTTTAAAATAGCTTTCTTGCGATGTTTTCACTCTTTGAGCACTGCCATAAAATCAAGGATCACAAAAACAGTAGTTGATGAAAAACCTGAGCAGGTCTAGCAGCATCCATGGAGAGCAATCAGAGTTAATGTTTCAAGTCTTGTAACCCTTCCTCAGAAGTGGGGCAGTTCTGAGGAAGGGTCACTGGACCTGAAATGTTATGTCTAGTTTCTCTCCACAGATACTGCCGACCTGTTGAGCTTTTCCAGCAATTTCTGCTTTTGATTCTGATTTACAGCATTTGCAGTTCTTTCAGTTACAATTAAGGATTATCTATTTTTCTGCTTACAATTCCTGGCTCCTCTCATTTCTGAAATAGAAGTATTGGTGAAGGATCCCTGGGTGTTGTTAGAAACAGCCTTGAAAGAATCACTAGTAGGTACGTTAGCTGAATCATTGCTGCTTGATTTGCACTTTGATGATCTGTTTCTCCCTGTCTGCGCAGCATTTTCTATGGAATGTCAAATTGCATCACATCACCGATCTCTTTCCAACTCAATTATCCGGCATTCGATTATCCGAATATCAGCTTATTGGGCACGATTGCAAGGTCCTGATGCTTAGCTAAACTATGTTATCTGGCAGCCGATTATCTGGAATTCGATTAACCAAATGAAATACTCCCTGTCCCGTGTCCTTTGGATAATCGAGGTTCTTCTGTACATAAGGTGATGGATATGCAGCAAATCTCATGGGGATTGGGTAGATTTACCTGATGCACTTTTGCTGATGATTGAAGTGACCCTTTCTTGAGAAGCAGATTCTGAAACATGAGCTGCATGCAAATTGACTATCGGGCCTCATTGTAGGTTGTTGGTTTCAATGTTATCAGCCGGTTTCAGGCCAGTGTAGCCACTGATGGTCATGGTAATGCCTATCTCAGTATGACTTTTCACCATCATTTGGCTGGTACCTTCCAGATGTGAATATTGATGCTTAAAGCCTTCATGTCCCACTGACAAACATCCTGGAATGGCACTTTGGGCATCCTACAGGTCTTCTCACTCTGGCTATGTTATCATTGGAGAAAATCCTTGGGAATTCATTCCTGTTCCATGCTGCATATGTGCCCAAGTCAGCAATGCCACCTCCCTTCTTGATCAGTGCTCGCATATCGTGGACGATTTGCCTTTCAGAGGAGTGTTACATTCATGTTGTTGTCCTTCCTTGAGTTGCAGACAAAACATCACAAACAACAAAAGTGAAAATTGTTGAGTTTCTTTTCCTGATGGCTGGAAGTTAACTTAGAATCATATAGTACAGAAGAGTCCCTTCTGCTCATCGAGTCTGTACCTCCATCTTGCCTATCTTTTACAACTACAGAATATTGAGTACATAGCCTTCAGTATCATGCTCCTAGGAGGTAGCCTGATGCACTTTTGTACACTTCTTGTGAATCAGCTAAAGGTGGGAGCCACTTATCCTTTGCAAGTTTCAAGTTCTGCATCAAGAAATAGTTTATCAGTCATTTATCAGAGATAGCAAAATTTATTGTGGACTTTGTCTGAAAGTGTTGCTTAATGTGATCAAGATATGATACACTGCCTCATAGTCATGATTTTCTTGGCACTTACAGTTAAGGGAACTTAAAATACAGTCATGAGAAAGACAACCCATGAGACTTGTAGCTGAGTTTCCATGTATGCAACAAGCATAACATCTTCAATGTAGCAGAGTCCTCTGACCGAGATATACTATATATTTGTCTTTACTCTTACTCTGGACAGATTATAAAGCTTGCTATCTGACACACTATGCAAGGGAACTCCTATATTTATTGGGAGGTTAAGGGTCACAATTGTGAAGAAGAGAATAACTTGAAGGTGGGGTTGGGATGTTGCTCTGTTTTACTCCATTCTTTACCCCGAATCTGCCAGAAGTGTTGCTGTTAAACTGTCCTGAGTTAAACTGTCCTGAGCAATGGATGTTATCATGGAGCAAGCAGATTCAACTAAGGAACTACGGTGAGCCATCATTTTGTTCCAAAACTTGGTATGTGCATCCCCAGCAATGATATTTTTTAAAATTCATTTATTGAGTGGTAACTATCATTGGCTGTCACATTATTCATTGTTCATCACTAACTATTCTTGAGAAGGTGGTGGTAAGCTGACTGGCCAAGCCTTTAGTGGAATTTATGGAAATAAGAAAAAGATATACTGCAAACCCCATGTTCACTGTAGGTTAACCAACGTGGAAGTACATTGGATTCACACAATATCCTTTAAGCATTACTCCGCTAAAGATTTTCCCAGTGATGCTGAGGATGGAGATGCCCCTATAGTTCTTGCACTCATCTCTGACACCTTTGTTTATCTCTGACATTGTATAAATGTATGGATGAAAATGGAATAGTATAGGTCAGATGGGCTTCAGACTGGTTCCACAGGTCAGTGCAACATCGAGGGCCGAAGGACCTGTACTATGCTGTTATGTTCTATGTTCTATATGTTCTGTTGTGATTTTTGTGATTTGCATGTCCTGTGGTAGGAATCCTACTCTCCAAGAAAAAGCCATGAAGGACTGATGGGATTATCTGTGCTTGGGTAGTTCAGCTGGAAGTTCATTCTTGCTGTGTTTGCTTCTGCTTGCTAAGAGATCACTGGCCTTTACAATCTCAAGTAATTAGACCTCTGTGTTCAAATCAGCCGTGGCAAAAAGTGATGGAAAAGTGTTACATACAGGCAGAAGATCTCTGCCCGCTAGCAGAATAGGGCAGATGGTGGCATAGTGAGTTAGCACTGCTGCCTCAAAGCACCAGGAACCTGCGTTCAATTCCACCCTCAGGTGACTGTCTGTGTGGAGTTTGCACATTTTCCTACCCCCACCCTCCTTGTGTTTGCATGTGTTTCCTCTGGGTGCTCTGGTTTCCCACACTCCAAAGATGTGCAGGTTAGGTGGGTTAGACATGGCAAAAGCTTCCGCTCTTCAGAGGATCAGTGCAGACTTAATGGGCTGAACATTCTGTTTCTGTAGGCACTGTAGGCATTCTAACATTCATAATGATGTTCAACCCAACAGGACTTCTGTTGCTGAGTATTTTCCAATTTCAGGGGAACAAATTTGATAATGATAGTTCCAAACAGCACTTTGATCCTGTACATGTGGATACATCTACCAGCCCTAACATTCTGATAGAAAGAGTAACTCTGATAAGTAAAACATTTAGTCTCCACAATAACAGCCCAAATCTGAGTTTTCCTGAAGGCCGGATCGTCCCAGAACAGTTCTGCGAGGTGACTACAAGATCACAGAATTTAAGGGATCACTGTGTGAAAAATAGAGAAGGAAAATCTACATTATAGTACATGATTTATCAGCAGACTTCCACATTGCTTTGGTTCTTGATGTTTGATTTTTTTTGATGCGTATTCATATTTCAAGTGAAGGTTAGCAAGACTAGAAAATAAATGAGAAAATGCTTATGAGGTTATAATACTTGTAGAGGGCAAACTTATTATTTCTAAATAACCTTGCTAAATATGACTAAATGTCACAGAGTAAATTGAGATTGAAAACCTTTTTAAACATGTGTACCATAACAATTTTTCACTGCATACAGCATCAAAGAATAAGTCTGCAACTTTCTTAAATGGCTTAGCCGTGTTGTCATTATATTCTCCTGCCGTCAAACAGCTCAGTGTGGAAACAGAAACAGTAATGACTCATAAATTAAATAAATCAGAAAAAGTGAAATCAGACCTTTTTGCTTCAAAGCAAGATAGGATAAAATTGCTCAACCATTAAAGCAAAGCTTTTGTCTATACATCATGAGTTTTGTATTATATGTGTAAATTGATGAGAACTGCAACTCTTTGTAGAAGCTTCATAGCTCCTTGAAAGTAGAGTCACAGGGAGATAGGATAGTGAAGGCGGCATTTAGTCTGCTTTCCTTTATTGGTCAGAGCATTGAGTATAGGAGTTGGGAGATCATGTTGCGGCTGTACAGAAGATTGGTTAGGCCACTTTTGGAATATTGCGTGCAATTCTAGTCTCCTTCCTATTGGAAGGATGTTGTGAGAATTGAAAGGGTTCAGAAAGGATTTACAAGAATGTTGTTAGGGTTGGAGGATTTGAGCTATTGGGACAGGCTGAATAGGTGGGGCTGTTTTCCCCAGAGCAGCAGAGTGAGTGGTGACCTTAACAGGGTTATAAAATCATGAAGGGCATGTATAAGATAAATAGACAAAGTCTTTTCCCTGAGGGGGGAGTCCAGAACTAGAGGGCACAGGTTTAGGGTGAGAGGAGAACAATATAAAAAGGACCTAAGGGCAACTTCTTCACGCCAAGGAAGGGTTTGGAGGGATATGGGCCGGGTGCAGGCAAATGGGAATAGATTAGGTTGGGATATCTGGTCAGCATTGACGAGTTGAACCGAAGGGTCTGTTTCCGTGCTGTACATCTCTATGACTCTAAGTGAGGATACCAGTCAGTCATGCAATAGGAAGTACATAGAAATATTATGCTGAGGAAACAGACCATTCTACTGATTACAGGCTCACTGAATGATCAATTCACTTAGAGTCATTTCCCTGCATTCTGCTGGAATCCCTGCACATTTTTCTTTAACAGATTAGAGTTTGTGACTTTGTTCATTTATTCACTTGCTTCCACTATATGCTCAGGCAATTCATTCCAGACCTTAATCTCTCACTGCACGAAAACATGTTGTTTCCAGGTCACTTTTGCTTCTTTTGCCAAGTTAAATTGTATTTTTTCATTCTTGATGCTTTCATAAGTGGACGCAATTTCTCCTTATCTTCTCTATCCAGACCTCTACAAAATCTGTCTCAGCAATTTTTCCCCAAGGTACTAGTTTCTCCAATCTATCTTCATAACAAAATATTCAACTCAGGAAACATCCTTGTGAGACTTCTCTCCCATCTCTCCAGTACCTTCACATCATTCCTGAAATGCAATGTCTAAAACTAGTGGCAATATTCCATCTGAAGCCAAACTAATGTCTGACATAAATTCAAAATAATTTTCCATGCTTTTGTACTCGATGTCTTTATCGATAAAGACAGGATTCTGTGTGCTTTATTAACTGCACTCACAACCTGTCTTGCCACTTTCGCTATCGCTCCTGGTGTTTGTTAATTTCACTGCCATCCTCACAATGGCTGATGGGTTATACATTCAGATCCCACTTCTCCAAAACCCACTTTGGAATGTTATACTCTGTTGAATCAATTCAGTTGAAAATTGTATTTAATTAAAAGTATATTTAATCCATATGTAATAATGGAAATTAGAAGAATAAAGAGTTTCATCACATCTCTAGTTACATGAATTACTTCACTAATCATGTGACTCAGTTCTCCTCAAAACAAAGAAGCTGCAATCCAGGGGAAAAAAGATTACCTGGGATGAAATATTAAATTTATGGCAATATCCTGACTTATTAAAGAACTTGTCATACCAGTGTGACATAGCACTCAATGAGTGTTTATCTCGATGAGTTAATATAAAATCTTGGCTCCATGATTTATTATAAATCCCATTCTATTTTATGCTGATGATACTTTACGAAATTTCATTTTTCATTTGGCCAGGAACATTATTTTCAAGATAAATATCTTAAATATCTTGTGTAGCATGTATAGCTCATGTTATGGTAATGGCCCATCTACCTTCATTTAGAGTATGGCAGGTAAATCAATAGAATGAAAATCAGTGTTTGAAAGCGTAGTGGAAAGAGCAATCGATAACATGTTATATATCAAAAAAAAACGCTCACTACATCTCTACAGTACTTTAATGAAAAGACAAAAAAGGGTGCCCTCAGTAGAGATTTCATGGACAGTTATAACTCTGACATCTACATAACTATGTGTAAAAATGTTCAGAAATGTTGTGCCTACAAAGAGCAGGACACATCAAACCTGAACAATTACTACCCATCTACTCTAGGCATCGGCGATGAGCTGCAAGATGTCATCAACAGTGCTGTCAATCAGCACTTAACTCAGCACGAATCTGTTCACTGACATTGTTCCCCTCAGTCCTGAATGTGGCACAGTCTTAGTCCAAACATGGACAAAAGATCTGAATTCAAGAGGGGAAGTGATGTTGATGGTCCTTGACAACAAAACCACATTTGACCAATGGATGGCATCAATGTGCCTTAGCAAAATTAGAGTCAATGGATTTAATGGGTGGGAGGAAGACCATTATAATCTACACTGGCTGGAGTCATACCAGGCACAAAGGAAGATGATCCATAGCTGTTGGAGGTCTTTCAGGGGATTGTCCTAGGCCCAACCATCTTCAGATGCTTCTTCAATAACCTTCCCTCCATCATAAAGTCAGAAATGGAGATGTTTGCCAATGATTGCACAATATTCAGCAACATTCACAACTTATCAGAAATTGAAACAGTCCATGTCTAAATGCAGCAAGACTTTGACAATGTTGATAAGTAACAAGTAACATTTGTTCTACACAGTATTTTATTAGCTTTTCTGTTATGATCAGGTTCTCAGGCGAGGTTCCCAATTTGTCACAGTCCCAAACAGGATTCTCATGTTTTAGCTTTGCAGGTGAGGAGAGATGAACTAGCTCCCCGTCTTTATTCAATCTGTTCCACATTGGTGGTTACTGGCAGTATTGATGTAGGACAGTTGATTTTTGAGAGTCATGATTTTGTTGGCTGACCGAAGTTCCTTAATCCTGCTTCCTTTTTAAAATCTGGTTTACAACACTCAGAGTGAGAAAGTGTTTTTCCCTGCAACACAGGAGTAACTAGGAGATAGTTCTTTAATTGTGAGCATCACAACATGCTAATGTTTGAACTCCGTATGGCACATATGAGCACATTTAGTCTGACTAGACCCCTGAAGTAGATTTCAAACTGACTTCTTAACCCCTTCAAGGGGAAAAATTACAAAACGTGTCTGCAGTTTGGGACATTTGGACTTGCTACTGAGCAAGAAGTCAAGATCATGTAGTCAGAAGAGATCACAGTTCAGTCTGTTTGAATTTGCTTTGACAACTTTAGGTGTTACATAAATTTGGTCCCACAAAATTATTTTACACCTGTATTTATCTTCTTTGTTATAAAAACCTGTTAAAAAAAAACACAATTTGGAATCAAGGGGTATAAAGCTTTTTGAAGTTCTGACTCATATCATCTACCACATCTGAAGCAACATCGCACCAAGGTTCCTTAGCTCGCAATTTTCAATCCTTTGATTTCTACCATCAAGAAGTACAGGGACACCAAATATATTTGAATTGCACCACCTGCAAGTTTCTCTCTAAGCCACACCACATTCTGATTTGGGACTTCATCACTATTCCTTCACTGTTGGTGGATTGCTCCCCCATCATCATTTTGGGTTATCATGATTTACTGGTGTAACATGCCATATATCAAGCCCCACTATTCCTAGAGATGTGCCAAATGCTAAGGGTTTTTTAAGGTACGAAGGTTCAGAACAAGGCTGATAGAAAACACGGACTAGATTTCTGCATTAAACAAGAATGATTATTTATAAAGTCGTAGAATCATAGAGCACAGAAACAGACCATTCAGTCCAAGATTATGCTGACTATAATCCCAAAATAAACTAATCCTACCTGTCTGCTCCAAACATCTTCTATTGATGTACTTATCTAAATGTCTTTTAAATGTTGTAACCGTAGCCATATCCATCACTTCTTCTGGAAGTTCATTCCTCACACGAACCACTCCCTCTCATGTCTTTTTAAAATCTTTCTCCTCTCACCTAAAGGTATGCCCCCTAGTCTTGAAATCCACCACCCTAGGGAAATGGCACCTGCCATTTACCTTATCCAAACCCCTCATTATTTTATAAACATCTACAAGGTAACCTCTCAACTTCCTCTGCTCCAGTGAAAAAAGTGCCAGCCTATCCAGCCTCTCCTCACAACTCAAACCCTCCTTTCCCAGCGACATCCTGGTAAATCTCTTCAGAACCCTCGCCAGTTTAATAGCGTCCATCCATAACTGGGTGACCAGAACTGGACATCGTATTCCAGAAGATGCCTCACCAATGTCCTGTACTACCTCAAAATAATGTCCCAACTCTTATATTGAAAGGTCTGAGCAATGATGGATAATATTTATAATATTTATTATAATGAGATTGCAGTTATAAGTAAATAAATATAAACATTTGGCATTAACAATACAAACCAAACCTCTAATCATCTTACACAGATACAGAGACAAATAAATTGGGTAAATAGATTTGTCAGAACTGACACAATATCAATAGATTCAAAATATTAACTCCGTTTTTCTCTCCATAATTATTGCCAGAATTGATGAGTTTCTCTATCACTTCATGTTTTTCTTTCATATTTCCAGCATCCATAGTTCTTTGCATTTATCTTAGGATATATTAGATCAGAAGACCAACAGCTTCACCATCAAAAGACTCAAAGAGGTGCATTTTATCAAGTATCTAAAAGGAGGCAAGTGAGATAAAAAGGTAGAAAGGGAATTCTTGAAGTTTCAGGCTTAGCCAACTCAAAATGCAAACACCAATTGTGGAGCAGCTGTGACTGGAAATATACAAGAGGCCAGATATTTCAGAGAATTGTGGAATTGGAAGAAATGAAGGGGCAATGCCAAGGTGGAATTCAAAAATAACAATGTGGATTTTGAAATTATTACATTGCTTGACCAAAGCCAATGTAGATCACCAAGTAGAAGAGTGAAAGGGGACAAGCTGTAAGTTAAGAGTCGTTGAGTTCACAATTTTGTAGAATTAGCATGTCAGAGATCAGCTAAAACTGCATTGGAATAGTCAGATTGGGGGATAAAAAGGTTTGCAGCTCGACTGAGACATGACAAAGTTTGATATCATAGAGATGGAAATAAGTGGTCTTGAAGATGGCATGAATATCAGATTGGAAGCTCATCTCAGAAGCTAATGTGACACCAAAGTTGTAAATAGACTGGTTTAAGTTCAGGTAACAGCTAGGGACCAGGATGTAGATGATAACTTAAGAATAAGGCCAAAAACACTGGCTTTTATTCTAACATTATTAAATTGGAGGAAATTTCTGCTCATCCAGAGATGTGTCAAAAAAGCAAGCTGATACTTTAGTAATAGTGGAGGAGCTGAGAGAGAGGTGGTACAGGTACAGCTAGGTGATGAAGTGGAGTCGGGTATTGTCAGTGCACGTGCACACAGCCTTCAGATATTGAAACCAAGGGGTAGCATATCAATGAGAAATAGGATTACAAAATGGATAGATCCTTAGGGACACTAGACATAATGATACAGGAGCATGAAGCGAAGTCTTTGATTACAATTAGGTAGTTAATGAGAGCAGACACAATCTAACTGGACAACAATGGAGAGGAATTGGAGGAAAATAGTTTATTTGACCATATCACAGGCCACAGATAGGTCAAGAAGGAGGAGGAGAAAAAGTTTACCCTTATCAGAATAACTAGGATGACACTTGTAACTTTGAAGTTCCATTTAGGAGCTGTAGCAGGGATTCCAAAACATTGATTGGAATGATTCCAAAATTATATTCTAGGAAAGATGGGAACCGTTCTGGGAATGACAACACAAAGCCTTTGGAGTAGAAAATGAGATGGGACTTCTAATTTGAGGGCTCCAATGTCTTGCCATTTCTTTTCCTAAATGTCATTTGTACCTTTTGAAAAATATATGGGTGCAGTGCAAACACAAGTGGCCTCCCGCTTACTCCTCAAAGAAAATGCTACACTGACAAACCTAAGAAACATCTTCAGTGTTGTGATTTAATATGAAGATGGATTCCCTCCAGCAACCCAGTATGAAAGATCGGCTTTCAAAATATAAAAGGTCTTTTAAAATGTTAGGAATAACCTGGAACTGTTCAACTCCGCAAAAATCGTACCACTTCTCACCAATATTGACTAAACACACACTCGATAAATGATCAAACTATGTCTATAATCCTATGAGTTTCTGGAAGCAATTTGGTTGAATAAGCTTGTACACAGTTAAATAGGTGGCAATGATAGTTTGTTTTGAGAAAAATGTTCTCATACATTTTCAGTCATGCGATAATGTTCCCTCAAATATCATCATCTTATTAATTTATAAAATAACTTGCAGGAAATTGAAAACAAATTGCAAGTGTCATTTTAAAACACAGTAGAGTGCTCACTTTGCCTGCAGTATTTGGCTTCAATTCATGTTTATAAGTGATTGTAAAGAAGGACCTGTTCCTGTGCTGTACGGTATTGCATCTTATTATTGTTCTGGATGCATAAAATTTATGATTCAAAGTTCAGCGCTCTCAACTCAGTTGTATGAAAATAAGGAAGTGAAAAGCCCAGCTTCAGGTAATTTAATTCAGTGATGACAAGACAATAGGCAATTAAAGTGTAACTATTATAATAAGATGAAATATTTATTTTACAAGAAACCGATTTCAGGAAATGCAGTTTAGCAAGTGTACAACATTTGTAGTTCAAACTTTCAGAATCAAACACAAAGTTCTATTATAATTCATCATTTTTTTAATAGCACTCTGCTCTGCATATCATTAACATAAACGCCCACGTCCAATATGCATTCATGTAAGGACCAATGGCTAAAGTTATACCATTGATTGACATTGGTGAAATGAAATAATCACATAATGCTACTTCTCTTTGCTTATCTTTCAAACTCAAGGTCATTGAATACAGTACATGTGTGAGTTCTTTCATATTGGACAAGATAAGCATGCAGGTGGTTATCTTTTCTTGGGCAGTGAATTTGCAGTCCAGTAGGAAAACTAATAGCACAAGGAACTCTGTTCAAATTTTGCGAGCACATTTTAACTCTTTCTCTGCCAATATCTTCAAAGAAGTTCATCATGCAGACCATTACCAGAGCTACAAAGCGTGAAAATGCAACAAAAGAAATGATTAAATATTAGGAGGCTGTGTTAATGATTAAGTACTTTCTGTAAAATTATTGGATTGGTAATTTCTGATGCAAGTCAATGATTCCATGAAATTCCTTCCTTATGGATGCTGCTACCTGCTAAATTATTGTGATCCATATAAGAGATGTGAACATTTTTGGCAAGGCCGTTACTTGTTGTTCATCTTCAGATGCCTTTGAGAAATTAGTGGTGTGCCATTGCAATCCCTTTGGTGCATGCAGATACACCTTGCTGTTAAGAAAGGTAAGGGACAAGAGGTTTAGAGAGTGTATGAGGAATTTTTATTTCAACCACAGGGTGGTGGGAATCTGGAACTCACTGCCTGTAAGGATAGTAGAGGCAGAAACCCTCATAAGAAAAATTTAGATGCGCACTGGGTATACAGTCAATGGGCCAAGTGCTGGGAATTGGGATTAAACTTTTGACTACAGCAGATTCAATGGTATAGGTCCCTTCGAAATAAAATAATAGCTCTGTCGAAACACTAAAGCCAACTGCATGGCATGCTGGGAAAACTGGCCAACGGATCAACATGCTGGGAATTGGATCAGATCAGACAGGCATACAAACTAGTTACCTTGATTGATTATGTTGAATAGGTATTAATGCAACACTGGAACTGAGACATTAAGCCACGAAGTTTGTAGCATTCATTGTCAAATTGATTCAAGCCAGATAGATATACAAGCCATTCACCTTGACTGATATTGAATAAGTGTTGATGAGACAATGTTGTAAGGTTTTGGAGGGAACAATAAAGTTTCAGTAGAACTGTTTTTGAGATAGCCCAACTCCTAGAGTCAGCTCAATCAATTACATTTTTACATCAAACTGCTGTCACTAAATGAAAGTAAGCCACTATACTTGGGAATGACCCAGATAACTATTTAAAAGTGGCCACTCAAATTAGAGGGACTGACACTCCAGAGATATGAGCACAAGAAGCAGGAACCATGGGAGCAGGAAGAATAGGCTCAATTTCAGATGAACCAGCTATAAAAAGGGTAATATAAACTTCTTTACCATATGGTGCTTCGAAAGCTGATTCTAAGCCAGTGTGAGAACATGGGCATTTACAAACTATAAGGTTACTTGGGAAATTAGAGGGAAAGATGGGTTTAATAGAATTGCAAATTTATATATTTATAACTTGTGTTTCAACATAATAAACCACATTTGATTATTAGAGTAAAATGAATCCCAATAGGTAAGCAAGTAGATCAGACACATGTGAAAATGAGGCTTACAATGGGACACAGACTCTCTGTCTGTGTTGTAAACCTCTATGACTTTGTGAAAACAGTTTCAGATTTTGACCCAACAACAGTGAAGGAATGCTGACAGTTCCAAGTCAGGGTCAGGTGTGACTTTTACAGGAACCTGCATGTGGAAATGTTCCAATATATCTGCTGCCCTTGTTCTTCTTGCAAGTAGAGCTTGTAAGTTTGGAAGCTGCTGTAGAATGCTTTAATGAATTGCCTTTGACAAGCTCCCACTTGGAAACAGATAAAGAAAGTAAAGGTCCATTGGATCCAGGGCAACTTGGCAAGCTGGAACCAAAATTAGCTTAGTGACAGGTGACAAAGAGTGGTGGTAGAAGACTATTTGTATGTGTTATGGACCAGGCCAGACTGCTCAAAACATGTTTAAGCAGGTAGCCCAGACCGTAACGTTGCTATTTATTTTAGCAAAGTGTACAGTGGATATTCCTGGAGTAAGTTAGCTGGTTCAACTGCCAAGATTTAAACAAACCGAATTTATTTACAAAATTAAGGAATGAAACACAAGGAACAGAAAACAAAATACCAGATAACTTATCCTATTCAAACTCAACTTAATGATGCTGTTCCAAAAATACTTGCAACAGTCCCAAAACAGACATCACTTAGCACAAAAAGTAAAAATGACACAAAAAGTTAATAGTTACAAAGAAGAGAGAAGATGCCACAGCCTGTTCCACACACAACTGTCACTAAACTCACTCAAGTTCTGGACTGAAAGAAGGCTAGCTACACAGCGAGCTGGCTACTCCCCTTTGATTATACCGGTTATTTCTAAGACATGAAAGTCTTAGGCTGGAGGCATTATCAAGAGCCCCAATAAACCATTCAAACCTAGCCAAGCTGGAGTCTAACCAAGTACCCCCTCTCTGGAAAAAATGCAAGGGTATAGCAACCTTGTTAAAAGAATCAGTATTGTGACCCGTGAATGTAGCCGAATGTGGAGTAGCACACCACAGGGATCAGAACGGAATTCCTTATTGTTTATGATATTCATCAATGATGTAGATGAGAACGTGGGAGGGATGATAAGTAAGTTTGTGGATGTCACAAAGATTGACCGGGTCATTGACAGTGAGGAGGAGGATCTTAGGTTACAGAAGGATATTAATGGGGATTTGTCAGATGGGCAGATCAATAGCAGATGGAATTTAACCTGACAAGTGTGAAGTGATAAACATTGAAGTCAGGAACAAAACAAAGGAGTACTCAATCAAAGGCAACACATTAGAAAGATCAAAGGATCAGAGATATCTTGGGGTGTATGTGCATAGACTCCTGAAGGTGTGGTGCAGGAGAGGTTATAAAGAAGTTAAGAAGGCATATGGGATGCCTGCCTTTAACAGTTCTGGCATAGATTATAACAACAAGGAGGTTATGTGGGAGCTGAACCATTAAGCTACTGCTGGAATACAGTGTGCAATTCTAGGAAGCATGTGATTGTGCTAGAGGGGGTGCAGAGAACATTCAACAGGGTGTTGCCTGGGATGGAGCATTTCAGCTTTGACAAAAAGCCGGATAATTGGGTTGTTTTGTTTGGAGCAGAGAAGATTGAGGGGGGGGGGGATCTGATAGAGATGTAATAAGATTATGAGGGGCATGGACAGTGCTGATAGAAAGCAGTGTCAATTGGAATGTCAATAACAAGGAGACATCATTTTAAAGTGGAAGGCAGGAGATTTAGGGGAATTTGATGAAAAGCTTTTTCACCCAGAGGGTGGTGGGGGCTTGGAGTGCACTGTCTGGGAGGGTAGTTGAGGCAGGAAACTTCACAACCTTTAAAAGGTACCTGGATGAGCACTTGAAGTGTCAGAACATTCAAGGCTATGGGCTTACTGTGGGAAAGTGGAGCTAAGTTGGAAGTATATTTTATTCCGAGATATCTTTGTATAGCCTCAATACTATTTTAGGACTGAATCTTTAGTTAGTGTGGCTGTCTAAGCTTTTTTAAAAATTATTTAAAATCATTCTTAGTTGCGTCTTAAAACTAACAAAAAGGTTGACTGAAAATGTTATCTTGCCAGGCTGGTAAAGATAATTCAACCATTACATTTTGCACTGCATTAGGCTAGTATTCTGATTATAAGCTTACCTTTGTAAACATTTAACTTGCCCCACTTCAAACAAGCCTAGTTCAAACTTCTAGTTGATGTTACCACTTTCAGCTTCTAGAGTGAAAGATTTCCAGATTTCTGCTACCTTTGGTGCGATATAACTCCTTACTGACATACCTCTAATTTTAATACTGTACCTGTTTGATCTGAATTCCTCCAGAAGAGGAAATAGTTTCTTTGTAAATAACTATTAAATCATTTTATCATTTTACTTGTCTCATATTGATCATCCCACAACTATTGAGTCTCATAGGAATTTAAAAACAAATTCAAGCACCATTGTTTTTATCAGCTTTTAACTTTAGGGAGGATATGATGCTAATTGACTGTAAATATAAAAGAATGATGGTAAGTTAGATGATTTATCATGAGAATAGAAAAAAATGTGAGGTGATATAGACTGATATTTTTAAAAATAATGAAATTATAGAATAGGTTTAGAAGAGAGGTTTGAACAAGGAGCCACAGATTCAAGATTAATTGTCAGTAATTTAAAGCAGAAGCTAGATTCATTTCATAGAGTCGTGAGAATTCATTGCAGGACTCACTTCCAGGCTTAATGGTTGAGACAGAATACATGTCAGCAGTTGACATTAGATGTGTGGATAGAGGAAAAAAAGACAGAGATATTGGAACAAGATCATAAGGACAGCTTGTTTGCATGGAGAAAAAAATACAGACATAGATAGACCAGGCTAAATGCTTTGTTTTAGTGGTGTGACATTTTATGTGCTTTTTTCCTATATATAATCAATAGCTGTATTTATGTAGAGAGGAAATATTATACAGCTTAATCCTGTTAATTATTGTGATACTTTAACTTGCATTACATTACATAAAGCAGGTTGCTTAATATGTATTTACCTTAGAGTCATAGAGATGTACAGCACGGAAACAGACCCTTTGGTCCAACCTGCCCATGCTGACCAGATAGCCCAACCCCATCTCGTCCCACCTGCCAGCACCCGGCCCATATCCCTCCAAACCCTTCCTATTCATATACCCATCCAAATGCCCCTTAAATGTTGCAATTGTACCAGCCTCCACTACTTCCTCTGGCAGCTCATTCCATACACGTACCACCCTCTGTATGAAAAGGGTGCCCCCTAGGTCTCTTTTATATCTTTCCCCTCTCACCCTAAACTTATGCCCTCTCATTCTGGACTCCCCGACCCTAGGGAAAACACTTTGTCTATTTATCCTATCCATGTCCCTCATCATTTTGTAAACCTCTATAAGATCACCCCTCAGCCTCTGATGCTCCAGGGAAAACAGCCCCAGCCTGTTCAGCCTCTCCCTGTAGCTCAAATCTTCCAACCCTGACAACATCCTTGTAAATCTTTTCTGAACTCTTTCAAGTTTCACATCTTTCCGATAGGAAGGAGACCAGAATTGCACACAATATTCCAACAGTGGCCTAACCAATGTCCTGTACAGCTGCAACATGACCTCCCAACTCCTGTACTCAATACTCTGACCAACAAAGGAAAGCATACCAAAAGCCTTCTTCACTATCCTATCTACCTGCGACTCTACTTTCAAGGAGCTATGAACCTGCACTCCAAGGTCTCTTTGTTCAGCAACACTCCCTACGACCTGACCATTAAATGTACAAGTCCTGCTAAGATTTGCTTTCCCAAAATGCAGTGCCTCGCATTTATCTGAATTAAACTCCATCTGCCACTTCTCAGCCCATTGGCCATCTGATCAAGATCCCATTGTAATCGGAGGTAACCCTCTTCGTTGTCCACTACACCTCCAATTTTGGTGTCATATCTTCTGCATCACTAACTCCTGTGCCGCCTGGACTCTGTTCCCCATCAGAACCTGAGCATTTCTTTACTCCTTCCATTCAATGCACAATCATTTACATCTTAATGACTTGTGAATACGTCTGTATATGCAATGCACAGCTGAATTTGTGCACTAATTGTCATTTATTGTCCTTATTTACTTGTTAACTGTATGAATCGCTTATTCAGTAACGATCACAACAGGTTTTCTCTGACTGGCTGCATATATTTGCATTAAGTGGAATGCACATTAGATCCAAATATGTGCTATGAGTAAACCCACACGTACTCAAAAAGGGAAGAAATATTGAACCCATAATTAGTAAACATTTTTTTAAAAAACCCACAGTTAATAAAAACTAAGCTCAACAGCCCTGAAATTCTCAAGAGGTACGAGATTCTATCAGTCATCTTCCTTAATACTGTGGTTCACTGGAAGACCAGAGGTTGGCCAGGATGAGGCTATGCTGGGTCCTAACATTGCAGGTAGACTCATGTCACTCATGAATCTGGCATCATAGAGAGTAAGACTAGGAAATCTATCTCAACGTCTCTGTTCAGACTGCCTGAATGAAAAGCACAATTGTGAAATGTATACCAGTGACTGCACCCCTTCCAGATGATTCCGCAGTTAGCAAATTGTGGAGTTGTGAACTGTGTCACACTGGCCTTCATTCGTTCTACTGTAGTTGGTAATCACGAGGATCTAAAGCTTTTGTGTTTCCTCTGCTGTAAGATGATAGCTCACAATTCTTACCCACCCCTACAATCCTGCCTTCCTCCCTTCTCACACTTGGCATTTCCAGTGCTATCTGGTAGATTAGAAGAAATGCTTTAAATACTGAAAATGCTGGAAATAATCAGCATCTGGAAAATGTAACAAAATTACAAAGCTCAGGTCAACTGTGTTTTAGAAGAGTACTTAACTTTGTACTAAACGAATTTGATAAGTTTATGGAAATATTTTGGAATGTCATGGGAAGGTTTGTAAGGAGATTTGTTAATTTGGGGCTTTTATAGCCTGGGTGTGTATGGCTCTTTGGGAAAATAATTTATGTAAAATAAATTCAATAACCTTTATAAGTTGTGTCAATTGTCATATGATCAGTCATTAGTAGTGATTAACCTTTCAACAATTGATCCAGTCTCATTTGGTAACCATATTCAATATCGATCAATAGTGAGCGCATCTGGGAGCTTTTCAATGCACCAGACAGAGAGGAGGGTTGATGGATTCCATGGAACTTTTAGAGGCTTCCTTTCTGGTTGGTAACATTGATTGTAGCAATTGGGTATACTTGGAACTCTGGCAGTGTTCTGTAGGAATTTATAATGAGCAGACAATATGAATAGTGCTTCACCATTAAAATACACACCATTGTCAATAATGGCAATGGAAAGAAACATTAACAGCTAGAATATGACAATTCAGTTAAGGCATGATAATACTCTGGAAAATTAAATCTCATGTAATGAAGCTGAAGGTTAATTCATAACATTATTGCACTGCACTTTATGGGACATTGATACGTGCAATGTAGCTTATATGGTATGTTATGGTAGTGACTTTACCAAAAAATTAACTTAATTGCAATGCATTTTGTGTGGATGGTAAAGGTGCTTTATAAATGCAAGTATAGACATTTGTCTTTTTGTCATCTGTAATAAAACAGAAAACATTTATAATGACATTGAATAAAAATGGAGAAAGATTGGCCTTTGCTATTTGTAATTACACAACATTACCAGCTGATAGGTTTGATAATTTTTGCACTAAACTGACCTATCTTGAACATAACACATAAATAACTTAGAATGAAATGGATTAAATGTGAAAATAGTATATTGAATTAAGGAATGCTCTACTAATCCTAATTATTCTGGTGAATTTTCTAGGCTATTAACACAATTTCAGTAGCTGTCAACAGGATATGAGAAAAAAATTTAGCAAAATATAATTTACATAACTTCATCCACTAATAATTTTGCTATTTTGAAATATACATTGAATACTATTTAATTATCTCACACTTATATCCTGAGGTTATTTTAATAGCAAACAAACTGCCAAGAAGTTCCACAAAACCCATCTTGATGTTAGGAGTATCTCACACCATCTTTCATGCTTTTCACAAGTGGTACGGCAAGTTTCTCACTTGGCAGAAGCAAGTTGCCAATGAAGGGGTTTATTGCTTGTTAAATGGCTCAATTTGCCTCATTCATATTCCATTTCCTATCTTACCAAACTCACTAAACAAGTAAGAGGTCAAGAAAACTCAACATGAAAAGCAGAGTGGCTCCCTCTATATTATAGGTGGCTCAGAAATTAGTGCTGCTGCCTCACAGTGCCCGGGACCTGGGTTCAATTCCTATCTGTGTAGAGTTTGCACATTCTCCCCGTGTCTATGTGGGTTTCCTCTGGGTGCTCTGGTTTCCTCCCACAGTCCAAAGATGTGTAGGTTAGGTGAATTGGCCATGCTAAATTGCCCATTGTGTTAGGTGCATTAGTCAGGGGTAAATACAGGGTTGGGGAATGTGGGTGGGGTTAGTCTTCAGAGGGTCAGTGTGCACTTGTTGGGCCGAAGGGCCTGTTTCCATACTGTAGGGAAATCTAATCTAATCAACCTTGTGAATTCAAATTGCCACTAGCTCTGAAGGACCTCAATGTTAAGTTCAAGCAACATGAAACTTGGGACACAATCCATGAGCACCAGCTGCAGGCTCCCCATGTCCAAGAGTATTGGCATCTGCCAAATCCACAGTACCATCATGGAACCTTGCCAATACAATGGAAGAATGCTCTGGAAGCACAGATTTGCACTGCAGGACATACCAGTAATTAGCATTGAAAGGTTCCAGGAGCAAAGTTTTGTGTGCATAGACAGGCTAAACTAAGCTGTAATTCAGGACTGCTTTCTTAGTAATTGTTCAATTAGAGACAAAACTGGAAATCATATCATCCATGTCTTACTGTGCTGTGTCAATTAGTGCTTGCCTTGCTGGTTAGCTGTCATTAGCTTTGGGACCACAGCGTCTTGTTCTATAGCATACACTATCCTCTGCATGAAAACGTTGTCCTTTATTTCTCTTGCCCCTCTCACCCTAAACCTCTGCCTTCAAGTTCTGGACTCCCCCACTCCTGGTAAAAAGACTATTTATCCTATCCTTGCACCTCACGATTTTATAAACCTCTCAGGTCACCCCTCAGCCTCCGATAGTCCAGAGAAAACTGCCCCAGCCTATTCAGCCTCTCCCTATAGCTCAAAACTTCCAACCCTGGCAATGTCTTTGTAAATCATTTCTGAACCCTTTCAAGTTATACAACATCCATCCGATAGGAAGGAGACCAGAATTGCATGCAATATTTCAAAGGTGACCTAACCAATGTCCTGTACAGCCACAACATGACCTCCCAACTCCTGTACTCAGTGCTCTAACCAATAAAGGAAAGCGAACCAAATGCCTTCTTCACTATCCTATCTACCTGCGACTCCACTTTCAAGGAATTTAAACCTACGCTACAAGGTCTCTTTGTTCAGCAACACACCTCAGGATATTACCATTAAGTGTACAAGGCCTGCCCTAACACACTTTTCCAAAATGCAGCACCTTGCATTTATCTAAATTAAACTCCATCTGTCCATCTGATCAAGATCCCATAGTATTCTGAGGGAAACTTCTATGCTGTCTGCTACACCTCCAATTTTTGTGTCATCTGCAAACTTACCTCCTATGTTCACATCCAAATCATTTATATAAATGATGAAAAGCAGAGGACCTAGCACCAATCCTTCTGGCACACCACTGTTCACAACCCTCCTGTTTGAAAACCAACCCTCCACCACCATCCTCTGTCTTCTAGCCAGTTCTGTATCCAAATGGTTAGTTCTCCCTGTATTCCATGAGCCCCAACTTTGCGAACCAGTCTCCCATGTGGAACCTTGTCAAATGCCTTATTAACGTCCATATAGATCACGTCCACTGCTCTGCTCTCATCAATGTTCTTTGTTACATCTTTAAAAAACTCAATCAAGTCTGTAATTCCCCATTGTCACATTTTCTAGCTTCTAATATCTTCAGGTTTGGAGGTGGGGGGGGGGGGTGGCGATGGACAACAATTGTGAAGCGGTGCGTGGGCCAACTGGGTAAAACTGTGCAATGAGTTTTGAACTTCTTTAAAATTTGGTATTTTAACTAAACCCTTGAACACTGGTTAAAATGACTGATTTTCCCCAGAATCGCTATGTGGAAAATGATGACACCTCTCAAACTATTGCATTTTTCCTTTGCATGCTATACACTGGACAGCAAACAAATCAGGAGGGAAAACGCATTCCGCAAGAGCTCTTTTTATAATAAAAGAAAAATAAAAGAAATTGCTGTAACAGTGCAGTAAGCAGTATGCAGTGAGTGGTTACAAACTGAAATGCAGTGCTACACTGTGATGGAAACAACTTCAATGACAACACTCAAAAAAAGCAGTCGTCTTGCTACATGAACAGGACTGTCTGCATGGCTTTGGGGAAGATGAGACCAGGTGAGTTGACTAGGTCTTGCATGACATGATGGGCTGAATGGATTCCTTATGTGCTGTAATGATTCTGTGGTTGTTAAGTTATCTGGTGACAATAAAGTGAAAATATGAAGCATATTTCTTGCCCTACCTTGCATAAAAACTGAAAATTTAATTTGATAAGAGCACGTGTAGGAACACTGAACTGTCAGGAAAAAAAAGGAGACAAAACTTACATAATCAAAGTGCATTTAAAGCACTGTTTCACACGAAAGATGGTCTTAGACTCTAGACAATGGACTGGGAAATGCGATTTGACGGTGCGTTGTACCCAGGGCAAGTGTCTGCAGTGTATCAGTTGGAAGCTGGGCTGATCGAATTGTGAGAAAGAGGGGCTGGGGGCGACATCCGATCCTAGGGAGGGGACGGGCAAGCATAAACTGGCTGTGGGCCACAATAGCATTTGTGGATTACAATTTTGATTTTAAAAAATCGTGTCCAAAAATGGTTCGAAACTATTTTTTCGTCATAATTAATACTCAAAATAGCCCAATGATCAGTTAGCCAGTAGCAACTGAATTTTATAATTCTATAATAGTAATGGCATGTACATAGAGAAATCATATAAGGACATTTATTTATAAATTTCAATCCTACAGCACTCAGGCTGAAATAATAAATATCAAACTGCAGCTCTGTAACGGCTTGTACCATTCAAACACCTATTCGGCTGGAATGCAACGTTAAAGCAGCTGTGGCTTTCCCTGAAATAACTGGAAAATTCATTTCCAAACCATGAGATTTAAGATAGTAAAACAGTATGTTTAAAACAAGAATGAAAGAGGAATAATCCTATACTTCAAGAGAACTAACAAACGATTTATTGTCCCACTCAGTTGGATATGATGACAATAGCCCCTGTCACCATGCCTCAGTGTCTTAGCCACTTGAGCCTGCTGCCTCAATAATGCAGCTATAGCTAACACATGCAAATAACCATTCTCTTCAGACTGTCTATCCTCAGTTATAGTTTACTCTGTAAAGTTGCATAGATGTTCATGCTGGTCTTTCTCCTCACCCAGTGAATTTTGGTCATAAATATTTCCAATTTTTTTGGAACCACGTTTAGTTGTTTTCGACAAGTGCTTACCAGTCATTGAAAGGACTGTCTTGTTTCATTCCCACATTTCTAACAAAATATGCTTAGATGTGATGGGTTATAAAAGATGAGACACACGTTACCAAGGGTATAAATGGTTAAACTGATTTGATAAATCAGTTATTTTAAAATAATTAGCTGTACATTTTTTATTTACATACACTTGATATTTATAATGAAAACAAAATGCTTCTACTCGAGAGCCATTTTGCCAGTGTAGGGCTAACTAGGACAAACAATGGAATGTATTTCATCTGGCTTGCTTTCTGAAAAGGGGGCGAGACATTTCACTGCAAGGCCCGCCAAATCTTCCTCCAATCTGGCAGGTCTGAGGGAAGATCAAGGATAGCTGCCAGCCAATCAGAGGCCAGGTAGCTCTTGCATATAACAGCACCACTGAGAAGGCTGTGACTACTGGTGGTATGAAAAACTAATATGGTGATGACCAAGATCCAGGTAAATAACTTTTGCAATGTGATTTTGGGGGGGGGGAAACTTCTGGGGCTAACGGCTACAGGGAAGTGGTGGCCAGGGGCATTCACAGCTGTCCCATGACCATTGTGTCCAGGAGGTTTTAAAAAGCATGAGACCAGGCAAGTCTCAATCTGAACAAGAACTGAGAGTTTGGAAAAAACATTACCATATTTTTAGGTTATATTAAACAAAGAACATAGAATCATAGAATAGAGGAGACCCTTCAGTCCATCAATTCTGTACTACCAAAACCACAGTAAATCTACGTGAGTCCCACTTTCCTGCACTTGGCCAACAGTGTTGAAAGTTAAAACATTTCAAGTCTTCATCCAACTATTTTTTAAATGTTGTGAAACTTCCTACCTCAACCACCCGCCCAGGCAGTGCATTCCAAACTCTCATCACCGTCTAGGTTTAAAAAAAATCCCTCATCCTCTTTCAGTGTCCTGTCTTTTCACCCTGCCCATCATAATTCTATACACCTCTATCCGGCATACACCTCAACATTCTCTGCCCCAAAGAAATCAACCCAAGCTTATCCAGCCAGTCTTCCTCACTAAACTCCATCCTGGTGAATCTCCTCTAGCGCAATCACATCTCCCCTGTAGTGTAGTGACCAGAACTGCACACAGTACCCCAGCTGTGGTCCGGCTAAAGTCCTGTACAGTTCCAACATGAACTCCCTGGTCTTATTTATGCTTCAACTGATAAAGACAAGTGACCTGCATACCTTGTTAATTACTCTATTAGCCTGCCCTGTCACCTTTGGGATTTGTGACAAACACTCCACGATCCCTTTGTTCCTCTGAGCTTCCAAGTGTCCCCCCCATTCACAGATTACTTCCTTGTCTTGTTACTTCTTCCAAAATGTATCACTTCATACAAATCAGGGTTAAATTACACTGTCCCTTACTGCTGTATAATAATGGCAAAGGTAGAATCACAAAAGACCAAGTTAAAAATAGCACAACACTAGGTTATAGTCCAAAAGGTTTATTTGAAAGTACAATATGGCACCAGAGATCTTGTCCATGCAACTTGGAGCTGTACTTCCACGTAGGAAAATGGCATAAAGAAACACGATTGCTTTGCCTTTTATAGACACAGAAATGTTATATAACCATCAAAAAGGAAGCATTGGTAACAACTGCCTACAAATCTTTGTGACTATTTAATTTGCAGTTCAGATGGCCCATAAGCTCTGATCACTCTCCTGATAATAAATCATAGAATCCCTACAGTGTGGAAACAGGCCAGTGTGGCAGCAAGTCCACACCAACCCTCCAAAGAGTAATCTACCTAGAGCCATTCCCCTACCCCATTACTCTGTTTTCCCTGACTAATGCACCTAACCTACATATCCTAAACACTATGGGCAATTTAGCATGACCAGTTCACCTAACCTGCACATCTTTGGATTGTGGGAGGAAATCCACACAGACATGGAGAGAATGTGCAAACTCCACACAGCTGCCTGAGGGGGGAATCGAACCCAGGCCTCTGGTGCTGTGAGGCAGCAGTGCTAACCACTGAGCCACCGTACTGCCCTTCTCTAAGGAAATGGCAAAGGTGCCACACTGACTCGTGTGCAATAGTGCAGGCACTCTGCTCAGACCAACAGTGACCAGGTTGCACTGCAGGACCTGGTGCTCACCTCTGAAGCTGAAGACACTATCACTCTCAGACATTACAGCAACACAATTGGAAGATGCAGAGTATGTTCAGGTCAGACAATAATAACAGGGTGACTCACCAGCATGTCAGCCTTGCAATGAGGTGTTGTTTAAAAAAAAAATCACAAAGCACAGGCACTCCCGAAAGTAAATGATGACCTACTAATCTTTAATAACAGACCCCTGACCCCATGGGCACTGAGAGAAGACATCTCCAAAAACTCCATGGTCATCATTTGGGATTAGCAAAATACAAAACAAGTCAAAACAACATTCAGTATGATATAGTAGTATTCCAAAAGCCAGTTTAGATTTTTTTATTGTAGTTGTGCCATCAACAAATATACACTTACAGGACCTTTATTACCATCAATCTATCCCTATAGAGTTTGGCAAAGGCTAGGCTGAGATCTGTTTGATTTCAGAGTGAGGGTTTACTTTATAAGCACAAGCCACTGCTTTAATTGGTTAGAAATCAGCAGCTTGTAGCTGAAGCTGTGATTAAGGCTTTAAAATAGCCTATATTTCCACACATGGCATTCTGAATGAAACGATAGCAGGTAATGGACAGTTTGTAAATTAATGTTTCAGACAAGTCACTGAGGAATATTGATTTCTTTATGTGAGAGAGATTGCACATTTAAGACAAAGGAGAAGAAATTTCTTCTCAGAAGATAATGAATCTGTGGAATCCTATATCACAGAGGGCTCTTGAGGCTAGGTCATTAAGTGTATTCAAGGCTGAGATAGACAGTTTTTTAATCAGTGAAAGGATCAAGGGACGTGGGGAAAAAGCAGGAAAGTGGAGTTGAGGATTATAAGATCAGCCATGATCTCATTGAATGGTGCAGCAGACTTGATCAGCTAAATTACTAACTTCTGCTTTACCATTTTATGACGTTGGATGATCATCCATGAACATAATGAATTTTCTATGTTATTACCATTCATTTGCATGCTAAGAAAGAAGTGGAGAGTGAAGTATAAACTATCAAGATGCTTATGACAAAAAATAACAATATAGATTCAGCCTTCTCTCATTTCAGGATGAAATGAATGTACTCTAAGGAATGTACTGTCACCAACAGCAGCACTAACAGACTGCTAAAAAACTCAGCTCTCTTTGCTACAGCATAAGCTTCTGATTCAACATCACCTCAAAACTGAATAAGGCAAAAGGTGGAAACACTAAGAGATCAACCGTCCCAATTGTACAATTGTCAGCACAGAGCAAAGGTACTACCCTGTTATTACCTGGACAAAGATGTTAATAAGAGACCGTCAAATTGAGGTAGAGTCATCAAACAAACAAGCTGCCATGATTATATCTCATCCAAAAACCATGTTGGGGCCATAGAAAACAAAGGCTCTGATGTAACTCAAAGCTTCAAGGAAAGACTCACTCAAGCATTATAAAAAGTGGGAAGATGAGACAGACTCTACATCAACCATCTCAAGGAGTGGCTCGAGTCCTAGCACTGAGTATTGACCCCATCACCCTCTACCATAAACACTGATAATTAGATCAGGAAGAGACATAAAGGCACTAAGTAGACTCAACCTGTGATGTTGAGACTGAGAGGACATGGTGGGCAGATGAATATTTTAAAGAGTCTTTGAAGCCTGAACTTTGTAGGAACAAATGGTTTAATTCCAATTTAATGAAATTGTGGGGAAAATGATGTTGTCCACACTGAGTCAGACTGGTTGTGCTTGTGTGCTAATTCCAGTGAATTAGGCTTTTTAGGCTTAGATTGTACCTGAACTAACTGAAGGCAGTCCAAAGTTAGAAACCGAGGAAGGTAACAAGAAATCCCACATCTAACTTGCTGAGTGAGTTGCTCAAGAATTTTACCTCTGGGGACTTGAGTTTGGATCTGCTCTGGGGCAGAACACAATAGACTGACAAAATACGTAGAATTTAAGTCTGACATTTTGTGCCAACACATCAATTGATGCATGAAATGCACATAATGAATTAGTAACTGGAATTAACTGAGTCCTCAGCTTGTCTAACTTAGGAGATTTACGATATTCAGTAGAAAATGGGCGATAACGAAAGTAAAATCAGTTGCGGCAAGATCAGCCAATGATACATTTATGCAACACCAGGTTATTAACAACAGAGTTTAACTTTGTCCACCCCAGTCCAACATGGGCACCTCCACATGATATATTTGCGGTTCACCTTGCATCACTGCAGAATGCAAGTTTCACCTCTAGAATTTTCCATTCAATCTCATTTGGAGACGACGAAAACTAGTCTCTACCAATGCTTTAGTGATTTTTTTTTACTTGGATTGTGTTGGTTTTAAGGAACCGCATGTCTCTCTGGTCTGACTTTTGTTTTCTCTGGAACCGTAACACTGAAATATTACAATAATCAAAGTACTCATACATCAGGGACCACTTGTGAAGCAATAACATCAAACAGGAAATTAAATATGTTTTGTGTCGATAAAAAATTGTGACTACTGCTTATTCTGTGCTAACCCTACCAGTTTTATTTTACACATAGCTGTTCTTTCTACTTCCATAGTCTTTTTATATTTTACACTTCAAAAGAAGTTTTAAAAATTTGCCTTTATTCTTCCTGTTCTCACTGAGCATTTTAGAGGCAGCAGATTTTTAGAAGCTAACCTTTCAGTGGTTAGCACTGCTGTCTTACAGCGCCAGGGACCCAGGTTCGAGACCAGCCTCAGGCAACTATCTGTGTGGAGTTTGTACATTCTCCCCATGTCTGTGTGGATTTCCTCTCACAGTTGAAAGATGGCAGAAAGGGACATGAGATAACTTTGGAAACTGGGGTTAAGTAGAAACTAAAGGGATTCTACAAACACATTAAGGACAAAAGGGTAATTAGGGAGAGAATAGGAGTCCTGAAAGATCGACTAGGTGAAAGTGAGGACTGCAGATGCTGGCGATTAGAGTCCAGATTGTGGTGCTGTAAAAGCACAGCAGGTGCCCAAAACATTGATTTTTCCTGCTCCTCGAACGCTGCCTCACCTGCTGTGCTTTTCCAGCACCACACTCTTGACTCTGAAAGAACAGCAAGGCCACCTATGCATAGAACCATAGGCGATGGGGGACATACTAAATGAGTATTTTATGGGCAGCACGGTGGATAGCACTGCTGCCTCACAGCACCATGGACTCAGGTTCGATGCCAGCCTTGAGCGACTGTCTGTGTGGAGTTTCCTGTGTCTGCATGGGTTTCCTCCCAGAATTCAAAGATGTGCAGGTTAGATGAATTGGCCATGTTAAATTGCCCACAGTGTTCAGGGATGTGTTGGTTAGGTGCATTAGTCCGGGGTTAAATATCGATTAATGAGTAATGGGTTTGGGTGGAAGACTCTTTGGAAGGTTGGTGTGGACTTGTTAGGCCGAAGGGCCTGTTTCCACGCTGCAGGGATTCTAAGATTACTTAATTAAAAACTGGGTTAAATTCTAGTTTCTGGAGACATGGAAACAAACCATTCGGTTCAATTCAACTATGCCAACCACACATCCTGTACCGATTTTGTTCCATTTGCCAGCATTTGGTCCATATCCTTCAACTCCTCCCATTCATGTATACACATTTTACGCCTTTTACGAGCTGTAATTGTACCCACCTCCTCTGGCAGCTCTCAGCATGAAGAAGTCACGTCCCTTTTAAATCTTTCCCATCTCACCTTAGACCTTGCAGTCATATAGAGAGTCTTCTTTGACTGTAAATAGCCAAACAATGAATACTCAGAAACAATTAGTTTACTTGCACAAGATGGATTGCACACCACCACCCCCCAACCATGCCAAGGAACATTTTGCGCACACCTTGAAGGTAGCAAAATGTTTTCCTGCTTTCCCTTATTTTTTCTCATAAAAGGCACTGAATGTTTTTGATATAGATAGTCCCAAAGGAAACCAATCACTCCAATTTCTTCATAACATGGATTTGCCCAATGCAGCCGACAGGTAAATCAATATACATGATATCCTGGAGCTTTTGCATGACTAATCTAAGGATGTAGAGAGAAATTTTAAGAGCTTTTTCCTTCTTTGACATTTACTTGACATTAAAGCTATTTCACAAGGATACTAGTCAGGCTAAATCCATATTAGATGTGGTTGTTCAGTGGAAGACAAATGCTGTATGGTTGATTGGCTTGACCTCATGTACTTTAAAGGGATAGTTTGAGTCTGCCCTGACCAATGGAGCACAAGTACATGCTATTCCTTATGTACTCAAACCTTTAACAAATTTCAAAGGATAGAAATTCATTGTTTCCAAAGAGACATCAGAGAAATTCAGAAAGGTTGCTGAACCAGGATCATGTGTCCTGTAACCTGTGCTGTTTCTGAGCAAACAAGAGCATAAAGCAAAACATCTGCTTTCGAGACAGTCAGTAATGTTTGAAGACATTGTCACATGTAGTACCTGTAATAAATATGCAGTAACCAATCTCTGAAATAGAATAACACAAATATTTAGCTTTCTGAAAACTTTTCTTAAAAACGTTTATAGTGATAAATAATTTCATAGCAGGTAAAAGTTCAATGCAGCACTTGAATGTAAATTATTGATGTGATGTCAAAATGTATTTCCAGATGGACAAACGTTTTCATGCTTAGCTGTGGGGGTCAACCAGGTGATCTTATTTCTTCAGGCATATTTCCTTTCAAAGCTACAATCAGCCAACTCCATAAAGATTAACACATGAAGTTAAAGGTGAAAGTTCAGTTCCTTATGCAGATTTGTTAAAAATTGTTCTGCTATATAAAGTGGCTTTCTATCTGCCCAATGCTTTAAATCTCTTCTTCAATACAATGCGGCTGCTGGGTTCATTAGGACTTAAAATCATAGAATCCCTAGAATGTGGAAACAAGCCCTTCAACCCAACAAGTCCTCACAGACCATCCGAAGAGTGTCCCATCCAGACCTTTACTCTACATTTAACCCTGACTAATGCACCTAACCTATATATCCCTGAACACTATGGGCAATTTAACATGGCCAATTCAGGTAACCACCTTTGGATTGTGCGAGGAAACTGGAGCATCTAGGGAAAATGCACAAACTCCACCCAGGCTGGAATCAAACCTAGGTCCCTGGCACTGAGGCAGCATACCACACCTTAAGGAAGTTTTAAAATGATATGAGGCAACTAGTTTTGTTTTTAAAACACAGTACTTCATATGTACAATGAACTTCCAAAGGAATTGGTGGATGTAGGTGCAGTTACAATGTTAAAAAGACATTTTTTAAAGTACATGAATAGGAAAGGTTTGGAAGGATATTTTTCAAGTACAGGCAGATGGGACTAATTTAGTTAGGGATTATAGTCGACATGGACTGGTTGGACCAAACTGTCTGTTTCCGTGCTGTATGACCCTATGCCTCCATAACAGCTGTAATTTGACTTCTTTATTAACCATATTTATCTTTAACATTTATGAAATTTTTCAGAAGATTGTATAAAAATTAAAGCTTAGTTTAGCATTGAAAAACTAGTCACAGTGGAGAAAAATGTTATTCTAATATTGCTACAGGTATTTTCGTTACGTCCTAATTTACCTTATTAGCTGGATAAACACGTTACTGGGGCAAGAACAGATTGTTTCCTGGACACTACACAATCATTTCTGTATCAATATTGGTTGAAAAGGTATAGGTTTTTTTTTATTTATAGCAAACCAGGGCTATAATTGAACATTGAAATGGGAGAATGAAAGAATAAATTACGATCTTTTAAAAACTCAGTCTATTCAAGATCAACTTGAGTGTCTAATTTTTTGATGATGACTTTATTTTAACAACTATGTTGTGTATCACCACTTCCCTAAACTTCCTTCTTGTTTCTGGAAAGTTCCAAATATGACATACTATACCATTACTACAAGGGGTTCGCCCTCTTTCATCCCCTTTCTATCTTCCTCTTTCTCTTCACTGTTTTCTAGAGAAAAACAGAGGTAAGAATATTTCTCATTTCTGGGAATTAATGACTTAAGACAACTTATTCAAACTGTTTGGCTCCTTCACACTTAGTAATGCTAAAATAACCATGGTGTCAATTGGTATGTGTATTACTGCCAGACTAAAGATAGACAAGTTTGGGGCACTGAAAGAAAGTGATTTGTGCAGATTCACACTTAGTTAATAAATTATTATATTTTGTGATGGAAGATAAACAGTTATCTGGTTGAATACTTAGGAATATTTGTGGAATTTGAATAAATTTTGAAATCTGGAACTGGCATTAACTAATGGTAGGAGCTGGTATCCAAATGCAGCAATACTTGGACAACGTTCAGGCTTGACCTGATAACTGGTAGGTAATGGCACAGGAGTACCAAGACCATCTAATTACCATGCCTACAAGAGCAGCTCAGAGGTTAGGAATACTGCAGTGAATAACTCATTTTTGACTACTCAAATCTGATCTATCATTTACAAGGCACAAGTAAGGGGTATGATGGAATTCTCTCTACTTGCTTGGACAATTGTAGCTCTAATAAGCACTCAGTAAGCTCGATGCCATCCATGACAAAGCAATTTATTTGACTGGCATCAACACTTCCAATGTTCACAGCTTCCACGACACACAGTGGTAACATGGTCTATCTACAAGATATACTGTTAACAATTCAACAAAGGTCATTCCATAGCACATTCCAAATCCACAACCTCTCCAAACTAAGAAGCAAGTCCAACAGATACAAAGGTACACTACCATCAACAGATCCTCTCCAATCTACACATCATTCTGATTTAATCACTGTCGCTAGGGTAAAGTCCAAGAACTTTCTCCCTTACAGCACTGTCAGTGTATTCACAGCATTTAGATCAAGGAGGAAGCCTATTGCTATCTTGTCAATGATAGTGAGGGATGGGCAATACATGCAAGCTGATGCCCACATTCCACACTCCCAAAATGAATAAATAAAGTGAACTAAGTTTATTTTAGAGCAGACTTCAGGGATCACTATTCAAGATGGCACCGAAAGCGAGATCATACAAACATACAAAATAGGAGAAAGTGAGGACTGCAGATCAGAGTGGAGTGTGTGGTGCTAGAAAAGCACAGCAGGTCAGGCAGCATCCAAGGAGCAGAAGTATCAATGTTTTGCACATAAGTCCTCCATCAGGAACGAGCCTCATGAGGGTTTATGCCTGAAACGGCGACTTTCCTGCTCCTCAGATGCTGCCTGACCTGTGCTTTTCCAGCACCATACTCTTGATACATGCAAAGTAGACAATTCAAATCCTCACATCTACTCTATCATTCAATAAATCTTGTGGGTAGAGATTAGGAATTTTTTTAAAAAGTCATTAATGCTGCTGAGTGTATGTTATAGGCCCCTAAATACTCAGCTGGAAACTAGAGCAGCAGATATATGGACAAATCATGTAGGTGTGTAATAATAGGGTCACCTTATGAAAGGATTTCAACTTCGCCAACCCTAATTAGGGTAAACATAGTATAAAGGGGGCAGATTTCTTAAAATCCCTCCTGAATACATTTCACGTCAAAGACACAGAAGATCCAGTAAGAATGGTGCAGTCTTGCATCTAATTCAGGGGAATGAAATTGAACAAGTGATTGAACTGACACTGGGGCAGCATTTTAGCGATAGCAAACACAACACCATATGTTCTAAGTTTGTTATGGAAAAGGAAAGAGATGGCATGCAGAAAAGGATTTTAGATTGGGGAAGGCAGGAAATGGCCAAAATAGACCAGAAACAGTTTCTTGTGGGGAAATGTACAGCAGAACAGTGAGATGCATTCAAAAAGGAAAAGGGAAGAGTACAGGCCCAATATTTTCCCCCTCGGTTGAAATGTTAGAGCAACAATCTCAGAGAGCTTTGGAAGGTTACAAATATTCAGGTCAGAATAAGAAAGAAAAGGGAAGCTATAGGTACAACAAAAGCCCTAGGGGAGTATAGAAAGTGCAGGAGGGATCTTAAGAAAGCAATTAGGAGACGAAAGAAGAGGTAGGATAAAACACTGGCAAATAAAGTTAGGGACAGTCCCACGATATTAAATTTTAAGGGGAATGAGGATAACCAGGAAAAGAGCAGAGTCCTGTAGAAACCAAGAGAGCAATCTGTGCATGAAGCGAGGACACCAGTTGGGTATTAAATGAATGTTTCATGTGTGTCTTCAGTCAGGAGGAGAACACGGGCATAGAATTCAATGAGAGGAACAGTGAGATTCTTTGGCAATTATAATGAATTTGGACGCATTGAATTTATTATTACACATATCGAGATACGGTGAAAAGTCTGGATGAGTTGTATCCCAGGCTACTCTGGGAAGGGAAGGAATTCTGACCCCAATTTTTAATTCCCTTCTTGTCAATTAATTCTTCTGGTTTATAGATGAGGATAGTGCAGTTGAGTAGTTATATGGATTTCAGCAAAGCTTTTAATGAGGTCCCATGTGGGGAACCGATATAGCAGGTAAAAACTCCTGGGATCTAGGGTAAAGATGGATGCAAAATTAGCTTTATAGCAGGAGACAAGAGCTGATCGTAGAAAGCTGTTTATGTGACTGGAGTCTGGTGTCCAGGGGTGCACCACAGGGATCAGTGCTGAGTTCCTCATTGTTTATTGATATAGATGAGAATGGAGTAGAGAGGAAGGTGGAGATGAGAAGTAAGTTTGCAGATGACTCGATGGCTGACTGAGTGGGTAATAGTAATGAAAGAGGATTTGAGATACAAGAGGATATAAATAGATTGGTAAGAAAGGACGATCAGTGGTTGATGAAATTTAATACAGAGAAGGAAGGGGTTATGCACTTTGGACAAAGTAACAAAACAAGGGAGTATCAATGAATGGTAGGACATTAGGAAACTCAGGGGAACAAAGGTACCTTGGGGTCCTTGTCCACAGATCACTGAAGCGGCAGAATGTGTTAATTGGGAGGAGAATAATTAAGTTATTTAAGTTAATAGTTAAAAAAGCATGTAAGATACTTGCCTTTATCAGTCATAACATAATTATAAGAGCAATGAGGTTATGTTGTAGCTTTGGTTAGACCATAGCTGGAGTACTTTGTGTAGTTCTGGTGCTAGAGGAAGGATATGATTGCACTGGAGGGGGTGCAAAGGAGATTCACCAGAATGTCACCTGGGTTAGCGCATTTTAGCTGTGCAGAGAGGCTGGATAAGCTTAGGTTTTCTTTGATACAGAAGTTGAGGGGGTGACCTGATTGAGGCAAATAAGATTGAGGGGCATGGAAAGGGTGGATAGAAAACAGTCCCTTTAGTTGGAAAGGTCAATCAATGAGGGAGCAGAATTTTAAGGTGAAGGCAGATTTTACAGTTTGTTTTAATCTTTAATTTGAAGGTTTAGAGGGGATTTGAGGAAAATGTTTCACCCAAAGTGTGGTGGGGTTCTGGAATTCACTGCTTGGGAGGGTAGCAGCGACAGGAAATGTCTCACTTTAAAAAGTACATGGATGAGGACTTGCAATGTCTTCACATTCAAGGCTATTTGCCAAGTGCTGGAAAGTGGGGTTGGTGTAAATAGGGTGATTTCTTTTTGGTCAGTACAGATCCCATGAGCTAAAGGGGTGTCTTCTGTACTATACTACTCTATGACTATGACTTTATGATTATGATCATTGTTGATCTGTTTTATGTTTCAAATTCCCCATTTATATCTATTCTCAATAACCTTGTCTAACAAGAATCCAGCTCGGTCGTAAAAAAAATTTAATGATCTTTCTTCCACTGCATTGAGGTGCAGTTCCAAAGTTGCACAGGTGGCATTTAGGATCTTATACACAATTATCAAGACAGCCCTCTCGCTCTCTCAATGTCAGTAAAACAAGTTCAACCTATCTTCATGAGACCAACCAAATACTCGAGGTACCAATCTTCCAAAGCATCTACAACATACTTTAAGTGAGATCAAAATTGCACACAACATTCAGGAAATGGCCTCACCAATTCCCAATTTAACAGAAGCATAACAACCTCACTTTTATGAAGTTTAAAAAAAATCACACAACACCAGGTTATTAACAAACAATCAAGGTATTTTTCAATGTTTAATTTCAGTTACATTACACTGTAAACTTTTGCTATAAATTCTGAGTCTTACAGTTGTGTCCTCCACAACCACTTGATGAAGGACCGTCGCTCTGAAAGCTAGTGCTTCCAATTAAACCTGTTGGGACTATAACCTGGTGTTGTGTGATTTTTAACTTTGCACAGCCCAGTCCAACACTGGCATCTCCAAATCATCACTTTTATGATTAATTCCTCATATAAAGGATAGCATCCCATTTGTGGTATTGATTACATACTGTACCTGCATACTATCATATCGTGCTTCATTTAATGAATAATTACATTTCTCTACACTTTGGATTTCTGCATTCTCTTTAATAACATGTAATTTTAAAAAAATGAACTTCATATTTTGCTGCAGTGCATTCCATTTGCCAGATTTTTTTTAAGAGAAAGTGAGGACTGCAGATGCTGGAGATCAGAGCTTAAAAATATGATGCAGGTCAGACAGCAAAGGAACAGGAACTTGCCTATCAATATTCAACTGCAAAATCATGTTCACAATACCTTTCTTTGTATCGGTTGCAAATTTAGCTATAATGCCTTTGCTCTTGAAGTCACTGATGTAAAGCGTAGATTGAGGTCCCAGCATAGATTGCTGTGCAATCCCACTCACCACATCCTGTTAATCAGACAAATACTTATTCATGCAAACTGTTTTTCTGCTCATCAGCCAATCTTTTACCCATGCTAATACATATTCCTCTGCACCACAAACATTTATTTTATAAAATAACTTTTGGTTTGGCATTTTATCAAGTGCCTTCTAGAAATTAAGGTACAACACATCTTCTAGCACTCCTCTATTACAGCATGTTGCTTCTTTAAAATCTAATAAATTGATTGAACACAGATTGGAAGGCGGTTTCAGTCTTGGAGTTAAAAGGAAGCTAAGAAATGCAACATTGACAGGAATCCAGAAGACCTTCAAGGAGTGCTCTTTGGAAGTAATAGCAGCAGGTGGCCAGGGAGTCAAATTCTAGAGGTACAGCACACAACCTGGCAGCCATGTCTCAAAAATTCAGTAACTTCACCTGAGTGGTCAAGATGGTGAATACACCTTCGAAGTATTTCAAAAGTACTGAACCACAATAGTCTCGAGCTACTCAATGCACCACAGCCATTACAGTCCATAACCCTCTGGTTTAACATTGACAGTCCATTCCAACCTCACGCACAAGCTACTGACACCAGCCTCACTCAACTACTCGCTGCTTCCACAGAACTCCATCTATTCAGCTGATACAGGCACATTACCCAAACATAGTATTACACAATGATTGCACGTTTGCTGTCTCTCTTCGGAAAGAGATCACCCACTACCTTTAGGAGCAGAGCAGAACAGAACAGATAAACAAGTCTTCATTTCCTGTGCCCTTTGCATCAAGTATTGCTGAAAACATTGAGGACTCAGTTACACTCCATCTGCCATTTTGTTGCTGGTTGGTCTCTAGATCCTCTATGCATCCTGTCCCCATTTCCATTTTTCTTTGCATCAAACTTAGGTACCAACTCTCTCACTTCATCTGAATCAAGCAGCTAAGGTCTCAATGATCTGGATTGCATTCCACTATTCAATATCAACTTGAAAATGCCCCAGCTATGCTCACGCTCTGCTTCCTGTATAATGTGGGAAAGAGAAATCGTTCATTTTGGAAAGGAGAACACCACTTAGGTACACATAATCTGGAAGACTAATGGAATGTTGGGCCTTATGTCTAGGGTCTTGGAGTACAGAAAGTCTTCCAGCGACTGTACAAGGTGCTGGTGAGATCACATCTGGAGGAGTGACTGCAGGTTTGGTCCCTTTTTAAACTTCAT
The DNA here is from genome assembly GCF_020745735.1 of Hemiscyllium ocellatum. Classification (NCBI taxonomy): domain Eukaryota; kingdom Metazoa; phylum Chordata; class Chondrichthyes; order Orectolobiformes; family Hemiscylliidae; genus Hemiscyllium; species Hemiscyllium ocellatum. The sequence goes on from NC_083401.1 coordinate 139,109,021, forward strand.
TGGAGACAGTTCAGAGAAGATTCACTAGGATGATCTGTGGTATGGAGGGTTGGTTTTATGACATAACATTAAACAGTTTGAGACTCCACTCACTGCAGTTTAGAAGAATGAGAGGTGATCTCATTGAAATATATGGGATTCTTAAGTGGCTTGATAGGGTAAATGCTGAAAGGATGTTTCCCCTCAGGGGAGGAGTCTAAGACCAGAGGGTGTCAGTTTAAGACTTAGATAAGGAAGTCGTCATTGGAACGTCTTGCCACAGAGCTGTGGGGGCAGAGATCCTGTGTATATTTAAGGCGGAGATAGATAGAATAATTCTGTACTGATCAAGAATCTAAGGTTATGGGAAAAGGCAGGAAAGTGGACATGATCCGACTGAATGGCAGAGCAAGCTCGAGGGATCAACCAGACCACTTCTGGTTCTTATGGTTTTAACATCTGCTATCCACTAGACAATGTAGCTACAGTTGTTATAAGGTCTTAAAATTAGAGATGCCCAAATTTGATGAGACTAGATAGAAAATTAAAGACAATGAATGGTGGAATCTACATTTTCCAATACAATATTCAAAAGGTGAAATTCATGATCATTGGAAAATGTGCCCATATTAAACTTAATGGAGTTGGGTCACTAAGAGTATGGTGCCAAAATTATTTAAGGGATAATGTGTTTCAGTGAGTTTTTTTTAATTTAATTAGCAGATAATCCCAATTGTTGAGGGGATATACAAATAAAAGCATTAACATGTCAAAATTAACTGGCTGACACTCAATTTCTTCAAACATGGGTATCTGGAACAAAGCCATAAATATCTGTAGGCAACTACATTAATCTTTTAAAAACAATCTATTTAGTTTTCAAAAACATACACTAAATACTTGTCACTTGTAAGACTGCTGAACGAAGCAGTCAAATACTTGAACACTTTCAAAACAAAACCTGCAACTATCAGTGTAGTAAACAACTAATCTGGTTAGATTACATGAAATAAAAGTTCATCACAAACTGCACATTGACAACCTGCATTTAAAACAGATATGCCATAAGTTATTGCTGTACTGAAAGTAAATACAATGTTTCAAGTACTTTCAACCAGCAAATTTAATTAACAAAGCTAACAGTTCCACAATACACAAAACAAATGAAAATAAAGGACATGAAACTTATTTTAATTTCTTTTATTCTTAACCAAAGGGTCAGAAACTGCCAAAATAGCCCGATTGATCAAATGGGATAAGGGAGAAACTCATTCAGACTTGGTGTCATCACGCCACAAAATTTGAAGATATCAAATAGGTTTTACCACCAGAGTGCTTGGTTTTTAAACCCGACAGTTCTTGAAAATATTCATTCATTTAGTTTTTCTTTATTAAAAATCAAAGCTAGAACTCTATTTAAAATAAAAGGCTCAATCGACAGTAAAATGCTTTTACAGATTTGTACGAACTACTGCGGCTGTCAGGACGATTTACTTAGGAAGCAAAATTAAATGAATTGGATAGCTTTTGAAACCATCTGCTCAATGTATATGGTCCCAATACTCCTTGCTACTCATTTAGAGATTTTTCACTCAGTAATTTGCTTTTTGTTATCTGCTCTACAATGATCAGCTGTGCTCTAATTTGTCACTATTAGAGCTTTACTCATCCTTCAATTTCTTTCAAGACATTGTACTTGGGAAATTTTTCAATGAAAGATATTACCATGGAACTGTTAACAACAAATTGTAATGGATAATGCAAAAGATTTAGAAGTTTATCATTTGGAACAAACAGAATATTCTGCCTTTGTTTCTTTCTTTAATGGGCTGTGTATGAAAAATTCTAGCATTATTGATTTAAGTCTGTTTATAAGTTGATGTTCTGGAAGTGGGAGCATTACAATGCAAGACACAAACTTCTCAACATCATGCACCTCATCTGAACCTTGTACGGAAGTATTCAAAATTTGGGAGTTGAAAAGAGGAGCTGACTACAGCTTTTATAATGGGAACATAATGTCTCTTACATATTGTCAAAGGCAAAGGGTTACATTAACTTTGACATATTTGAATAGCATGGAGAAGCCTGGGACATGGCCTGGGCTCCAACATGATCAGACTGAAGTAGACAGCGTTTGTTACTTGACCATAGAGAAATCATTTTGAAAAGGTCTGACAGGAGCAGCACCAACTAGCTGGGAAACCCGCTCTACGTCACCTAATAAGATTAAGCCAAACATACACGAGGGGAAAATACAAATAGCTTTGAAACAATGAGCTCAAACCATTGTATTTAACTTCTGAAATTTTACGGTTTTTGATATTTTACAGCTTTAAAAGACATTGCAATAAGTTTTAAATTGAAAAACAACCTAAATTACAGCATTAGGTTTAATGGCAGCTGCACTGTACTTTAAGTATTACAGTATGATTTTAATGACGAATGTGCACAAACCATTGCTTGCATACACATTGCCTGTGTACATTTTGTTCTTATGGAGTTTTACTCCCTGGTTAAATAGCATATATCAAAAAGTTTAATAAAAAATTAGAGCAGTAACGAATTCAGATTGTGATTCTGAAATCCTGCTTCCATTGTCATTTCAAATGAATTTTCTTTCGGGTTCTGTCATCACCGAGCAAAGCCTCTATGGGCACCTCCGCGTCCTCTGAATCCCCCTCTTTCTCCTCTGAAGTTTCCTCTATTTCTTTCTCTTCCTCTATCTCCACGTCCAGCTGAAGGTCCACCTCTCCCTCCACCTCTAGAGGCTCCACCTCCTCTATCTGATTTAGATTTTGGAGGTGGCGACTTGGGACGAAGTCTCTCAATCTCCTCTGTACAACCAGTCAGGTGCACATTTGTACCAGTGAAGTATGAGCTATAGACTTCTGCATTAAAGTTACTGTTTGTAAGACTAGGACCCACAGTGAGCCAACCTAAAAACAAGGGATAAAAAGAAAAATTGAAGCAAATGCAAAGTTATCCAAAAATTGTGTAAAAAGTTAAGTTTGAATCAATTATAACACCCAAGTCAAATAAAAATATTGTTTTCAAATGTCCAGGAATGAAAGAATAAGTAGTAACTAACTTTTAAATTTACAGCCATTACTTCAAGACAAGGCAATAAATTGATTACAATCCAGAGTTTTTAAGGCAACATCAACACTTAACACCATAAATTCCTCGGTTTCCGATTTTTTTCAAAGATATGTATAACTAACAACTGCTACTGAAATAGCACATGTGATTCAAAAATAATTGAATTTTAGCATGAAGTCTGGCCTAATGATTTGTTAGCCCTGAGTTAGGAGTGCCCAACCTATTTCTGAGAACTAGTGATAAAAAATTGCCATGTTTGGAAAGATGCACTGAAGTAACACTCACTAGAACAACACTAAAAATTACATTAAATTTATAAAGCCAACATTTCAAAAGAAACAGGGACATTTACCTTGCTGCTATCTTGGCAGGTTAAAGTGGTATATTGATTGCTCAGCTTAAAATATGCTTCATTAAAAGGCACTGGAGTGCTGTCAGCAATACTATTACTGGAATAATAGACAGGTTGAGTAAGTGGACAGAAATCTTGCAGATGGAGGATTATGTGGAAAAAAAATGTAAAGTTGTTCACATTGTCAGAAAGAATAAAATAGCAAAGTACTGCTTAAATGGAGAAAGCCTGGAATTTCAAGATGTAGAGTGATCTGATGCTCTCATGCACAAGTTCAAGAAGTTAATATACAGGTACAGAAAGTAATTGAGGCGGCAAATGGGATGTTATCTCTGTTATAAGAGAAATTCAAAATAAAAGGAAGGATATTATCTTTTGGTTATCTAGAGAATTAGCGAGCCCAATCTCAATCATTTTGCAGTTTTGGCCTACTTGAAAGAAGATTGTGAATGCACTGTAAATGGTTCAGAGGAGATTATCTAGATTGAAATCAGAACAAATGCATTATTTTATGTGAAGTGTTTTAAAGAAAGTACATTTGTGTTTAATATTTATCCCTCGCTTAACATCACAAACACAAGTTCTATTACATTGTTGTTTGAGGGAGGTTGATGAGTGCATATTGGCTGCTGCATTTCCTACACTACAACAGCAACATTTGAAAAAGCACTTAGTTAGTTATAAGTGCTTTGAGGTATTCAGCAGTCAAGTGAGATATAAATAAAATTCACTTCTTTATCATTCTAATTTCTAACCCCTCCATTACCTATTTAACAGGAAATAACTACAAACCTTATAAAATCCACAATTATCCCAAGTCTTCTTGGGCAGCATTTAACAATCCTGCCACATTACCAGAATCATGAATAGGCAATACATTTAGTCCAAGGTCAAAGTGGATAAAAGTACTTCAAGTGGTGCTGCTGGATGACTGAGAAGTTAGTTCATTCTTAACCTAATGATTAGTTAAAAAGCAAGATCAAAATTACTACCCCAATGGAGATCAACCAAACAGAACACACCACACCCAGAATCTGAAAGTCCTCTGGTCTGTTTGGCTCACTGAGTTATTGATTCAGCTATCACAAATGCCCAGGAAAAATGATCTTTGAATGCAACAGTTTTTTCACCAACTATTATAAAAGCTGCATAAAGAAGCAGAATGCGCCTAATATTTCAGAACAATGCTTTCAATAATGCTCAGATATCCCCCCCGCAAATAATTTTAAATTCCACACCTGGTCTTATTGTGCTATCCCTTCCAAAAATGTGCAACCTTCTTCGTCCCAGACAGAAATGTTCAATAATATGAAATATTTCCACTGGTTTTTCGAGATTTCCAATCTCTGGTTCTTCTGTAATTATCAGATCAATGTCCACATTTGCATGGATAAAATCACCATCTGTACTTCTACGTACAGTTCCTCTGATACCCATCAGGCAGTGTTCCTGAAAAATAAAATTTTCACTACATTAGAAATTAGATATTTCCTAATAAAATAGATTACTGAATTTATATTGAAAGAATGCTGCGAGTGTGTTTTGGGTGCATTTCATTTTGTCATCAAAATGGTTGTCAATCTCCATAAATAAAATATTTCATAATAGACATATGTCTCATCCATTAAAGTTTGTAAAGACCAATGTTTATTGGATCTTAGAAATTACAAGTACATAAAGAGGTATTCAGCCCAGCCTGTTTGATTTGATTTAAACTTTATTGTCATGTATACACAAGTACAGTGAAAAGTGTATAATGTCCTCACAAATGATACCATCTTAGGTACAAGTAGCAATATAATGAAACTGTGCTACAACTTCAGCCGATATATCCTTCCTGGATTGTGATATCTATATTTCAAAGCTCTATGTTAGATGCTCATGAGCAAAATTCTGTACGAATAAAACATCATTTCTTCCTGAGGGAGCAAAGGGACGTCCTTCTAAACAAAATCAAAATTAACTTCTGACCTATGTCAGTATAAGTAGAAACAGAGTGCTCCAATTTTATGACTTTAATAATTATGGAATACATAGGCTCAGACCTTCTAGTCAACACTGAAGGAAGTGCACCTGCTGCTGACTTATCATTTGATTTTGGAGTCTTTAAACTTCTGATCCTGCCTCAAGCAACAAATAAATTGACAGGCAATGTAGCAAACATAACTGCAGCAAAGCCACACCATTATTTTCTGCACAAACTGAAAATACTTCCCTCAGGTTCTGTCTTCAGCTCACTGGTATACATTGGTTGAATTGGGTCATCACCCTCAAGACTGGACAGTCTTCCCTAAGTGACCACAGGTTGCAGGGAAGTAGGGTGAGGGGTGGGGGGAAAAGAGGATAGGAAGGATGTGTGTTGGGGAGGGGAGGCTAGTTGGGGGTGGGTTGCATTTTCAGGTACAAGAGCAGTGGAGGAGTTGAACATTGTTGCAATCAGCACTGTGCTTTGACATCCTAACTAAATTACTGAAGTTACATCCTTCTGACAGCATATGCTAAAAAGTCCAGGTTTTTCTATTTTCGATGATTGTGGGATCAGTTCTCCAGAAACAAAGCAGCAATCCAAGTAGGGCAAGTACTACAGTTGGAAGTTTAATCTTCCAGCATAATACTGCATGTGCGCAAGTTATGGCTTCCTCAAGATGTTGATGCACATCAATTCTTCATGCTCAGTAATTCACTGTTGCCCTTCTGGAGAATCAAGCCACTGTGTTCTAAGTACTGATTGTGGAAAGCCGCGCATTAAAATAAATTAGAAACACTGATTTTACTAATAGTTAGCAGTAATCTAGAGAAAGCAGTTTCTGCAATATTATATACTTTTCACAAACATGTAACTAAAGTAGAAAACTACTTTTATCAGACTATATATTCTGAATCAAAGTTAAAACTATATTTTGAATTCTATGAATACATCAATAGAGAATCCATTTATTATGCTAAATAAACTGATGTTAATGTTTAACAACTCAAATATCATGTACTAAAAGCAGAAGAATTGCTTTAATTAAAATAGATTTTTGATTCAGCTGCACACTGCGGTGAACACTTTCAAACTGAGTATCATTTGTGTTCAGTTAGTTGCTCTTTTGGTTTTATTCAAATCTGGTGAATTGATGCTGAACATTAAAAATATCTTATTTGCAAGTAAAGTTTTTTTTTGGTGATTTTCCTAAACAGAATAACTTTCTCCCATACTACGATCAGGTCGATTTCATTTCTGTACTAAAATGTTTTGCCCTGATAACCAGTTTGAAACTAGATTTTATCCAAAATCTCTTTCCTGGGAGCATATAACAACATTAGAAACAGCTGGCAACCAACTCTTATTATACTGGGTCTTTTTCCCATGGTCGTTGTGATGGTTATAAACAGTGACATGTTCCTCCCCACCCCCATGGCAAACTTTTGTATTCTCCACTAGTAAAGCCCCAGCTGAAATTAATAACCTTTCATGAAGGGAACTGCAATTATAAGTTTGCACTCCAAAACTAATAGACATGTACTGCTTCTCAGTTAGAAACCTGCATGAGATTTTGTTTGCTTATAAAGAACAGAAAAGACATTTTACAACTAAACAATTCTTACAGAATTTAATCTAGTTCTTGTCATGCACCTCCACTTAGTAGTAGGACTCATGCAGGGTCAGATTTCAAAAGAAAAAGCATAATTTTATAGCTAGGAGTTGAATTTTAATTGAGCTGAAATTGTTTTAAAACTAGAGTTCGGAGGTATTGCATGGGGTGTTATTAAGCTACAACATCAGGCAAATGTTGAGGAACATGTTTGAATTTTACTGAACCTCATCATTCAAAACTGGATAGTCACTTTCAAGGCCTTTTCCATCCTTCCCACTTTGCATTTCAGTTAGCACAATGGCACAAGTGAATACCTCTATTCACAACGCTATAAAAGGGCTTCATAAAGCAAATTACGCAAGCGATCAATGCCTTCCATATTATCTCACACCAAAGGCTGTAGGAATTGGTGAGGAATTAATTACCCACTCTGAACTGCAATTCTCCATACAGTTCAATTGGACAATAGAAGGAAAAACAGGTGTTTCTTTTTGAATGACTGCATGAATTCTGAGCAAACTCAATGAAACAGTTTGGGCTTGCTACAAAATGCTGCTCCCAAGGTCAGACAAGACACTTGCCTTTGTTCGTTGGAAGACTGCCTTTGGGTCCAGGGTTTTCGTTTTTCCAGGATTATTCTTATTGGTTTTGATCCAGCAAATATCTTCACAACGCCTGAAGCCCCACTTGCGAAGGCACTAGAATCAATGAAACATGACTTTTGCATTAAAACTAAATCTCTAAAGAGAGGTCTGATAATTGTAAACCACATACTTGAGTAGATTTTGATTTTGTTTTAACTCGGGAACTTGCCAGTTTAATAAAATGTGACACCTTTCAATAATTTAGCTGTAATGTTGATAAAATGTAGTCAATTGCATCATTTGATCACAATAACAAAATGCAATTATATTCAAAGCACAACCAGTACACACTTACTTACATAGTATTAAAATCAGAGTAACAAAAATGATCTGGGGAAAAACTGGCTTAAAAGCTTTAAACTATGTAAGAATATTAATTCTAAAAAGTCTTTTTAAAAGCAGTTAAAAATGTTAACAATGGCAAAACATGAATCAGGGTTTACGAAAGGAAGGATTTCTTAGGGTTAATAAGTGTGCAAACTTTAACAAATGTTTGAATAGTGGAGTGTTAATCCCTGCAATATTAATAGATTTTCAGATAAGAAATTCTGTCTATTGATGACGACGTATGGCTACTATTTCTTAATAAAGTTTACAAGATATTAATTATCTTGATCAAAAAAATTGACAGAGGATTGTTTTCAATATATAGTTTAACTGAAAATGCAGAAAAATATCTTCTTGCTATCACAGTTTAAAAAAATTGTGATCAAAATGTTAGACAAGGGACAGCACACTCGAGTGATCAGGGTGAAATGTGTAATCAGCTCAAGACTCAATATACCCCATCCATTAATGGCAAACAATTGGTTAGCAGTAAACCAGACAAACTGATCATCTGAATAGACCATTTAAGTAAATGAAGAGATTTTGTTGTTGATTTACAACTTACCACTCTTCCAAGGTCGAGACCATCCCCAGAGCCACACCACAAGAAGACAAATGACCTTGGAGCTGCAATTTCTTCAATTTCCAACTTCATGATCTATCAGAGGAAAAACAGATTGCTATGAAGATGCTTTCTTCTCAATTTAAAAATAACTACTTGCAAAATTTTTCTTGGACATCATAAACTAATTCTCCATTATTCACAAATACATTGTCAGTATTTTTGCTGGGTACAGACTTGAATTCACCTGCTAACCTTTTGTGGACTATTGGGGTACTTTTCTACAACCTCTTTCCATTTGAGGTATGATTTGCACTCAGGATCATTTCTTTAACGTACAAAAATAATTTATTACAAAAGTTGATGGCAGAAGTACCTTTGCAAAACGGTATCCAATACTGGTCTGACATTTACAAATATACGAAAACAAGATAAAAATGGGCAGAGAAATAAACATTTAACTTAATAGGTGTCAATCACGTGATTAAGACAAATAGACCAAAAGCCACAGTAATGGCTTGAAAGATTTGTAAATCTAGTTACTTAGCATAATTTAGCTGATTTTATTGCTACAAACCTTTCACAGTTTACAATAACTAAAAGACCCACTGACATCACTAAACAGTATCAGAACTCTCCTTCTCCTTCATTTCAGTTTTGTGTCTCAATATTTATAATGCGTATATCATTTGCTCTCGAAAGCAATGATAACAGCAAATACATACTTGCTGGTCACATAAATATTTCACTTCAAAAGTAATAATTTGTAAAGGGCCACTTCTAATCAAAAACCTCCCCAGATTGAAAAAAATACTATAATATGAAAATTGCACAGAGGGTCTCTATGTGATGAGGCAGGAACCAAACCTATGACCTGCCTGTAATCAGTGCAGAAGTAGGAAACGTGGCCCATATATGTTTACCACTTGCAGCACTTCGTTCCATAGGTACAGAAGGAAATCATGGTCTTTATGCCTCTTGAGGGTCAAAGTCTACCTTGTTTTAATTTCAGCAATGCCACAAAAGAGTGCTGCAAAATATACATATTGGACCACCCTACCAACTTGTAACTGCTATTCCACTTTAGTCGATAAACTCGGTCCAACAAAGACCAACCTACAGTTCAGTGAAACCACATCTCAAAGGTCAGACGTTCTTGCTTTGGCAGACACTAACTTTATTAGACTGTAAACCAGAATAATTCCAGGGAAAGAAAAAAAACAGCGTTGCAACTCTGTCCCCAAGGATAGCACTATGCCACATCAAATAATTCTTTAACATTGTTCAGTGAAGCTAGTAGAACTGCCAAGTTGCAGCAGAGACATCCTTTTCCAATTCAGTCATGCAAAAGAATACAGAACCCACTTTAGAGTCATGGAGTCCTAGAAATGTGCAGCACGGAAACAGACCCCTCAGTCCAACTCATCCAGGCCAACCAGATTTCCTAAATAAATCTAGTCCCATTTGTCAGCATTTGGCCCATCTCCTTCTAAATCCTTCCTATTCACCATCCAGGTGCCTTTTAAATGTTGTAATTCTACCAGCCTCCACCACATCCACTTCCACTGCCACTCCTCATCCTCTGATGCTCTCAGAAAAATTGCCCCGATCTATTCAGCCTCTCCTTATAGTTCAAACCCTCCAATCCTGGCAACATCCTTGTAAATCTTTTCTAAATCCTTTCAAATTTCATAACATTCTTCCTATAGCATGGAGACCAGAATTGAACAGAATATTCCAAAAGAGGCCTAACGAATATCCTAGACATCCGCAACATGGCCTCCCAACCTCTACGTGCAATGCACTGACCAATGAAGGCAAGCATACCAAACACCTTCTTCACTATCTTAACTACCTGCAACTCCACTTTCAAAGAACTGTGTACCTGCATCTTAAATGAAACCTGTGATTCTCCTATCAAGATTTTCCTCAACTCTAGGTGTTTGCAGATTTAGTTCATATAATTGATTAGCAAGTTGAAGCCATCTGGTCCTTGTGAAAATCTGACCAGGTTAAATTGGAGGTCCAGTAAACAAACTGTAGCACTTATTTTGAGTAAGGTAATGGATGATCCAGTAAGCATATATTGTAAAATTTATAACAAATTTTATCCAGGAGAAGATATTACTTGAGTTAAATTTTCAACTAATATTGAAAGTTTTATTTAGAAGTAGCTTTTACTCTGGAGAAAGAGGACATTCTAAGTGAGGAAGAACTTCAAACAGGATAAAGCTATTGTGCACAATTTACAATGGAACAAAATTCGTAGTTCTCACATAGACAGTACAAAGGTCCTGCACTTGAGTGGTGAGTTATCATGTTGACAAAATGATTTATCTGAAGCACTGTGAAGAATATTTACAAAATTTGATCATACTTAAAAAAAATAAACTACTATATTTCTTTCATCCAGCAGGTAGCTGTCTAATTTTGCATATTATAAAAATTACAGAAATATGAAAAAAAAGTATATTTGATTGGGGATCAAAATGGGAAAGAACTATTTTTTAAAAAAAATTGTGGAAGAGATGCTGCACTTTTTAAAAGCAAGCTTCCGACACTTATGGAAAGTATTTATTCAACCAGTGGGGGAACATGAATTGCATATGAACTGATGCCAGTGGCGTGTACAAAGTAGACTACAACTGGCAACAAGTTGGCAACTAGTCATAACACCACAGACCAATGACAAATGTTTTCGATCCAACAATATGACTCCCAGGTAAATGAACAGCTTGAGTCTGCATGGCATAAACCAGAGCCTTTGGACCTCCAGAAAGTGGCAAGGTACGGGGTGCAGGGGTCATGGTCTCTGCAATAACTAAGTACCTAAAGCCTGAAGAAAGCTATTTTAGTTCCCTCACAGTTATTGTAAGCTGGTGCTTTTAACCAAAAAGTCAGAGACTTTATAAACTATGAGTCAGTCACTCTATGCTTCCCGCAGTCAAGTGAAAGTACCTGGAGGAGAAGTCAAGAAGCAGCACGTCCTGACAAGCCAAAAGGATCATCTCAGCAAACTGGCCAGGAACCACTAAACTAACCTCAGTTTTTCCTGTATATGTTTCTATATATCCATACATTTTTTATTTTTTGGGGGGATAGAAAAATTATAAATGGTTACAGTTTTAATCAGCACGGTTATATGCTGACAGTTCACAGTTATAGATCTGTGCCCAGAATCCATTTACTTGTAATAAATAGTAAATCCAGCTATAGAAACCTGATTAGTATTTTCTATCACCTGGGTCTTGAAAGGACAAGTAAACTAGGCACTTTTGTATTTTAATAAAATCTTTAACTTTTGAGATGACTCCAGATATAGCAGGATTTGATTTCCAGAGTGCTACCCGAAGACCAGGCGTGCTATAAAACTCACTATTTTTAGCATTATAAGATTGAAGTAGATTTGCTTCCTATTCTTGAATGCAATGTTAATGAATTAATATGCAGCTGCAAAGCCTCATTTTCAATTGTTAAGTGAAGGGTTTTGTTTGGAAGATTAGGTGAATGTAGACACCTAAACACATGAGATGAATATTTATTTTCCATTTCAGATGTAACTGAATAGGCAAAATACTGCTATTTGTTTTTCTGAATATTGCTGTTTATAATTCTTCTGGCTCTTGCAAATTTAAGCACCTCCTCATTTGCCTTATGGGCTGTATGTGGAACTTCTGTACACATCTTTGCATCCATATTTCAAAAGGCCTGCAGTTTCTCCTGTATATCTTTACATATTGTTCAGTTTTCTGAGGCAGGTAGAATGTACAATCTTCACTTTTAAACCTATTTACAAGCGTACGTTTGCTTAATATTACCACATTCTTCACTTTCATATAATTTCTTTGACTGTCTCTATCCTTCTTCTAATTTCTGCATCACGAACTTTTAAAAACTGCATTTATCCAGAGATATAGTTGCACACTCAGTGGTAAGGGCTGCAAGATGGTTCAGTGGTTAGCACTGCTGCTTCACAGCACCAGGGACCCAGGTTCAATTCCACCCTCAAGCATCTGTCTGCATGGAGTTCGCACATTCTCCCCATGTCTGCATGGGTTTTCTTCAGGTGCACCAGTTTCTTTCCATAATCCAAAAACGTGCAGGTCAGGTGGATTGGCCATGCTAAATTGCCCATAATGTTAGTTGAAAATGTGTTGCTGGTTAAAGCACAGCAGGTCAGGCAGCATCCAAGGAATAGGAAATTCGACGTTTCGGGCATAAGCCCTTCATCAGGAATGAGGAGAGGGTGCCAGGCAGGCTAAGATAAAAGGTAGGGAGGAGGGACTTGGGGGAGGGGCGATGGAGGATGTGATAGGTGGAAGGAGGTCAAAGTGAGGGTGATAGGCCGGAGTGGGGTGGGGGCGGAGAGGTCAGGAAGAAGATTGCAGGTTAGGAGGGCGGTGCTGAGTTGAGGGAACCGACTGAGACAAGGTGGGGGGAGGGGAAATGAGGAAACTGGAGAAATCCAAGTTCATCCCTTGTGGTTGGAGGGTTCCCAGGCGGAAGATGAGGCGCTCTTCCTCCAACCGTCGTGTTGTTATGTTTTGCCGGTGGAGGAGTCCAAGGACCTGCATGTCCTCGGTGGAGTGGGAGGGAGAGTTAAAGTGTTGAGCCACGGGGTGGTTGGTCCGGGCGTCCCTGAGGTGTTCTCTGAAGCGTTCCGCAAGTAAGCGCCCCGTCTCCCCAATGTAGAAGAGGCCACATCAGGTGCAGCGGATGCAATAGATGATGTGTGTGGAGATACAGGTGAACTTGTGGCGGACATGGAAGGATCCCTTGGGGCCTTGGAGGGAAGTGAGGGAGGAGGTGTGGGCGCAAGTTTTACATTTCCTGCGGTTGCAGGGGAAGGTGCCGGGAGTGGAGGTTGGGTTGGTGGGGGGTGTGGACCTGACGAGGGAGTCACGAAGGGAGTGGTCTTTGCGGAACGCTGATAGGGGAGGGGAGGGAAATACATCCCTGGTGGTGGAGTCCGTTTGGAGGTGGCGGAAATGACGGCGGATGATACGCTGTATACGGAGGTTGGTGGGGTGGTAGGTGAGAACCAGTGGGGTTCTGTCTTGGTGGCGGTTGGGGGGGCGGGGCTCAAGGGCGGAGGAGCGGGAAGTGGCGGAGATGCGGTGGAGGGCATCGTCGATTACGTTTGGGGGGAATCTGCAGTCCTTGAAGAAGGAGGCCATCTGGGCTGTGCGGTGTTGGAACTGGTCCTCCTGGGAGCAGATGCGGCGGAGACGAAGGAATTGGGAATATGGGATGGAGTTTTTACAGGGGGCAGGGTGGGAGGAAGTGTAGTCCAGATAGCTGTGGGAGTCAGTCGGTTTATAGTAGATGCCTGTGTTGAGTCGGTCGCCTGAGATAGAAATGGAAAGGTCTAGGAAGGGGAGGGAGGAGTCTGAGACAGTCCAGGTGAATTTGAGGTCGGGATGGAAGGTGTTAGTAAAGTTGATGAACTGTTCAACCTCCTCGTGGGAGCACGAGGCAGCGCCGATACAGTCATCGATGTAACGGAGGAAAAGGTGGGGGTGGTGCCAGCGTAGTTGTGGAAGATGGACTGTTCCACATATCCTACGAAGAGACAGGCATAGCTGGGGCCCATGCGGGTGCCCATGGCAACTCCTTTAGTTTGGAGGAAGTGGGAGGATTGAAAAGAGAAGTTATTCAGGGTGAGGACCAGTTCAGTCAGTCGAAGGAGGGTGTCAGTGGAAGGGTACTGGTTCGTGCGGCGGGAAAGGAAGAAGCGGAGGGCTTTGAGTCCTTCGTGATGGGGGATGGACATCCAGTCCCTGTACACCTCCATCCCCCATCACAAAGGACTCAATGCCGTCCGCTTCTTCCTTTCCCGCCGGACGAACCAGTACCCTTCCACTGACACCCTCCTTCGACTGACTGAACTGGTCCTCACCCTGAATAACTTCTCTTTTCAATCCTCCCACTTCCTCCAAACTAAAGGAGCTGCCATGGGCACCCGCATGGGCCCCAGCTATGCCTGTCTCTTCGTAGGATATGTGGAACAGTCCATCTTCCGCAACTACACTGGCACCACCCCCCAACTTTTCCTCCGCTACATCGATGACTGTATCGGCGCTGCCTCGTGCTCCCACGAGGAGGTTGAACAGTTCATCAACTTTACTAACACCTTCCATCCCGACCTCAAATTCACCTGGACTGTCTCAGACTCCTCCCTCCCCTTCCTAGACCTTTCCATTTCTATCTCAGGCGACCAACTCAACACAGACATCTACTATAAACCGACTGACTCCCACAGCTATCTGGACTACACCTCCTCCCACCCCGCCCCCTGTAGAAACTCCATCCCATATTCCCAATTCCTTCGTCTCCGCCACATCTGCTCCCAGGAGGACCAGTTCCAACACCGCACAGCCCAGATGGCCTCCTTCTTCAAGGACCGCAGATTCCCCCCAAACGTAATCGACGATGCCCTCCACCGCATCTCCTCCACTTCCCGCTTCTCCGCCCTTGAGCCCCGCCCCCCAACCGCCACCAAGACAGAACCCCACTGGTTCTCACCTACCACCCCACCAACCTCCGTATACAGCGTATCATCCGCCGTCATTTCCGCCACCTCCAAACGGACCCCACCACCAGGGATATATTTCCCTCCCCTCCCCTATCAGCGTTCCGCAAAAACCACTCCCTTCGTGACTCCCTCGTCAGGTCCACACCCCCCACCAACCCAACCTCCACTCCCGGCACCTTCCCCTGCAACCGCAGGAAATGTAAAATTGCGCCCACACCTCCTCCCTCACTTCCCTCCAAGACCCCAAGGGATCCTTCCATATCCGCCACAAGTTCACCTGTACCTCCACACACATCATCTATTGCATCCGCTGCACCCGATGTGGCCTCCTCTACATTGGGGAGACGGGGCACTTACTTGCAGAACGCTTCAGAGAACACCTCAGGGACGCCCGGACCAACCAACCCAACCACCCCGTGGCTCAACACTTTAACTCTCCCTCCCACTCCACCGAGGACATGCAGGTCCTTGGACTCCTCCACCGGCAAAACATAACAACACGACGGTTGGAGGAAGAGCGCCTCATCTTCCGCCTGGGAACCCTCCAACCACAAGGGATGAACTTGGATTTCTCCAGTTTCCTCATTTCCCCTCCCCCC
Source organism: Hemiscyllium ocellatum (assembly GCF_020745735.1). Lineage (NCBI taxonomy): Eukaryota > Metazoa > Chordata > Chondrichthyes > Orectolobiformes > Hemiscylliidae > Hemiscyllium > Hemiscyllium ocellatum. The sequence continues at coordinate 139,124,702 of NC_083401.1, forward strand.
ACCTTGTCTCAGTCGGTTCCCTCAACTCAGCACCGCCCTCCTAACCTGCAATCTTCTTCCTAACCTCTCCGCCCCCACCCCACTCCGGCCTATCACCCTCACCTTGACCTCCTTCCACCTATCACATCTCCATCGCCCCTCCCCCAAGTCCCTCCTCCCTACCTTTTATCTTAGCCTGCCTGGCACCCTGTCCTCATTCCTGATGAAGGGCTTATGCCCGAAACATCGAATTTCCTATTCCTTGGATGCTGCCTGATCTGCTGTGCTTTAACCAGCAACACATTTTCAACTGTGATCTCCAGCATCTGCAGACCTCACTTTTTACTGCCCATAATGTTAGGTGAGTTAGCCATGGGAAATACAGGACTATATGGATAGAGTTGGGGGGGGGGGGGGGGGGGAAAGAGGGGGAAGAGTCTGGGTGGGATGCTCTTCAGAGGTATTGACTCGATGGACCAAATAACCTGGTTCAACATTGTAAGGATTCTATGATAAATTAACCAAGACAGGATTTTACGCAATAAGTGTTTGACACTTATGCTTTAGCACACTAGCAAGATTTGTGCTATTTAACATTGCTGCTCTGATACTGCCATCAAAAGCAGATAATAAAGAATGATGCAGACGTGTCTCTTTCGGCTTCAAACTTATATTTTATAATTTTTTTTACCTTGTCTTTAAAGTTCTGCTAGTACAATCTTTCAAAAACAACTAAGTTTCAAAATCATTGACTCAAATGTCAATTAAAGCCTAGATACAAAGTAGTAACTTTCCTTTTGTCCATTCCCCATTAATATAAATCATTTGGTAAAGCTATAGGAATTTGTCAAACAGTTGCTAAATGCACCAGCAGGTTCAGCTTACCAGAGAGTTACAGATAGATTTGTGTTTTATTTCCTTTTTAAACTTAGACATTGTTTTAAAAAAAAATTGCTTTCCTTGATTTAAAACAATCAGGAAAGTAGAAGAGCAAATGAATTATTAAGAATATATAGAAGCAATGGAACTACATACCAGTATAGATTTTTTTCAGAATGCATGGGAATTTGAGGCATGCAGCCATTCAGAGAGCTGGGGATACTTTAATATTAAAAAAAAAGTCAAAATAAGATGGTGAAGTAACAGGATAAACCGAAAAAACTAATTTTAATAAATTAAAAAATTTATTAGGTCGGGAGCGGGGGGACGGTGGAGTGGTAGGTGGAAAAGAAGATAGGCGGGTAGGACAAGTCATGGGGACAGTGCTGAGCTGGAAGTTTGGAACTGGGATGAGGTGGGGGAAGGGGAATTGAGGAAACTGTTGAAGCCCGCATTGATACCCTGGGGTTGAAGTGTTCCGAGGCGGAAGATGAGGCGTTCATCCTCCAGGCGTCTGGTGGTGAGGGAGCGGCGGTGAAGGAGGGCCAGGACCTCCATATCCTCAGCAGAGTGGAAGGAGGAGTTGAAATGTTGGGCCACAGGAGGGTGTGGTTGATTGGTGCGGGTGTCCCAGAAATGTTCCCTAAAGCGCTCTGCTAGGAGGTGTCCAGTCTCCCCAATGTAGAGGAGGCCACATCGGGAGCAACGGATACAATAAACGATATTGGTCCAATATTTGGCGTGGGAGGGGAAGGTCCAGTAAAAATGGTTCAACTAAATTCTAGGCTCTTAGTTGAATACACATTGCTTTCAAAATGAGAAGAGTTGATTGCACAAATCTAAATAAGTATGATCTGATAGCTATTACAGAAACATGGTTACAAGGTGACCAAGGCACATTTAGAGATGCCTGTCATTTCAGGAGAACAGGCAGAAAGCAAAAAAGTTGGAGTCTCTCTATTAGAAGGATGGCATCAGTAAGGTAGTGACAAATCATAGATTTTACCCTAATCTTGCAAGCTAAGCGAGTCAAGTTTAAAAAAAACAGGGAAATAAATCACTGATTATAATAGTTGGCGTGCTCCCATTTGGCATGAAACAGTCAATATGTTGAGAAACCAACCAGGGAACAGGCTACTTTAGATTTAGTAATATCCAATGAAACAGGATTGATTATCTGATCTAATAGCAAATAATCGTTTAAGGAACAGTGTACATAACATCGTGAATTCCACTTCAATTTGAGAACAAAAATTTTTGTTCTGAAACTAGTGACTAAATTTAAAGGCTATTATAAGTAAAAAGTATGAAGATGAACTTGGCTACAGTGAACAGGGAAAACAGATTACAAAGAAAGCTGCTGAATAAGCAGTGGCAGACATTTATAGGAGCTATTTCATAATTCTCAACAAATATATATTTGATGAAGAAAGAAAATCTACACAAGGATGAGTCACCCATGGCTAAAGGTGTTTAGTATTGTATTAAATTGAAAGAGAATGTGTGCAATGTTGTGAAGCTTTGTGGTAGATCAGAATTTTGAGAAAAATCAAATACAGTCAGTATAACAAAAAGAGAAAAAAAAAAGAAACACAAAAAGGAAGTACATTTGTTAGTATATTAAAAAAAGTGTAGCCAATGTAAATGTTGGTCCCAAACCAAAGAGCACAGCCCAAATGGAGTCACAAACAGAAAAGAGGTCGAGAGAAATAAAACCTGTCATACAGCAGAGTGCATGCACAACAATCTCTATTGTGAAAGATTTTAGAACGTGGAGGCTTAGGTTAAGGATAAGGGCTGCCTTTTAAAGGATGAGATCAGGAAGAATTGTGTAGTGTTGGGAATTTTGAACCCGAGACAGCTGCAGACACTGCGACAAAGCAGAAAGATTCTTGAACTATAAGAGATTCAAAGATCGGGGAGCAGGAAAGTGGGGTTGAGGTCAAGATCATATCAGCCACAGCTTTATGCTGGCAAAGGTAGTTCAAACCCCTGCTCCTTTTTTTTAAAAATGTTTTCTTTTAAACAGAAACTAAAAACTTTTTATTATGTTTAATGTTATTTCAACTAAATCTCTTCTTAGTAATGCTAACAACATTATTGAAGAACAAGTGTTAATGGTTTGAAATGACTTCATCTCCAAGTAATCAGGTATTAAAAAGGGAAAAATAGGTGGCACAGCTGTTACTTTTGAAAGCCTGAAAATCTCCTTGTAATTAACTGCTAGTTAATTCAGAATACAGGACACTCCCCGGACCAGTCTTACAAATGGGAATCATTTTCAAATGATAATCTGCTGTATAATAATCATAAATAAAATAAAACATTGTCAGCAAATCTACACAACTCACATCATCCCATGTCCAGCACTTCTCAACAGCCGTTACTCCAGTTTCTCTGTAATATTCTTCCAAAGGTGGCTCCACCAAAATAACATCAAACTTGCATTTCAGGTCTCTAATATCGAATGTTTCTAGGTCGGCTGGTAAATACCTATTTATAAAAAAATTGTAAGCTTAATTATAACTATATTTTATGAATATCTGTTGGTGATACAAGTGTTTCCCTAGCATAAACATCATTAGGAACTTGGTCAGAATTGGAATGGGTATGCCAGATTTCTCTGCAAACATGTGTGCATTGCACACTAATACTAATAAAGTACTATCTTTTAGCCTCAATATGTCAGATGGGCTAGTGAACCAAACAGAGGCTGATGGGAAAATTAAACCACATGCAATGAATAATTAAAATTAAAACAAAGAGCATGGACTTGAATTTAGCAGTCAACTGTGAAACAAAATCAATTTGAATCTGGTACAAGTCAAGGAGATTTTCAGGCTTTCAGCAATAGTGATGTCATCAAATATGCCACTAGCCAATCACATTAATATATTCCACAGACAGCAAACTAGAAATTAACATGCGCAGAATTTCTTCTTTCTAAATTTTTAAAGTATCTCAATAAATTAGAACATACACAAGGAATTAAAGCAGAGGTCCAAATATCTATAAGTTACACAAAATATTTTCTCCAACATGTGGAATTTAACTGGAGAAAATTGACGTTCCACTAATACTCTCAAATCCTATGGTGCCATTTAGCTAATAATCAGCTTAGCATATCTTTAAACATCCAGTCATACCCCATTCCACCAGATGTAATGTTTTTCACAAGAACCTTGATGTCAAATTAGCAACAGATGCCATCAGCTCAATGATTTTTTCATTAGTAGCATTTTGTTGGGGGCAGCTTTTAGAAAAGCATATGATTCTGACACATGAGGATGTTAAAGATACTTTGTAAATGTTGTTATGGAGCAACCCAGACCCCCTCAAACTATTTTAAAAAGGTCATCTAGACCAGAACTTTTTCTTATTTTAAAGGCAGATGTGAAGTGGATACTCCAGGTGTGATGCAGCTGGTCAAACCACTCGCCTTTAAGCGAAACAATTTATTTAAACACTACAGATGAAACACGAATAAAGGAAAACAGAATTTAGAATAATGTAACTACTGGAAAACTTACCCAACCTGATTTAGCAACTTAACTAAGGAACTGTTGCAATCCCATAAACACACCCCTTGGCAAAAAGGTAAATTGAAACACAGATTCTTATAGGGAGGAGTGAACACTTCCAAAGAAATTTCAGAGAGAAACTCAGTCAGGAATCATCTGCTAAAGTTTGGAACCTTTTAGGAATGCAGCATCTTGTGACTACTACAGCAAAGCCAAACTAGAAAAAACCTGAACTGGGAGAACTGACCACTTCCCTGTCGTTGTTAAACTAGACATTCCCACACCTCTGCCTTTATAACCTCTCTTGAAAAAAGGACAAAATAACCTTTTTAAAGTGATAGCATCGTCACAATGTAAAGCTTTTCTCTTTTAACAACCCAAAGTGCGTAAGTAACAAATATAGTTGAAAACATTAGTTACAGCACAAGACATTGGAGCATAAGTAAGTCAGCTATTGAATCTGTTCCACTATTCAATGAGATCATGGCTTATCTGAATTCTGAACTTCACTTTCCTGTCTTTCCCTATAATCTTCATTTCCTACTGAAATATGTCTATCTCAACCTTGAACATATTTAACAACACGGCCTCAGCAGCTCTCTGTGGCAAAGAATTTTACAGATTCACTATGCTCAGAAAATAAATCCCTCATCTGTCTTAAATGGTTGATCCCTTATCCTGAGATTATGCCTCTTCATCCTAGTCTCTTTCCACCAGGGGACACAATCTTTCCATATCCACTCTGGCAAGTCCTCTAAGAATCTTCTACATGTCAGTAAGGTTGCCTCTAATTTTTCTGTATTCCAACAAGTTTGGGCCTAATCTACCCAACCTTTCCTCATAAGATAATTCCTCCTCAGTCTAGTGAATCTTCTCTTGTTTGCCTCCAATTCCAGTACATTTTTTTCCTGGGCATGGGGCCAAAATATAAGGGTGTACTATCAGATGACATTTAAATCTGGAGGGCACAATAAGAGAAATACAGGGAAAGGAATTTCCATTTCAAAACCTACTGCACAGCAAAAGACCTATTGCACAGGTGATGCATTTTAATCGCAGAGGACCTATAACTCTTTTTTTTCCTTCAGCTCTGAACATCTTTGACACAACCAACACTTGTGTGGATTGTGCTATGAATTCCACATGATTGCATAGCTCTGCAGCCTAGAGAACTCATTACTTCACAATAAGATCCTTATTTAAGCCTGAAATGCTAACAGCTTCACATACTATTTTTCTTCAGCTGTATTTTACATGAGATCAGTCATAAAATTTCCACAGAGAAATACTCACATAGGGGGAGTGTTGGTTTGGGAAATTAGGTCGTCCTTCAGCCTGATCAGTTCACGGAGTTTAGGGTACTCCTCAAATCTGTCCGCCAGGCCTGTTGTGTTATTTTAAAATCAAAATTACATTTGAAAGTTGTGCTAATGAATTAAGGTTACTGATGTTCCAAAGACTCATCAAATGCACATCTGAAAATTAATATCATATGAAGTATATTTCATACAACAGAGAAAGCGAGTTGAAGTATGAATTTCCAGTTCAGTTGACACAAACCGAGTGTTTAGGCCTCTCAGTTTATAGCTGTTCCCTACTGTGTTCACATAATGTACATCATAAACAAAAACAGAAAATCTCAGCAGATCTAGCAGCATCTGAGAAGAGAAATCCGAGTTAACATTTCAGGTCAGGTGAACCTTCCTCAGAATTGATGATAGCTAGGAAAATGTCAGTATATATTCAAGTTTGTGAGAAGATTTGTAGCTCGGGTGTTCGTTGTTGTGGTTCTGTTTGCCGAGCTGGGAGATTTTCTTGCAGACATTTCGTCCCCTTTCATGGTGACATCTTCAGTGCTTGGGAGCCTCCTATGAAGCGCTTCTGTGCTGATTCCTCCGGCATTTATACTGGTTTGAATCTGCCGCTTCCGGTTGTCAGTAGCTGTCCGCTGCAGTGGCCGGTATATAGGGTCTAGGTCGATGTGTCTGTTAATCGAATTCGTGGATGAGTGCCATGCTTCTAGGAATTCCTTGGCTGTTCTCTGTTTGGCCTGTCCTATAATGGTGGTGTTGTCCCAATCAAACTCATGTTGTTTGTCATCTGAGTGTATGGCTACTAAGGATAGCTGGTCGTGTCGTTTCGTGGCCAGTTGGTGTTCATGGATGCGGGTTGTTAGCTGTCTTCCTGTTTGTCCTATGTAGTGTTTTGTGCAGTCCCTGCATGGGATTTTGTAAACCACGTTGGTTTTGCTCATGCTGGGTATCGGGTCCTTTGTCCTGGTGAGTTGTTGTCTGAGAGTGGCTGTTGGTTTGTGTGCTGTTATGAGTCCTAGTGGTCGCAGCAGTCTGGCTGTCAGTTCAGAAATGCTCCTGATGTTTGGGAGTGTGGCTAGTCCTTTGGGTTGTGGCATGTCCTCATTTCGTTGTCTTTCCCTGAGGCATCTGTTAATGAAATTGCGTGGGTATCCATTTTTGTTGAATACCTTGTATAGGTGTTCTTCTTCCTCTTTTTGTAGTTCAGGTGTGCTGCAGTGTGTTGTGGCCCTTTTGAATAATGTCCTGATGCAACTGCGTTTGTGCGTGTTGGGGTGGTTGCTTTCATAGTTCAGGACTTGGTCTGTGTGTGTGGCTTTTCTGTATACTTTCGTGGTGAATTCTCCGTTCGGTATTCTTTGTACCATCATGTCCAGGAATGGGAGCTGGTTGTCCTTTTCTTCCTCTCTCATGAATCGGATTCCTGTGAGTGTGGTGTTGATGATCTGGTGTGTGTTCTCTATTTCTGTGTTTTTAATGATTACAAAGGTGTCGTCCACGTATCTGACCCATAGCTTGGGTTGTAGTTGCGGTAAAACTGTTTTTTCTAACCTTTGCATAACTGCTTCTGCTATCAGTCCAGAGATCGGTGAGCCCATGGGTGTTCCGTTAATTTGTTCATATATCTGGTTGTTGAATGTGAAGTGTGTTGTGAGGCACAGGTCTACTGGTTTAAGTATGCCATCTTTGTTAATAGGTTCAGCGTCCTGTTGTCTGTTATGTATGTCCAGCAAGTTGGATATTGTGTCTCTGGCTAGGGTTTTGTCAATAGAAGTGAACAGTGCTGTTACATCGAATGAGACCATGGTTTCTTCCTTGTCTATGTGTATATTTCTAATGCTGTCCAAAAATTCTTGTGTTGACTGTATAGAGTGTCTGGATCCGCTAACCAGGTGTTTCAGTTTCTGTTGTAGCTCTTTAGCCAGTTTGTGTGTTGGTGTTCCTGGTAGTGATACTATGGGTCTGAGTGGGATGTCTGGTTTGTGTACTTTAGGTAGTCCATAGAATCTGGGGGTGTTGTTGCTTTCCGGTTTCATTCTTTGTAGGTCAGACCTGGTTATCTGTCCGTTTTTTTTGTAGGTTTCTCAGTGTGTTGTTTATCCTATTGGTGAGCTGTGGGGTGGGGTCAAACTCCCTCTTTTGGTAGGTGTTGGTATCTGCAAGTAGTTGTTCAGCTTTGTATATGTAGTCTGACTTTTCCAGTATAACAGTCATTCTGCCTTTGTCTGCTGGTAGTATGATTATGGTCTTATCGTTTCTTAGTGATTTTAGTGCTTCTTTCTCCTTAGTGTTGAGGGTGTGTGTTTGTCTTTTCCTTGTTATCATAGGTACGATACTTTGTCTCACTGTTTGTTGTGTCCCTTCTGTTAATCCATTGTTCGTGAGTGTGCATTCTAGTGCTGCTAGGAAGTCTGCTGTCTTGGCGTCCCTGTGGTTGTAGTTAAGTCCCTTGGCCAGTATTGTTCTTTCCGTGTCTGTGAGCTGTCTGTGGGAAAGGTTTTTAACCCAGGTGTGTGTTGTGGTGTCCTAACACACAACGAAAAGGGCACCACAACACACACCTGGGTTAAAACCCTTTCCCACAGACAGCTCACAGACACGGAAAGAACAATACTGGCCAAGGGACTTAACTACAACCACAGGGACGCCAAGACAGCAGACTTCCTAGCAGCACTAGAATGCACACTCACGAACAATGGATTAACAGAAGAGACACAACAAACAGTGAGACAAAGTATCGTACCTATGATAACAAGGAAAAGACAAACACACACCCTCAACACTAAGGAGAAAGAAGCACTAAAATCACTAAGAAACGATAAGAGCATAATCACACTACCAGCAGACAAAGGCAGAATGACTGTTATGCTGGAAAAGTCAGACTACATATACAAAGCTGAACAACTACTTGCAGATATCTACACCTACCAAAAGAGGGAGTTTGACCCCACCCCACAGCTCACCAATAGGATAAACAACACACTGAGAAACCTACAAAAAAAACAGACAGATAACCAGGTCTGACCTACAAAGAATGAAACCGGAAAGCAACAACACCCCCAGATTCTATGGACTACCTAAAGTACGCAAACCAGACATCCCACTCAGACCCATAGTATCACTACCAGGAACACCAACACACAAACTGGCTAAAGAGCTACAACAGAAACTGAAACACCTGGTTAGCGGATCCAGACACTCTATACAGTCAACACAAGAATTTTTGGACAGCATTAGAAATATACACATAGACAAGGAAGAAACCATGGTCTCATTCGATGTAACAGCACTGTTCACTTCTATTGACAAAACCCTAGCCAGAGACACAATATCCAACTTGCTGGACATACATAACAGACAACAGGACGCTGAACCTATTAACAAAGATGGCATACTTAAACTACTAGACCTGTGCCTCACAACACACTTCACATTCAACAACCAGATATATGAACAAATTAACGGAACACCCATGGGCTCACCGATCTCTGGACTGATAGCAGAAGCAGTTATGCAAAGGTTAGAAAAAACAGTTTTACCGCAACTACAACCCAAGCTATGGGTCAGATACGTGGACGACACCTTTGTAATCATTAAAAACACAGAAATAGAGAACACACACCAGATCATCAACACCACACTCACAGGAATCCGATTCATGAGAGAGGAAGAAAAGGACAACCAGCTCCCATTTCTGGACATGATGGTACAAAGAACACCGAACGGAGAATTCACCACGAAAGTATACAGAAAAGCCACACACACAGACCAAGTCCTGAACTATGAAAGCAACCATCCCAACACACACTAACGAAGTTGCATCAGGACATTATTCAAAAGGGCCACAACACACTGCAGCACACTTGAACTACAAAAAAGAGGAAGAACACCTATACAAGGTATTCAACAAAAATGGATACCCACGCAATTTCATTAACAGATGCCTCAGGGAAAGACAACGAAATGAGGACATGCCACAACCCAAAGGACTGGCCACACTCCCATACATCAGGAGCATTTCCGAACTGACAGCCAGACTGCTGCGACCACTGGGACTCATAACAGCACACAAACCAACAGCCACTCTCAGACAACAACTCACCAGGACAAAGGACCCGATACCCAGCATGAGCAAAACCAACGTGGTTTACAAAATCCCATGCAAGGACTGCACAAAACACTACATAGGACAAACAGGAAGACAGCTAACAACCCGTATCCATGAACACCAACTGGCCACGAAACGACACTACCAGCTATCCTTAGTAGCCATACACTCAGATGACAAACAACTTGAGTTTGATTGGGACAACACCACCATTATAGGACAGGCCAAACAGAGAACAGCCAGGGAATTCCTAGAAGCATGGCACTCATCCACGAATTCGATTAACAGACACATCGACATAGACCCTATATACCGGCCACTGCAGCGGACAGCTACTGACAACCGGAAGCGGCAGATTCAAACCAGTATAAATGCCGGAGGAATCAGCACAGAAGCGCTTCATAGGAGGCTCCCAAGCACTGAAGATGTCACCATGAAAGGGGACGAAACGTTTGCAAGAAAAACTCCCAGCTCGGCGAACAGTGTCAGTATATATGCAAAAGATGGGGTTGGGTGAAGGGGGCAAGGAGTAAACAATAGGTAAGGATAAAGCCCAGAGAGAATAACAGTTGGATAGACAAAGGAGTCAATAACAATCTGTCTGTAAGAGTGAATAGGAGACTGCTAGTGACTAACAATAAATAGTGTGTAATGGCAGACTATGTGATAACAAGTCTGGTCTATTGGGCTAGGACATGGGGAGTTCAGACACTCAAGGTATTGAACTCGATGTTGAGGCTGGAGGGCTGCCCCAAGTGGAAAATGAGGCATTGTTCTTCCATCTTAGGCTAAGTTTAGTTGGAGCACTACAGTGAATCTGAGACAGATGTTGGTCAGAGAACACAGTGGAATGCTAAAGTGACAGGCAATTGGAAGATCAAAGAGTCTTTTTTTTGCAGACAGAACATAGATATTCTGCGAAGTGGTCACCCCCAGTCTACACTTCATTTCCCCAATGTAGAGGAGTGTACATTGTGAGCAGCAAATACAGTAGACTAGATTATGAGAAGTGCAGGTAAACTGTTACTTCACCTGGCAGGTATGGTTATGTCCTTGGACACTGAAGAGGGAGGAGGCAAATGAGCAGGTGTTACACCTTCGGCAGTTGCCTGGAAAGGTTCTGTGGAGTGGGGGAGGTTTGGGAGTGAAGGAAGAATGGACCAGGGTGTCCTAGATGGTACAGTCCCTGCAGAAAGTGGACAAGGGAGGGGAAGGGGAATGGGTGTCTAGTGATGGCATCTCACTTTAGGTAGCAGAAATGGCAACTGGTGCTCTTCTAGATGTAGATGCTGGTGGGATGGTAGATAAAGACAATTCCATTCCCTTCCTTTGATTGCCTTTCACAGAGACTGTTCCCCTAGGACACCCTGGTCCACTCTTTCTTCACTCCCAACACCCACCGATAGCCCCACGGAACCTTCCTCTGCAACCACCGAAGGTGCCATATCTGTCCATTTACCTTCTCAGTATCCAAGGGCCCAGGTGAAGTAGCACGTCTCACAATCTAGTCTATAGCAATCCTACTCACAATGTACTCTCCTCTACGTTGGGGAAATGAAGTGTAGACTAGGTGACTGCTTCGCAGAACATCTACGTTCTGCCTGCAAAAAAGACCGAGCTTCCAGCTGCCTGCCACTTTAGCACACCGCCCTGTTCCCTGGCCAAGATCTTTGTCTCAGGTTTGCTGCAGTGCTCCAGAGAAGTGCAGAAGCTGGAAGAACACCACCTCATTTTCTGCTTGGGAATCCTGCAGCCCTCCAGATTCAATATAGAGTTCAATAATTTTATGGCCTGAACTCCATGTCCTAGCTCCTTATCACACACCAGGCCTTGTCATCATTTAGCTAGAAACAGAAAAACTACAATGCTGGAATCCTGATTCTGCTTGGCTTGCTGTGTTCTTCCAGTCTCCTGTTTGTCTACCTTGTTATCACATAGTCTGCCATTACACATTACATATTGTAAGCCACTAACAGTCTCCATTAACAGCTATTCACTCTCCCAGCCAGATCATTATCGACTCGTTTGTCTGTTCAACTGTTATCTCTCTTTGGACTCTCCTTACCTATCCTTTACTCCTTATCCCCCCCCTCCAACCCTATCTGGTGCACATAAACAAACATTTTTCGAGCCACCATCAGTTCTGAGTGTGGGTCACTGGACCTGAAATATTAACTTCTGTTGCTAGCCCTGCTTAGTGTTTCCAGCAATTTCTGTTTTGGTTTCGAATTCACAGTATCCGCCGTTCTTTCAGCTTTCGGGTAGTGTGCATGTTTTCTATTGATGTTATCCCAAAAAAAAATCACATCCAGAAAAGATCATATATAGCAAATCTTGGAATGTTCAGCTCAGGACACTATTCTTTTAGACGCAAGATCTCAGCTGTTCTTTCTTCCATTCATTCATGGAACATAGGCTGGCTGGGCCAACATATTTTGCCCATCCTTAGGTGTCCTTGAGAAGATGGTAGTGTGCAGCCTTCTTCAACTGAGACAGTCAATTTTATGTAGGTAGATCCACAATGCCAATAGGGGAGGAGTTTTAGGAATTTGAATCAGCAACACTGAAGGAAAACAGCAAGTTAGGATGATGAGCATAGCTTGAAGCAGAATTTGCACATGGTGGTGTTCCAAAATATCTGTTCTCATGGAAATAGTTGTGGATTTGGAAGGTGCTATCTAAGGGATCTTGATAAATTTCTGCAGTGCATCTTGTAGATGATGCACACTGCTACCACTGTACAAATGCTGCCATTTGTGAATCCAAACCTGATCCAGGTCTTGCTGCATTTGGGCATGGACCTCTTCACTTTTTGAGTGGTGAATGGTGCTGAAAATTGTGGATTCACCAGCAAATGTCCCACTGCTGACCTTTTTATGGAGGGGAGGTCACTGATGAAGAAGCTGAATATGGTTGGACCTAGGAAACTACTCTGAAGAATATTCATGCTGAACCTCACGTTAGTACTATTATCTCCTCAAAACAGTAAATCATTAAATCAACCTTCTATCTTTTTAGGTCATGTTGATACCTCGAACTAAGTATGAATCTATGTAAATCCAAATTTACTGACTATGTAAATATTCACTTGTCAGACAAAGATTTGACGACTAGAGACAAAAACAGACATACCATCAAGCTTGAAAAATACCAAATTTCAAAGGGAGCAACCTTTTATAAAGAACGAGGAAAGGTTACTGTTTCGTTGGTAAATTGCTTCTTGATTGGTCAAGCCTCGAGATTTAGATTATTTGAGGGAGGTAATTTCCCCCAAACACTTTTTAGAAGAATATGCAATGCCTGGTAAAATTATTTTTGCCCAAACAAGGCAGGTTTCAGCATATAGATGTTGCTTCTAGCAAACCTCAGTGACAGCCATAATTGTGAGGTCCATAATTAAAATAGTTGTTAGTCTAATTCGTGGCAATTAGAGATTGTCCACAAATACTGCAACAAACACAGAATAATATTTAATGTAGACATTACATAGTGAATTTTGAAAACTTTGGCTGGTTGAATGCAGTCAACAATGAGTTCAATGGCAGTGATGAACTTATCATCTGTGCTTGCACAAGTTACACCTTTTCTCATTCCCAAAACTGGCTCTATTGAAATCAGAAGTGGGACTTCCACTTCACTATTTTCCAATTGCGGAATTGGAAATCCTATAAAATTAAACTCATAGCTTTAATTCACGACACTACAAATTCTAGGGCTATTGCTTTAACTTACCAACATCACGAATAAAGTTTTGGGGTCGATGACCTGTGTCCACAAAATGCTGGCAGTAGTCATTATGTGGATTCAGACTTTGCGTACCCTGATGGAAAAATGGATGAAATAAATAGTTTATACAAAACAGAAAAGCTGGAGTAAAGCTAAGAGTAAGACAGCATGGATAACTATCCTTATTTATGCTACCTTAACAAAAGTTATCAGTAAAATATTAAATTTTTAGTAACATTAAAGATTTAAGATATCAGGGCCAAGTTTGGAAATACTGCAGTCATTTTTCAAAATAAAACCAGTATGGAAAGCACTTTCAGATCTAAATCAAAATTTTATTCTCAGGTCTGTAATATTCTTCATATAATGCAACAAGACCAGAGTATCGTTACACAGCAGTCTCTGACAATAAGCATGCAGGTGCAGGTGGTGGTGGTGGAGGCGGCAAATGATATGCGGGCCTTCATAGCTAGAGGATTCAAGTACAAGGAGCAGAATGTTTCTGCTACCACTGTGCAGGGCCTTGGTGAGACCATATCTGAAATAGTGTGTACAGTTCTGGTCCCTTTATCCGTGGAAGCTTGTTCTGCCTACAGACAGAGTGCAACATAGGTTTACTGAACTGATTCCTGGGATGGCAGGGCTGATGTATAGAGACTCGATAAGTCTTAAAGTTTGGAAGAATGAGGAAAAATCTCAGATATCTATACAATTCTAACAGGACTAGATAAGATAAATGCAGGAAGAACATTCCCAGGAACTGGAGAGTCCAGAAGCAGAGGTCACAGTTTAAGGATACTGGATAGGCCAATTAAGAGTGAGACGAGGAGAAATTTTGTTACCCAGAGAATCTGTCCCAGTTTAATTTTAATTTGCACTTTTCAAGTTGCAACTGTCCTACCTTTGGCTCTCAGAATAACATAAATCAGAGCATGAATAGATCATGCAGTCCATCAAGCCTCTCCATTGTCCAGTACAATCATGGATCCTCTTCCGATTCAACTCTTCTTTCCTTCCTGTTCCCCATGTCTCATTTCCCAAAACATCAAAAATCTCAGGTGTAAATGCATTCAACGAGGGTGGATTCACAGCTCTCCATCTTTGAGAGTTCCAGAGATTGAAAACACCAAGAGAAGAATTGTGCCCTCACCGCAGTCAAAGATAATGATTTCTAATACCAAGACTGCAGCCATTGTTCCAGATTTTTCAACCAGTGGAAATAACCAGTATCTACTCTGTCAATCCCTTCAGAATGTTGTATATTTCAATGAAATCATGTTTCATTCTTCTCAACTTCAAAATATTGACCCAATTTAATCACCCTCTAATCCCAAAGATCTATCTCGTCAATGTTTGCTTTACTGCCTCTAAAGAAAGTACAGAGGAACCTCGATTATCTGAATACCAATTATCCAAAAATTGGATTATCCAAAGGCGATCTCGAGGTCCCGATAGAAACATCACATCAAAGACGCGTTTCCAACAGTGACCGCGTCTTTTATTTACAGTGATTAAACAGGCACCGTTTCCAAATGACTGTCTGCCCACCCTCTCTTTCCCCCCACACTTTCCCTGGAATTCTATACAGAGGTGTACTCTAAACCTCCCTTCCCCTGTTGGATGGAGAGGTGGTGGGTGGGTGAGAGTGGATAGGGTTGGGGGGAGGGGTTGGACAAGGCGGGGTGGGTGCGGTGTGGTGCTGGATGGGTTGGGGGTGGGACATGGTGTTGGGTGGTGGTGGTGGTGTGTGGGGGGGGAAAGGAGGAGGCGATTGCAGTATTGGGTGCGGGGTCTTGTGCGTTGTGTACTGCTGCAGACTCCTGAAGGGGGAGCAGACTCTGAGCCCCGGAGGAAAGGCATTTCATCAGTTAACGGAATAATAGATTATCCGAACGAAACAGTGCCCGCCCATCACGCTCAGATAATCAAAGTTCCCCTGTATATTCTTCTGTGTATATGGAGACCAAAACTGCATACAATATTCCAAGTGTGATCAAATATAATTCTGCACAATTTCAAAGATGTTTTTATTCAAACCCTTTGATAAAAGATCAACATACTATATGCTTGCTGTGCTTGCTAAATGCAAACTTTATATTCCATATATTAGCAGACCCAAGTTCCTTTGAATGCTAACTTTTTCAATTTCATACCCTTTTAAAAAAAAAACCCTGCTTTTCTATCCTTTCAATCAAAAGTATATCTTAAAAGTTCCTTTTTATTTCTAGGCTTTGCATTCTATATGCCACCTAGTCCTTGAACCATGCCAATTGTTACTTGTGTAACAATTTATAAAATGCCTTTCCAAGTCTGAACACACTACATCTACACGTTCTGTTATAAAGTCATAGAGATGTACACCACAGAAACAGACCCTTCGACCCAACTCATCCATGCCAGCCAGATATCCCAACCCAATTTAGTCCCATTTGCCAGCACTTGGTCCATATCCCTCTAAACCCTTCTTACTCAGTTACCCATCCAGATGCTTTTAAATGCTGTGATTGCACCAGCCTCCACCATTTCTTCTGGAAGTTCATTCCATCCACGCACCACTCTCTACATGAAAAAGTTACCCCTTAGGTCCATTTTATATCTTGCCCCTCTCACCCTAAACCTATGCCTCCAGTTCTGGACTCCCCCACCCCAGGGAAAAGACTATTTATCCTATCCTTGCACCTTGTGATTTCATAAACCTCTAAGGTTATCCCTCAGCCTCTGATGCTACACAGAAATCAGTCTGTTCAGCCTCTCCCTACAGCTCAAATCCTCCAGCCCTGGCAACATCTTTGTAAATCTTTTCTGAACCCTTTCAGGTTTCACAACATCCATCCGATAGGAAGGAGGCCAGAATTGCACGCAATATTCCAAAGGTGACCTAACCAATGTCCTGTATACCCACAACATGACCTCCCAATTCCTATTCTCAATACTTTGACCAATAAAGGAAAGCATACTAATTGCCTTCTTCATTATTCTATCTACCTGTGACTCTACTTTCAAGGAATTATGAACCTACACTCCAAGATCTCTTTGTTCAGCAACACTCCCCAGGACCTTACCATTAACTGTACTAGTCCTGCTCTGATTTGCTTTTCCAAAATGCAGCACCTCGCATTTATCTAAATTAAACTACATCTGCCACTCCTCACCCATCTGATCAAGATCTCGTAGTACTCGGAAGGAACTTTCTTTGATATCCACTACACCTCCAATTTTTGTGTCATCTGCAAACTTACTAACTATACCTCCCATGTTCACATCCAAATCATTTAAGTAAATGATGAGAAGTAGTGCACCCAGCATCGATCCTTGTGGCACACCACGGTTCCCAAGCCCCCAGTCTGAAAAGCTACCCTTCTCCACCACAGCAATAATTGGCAAATTAGCCTGGAGGATAAGTTCATAATGTGGATTTGGGACAGTTTTTTTTTAAAAGACAAACACAACTGAAACCAACCAGTGGGAAGGCCATATCAGGCCTGTAATGTGTGTTGGAACAGGATTACTAAATTAACTCATAGTAAAGGATCCTCACCATGATGATCATAACATGATAAAATTTCACATTCAGCTTGAAATATGGGATCTAAATTGAGCCTTAAGCTTCAATAAACGTAGTTACTACTATCTAAAGTCAGTTCAAGTTAAAGTGGGATGGGAAACTATGTTAACACGGTAAAGAAGTTTGGTAGCCATTTATGGACATAATTCAGAAATCTCAACAAAGCTTTACTTCATTGACAAAGAAAAAATATTTGACAAGTATACATCAGCCATGGCTAATAAATGAAGAATGATATCAATTAAAAGGAAAGCCTTAAAATGCTACAAAGACAAGTGATAGGCCAGAAGATTGGGAAAAGTTTAGAAACTGAAGAATGACAATAAAAGGTGAAAATTAGGGGTATAAGAGAAAAATAGCAAAAAAAATTAAAAAGCAGATGGTAAAATCTTCCAGAAATATGTAAACATGGTTGAGACTAAGAAATGAAGAACGGAAGGCAAGGAAACAATTATATTGTATCTATCTTCACAACAGAATACACAAAAAGCAATCCAAGAATAGTAGAAAACCTGAAGTGCAAGAACGGAGGAAGAACTGTAAAAAAAAATCACAACTACCAATGAGGATTGGGTAACTAACAGTCATGATAAATGTGTTTCATGCACCCAAATCTATATGCACTGCACTTTGGAGTCTCTCCTCCATTTAAATAATACTTTGCCTTTTTATTCTTCCCACCAAAGTAACCTTATACTTGCTACTTATAACTCAATCTGCCAAGTTTTTGTTGACTCACTTAACCCATCTATATCCCCCTGCAGATTCTATATGCCCTCAATACATGATGCCCTCCATTTATTTTTGTGTCAGCAGCAAATTTGGATACATTACATTCTGCACTCTCTTCCAAATGTCTTCCCAACCTGAAAAAAAATCTATCAATCTTGACTGTCGATGTGTTAACTATTTCTCAATCAATGCTAACAAATCACCCCCAATACAGTGAGCTCCTATCTCATGCAATAATTTTTTTAAGCGGCACCTAATGAAATCTCTTCTGAAAATTCAAATACACTCCATCTATCAGTTTGCCTTTACCAACTGTTATATCAAAAAAAACTTAGCACATTTGTCAAAACATGATTTCCCTTCCAAAAAAAAATTCATTCTGATTATGTTAAGCTTTTCTCATAGTTCTGCTAGTTCCTCCTTAATAATGAACTCAAGACTTTTCTGAACAAATGTTAGGCTAACTGACCTACAGTTCTTGCATTCTGCTTCTCTGCCTTCTTGAACCGGGCATCAACTTAGCAGTTTTCCAATCCACTGGAACCCTCCCAGAATCTAGTGAGTTCTGGAATATTTCAACCAATGCCTCAATCTCTGCAGCCACCTCTTTTAAAACCATTGATTGCAGGCCCCAAGGTTGTGACAACTTATCCACCTTTAGTCCTATTAATTCATCAAATACTTTGTTCCTCGTGATACTGTCACAAGATCTATCCTCCCATTACCACCATATTTATTATATGTGGGGACTGTAACTTCCACTGTTAAGCCTGATGCAAAATACTGGTTTAAATTACTTGGCATTTCCTCATTACCCAATCTCAATTCGCTAGTCATATCCTCCAAGGTTCCCACACTTCCTTAGCTACTCTCTCTTTGTGTACTCAATGAAACTCTTGGCTTTGCTCATCAATTTTCTCCTTCCAAAGGCAGTGCGCCCAGGTTGCAAATGGGTCCAATTCTGGAGTCCGTTTGCCAGTCAGTTGGAACACAATGCAGGAAAATATAAAGCAGCTGCTCATTAACACAGGAAATGTTTGCATTTGTCTTTGAAAATTATATCCCTGTATGGGAGTACATTTCTAAGTGTGAGCATTTGTAAATCTGGGATCCCTGTATTAGCTTTTTAGGCTCTGCTGCTGGATCTTATAAAAACAATTCCCAATCTTCTGGCCTACCACTCGTTTTCACCACTTTGTATCCTTTAGCTTTTGACTGGATAGTCTCCTTGACCATCTTTTCATTTTGAAAACCTCAGGTGGTTCACCTTTCTCACTAAGTCCTTGGTTTCGAGAGGAATACATTTTTGCTGAGTATTGTAAATATCTGCTCATCATCGAGATTCCCCTTAGTCACTTTTCCCATTTTCCAGCTGTCCCTTTACCTGCCCCCAATCAGCTTTCGAAAGTTCTTGTCTAATACCATCAAACTTGGCCTTTCTCCAATTTAGAAGTTCAACTTTTAGATTTGGTCTATCCTTTTCCATCACTACTTTAAATCTAAGAGAATTATGGTCGCTGGCCCCAAAGTGCTCCCCCACTGACACCTCAGTCACCTGCCCTGCCTTATTTCCCAAGAGTAGGTCAAGTTTTGTACATTCTTTAGTTGGTACAGATACATACTGAATCAGAAAATTTTCTTGTACACACTTAAAATTCCTCTCCATCTAAACCCTCAACACTATGGCAGTCCCAATCTATGTTTGGAAAATTAAAATCCCATACCATAATCACCCTATTATTCTTACAGATAGCTGAGATCTCCTTACAAATTTGTTTCTCAATTTCCCTCTGACTATTAGGAGGTCTGTAATACAATCTCAATAAGGTGATCATCCCCACCCTCACACACTTTCACACAACCCTTTCAGGGTTTTAACCAAAAGGTTAATGTAGAACTTCAAAATTAACTCCTGTAAACTGAGGTAATCTATTTCTTAACAGTTTGGAACTCCTTCTTTAGAACCAACTGTTTTTCATATGAAGGTTCAGCAATGACATCAGTAAAACACTTTGTTTTAAAATAAAGGCTTCCTTTAAGCTACATGCATTTCCACATCATCTCCCACCTCCTTCAAAAAGTCTATTCCAAAACCTTCTACCTGAAACCTAATGTACTATGCTCTTTTCTCAGGGCTCATAAAATTGCTCCAACATTAACAAACTCCCATAGGTCTCCAAGAACTCTCTTTCGAACACCATGATAAGAAATCAGTGAACATTTTCTCTCCCAAGAAAAAACTCAAGCCGATAGTTCAAAATCCAAAAACCAACAATAAATGATAACAAAATTAAATAAATCACAACTCACAAATCCCATAGCCCAAAAACTCCGCATCCGTCCAAATCCAGCCTCATTTGTATGTCAACCTCCTTTTCTTGCCCCTGTGCTGTCAGCAACTTGGACCATAAACTCAAATTCCACAACCTAAACTCACCATGCAAGGCACTGCTTAATACGTACATCAGACCAAGGTCATTTGATAGTTTGTCCAATTATCATTTTTGTTTGGCTCAAATGTCATTTATTTTAAAATATCCTTTGTAACTTACTGTTACTAGTGCTGCAAGAATGTAAAGTCTTGCTATACTAATTGGTGTACATATGTTTGAACAGGTCTCAGGATTCTTTGAGGTACATATTTATTTAGATTTCATGTCTGTATATCGCTTCAATATTATGATAGCAGAGGGGGAAAAATGAAGACAAGATACACTATACTTCATTCTGTCTAGTAAAGAAATCATGTTTTAGTATAAAGAAATAGCTCTGCTGCAACTTTTGTTCAATACATTTAAAAGTGAGATTTTAAAGCAGCTGAACTGATTTCATATTGTTTTTACTTTAAAAAGAGCTATTTAAAACTACATTCAGAATTGATGATCAAATCACCAGACAAGAAGCATCATTACAACAACTGTAAGATTGTATGTCAGCCTATAATCACAATTCTCAAAGCAGCTGGGATAATAAATGGAGGCTTGCCCGTGTACTCTCATCTTGTGCGTATATATATATTCCAAACAATTCAAAACATTACAATAAGCCATTACACTCTTGTTAAAATAGAAGAGTAAATGCATTAATTAAATTCACAAGTATATTCAGCATTTTGATAGCTTATTGCTTACTTTATTTTAGCTTTATGCACTAACTTAGCTGAAATAGATTTACCTTTAAGAATGTGCTGGAATCCTTATAAATTTCCTCATTATATTGCATTTCTGTTTCTTCTTCTTCCACCACTTCATCCTGTCAAAAACAAAATGTTTTTCTGAACATCAAAATAGATTGAAGGTTCCAGAAACAGCTTCTCCTTTAGTGATTTATTGGATTAATTCTTGCACAGTTAGAAACTGGTTAGAATACAATACCTTTCTTTGACAGATTTTTAATAATAATTTGATTAAGATACAATGCAGTTTTCTGCTTTCAAAGTTAAAATAAAAATTCTTTGGATGTGTTTTAAATATGACAATTCCAACCCCAAGGGCCATTTCGCATGTCACTCCATATCTATGGTCATGTCACTGATGATGAAGCGCAGATATGTGCATTCAGAGCGCTCTAATTTAATGGTAAACCATAACAACTAGCTAAACCGAGGAAACACACTTGTCAGCTAACTTGAATTCAACCTGAAGAAAACTTGAATTCACCGGAGCTTCGTGATTTATGAAAGTCTTCAAGCAGAAGCCGTTCTATAGTCTGGTCAGTTTTATGGTTGATTTAGGTTTGCACTTTCCTAAACAAGTTGCTGACTCACCATTGATGTGATCAAGTGATGCAATTTTGGCCACAAATACAAATCTCAGTAGAAAATATATTACACATTCATCAAGCCCAGAAAGGTGTTTCACTTATGCTTAATTTCTATTATTAATTACTAAACAAGAAAATTATGCACTCATTAATAATGTTTTTGCATACACTGTTATTGATCTTTTGTGCATTTGCTTCTTGGTAAGCAACAGGTGTTCACGTACAACACACATGCGCCATTCAAATGTAAGTATGAAGAACATATGGCCGACATCCCTAAATACTTATTTCATTGAATGGAAATAGTTACTTTCATATTAGCAGCATATATTAATGACTAACCTAGTAAACATTAATTTAATACTCTCAAATGCATTTTATCTAAATCTGAAAACCAAGAGGACCTGAAAACAAAAGAAAACCTGGAAATAAATCACCTTTTCCTTAAGTAAATACCAAATACTAACAACGGTTGGTTGAAATATTTTAACCCAACAATAAATTTCAATAGTTTACTTTTCAGCAAAGCCCTTGGTAAGCTGTTTAAATTATTGTCAAAGTGTGGATTATACAAGAATGTACTCCTTTCATGTCACAACCTTAATGGGTTGTGTGTGAGAAATTAATCTGCTCTAGTCCATGAGCCATCACACACAGATTAGATTCTCTACAGTATGAAACAGGCCTTTCAGCCCAACAAGTCCTCACTGCCTCTCTGAAGAGTGACCCACCCAGATCCATTCCTCTACCCTACATTTACGCCTGACTAATGCACCTAACACTGTGGGCAATTTAGCATGGCCAATTCACCTGACCTGCACATCTTTTGAATTGGGGGAGGAAACCAGAGCACCCAGAGGAAGTCCACTCAGACACGGGGAGAATGTGCAAACTCCATACAGACAGTCAACCAAAGCAGGAATTGAACCCGGGTCCTTGGCACTGTGAGGCAGCAGTGCTAACCACTGAGCTTCCCTACTGCCCCAAATGACCACTTAATCACCAAGGTGGCTAACCTGCCCGACTTTGGCCACTACCTAAGACAAAAGAAATTCACACAAGTTCCATTAATAACAAAGAAAACTAAACTTAAGAAGTTCATCTTTTTAGCAGTGGTAAACAGATCATTAATTACTAATCTTCAAACTTAGGATATACCCTCTTTAATTCCAAATGGGCACACATTCATAGAGTCATACAGCTGTACAGCATGGAAGCAGGTACTTTGGTCCAACTCGTCCATGCCGACCAAATATCCCAAATAAATCTAGTCCCATTTGCCAGCATTTGGCCCATATCCCTCTAAAACCTTCCTATTCATATACCTGGATGTAGGTTTGTTCACTAAGCTAGAAGGTTCATTTCCAGACATTTTCGTCACCCTACTAGATAACAACTTCAGTGGGTCTCTGACCCAAAGACACATACATCACTAACTTCATCAACAAGGAGAATATCATCAAGCTAGTGGACCTATGCTTTACTACCCACTTCACCTTCAACAACAAAATCGACAGACAAACCAAAGGAACACCCATGGGAACTCTGATATCAGGGTTCTTAGCAGAGGTAGTAATGTAGGGACGTGAGCAAACAGCTCTGCCAACCATCCAACCCAAACTCTGGGTCCACTGTGTGGATGACACCTTTGTCATCACTAAACAAAACAAATTAGAGGAAACCTTCAAGACCATCAATAATACCCTTACTGGCATAAAATTCACTCGAGGAGGAAAACAACAACAAACTGCCATTCCAGGGTGTCATAGTAGAGCGAACAGCCAACGGGGAACTTCAAACCAGTGTTTACAGAAAAACAACACAGACCAAGTATTGAATACAGAAGCAATCATCCCAACACCCACAAACAAACCTGCATCAGAACATTATTTCAACAAGGCAACATACACTGCAGCACAGGGGAACTACGCAGAGCAGAGGAAAATCACCTATTCCATGTATTCAAAAAGAACGGATACCCAATGAACACAGTCTGCCGATTTCTCAACAACAAACCCAAACAAGCAGGCAAAACATGTCCAGAAACCCCCCTACATCTAAGACATCTCAGAAATGACTGCCAGACTACTCAGACCCCTTGGCATCATGGTAGCCCACAAACCCATCAACACATTAAAACAGCAGCTAATGAACATGAAAGACACTATACAGACAACAAGCAAAACTAATGTCATTTACAAAAAACCATGCAAGGACTGTAACAAACACTACATTGGACTGGCCATCAGGATACATGAACACCAACTAGCCACAAAAAGACGTGACCGTCTCTCACATATGGATGAGGAAGGACACCACTTCAACTGGGACAACACGTCCATCTTAGAACAAGCCAAACAAAAACACGCACGAGAATTCCTAGAAGCATGGCATTCCAACTGGAACTCTATCAACAAACACCATCTCCTCCATTTAGACCCCATCTACTACCCCCTGAGAAAAGGAACAGGAAGTGACTTCACCACAGGAAATGACATCACCAACCAAAGAAATCCAAACATAAAAATAGAAAGCAGGAATTTTCAGCATTGCTTCGCCTGAGGCCCACTGAAGATGTTACCTCCTAAGGTAACAAAGTGTCTGGAAATAAACCTTCCAGCTCAGCGAGCAAACATACATCCAAAAGCTCAACCTGAGCTACAAATCTTCTCAAAACTCACCGGAGAGATTTGTATCATTGACAGTTGGAAGCCTGGAGGGTGGCTAATGCTCTGCCATGATTTAAGAAAGGCTGCAAGGAAAAGCCAGGAAATTAGAGATCAGTGAGCCTAATGTCAGTGGTAGGTAAGTTGTTGATGGGGATTCTGAGAAACAGGATCTACATGCATTTAGAAAGGCAAGAACTGATTAAGGGTAGTCAGCATGGCTTTGTGCATGGGAAATCACGTCTCACAAATTATTGAATTTTTGACCAAGATGATAGACGAAGGCGGAGTGGAAGACATCTACAGGGAGAGCTTACCAAATAGATACAAAAGTGGCTTACATTTGGAGACAGAGGGTGGTGATAGTGGGTTTGTTATTCAGACTGGAGGCCTGTGACCAGCAATGTGCCACAAGGATCAGTGCTGGGTCCACGGTTGTTCTATCATTTATATAAATGATTTGGACTACAACATTGGAGGCACAGTAAGTTTGTAGATGATACCAAAATTGGTGGTATGGTGGATAGTGAAGGTTAGCTAAGAGTACAATGGGTTCTTGATCAACTGGAACAGTGGGCCCAAGGAATGGCAGATTGGAATTTAATTCAGATAAATGTAAGGTGTTGCATATTGGTATGGCAAACCAAGGCAGGATTTACAAAATTAATGGTAGAGCCCTGGGGTATGCTGTCAAACACAACACCTAGGGGTGCAGGTACATATCCTTGAAAATGACGTCACAGGTATCGAGGGTGACGATGGCAGCATTTGGCATTCTTGCCTTCACTGTTCAGAGCATTGAATCCAGGAGTTGAGAAGTCAGATTACAGCTGTACAAGACATTGATAAGGTCACTGTGTACAATTCTATTCACTGTGCTATAGGAAGGATGTTATTAACTTGGAAAGGGTATAAAAAAGATTGACAAGAATATTACCAAGGCTGGAAGATTTGAGTTATAAGGAGAGGCTGGCTAGGTTAGGACTTATTTCCTTGCAGCATTGGAGGCTGAGGAGTGACCATATAAAGGTTTATAAAATCATGAGGTGTGTGGACAGTGTGAATAGACAAGGTATTTTCCCCAAGGTAGCGGGGAGTCCAAAACTACAGGGCATAGATGTATGGTGAGAGGGGAAAGATTTATTAATGATCTAAGGGGCAACTTTTTCATGCAGAGGGTGGTGTGTGTATGCAATGAGCTGCCAGAGAAGATGGAGGAGCCTGGTACAATTACCACATCTAACAGGCATGTGAACGGATATAAGGAAAGGAAAGATTTAGAGGAATATGGGCCAAATGCTGGCAAATGGGACTAATTTGGTTTAGGAAATCTATGGCATGGACGGGTTGGGTTGAAGGGCCTGTATCCATGTTGTGCAAGCTTAAGACTCTGAATAGGAAGGGATGGAGGTCAAGAATACATCCTAATAACAGGGAAAGAAGCCATTACAAGTGATTCCCAGGCCACAATTAAATCGATAAAGGATAGCATCAGGTGAATCCTGATCAGCTGGACAGGAGTGGGGAAGTGTTATGGAAGGACAGTGTATTCAATTATTTTAAAGGCCGGAGGTGATTTGACAAGAACAAGAAGGGAATGTTCACCTTTAACATGATTATCCAGTTGGAACAATTGAAATATGGAAGCTCCAGAAAAGATAAGAATGATATGGGAGATAGAAACAGATTAAAGGGCTTTGGAGATGGGACCCCACTGTAACGGTTTGTTGTTGAAGCCTACTGATTAGCTACTGTTTTATATTCACTTGTGGGATGAGGACACCACTGGCTAGCCAGCATTTAGTGCCCATCCCTAGTAGTCCTCAAGAAGGTGGAGGTGAGCTGTCTTCTACCACCTTAAACATTTACTCTCTTTATCACCAATGTGCTGCAACAAGGCTCTTTCAACAGAACCTTCCAAATCTACACCCTTTTCTGCCTAGAAGCATAAGAAAGGTAGGCACATAAGCAATGCACCAGTTGCCCTTCAATACCATCCCAAGTAGGAAATATATAATTACAGTCATAGAATTTTACAGTACAGAAGGAGACCATTCTACCCATTGTGTTTATAGCTACCCATCTCATCCCATTCTCCAGCCCTTTCTCTGTATGTCTCTAAATTAATCATTTTCAAATGTACATCTCTTTTGAAACATCCTCTGGAATCTGCCTCCACCATTTTCCCAGGTAGCACATTCAAATTCCTAACAACTGAATCTCACTCCTCGCTCTCTTGCTGACAGTTGCGATCCCCAGCTACTGATACACTAACTTGTGGGTACAGAAGATTGTTCTTGACCCTGTCAAAATTGTTCATAATTTTTAAGACCTCAAACAGGTCACTTCTTAATCTACTCTGCCCCAAAGAAAGTAAGCTCAATTTCTGTAATCTTTCCTTATACCTCAAATCCCACTTTCCTGGTATCATTCTAGTATATCTCCTTTGAGTTCCCGTCAAAGTTGTATGATTGAGCCTGCACTGTCTCTCCACGTTTCTTCTACCAATAGGCATTAACTCATTTGTCTGCACTGAAATTCACTGGCAGGTGCCTGCCCATTTGGCCAACTTTTCAATGTCTCTCCAAAAATAACTGTTATCCTCACAATTCATTATTCTCCTGAGCTCAGTATCATCTACAAATGTAGAAATTTTGCCCTCAACACTATCTCCAAATCATTCGGATGAATAGAATCTAGAACAGAGTAGAATCCCTACAATGTGGAAGCAGGCCATTTAGCCCACTGAATCAACACTGACCCTCTGAAAAACATCCTACCCAGTTACACCCCCTGCCCTATCCCTGAAACACTGCATTTCCCATGGTTAACCCACCTAGCCTGTGAATCCCTGGACACTATGGGGAAATCGAGCATGGCCAATCCATTTAACCTGCATAATGTTGGACAGTGGGTGGAAACTGGAGAACCCGGTGGAAACCCATGCACTGGGAGAACGTGCAAACAGATAAATCAGAAAAGGCCAGGGTCCCAACACCAATTAGTATGGAACACCATTTTCAACTCATCTCCAGTCTTAGCCCATTCTATACCCATCCTCTGTTTCCTACCTTTTAGCCAACTTCTAATTCATGCTGCCAAGGACACGTGAATCCTATCATGTCATCACCACTGATAGATCAGAATTCTCAAACTTCCTATAACACAGACTACAACAGCACACGTTCTCAACTCATGAGCAACAGGTACTGGAATAGCATGGAAAAAACTGAATTTCTGAGAACCAATAGTTTAAAAAACAGATTCTGGTTAGGTAACTGATTCCAAACAAACACAACTATCAAAAACAAAAAAATAGTGAACTAGATTCTTATCGCAGTTCTGGCAGAATTTTAAATTTGCAGTGGATGTCTTTAATCAGATACACATTTCGTGATGAGTTTCATATGCTAAGTTATAAATTATGTTTTGTTGGAAATGTTTGATAGCTTATATTCAATGTTTCTATAATATGGAAGAGGGAAGTTAAAAATAAGTTGGATAGTCTGTGCCCATTTTAGTCTGGAGATGGAAATGAAAACAAGACATTGCAGTGCTGTAATTACTTTGTATTCTTCGAATTCTTCTTCACTAGCTTCCCCTTCTTCTTGAAATTTACGCTTGGCGGTTGGTGCAGATGTGTCATATGTTGCCCTAGAAGCATCAAACAAAAGATGCTGTTGTTTAAAAAAAATCAATTGAAATAAATTATAGATTTAAGAATATCCCACTTCCATGCACATGCAGAGTATACTACAGAAACAGTATACAGTACAAGTGACCCAAACAGCTCTATAAAGAGTCTAAATTTTGCAACTGAATTACCTTTCTTATCCCTCCCTTATGAATTAATTTACACAAGTGAGCTACACTATCAAATAGTTATCACATCCTATAAGTTAAAGCATGAAGAGAAAAATCATTTTGCTACAAAAAAAATTAGAGTTTAAACTATTGGGGACAAATGGAGCTTTAATATGGGATCAAAAGTATTCATTCACATACAATATACATTTATCAAATTGGGCGGGGAGAGAGGATTCTAAACAATGCTCCATTAAATTAAATTTAATAAATGTCTAATTTTCAGAACTCTGTCACAATCCAAAAATGCACTTGCAATTTTTTCAACCAAAATCTGAACCTTAAATTGATCATGGATTTTTTAAACAGATAATCCCGCCACAGGAGGAGTTTCCCAATATTAAAGCTGCAGTCTCCATCAATCCATTGGAGAAATAAATTTTTCTAGAAGTACTCACCAAAAGAGTCTGCTCCTTTAAAAAAAGGAAACAAATATGCATCATAATCTAATATTGTGTTTTGACTAAATCGGACTTCTCACTAACAAAGTGCAACTTTCATCCAGAAGATTCATAAACAAGTAACTGCACACAAAGCTGGCCCATCCATTGGTGCTTATTCTTGATGCATAATGATTGTAACATTGGGAAATAGGAAAAAAAGCTTAATCCCAAATCTTTAATTAAGTGATTAAGCACTTTTTACACATTCAAAAAGCTGATGGTGACAGAACTGTACTGAATTGTATCAAACACAATCAATTTGATAACTTGCTGGAAACATTTAGTTATGTTAACTGCAGTTCCTATAAGAGAACTGCTTTGTTCTACAGGTAAATAGGAAATACCCAATGCCAAACATTAAGCAAAATTTAAATGTAGTAGAAAAAAATACTACTCCAAACAAAATGCATCATGCTCAGAAAAAATATGACCCTCTCCTCTCTGAACTGAAATTTTCTTCATCCATGTTAACGGAAGTACTTTTCTTTTGTAAAATCAAATTCACCAAATTTAATAAAAATTATTAGGGAATGCTTTTTCATTCAAGTGGAAAGAGGCATAAAAAAGCACACCATGTCAGATAAAACTGCAAGTATTATTTTAATGTGTGAAAGTAACTTGTATTGTTAGAAAACAAAATATTTTGATCTTGTTTTAAACACAACCACCAATGACTAATAGATCACAACAGCCAGCATCTCAACCCTATCTTCAGAAAAGTTACCACCATCATATTTAACATTTCAATTTTCTACACATTGCTATGTCTCAAAATTACAGTTAAATTATGGGATTGTTCTGGTTTTATACCATTAGAGAAATTTCAACCTTAACTTGTATAAAACACATATGAACAGCACAACTCCTATCATTCTAGACCAGATACAGACACATTTCCCTTCATTCCTTTACGATCAATTATAATCCGGCTTGTTTTCCAGCCTCTTCATAAAACTTTTTTTTAAATTCAATGATAACCGTAATAAAATAGTGGTGTCCTGATTTACATAATTAACAACAAAAAAAAAGTTATTCTCTCAAATATTATTTAATGCTCCTTCTTGCTTCAGTTCAGTTGTTCACGCTAGCAGCATTCCAACCCCGACTAATGATGCTTGCTGACTGGGGATTTAGACTGCACCCTCAATACCTTAGATACATGCAAATCCAAACTTTAATTAATTTCAACACATGTATTTTCGATACAATCTTGTCATCAGGAATCAGCAGGTAGTGACCAAAAGGAGAATGCTGTGCTAAGGCTATTACTCTCTCTAGGACAAAAGCAATCCTAATGCTTCCCCTCGTCTATCTGCAAGCATAAACTTCTGAATTGAATCTGACAATGTAAATGATCTTTACAAAGCTTGCTTACAACCCCACTGAAAATAACAAACATTCAAAACTGTAAGAAACAGTATGAAAATTGGAAGAATAACGAAAGCAAATCCGGTCTGAAGAAGTTATACTGGACTGGCAATGTTAACTTTGTTTCTCTCTCCACAGATGCCGAATTTTTCCAGTGCTTTGTTTTTGTACAAAAAAAAGTCTGATTGTTGAGAAGGTCCCAGAAAGCAATGTTATTTTGCTACATTAAAGTTGCATATGAGTAGGCTTCATCAACATCCAATGTCAAGAAATACTGGGTGTGCCAAACATTTAACACCTCCTTCATTATCCAAAGATTTATATTCACTTTGAATATTGGCACAAACATCATTACGGACCATTTTTGCCAAAAACTGAGAGATTTACGATAGATTGATCAACAACTTGCATTTATATCAAAACACATCAGGTGGATTGCCATTAAAAAAAGTTCTGACATTTCAGTGCATTGTAATAGATTATCTGCTACTTAATTGAAGTTAAAGTAATAATGAGAACCCACAAGATTTGCAATTTAATGTTGAGACATAAATACATGAAGCAGCAATACGATAACTACACAATGATGCCTGTTCTTTGCCCAGAAAATATATTTACAATAATACACAATTGTAGTTATAAATCCCTTTGACCTCAAATGGCTTTCCACAAATCTGAACTAATTATTAAGCTACCAGTATATATTTAATTCAAATAATATAGATTAGACTCAGTGCTATTATTTCATAGCTATTAAGAGAGTTATTAAATAGCTACTAAATCTAATGTCAGGTTTAATGACAACTAAAATTTGCAGATGGAGTGAGGAGCAAGAGCAATTCAGTTAACATAGATAAATGAGTTTTTATCCCTCCAGAAGTAGGTTAGTTACGCATAATTAAATGAAAAGGAACATTTATCAAAAATTATTTCAGCACTGTCAGGAATTAAGATTACTGGTCTGCTGAACTATTTGTTGCTTCAGTGCAGCTTATCCCCATCAGCTCTTTACATCAAACAGTGCTTACCAGCTTCATAATAAATGTAATTTTGATCTATATCTTTTCTTCACTCTGTTCAATCTCTATGCATCTAAAAACAGATAGTTTGCAGTTATAAAAGTACTCATCTATACTATTTCAAATGAGTATAAATTCTCACAAAAGTTTCATAATTTAAGAACAAAATACTGACTTTTAGGTCAGGTTAGAATTGGTTTGACCACGCAAAAGAAAATAAGTAACACTTTTCAGGCCAACTCCAATACATGTTGAATAGGAACAAGATTTATTAACCACTTACTGAGGAAATAATATTTAAGAATATATCAAGAGATAAACTTCCATCCAATATTGCCCCCATTGCAATTAAAAACTGCCACTATGGAGACCCAGGCCTAAGCCAGTCTCAAAAACGACTGTTCAAAAACTTTTCCTAAGGACACCAAGCAATATTTGGCTGGGCCAGTCTCAAATCCATGTCTTGCAAAGGAGAGTCATAGTACAAAACAGCTCATAATTTAATTTCACATTGTTAACCTAACTAATGCTAGTTTTACCATACCATTAAATGGTAAAAACCAGAAGCACTCATTAATATTGCCATTCGCGTTAAGTGCTTGCACATGTGCAGTGGCATTTGGAATTGTAATAGAAAGCATTGTGTCCAAGCTTCTCTGCACACATATCAACAATACAAATTTACAACTCAATGCGTCAGGATTTGCTGTGATGTCTGGAGAGTGGCTCAGTGTGTCATCTTGTAGCGTTAGAATGGAGAATATTGCACCAACTCCATTTGGTGCCAACATAATATTGATCAAAAATCAGATTGCCATCCAAATAGGACTGAATACAACTTCTGCAGTCAAAACAGAATGCAATTTATAAAATCTATGCCATTGATTTAGTTTGATTTGCGCCAGCATAGCTGCAAATTCACTCAAAACAGGGATCCCAAAGACCACAAGTTTGGTTAAGTAGAAAGTTAATATCAACCTCGTACATTAGCTGTATTTTAAGGCACAGTAGAGGTTGTCCCAATCGTCAAAAAGGAAGATCAATAAAATTCAAATATGTAAAAGGAATAGCATAAAACCTTCAGTATTTTTTTAACTAAATATTTTATATTTGTCAAAATTAGGAAAATAAGTACTAAATTACAGAGATGAAATTGTCAATTTCTTCACATTTCTTCACTTAGAAGTGTTTGCAATTTTAGAAAGAGTAGAACAAGTTGATTTGATCAGTCTAGTTTATTACAATATAGATTTTAAAAATGTGTGCCTTCCATTACAAAAACATAATCCAGTAAAAAGCAATCCACTAAAAATGTGACATTGATTTTCTATCTCAGCAGACCAACCAAAAAAAAAACCAAAACACACTTCAGTTACAAAATTGCACATACCACAGCTCACTGCATTTAATAAAAGAGCATTATGGTCATAACAATTTTTCTCTCATACACCTAGCTTTTGGAATATGTTTTATCACAAACGCCAGAAAATGCTTTGAATTTTACTTCATACCACAGGTTAGAACCTGCAATTCTTCCACAAAGGAGATGAATATTCAAAACTGTAACAGTCTCATGTTGCCTTGTTCAGCTGGCATTGCCTCTTTAAAATCAATAAAGAAATTATGAATTTGCCTCAAGCTTAGATTGCTTTACATGTTATTGTTTAACTTTTTTCTGAAGATAAAGTTTATTTCTATGGAGCAGATCCTGTCGGTTTCATGCACTTGTATGGATTAGAGAACATTTGGAGCTTGAATTGAAATAGTAATCAAAATGTGAAACATTATTATAATAAACCTACATAAGATATACACAATCATATGTTGCAAAAATACTTTAGAGATAAATATCAAATTGAAAATGTACTTTTTAAAGAGCACATTTAAACTATAAATCTGGGACCAATAATGGTGGATCGTGAAATGCAGCCAGCCACAAGAGTTATATGGTCAACTGTGCCTCAATGCCACTGTTCTGAAAATGGCAGAGACGAGAGGAGAATTACTTTATTCTTCCAAAAACTGAACATATTTAATTGATTAGAAGAGTTCCCAACAATCCCAATGGATCAGCTGAGTATGGAGTGTACCAAGATAGAGTTAAAATATGTATGGTGGAGACTACCTAACTTGAGGTACAAAGTGGGTCTTGTGCCAATGTGCACACAAAAGCACTTTGCCCAGACTTAAAACTGACAGTTTAAGCAACACAATAAGAATTTTAGAATAAAATCTTTGTTTCTGAGAGTTGGCAGAACAAGGTTAATTCAATTACTTAATTTTAGCAACTATATTCTAGATAAGAATAAAATACTGTAGGAGGCAGATGAAACCTGCAATCCTTCACTTATTAGCTGCATTGTTCTTAGTTGGAGATTTTCCCACAGAAAGAGAAGAAAAACAACTGAGAGGAGCAAAGCTGAAGGATAAGGGGATATCACCAAAAACACCAGCATATCCCCTCTTAAAAAACAATATGGTCTTTAGTCAAGATGCTTCTAGATAACAAATTCAATTTCTTTCTGGAATTAGTTTTGAATATTCCACAGTTTTATGCATACAGATGAGTGTGAATCTATGGCTTTACAGTACCTACAAAGTATTTAACAAACTATCACAATCTCCTATACTACCTTATTTGATGCAAAATAAATTAAAAAGGTTCACACAACAATTATTTTCAAACTAACCTGCAGGTTTCCCTGGTTTCGGCAATCTCCCTCTGCTCTTCCTTGCTGTTCAAAACCGCTCCAATATTGTCTGCGCTTTCAGCTCCTAGCTAAGAAACAGAAAACTTTGTGAAATTTCACTTTAGATTGCACAAAGAAAAATCTAAATTCAGCAGCAAAGCAAGTTTTGAGAAGATTTGTAGCTCAGGTTGAGGTTCTGGATGAAAGTTTGCTCACTGAGCTTGAAGGTTCATTTTCAGACATTTCATCACCACACTCGGTAACATCCGTGACCCTCCGGTGAACATTATATCCATCAGCCACCGCACTCTGCAGTGCAGAGGAACTAAGAAGAGCAAAGGAAAATCATTTATTCAGTGTATTCAAAAAGAACAGGTAACCAATGAACACAGTCCGCCGATTTCTCAACAACAAACCCAAACAAGCAGACAAAACACATCCAGAAACCTCCCCTATATTAAAGGCATCTCAGAAATGACTACTCAGACCTCTTGGCATCATGGTAGCCCACAAACCCACCAACACACTAAAACAGCAGCTAATGAACTTGAAAGACCCCACAGAGACAAGCAAAACTAATGTCATTTACAAAATATCTTACAAGAACTGTAACAAACACTACATTGGACAAACAGGCAGAAAACTAGCCACCAGGATACATCAACATCAACTAGCAACAAGACACGACCCACTCTCACTAGTATCCTTACATACAGATGAGAACTTTGATTGGGACAACACATCCATCCTAGGACAAGCCAAACCGTGGAACACATGAGAATTGCTAGAAGCATGGTATTCCAACTGGAATCTGTTAACAAACCCATTGACTTGAACCCCATTTACCACGCTGAGAAAAAGAACAGGCAATGACATCACCAACCCAAGGAAACCTAAACACAAATAGAAAGCTGGTCACTAACACCAGTGCTTCACCGGAAGCTCACTGATATTATCTAGGATGGTGACAAAACGTCTGAAAATGAACCTTCCACCTTAGTGAGCAAACTTACTTTCAGCAGCATAGATTTTAAAAAGGCAGTGTATTGTAAAACTGCATGGAATTTTAACATCACTAAAACGCAATATGTTTTTGGCACAACAGCATCATGATTTGACTACTGGATTAAGCATCAGAGGTAATGGTTTAAGATATCTTGAAGTTCCATCACAGCAGCTGGGAAATTTGGCAACAAGTTGTATGCATGAAGCATCTTTGTTTTAAAATGTCTCAGAATACTTCATTGGGAACTGTATAAACAAAAGTATGATACAGCACTACATAAAGAACCTGGCCAGAGGTAAATTATAAGAAACATCTGAAAAAGGGATGTGCTGAAATTAACAAAGAAATGTGACAGCTTGAACTGCAGATGCAAGCGGAGTGTAATGTTAAAAGATTAACGTCCAGAGAGTACAATTTAATATAATGTTAAAGGGTTAAACCGTACTATCCTTCTCCAGAAGCTGAACATTCTAGAAGTGGGCAGGGACAATATTCATGCAGGCATGTGGATAACTCCTACTTCATTTGGGCAGCCATTTAATACTGCTCTCCTGCTATTATCAAATTAAACTCTCATTCAGTTCCTTCCAATCAGAACTGCCTTCATTGGCTAGGGAATGGCAATCAGATTCGTTCGCATGATCATCCCCCAGCATATCACACCTACATTGTCAGGGGAAGTAGTGGAGCCAGAAATTGTTTGCAGGGCCACCCCAAAGCTAGGACATATCACACCCACATTGTCTTGGGGAATAACAGAGCCAGGAAATAATTTGCATAACGATTCCTCAGGACTAGATTAGATTCCCTACAGTATGGAAACAGGCCCTTGAACCCAACAAGTCCACAACGACCCTCTGAACAGTAAACCAACCAGACCCATTTCCTTATCCCTCCGAATAATACACTCACACGACGGGCAATTTAACATGGCCAATTCACCTGACTGGCACATGTTTGGATTGTGGGAGGAAACCCACGCATTTACATTTACATTATCGCCAATGATGACCTCATCCTACCATTGTACCTGGGGTAACATGTGATCATTGGGTGATGGAGGTGTGGCCGGAGTATCTGTAAGCATTACTGACTAACTTTTGTAAAGGGGATGTGTTTTCTTTGTTTGGAGCCTGTTTTGACTTGACTTCGCACACCTCCGAAGCATGTCGAAGGGGGTCACCTAGCTTGTACAGGCTTTAATGAACTTTAACTGTTTGCAAACGTTAGTGTGTGCAAATTGCATCTTGTGTGTGAAACCTCAGGAAAAGTACCTAACAGGAAGAAGAGGCAGATGCTGAAACAGTCAATGTCATGGCATGTAGAAAAAGGGTGGGGAAGTCCAGAACCAGAGGGCAAGGGATTAGGGTGGGAGGGGAAGAGATAGGAGAGACCTATGGGGCATCTTTCTAATAGATGGTGGTACGTGTATGGAATGAGCTGCCAGAGGAAGTAGTGGAGGCTGGTACAATTGCTACATTTAAGAGGCATTGGGATGGGTAGATGAATAGGAAGGGTTTGGAGGATTATGGGCCGGGTGCAGGCAGGTGGGACTAGATTGGGTTGGGATAGACTTTGGGAAAAGACTTTGCCTACTTACCCTATGCATGCCCCTCGTAATTTTGTAAATCTCTATAAAGTAACCCCTCAGCCTCTGATGCTCCAGGGAAAACAGCCCCAGCCTGTTCAGCCTCTCCCTATAGCTCAAATCCTCCAATCCTGGCAACATCCTTGTAAATCTTTTCTGAACCCTTTCAAGTTTCACAACATCTTTCTGATAGGAAGGAGACCAGAATTGCATGCAATATTCCAACAGTGGCCTAACCAATGTCCTGTACAGCCACAACATGACCTCCCAACTCCTGTACTCAATACTCTGATCAATAAAGGAAAGCATACCAAATGCCGTCTTCACTATCCTATCTACCTGCAACTCCACTTTCAAGGAGCTATGAACCTGCACTCCAAGGTCTCTTTGTTCAGCAACACGCCCTTGGACCTTACCAGTAAGTGTATAAATCCTGCTAAGATTTGCTTTCCCAAAATGCAGCACCTCACATTTATCTGAATTAAACTCCATCTGCCACTTCTCAGCCCATTGGCCCATCTGGTCAAGATCCTGTTGTAATCAGAGGTAACCTTCTTCACTGTCCATACGCCTCCAATTTTGGTGTCATCTGCAAACTTACTAACTGTACCTCTTATGCTCGCATCCAAATTATTTATGTAAATGACAAAAAGTAGAGGCCCAGCACCGATCCTTGTGGCACTCCACTGGTGACAGGCCTCCAGTCTGAAAAACAACCCTCAACCACCACCCTGTCTTCTACCTTTGAGCCAGTTCTGTATCCAAATGGCTAGTTCTCCCTGTATTCCATGAGATCTAACCTTGCTAATCAGTCTCCCATGGGGAACCTTGTCGAACGCCTTACTGAAGTCCATATAGATCGCATCTACTGCTCTGCCCTCATCAATCCTCTTTGTTACTTCCTCAAAAAACTCAATTGTGAGACATGATTTCCCAAGCACAAAGCCATGGTGACCATCCCTAATCAGTCCGTGTCTTTCCAAATACATGTACATCCTGTCCCTCAGGATTGCCTCCAACAGGCTCACTGGTCTATAGTTCCCTGGCCTGTCCTTACCACCCTTCTTAAACAGAGGCACCATGTTTGCCAACCTCCAATTTTCTGACACCTCACCTGTGACTATCGATGATACAAATATCTCAGCAAAAGGCCCAGCAATCACTTCTCTAGCTTCCCAGAGTTCTCGGGTACAGCCAATCAGGTCCTGGGGATTTATCCACCTTTGCCTGTTTCAAGACATCCAGCACTTCCTCCTGTGCAAGATGGACATATTGCAAGGTGTCACCATCTATTTCCCTACAGTCTATATCTTCCATATCCTTTTCCACAATAAATACTGATGCAAAATACTCATTTAGTATCTCCCCCATTTTCTGCGGCTCCACACAAAGGCCGCCTTGCTGATCTTTGTGGGGCCCTATTCTCTCCCTAGTTACCCTTTTGTCCTTAATGTATTTGTAAACAATCTTTGGATTCTCCTTAATTCTATTTGCCAAAGCTATCTCATGTCCCCGTTTTGCCCTCCTGATTTCCCTCTTAAGTATACTCCTACTGCCTTTATACTCTTCTCAGGATTCACTCGATCTATCCTGTCTATACCTTACATATGCTTTCTTCTTTTTCTTAACCGAACCCTCAATTTCTTTAGTCATCCAACATTCCCTATACCTACCAGCCTTTCTTTTCACCCTAACAGGAATATACTTTCTCTGCAAAATTATTCATCCCACACAACCATCCAAATCATTTATATAAATGACAGAAAGCAGTGGACCCTGCACCGATCTTTGCAGCACACCTCTGGTCATGGGCCTCCAGTCTGATGAACTACCATTTACTATCTCCCTCTGTCACCTATCTTCAACCCAATTTTGTATTCAAATGGTTAGCACTACCTGGATTCATGTAATCTAACCATGCTAACAAATCCACCACGCAGAACCTTGTCGAAGGCTTCACTGAAGTCCATATAGACAACATTCACTGCCCTGCCTTCAACAATGTCCTTTGTCACTTCTTCAAAACACTCAATCAAGCATTCCCATGCACAAAGCCATGTTGATTATCTCTAATCGGCCCTCGCCTTTCCAAATATATGCAGATCACGTCCCTCACAACCATGAAAAACTTACCCACCACTGACATCTGGCTAACCAGTCCATAATTCCCTGATTTTTCCTGACCACCTTTCTGAAATAATGGCACCACATTACCAGAAAACTGGAGGGTGGCTAATCGATAGTATAAATAGGAACCCATCAATCACTTCGCTAGCTTCCCCACGAAGGTCTGGGATACACCTGATCAGGTTCCACTGATTTGTCCACCTTTGTTGTTTCTAGCACCTCATCTGTAACACAGACACTTTTCAAGATATCACTATTTAATTTCAACGTACTCTATCCTTCTCATAGTAAATACTAGTGGTGCCTTTTGTGGTTCTACATCTGATGCCTAACTCTACATTGGGTGATAGAATGCAAATCTAACTGGAATCAGGTTTCTTTCCCTAAAAAGGACATCTGTGAGCAAAATGGATTTTTGCACCAATCTGGTAGTTTCACGGTCCTCATTACTGAAACTAAATTTTTATTTTGCATTTATTTAGACAACGGAATTTTTTAGATTCCCTACAGTGTGGAAACAGGCCTTTCAGCCCAACAAGTCCACACCGACCCTCCGAAGAGTAACCCACCCGCACCCATTTCCCTCTGACTAATGTACCTATGGGCAAATCAGCATGGCCAATTCACCTAACCTGCACATCTTTGGACTGTGGGAGGAAACCAGAGCATCCGGAGGAAACCCACGCAGACACGGAGAGAATGTGCAAATTCCACACAGTTGCCCAAGGCCACTTAAATCAAAATGTAAAGGTATATTGAAGGTGAAACTTTTAAGTCAATATTTCAGAATTTGCAGGATGGTGGATGAGTGGATGAGGTGGATGCAGAGATGTTGCGATGAGATTTGGACAGGCTGAGTAAGCAAACTCATGGCAGATGTGGTATAATGCAGATAAATTTCAGGTTAGGACTGCTGAGGTCAGAGTTCAGTTTATTGATTAATGAAGGGGAAGAGAAAGAATCAGAAATTTAGGGAGCAAATTTCAGAGCAAGAGATCAGAATAGAGCAGCAGAGCTTTGGACAACCAAACGTGTCTGGAGATACAAAGATGGAAGAATGCTCAAGAGCACTTCAAAATCAAATTGAGATATAAAACAGCCACTGATGATCAACAATATTACAGAACTGGAAGGAAGCAGCTTTTATGAAGAAAGGGAATTGGAAACTCAACTTCAAGCAAAACCACAGTTGTAACAGTCTGGTTCCACCATACAGTTGCCAGGAGAAATGGAGGAAATGGGTGGAGAACAGAGTTCATAGCAGATGTTAAAGAGTGGACTCAGTCACCCGAATACTTAATAGGACAGTCCTGTTCAAATACTGTAGATCAACACACGGAAGGACACATCAGAAGTAATGGAAAATTAGCAGGCAAAACAACTCTTGCTGATGCACTACATTTACATATTGTTTATTAAAAAAAGAACAGGATCTTAAAAACAATCCTTAGAAATAGGTTTACCTAAAACCCTTGAAATATTCCCAAGAGTCCAAACTCAGGTGGCATACACAAACTGAAACGTAACAAATATGATACTCTTCTTCCTTTGTGCTACAAAATGTATTCAGCTACAAAACAAAAGTTTTAAAAATACTGAGAACCATATGAACAGTATGACATTGTTTGAGACTTGCTCAAAGTCAGTTGTACAATTTAAGTACTCCCTATGGTTATCTTTGAAAACATATTATAAGCAGTCACTCACAATAAGAGCTGCATCTTTCTTTACAGTAGTATATATTGAATAAAAAAAATCTTATGGATAACTGAAGCTTACTTCAGAATTCTACACACCATCGAATAATATTATATTGCCACTCTGCACAACTTTTTAAAAAAACTTTTCAAATATCTCAGAGACCAATATGAGGCATACAAGTAATTCCACTAAGATAGCCTTTGGATTTCGATTCTATCCTACCGGAGAACTCGAGTGAAGACCAAGACTTAAGTGTACTGCATACCAAATAGAAAATACAAATCTTTCAGCAACAAAGTAACATAGACAACACTGCTCCAAGATCCATATCTAGACATTATGTCTTCTGCCAAAACAATAAGCACAGCCCTAGCTCTCAGACCACCAATGCCTGGCACTTTGAAGCCTTTTGCATCTTCATGGTAATCTTGCAACTGTAACAGCGAAAGTTAACATGGTTCACATTCAAACTAGAAACCTGTCCACAAATCCGCTCTTTATTGAACATCACTATATAGCAGGACTAGTAGTCAAAACCAGATGTCTCTCAGACAGAAGGGACCAGAGGCAGAATCTGGTTCATTTGATGTAGCACCACAAAGACTTGGGGGCATGGATTTAGGAAAACAGAGTAATGATTAATGAACATTTTCCTGGCTTCCAGGAGATTTATAGAGGGCTTCCCTAGAGATCAACGTTGGGACCCTTGTTTTATTTGTGATTTATGTCAATGACCTAGCTCTTGGCAAACAAGCTCAATTTCGTTTGTAGATGTGAAAGAGAATAAAAACAGCAATTAGCTAAAATGTGGAATGCAGTGTCTGACAATGAAGTTAGTCATGGTTCACAGCAACTCTAGCCTTCTAGCCTGCCTCAATCCCTTGCAATTTGCCTATTGACCCAACAGGTTCATGGCAGATGCCATTTCCCTAGCTAGCCCTACACTCATCCCTGGAATATCTAGATAATAAGGATACTTACGTCAGGCTTCTATTCATTGACCGCAGCTCTGCCTCCAACAAAACTAATCTCCGAACACTTGCGACCTGGTCTCTGCTTTGCATTCTGCACCTGGATCATTGATTCACCAACACATTTCACCCTGACCTTAAATTTACCTGGATCATTCCTGACACCTCCCTCCCCTTCCTGGACCTCTCCATCTCCATTAATGACGGCCGACTTGACACCGACATTTTTTACAAACCCACCGATTCCCACAGCTAGCTGATTACACCTCTTCCCACCCTACTTTTGCAAAAATGCCATCCCATATTCCCAATTCCTCTGCCTCCGCCGTATCCGCTCCCAGGAGGACCAGTTCCACCACATATAACACACCAGATGGCCTCCTTCCTTAGAGACCGCAATTTCCCTTCCCACGTGGTTAAAGATGCCCTCCAACGCATCTCATCCACAACCCACACCTCCGCTCTCAGACCCCACCCTTCCAACCGTAACAAGGACTGAACATCCCTGGTGCTCACCTTCCACCCTACCAACCTTCGCATAAACCAAATCATTCACCAACATTTCCGCCACCTCCAAACGGACCCCACCACCAGAAATATATTTCCCTCCCCACCCCTTTCCACCTTCCGCAAAGACCGTTCCGTCCGTGTCTAGCTGGGCAGGTCCACGCCCCCCTACAACCCACCCTCCCATCCTGGCACCTTCCCCTGCCACTGCAGAAATTGCAAAACCTGCACCCACACGTCTTCACTCACTTCCATTCAAGGCCCTAAAGGAGCCTTCCACATTCAAAGTTTTACCTGCACATCCACCAATATCATTTATTACATCCGTTGCTCCCGATGGGGTCTCCTCTACATTGGGGAGACTGGACGCCTCCTAGCAGAGCGCTTTAGGGAACATCTCTGGGACACCCGCACCAATCAACCACACCACCCTGTGGCCCAACATTTCAACTCCCCCTCCCACTCTGCCGAAGACATGGAGGTCCTGGGCCTCCTTCATCGCTGCTCCCTCACCACCAGATGCCTGGAGGAAGAACGCCTCATCTTCCGCCTCAGAACACTTCAACCCCAGGGCATCAACGTGGACTTCAACAGTTTCCTCATTTCCCCTTCCCCCACCTCACCCCAGTTCCAAACTTCCAGCTCAGCACTTTCCCCATGACTTGTCTTACCTGTCTATCTTCTTTTCCAACTATTCACTCCACCCTCCCCTGCCCCCGACCTATCAACTTCATCCCTCCCCCACTCACCTATTGTACACTATGCTACTTTCTCCCCACCCCCACCTTTCTCTCACTTATCTCTCTACCCTTCAGGCCTGTATTCTTGATGAAGGGCTTTTGCCCGAAACATCGATTTTACTGCTCCTCGGATGCTGCCTGAACTGCTGTGCTTTTCCAGCACCACTCTAACCTGGATCCTTGATTTCCTGACCCAGACAGTATTCACAGAAGACAGGCAATAGCACCTCCTCCCTGACAATCCTCAACACCAGTGTGATAGTAAAGAGTTAATTTGCTTTGCTGACCTGCAGGAAATTGATTGCCCTGGGGGTGGGTTGGTATGTCTTTCTCTTACAGGTGAAAAGTGTGATGTTTACATGGCCATTCCCTTGCTATTCAGGGATGATTTAAATTGTCATCAGCACCTATTCAAAATCAATAAAAATATTGCAATTGAATTTTGACTGTGGCCCTACAGTTACAAAAAAATACAATTCACACCTGATCTGGCCATTAAGTGATGCTTTACATTACATTGTTTTTGGGGGTGAGGTCGTCACTGCATTGTGTCTTGAGTGGCATGTGACTGCGAGGGAGTGACTGGGATTGTCTGGAGTGGCATGTGAACGTGAGGGAGTGACTGGAAGTTGGCTTGAGTGGCATGCGACTGTGGGAGAGTGGCCAGAGTATCTGTGAGCATGACCAACTGACCTGTACAAGGGCGGCGGGGGGGGTCTTCATCTAACTTGTGCAAGCTTTAATAATTGTCGTGTGCAAATAGCATCTTCTGTGCCAAACCTTGGGAAAAGAACATAACATATGGTGGCAGTGGTGGGATTCCAACATACATGAGTTTCCAGGTGGACTGAATAAGTGATCATCTGAGTGTTGGTTGTGAAACACGGATGGGCCCACAAGGTAAGCTTCACCTTGATCTCTCTTTCTCTCTAAACTTAACACTCAGTCGTTCCCTCGTCTCGCTAGACTTGGTGGTGATGGAATTTTTGTGGTCATTTGCACGCTTGCACACCAATGAGTTGCTTTGTATGGATTAAAGGTTTCAATTGGGGTTAGAGTCCCTGTGACCCTGTAGGTCCTCTACAGACATGAGGTCTGAGGCTCCGGAGCAAAAAAAAGTTAGAATTTGGCACTTCTTAAAGTTATCACTTTTGACCCTACACCTCCTATTATAAGTACTTTTGAGACGGCATGGCGCCACCGGAAAAAGAGGGAGAAAATGGAGCTGGTCCACTTGGGTCCCGACAATAAAATGTATTGACTGCCAGGGAAGCTTTCTTCTGGTTTTTGTTGTGGGAGTCTCAGTTTCAGGGCTGTGGACAAAGGAAATCATGTCTCACAAACTTGATTGAGTTTTTTGAAGAAGTAACAAAGAGGATTGATGAGTGCAGAGCAGTAGATGTGATCTATATGGACTTCAGTAAGGCGTTCAACAAGGTTGCCCATGGGAGACTGGCTCGCAAGGTTAGATCTCACGGAATGCAGGAAGAACTAGCCATTTGGATACAGAACTGGCTCAAAGGAAGAAGACAGAGGGTGGTGGTGGAGGGTTGTTTTTCAGACTGGAGGCCTGTGAGCAGTGGAGTACCACAAGGATCGGTGCTGGGTCCTCTACCTTTTGTCATTTACATAAATGATTCGGATGCGAGCATAAGAGGTACAGTTAGTAAGTTTGCAGATGACACCAAAATTGGAGGTGTAGTGAACAGAGAAGAAGTTTACCTCTGATTACAACAGGATCTTGACCAGATGGGCCAATGGGCTGAGAAGTGGCAGATGGAGTTTAATTCAGATAAATGCGAGGCACTGCATTTTGGGAAAGCAAATCTTAGCAGGATTTATACACTTAATGGTAAGGTCCTAGTGAGTGTTGCTGAACAAAGAGACCTCGGAGTGCAGGTTCATTGCTCTTTGAAAGTGGAATCGCAGGTAGATAGGATACTGAAGAAAGCATTTGGTATGCTTTTCTTTATTGGTCAGAATATTGAATACAGGGATTGGGAGGTCATGTTGCGGCTGTAGAGGTCATTGGTTAGGCCA
Organism: Hemiscyllium ocellatum; assembly: GCF_020745735.1. Classification (NCBI taxonomy): domain Eukaryota; kingdom Metazoa; phylum Chordata; class Chondrichthyes; order Orectolobiformes; family Hemiscylliidae; genus Hemiscyllium; species Hemiscyllium ocellatum. Next base: position 139,169,017 of record NC_083401.1, read on the forward strand.
CTGTTGGAATATTGCATGCAATTCTGGTCTCCTTCCTATCGGAAAGATGTTGTGAAACTTGAAAGGGTTCAAAAAAGATTTACAAGGATGTTGCCAGGGTTGGAGGATTTGAGCTATAGGGAGAGGTAGAATAGGCTTTGGCTCTTTTGCCTGGAATATCAGAAGCTCTGGGGTGACCTTATAGGGGTTTACAAAATTATGAGGGGCATGGCTAGGATAAATAGACAAAGTCTTTTCCCTGGGGTGGGCGATTCTAGAACTAGAGGGCATAAGTTTAGGGTGAGGGGGGAAAGATATAAAAGAGACCTAAAGGGCAACCTTTTCACACAGAGGGTGATACGTGTATGGAATGAGCAGCCAGAGGAAGCAGTGAATGCTGGTACAATTGCAACTTTTAAAAGGCACCTCGAGGGCTATATGAATAGGAAGGGTTTAGGTCAGAGTGGTGCTGGAAAAGCACAGCAGGTCAGTCAGCATCCGAGGAGCAGGAAAATCGACGTTTTGGGCAAAAGCCTTTCATCAGGAATGCAGTCTTCACTTTTGACTACATGAATAGGAAGAGTTTGGAGGGACATGTGCCGGGTGCTGGCAGGTGGGAAAATATTGGGTTGGGATATCTGGTCAGCATGGACGAGTTGGATCGAAGAATCTGTTTCCATGCTGTACATCTCTATGACTCTAATTTCAGGAAGGTAGAGGACACATCCCTGTTTACAAGATGATTAGGGGTTTAGATAGGGTTGACATTGAGAACCTTTTTCCGCTAATGGAGTCAGCTGTTACTAGGGGACACAGCTTTAAATTAAGGGGTGGTAGGTATAGGACAGATGTTAGGGGTAGATTCTTTACTCAGCGGGTTGAGAGTTCATGGAATGCCCTGCCAGTAGCAGTGGTGGACTCTCCCTCTTTATGGTCATTTAAGCGGGCATTGGATAAGCATATGGAGGTTATTGGGCTAGTGTAGGTTAGGTAGGCTTTGGTCGGCGCAACATCGAGGGCCGAAGGGCCTGTACTGCGCTGTATTTTTCTATGTTCTATGTACATCAATGGAGCTGGTCAACTACATCAAGTTCCTAAGAGTAACAATAACCAACAAATTGTCCTGGACTACCAACTTCATTTGACTTTCAAGGCATCAAGACAACACCTATTCTTTCTCAGGAGGTTAAATGAATTCAGCATGTCCATTAGGACCCTAACCATCACCACGGAAAGCATTCTATCTGGATGAATCATGGCTTAGTACGGCAACTGCTCTGCCTGGAACCATTAGAACTACTGAGAGTCATGAACACAGCCTAGACCATCATGCAAGCCAACTTTCCATCCACTGAGGAGAAAGTGAGGACTGCCGATGCTGGAGATCAAAGTTGAAAGGGTGGTGCTGGAAAAGCACAGCAGGTCAGGCAGCATCTGAGGAGCACACTGATTCTCCTGCTCCATGGATGCTGCCTGACCTGCTGTGCTTTTCCTGCACCACACTCTTGACCCCAACTTCCAGCCATTAGCTCCATCTACATCTCTCAATGCTGCAGAAAGGCAGCCAACATCAAACTCCCCTCCTACTCTGGGTTACACTCTCCTCCAACCTCTTCCATCAGGCAGGTGATACAAAAGTTTAAAACACACATACCGCCAAGAAAAGCGTCTTCCCTGCTGGTATTAAAATGGACCTCTCAAATGTAAAATCTCACATTGATCTTGCTTTTTGTACACCCTCCTTTACAGCCATAAATTTGTATGCCTCGCTCTGTGCAATCACCCTATGATCATGTTATGATCTGCTGGACTGCACACACAACAAAACTTTTCACTGTACTGAAGTTTAATATTGTCACATGTAGCTAGGGGCATGTTCAACTGAAACTTACAAAAGGGGAGAAGGACGGTTATGTGCAGGGTTACAGGGAGGATAAAGGAGGTCACTGAATTGCTCTTTTGGAGATCTAGCACACACACGATGGAATGAACGGCCTCCCTGTACTGGCCTCAAGATGTTCCTAAACTGGCCCGGGCTGCGGGGCCTCACTGACCGCTCCTTTTAAACCAGGCGCTCGGCCCCGGGAACACTGCCTCCGGGGGTGTGAAGGCACCGGCTCTCACCTGTTGAGCTAATAGCTGCCGCCGCACTTTCTGCCGTTCGCGGATCTCCTGCAAACGGCTGTCCATCCTCGGTATTCCCGTTCACTCCACCCCCGCCACCGGATCTGACCTGCCCTCCGCGCGACCGAGTTACTACATCACTTCCCACGGAGCGCGGCCGTCACGTGACAACATGAGGCCGGGAAAGCAAGGGGGCAGGACGATACCGGGACGAGCAGCGTCTGTGGGCGGGACTATGTCTGTGGGGGCGGGACTATGCCTGTACGGGCGGGGCATACGCATGTGGGCGGGGTTACCATATATGCGGGCGGGGCTATGTCTGTCTGGGCGGAGCTGACTTACAGGTGGGCGACATGCCTTGGAGGTGAATATACGTGTTGGACTGGGGTGGACAAAGCTAAAACTCACATACACCAGGTTATAGTCCAACAGGCTTCTTTGGAAACCCTAGCTTTCTGTGTGCCATACTTCTTCAGGTAGTTGTGGAGGTTCAGATCATGCTCATACAATTTATAGCCAAAGGAGTCTAGTGTCATGGAGATGTGATACAATAAACAATCTTAGATTAAAACTTCCAACTTTTATAATGGGATATGCTGGTTTTTGTTCTTTGATACGTACATCCTAGAACTTCTTTCAAATTATATTCACAAGTTATAATTTAGAAGCTTGTATAGATTAGATTAGATTAGATTAGATTAGATTCCCTACAGTATGAAAACAAGCCCTTCGGCCTAAGAAGTCCACACCGATCCTCCAAAGAGTAACCCACCTAGACCCATTCCCCTATATTTACCCCTGACTAATGCACCTAACAGTATGGGCAATTTATCATGGCCAATCCACCTAACCCGCACATCTCTGGATTGTGGGAGGAAACCAGAGCACCCAGGGGAAACCCACACAGACACAGGGAGAATGGGCAAACTCCACACAGTCACCCAAGGCAGGGATCAAACCCAGGTCACTAGCACTGTGAGGCAGCAGTGCTAACCACTGCACCACCATGTCGGTGTTGGACTGGAGTGGACACAGTTAAAAATCATACCAGGTTATAGTCCAACAGCTTTATTTGGAAGCACTAGCTTTCAGAGTGTTACTTCTTCCTCAAGTTAGATCAGCTTTTTAAACAATTGGTGTGAATCTGTCTGTGTTCCAATGCTATGTCAGATTAACAAACCCACTGTATAGTTTTACATGAACTCATGCAGTTTTTGAGCAAAGATGTATGTAATTGTGTAAATAAAATGTAATCCTTCAAAAACAAATTCACCCCATAAGCTTAGATGTGTGTGTATGTCGGAGCGACAGATTGAATGTGCATGTGAGTGTGCGTGTGGGTGTGTGCACGTGATAGAGTGTGTGAGTGTGTGCACGTGATAGAGTGTGTCAGTATGGATGTGTGTGCGTAAGCTTGGTTACGTGTGTGTGTGATGGGGTATGTGTGAGAGGGTACGTGTGTTGGTGTGAGTGTGGGGTATATGTATGCATGTATCTGGCAAGTACTTATGTGACTCGCCCAGCATGGTCTATCTCTTATGCTGCAGGTAAGGATGCCCTGAGGCATGGTACATTGGCGAGACTGAGCAGATGCTATGGATGAATGGAAACCACAAAACAATCACCACGCAGGAGTGTTCCCACCCAGTCAGGGAACACTTCAGCAGTCCGGGACATTCGACCTTGGATCTTCGGTGACCATCCTCCAAGGCAGAGTTTGGGACAAGCAGAGTGGCTGAGCAGAAGCTGATAACAAAGTTCGGTACCCATGCGAATGGTTCAACCAGGACCTTGGGTTCAAGTCACATTACAGGTGACCCCACTGCATAATACACTCTCTCTCACACATACACAAGCACACACACACTTCTACATACTGACACCCCAATGCAGACCCTCTCACACACACTCTCTCTCTCTCATGTGCATACACATACACCACCCACACTCACACCAACACACAGACCCTCTCACACATGCCCCATCACACTCACACACACACACACACACTTAGCCAAGCTTACACACACATACATACACACACTCTATCATGTGCACTCACAACCACACGCACACACTCACATGAACACTCAACCTGTCGCTCCTACATAAACACACATATAAGCTAATGGGGTGATTTTGTTTTTAAAGAATTACATTTTACTTTGCTCAAAAACCACATGAATGTTCATGTAGATTTTTTTTAGATTAGATTCCCCACAGGGTGGAAACAGGCCCTTCGGCCCAGCCAGTCCATGCCGACCCTCCGAAGAGTAACCCACCCAGACCCATTTCCCCTTAATGATGCGTCTAACACTATGGGCAATTTAGCATAGCCAAGTCACCTGACTGTAAAACTATACAGAGGGTTTGTCAATCTGACATAGAATTGGGACATAGACAGACTTCACACCTATTGTTTAAAAAGCTGATCTAACTTGAGGAAGGAGTAATGCTCCAAAAGCCAGTGCTTCCAAATAAAGCTGTTGGACTATAACCTGGTAAAAAAATGAGGTCTGCAGATGCTGGAGATCACAGTTGAAAATGTCTTGCTGGTTAAAGCACAGCAGGTCAGGCAGCACAGTTGAAAATGTGTTGCTGGTTAAAGCACAGCAGGTCAGACAGCAATGCCCGAAACGTCGAATTTCCTATTCCTTGGATGCTGCCTGACCTGCTGTGCTTTAACCAGCAACACATTTTCAACTATAACCTGGTGTTGTGTGATTTTTAACTTTGTCCACCCCAGTCCAACACCAGCACCTCCAAATCTTAACTTGAGAATGTAATTTAAAATAAATTCTGGGATTTACATATCAAACAGAAACCAGCATATTCCATTATAAAAGATGAAAGTTTTAATCTAAGATTGTTTACTGTTTTAAATGTCCATGACAATGGACTCCTTTGGCTACAAATTCTGTGAGCATGATCTTAACCTCAACCTGATGAAGGCGCAACGCTCCGAAAATTAGTGCTTCCAAATAAACCTATTGGACTATAACCTGGTGTGTGATTTTGAAGCTTATTTGTGGGCGGACTGAGTCTGTGGGCAGTGCTGAGTATATGTGGGCGGGACTGTGTAAATATAGGTGGGGCTACGTAAATGTGGGCGGGCCGTGTCTGCATGGGCGACATGAGACTGTGTGGGCGGGGCAAAGTGTATGTGGGTGGGGCAAAGTGTATGTGGGCGGGGCGAATCTGTGACCTGGCTTCAATGCTGTAAGGGCAAGGATGTGATCATTTTCCCAATTTCCCAATTTAAGCTGGAAGCATTTGATTTTATAGTGGTTAGGAAGCACAATTATTTGGCCTGGTAAATAAAGGCATAGCATACCACAGCAAATAAATAATTGTGGATCTCAATAAAATCCTAGTTAAACCTCACCTGGTATATTGGGGATGATTCTGGACACCCTACCTCAAGAAAGATGCAAAGGCCTTAAAAAGGGTACACAAAAGGTTGCTCGGGTTGTGAGTAATGATGAAGGCCTTTGATTTTGAGAAGAGCTTGTTACAATTATGATCATTCACCTCGGAATTAAGATGATTTAAAATCTAAGGGGTTTTCAAGATGATGAGAGGCTTCTTTAAATTGATAGAAATAAAACCTTCCCAGCATGGTTACTGTGGTGAACTTAGTATAATTTCCAAATGAGCTAAAAAAAGGATAATATTTTCACATATAGTGGCAAACTGTGAAAAGGTTCATCTGAAAATTTCATGCATTCAAATGAAAGTTTCAAAAACTTTATATATGCATTCATTTGAGGGTGAGAAACTTCCAGGGTAATGAATAAAAAGTGAGGACCTCTTTTTCAACAACCAGCATGGATACAACAGGTTGAATGACCTCTTGTTGTGCTGCAATTTCTTGTGGTTCTTTTGCATGTTTTGGTGTCTAATGTTTTAATACATCCCACATTTCATTTTTCATTACCTTACAATTAAAGTGAGGACTGCAGATGCTGGAGATCAGAGCTGAAAAATGTGTTTCTGGAAAAGCACAGCAGTTCAGGCAGCTTCCAAGGAGCAGGAGAATCGACATTTCGGGCATAGGCCCTTCTTCAGGAATGAGGAAGATGTGCCAAGCAGGCTAAGATAAAAAGTAGGGAGGAGGGACTTGGGGGAGGGGCGTTGGAAATGCGATAGGTGGAAGGAGGTTAAGGTGAGGGTGATAGGCCGGAGAGACGTTGGGGGCGGAGAGGTCGGGAAGAAGATTGCAGGTCAAGAAGGTGGTGCTGAGTCCGAGGGTTGGGACTGAAATAAGGTGGGGGGAGGGGAAATGAGGAAGCTGGAGAAATCTGCATTCATCCCTTGTGGTTGGAGGGTTCCTAGGCAGAAGATGAGGCGCTCTTCCTCAAGGCGTCATGTTGCCATAGTCTGGCGATGGAGGAGGCCAAGGTCCTGCATGTCCTTGGTGGAGTGGGAGGGGGAGTTGAAGTGTTGAGCCACGGGGTGGTTTAGTTGGTTAGTGGGAGTGTCTCAGAGGTGTTCTCTGAAACGTTCCGCATGTAGGCGGCATGTCTCCCCAATGTAGAGGAGGCCACATCGGGTGCAGCGAATGCAGTAAATGATGTGTGTGGAGGTGCAGGTGAATTTGTGGTGGATATGAAAGGATCCCTTGGGGCCTTGGAGGGAAGTGAGAGGGGAGGTGTGAGCGCAAGTTTTTGCATTTCTTGCGGTTGCAGGGGAAGATGCCAGGAGTGGAGGTTGGGTTGGTGGTGGGTGTGGACCTGATGAGGGAGTTGCGGAGGGAGTGGTCTTCTTGGAACGCTGATAGGGGAGGGGAGGGAAATATATCCTTGGTGGTAGAGTCTGTTTCGATGTGGCGGAAATGACGTAAACAAAGTTGGGTGCAACATAGAAGTTAGAAGAATATTAGTGATGGGATGAGGAGCTTGGCTTATGATATGTGGAGCATATATGATGTGGGATATAGGTGAAAGCGAGTACTGCAGATGCTGGAGATTAGAGTCAAGAGTGTGGCGCCAGAAAAGCACAGCAGGTTAGGCAGCATCCGAGAACAGGAAAATCGATGATTCAGGCAAAAGCCCTCATTCCTGATGAAGGGCTTTTGCCCAAAATATCGATTTTCCTGCTCCTTGGATGCTGCCTGACCTGCTGTGCTTTTCCGGCACCATACTGATGTGGGATATACTCAAGCTGTCTTTTGTTCTTTTTATCAGTAAATAACCACCATCATAAAGATTCTGTCAGTAGGAGTAAAGCATAGAATCCACAGGCTGTCAGTCAAGAGTCACAAATCTGAATAAAAATGTCTTTGTATTATTCTATATGATCTCAAAAGGTACATTGTTTTACAAATGAATGGATCTGTGGATCAAAGTGGTATTATCATGGCTATCACAAGGCTATCACAAGCCAATTAAATGTGAGAACCATGTAAAAAAAAGTTTTGTTTGCAATTGTTCTTCCTGGATTCACTCTGGCCACTGCTTTTTTTGTCTTCCAACTTAACTTTCGTTATTTCTCTTTATGCTATTAGCCTTACCACAATTGAACCGTAATAAGTTTGTTCTCAGTGCAACTTCTCTGCTCCACTCCTGTAACAATGAGCATATACCCTACATAATGCAGAATGTCATATATTTGGAGTCTGAATATATCACCTATATCTTTGAGGGATCCCTGCCCATCTTATCAACTTCTCTCATGTCTGGTTTGTCACAGTAGCTGACAGCCTTACTCCATATGGAATTCTGCACTGCTCCTGAAAACAGTGAAATCAGGGATATGCTGTTGCACAGTCATCACATTGAGCTCTTAGCCATGCGAGTCCCTTTTGTACCAAATATAAAAGGAAATTCCAAGATAAAGATTACAAGTTGTTCAAAGAAAACTTGGAAACTTTCACATATACTCAAAAATGAAGCTTCTTGTTTAACAAACCAGTGGCTAACTTGTACAGTTTTACATTCCATGTGCATCATGCATCATAAACATAAAATAGATAGCTTAAAATGTTAAATCAACATTCATGTTGTGTTTTGAATGAATAAAACACTTACACTCCCACAGTTAATCATTTACCTAGACCATCAACCAAATTTCTGTTTTTAAAGCTATTTCATATTTTCTTTGATGAGTACTTTGTTAAATTCTCCCATTGTAATATACTGCCGTTGTTACTTTTTTTTAAATTCATGGCCCAATGGATTTAACTCTTATCTCCAAAGGATTTCTTATATCACACAGAGAACATTGAGGGTGTAACTTGTTTACTGTTATCTCACACAGGAGACCAGGCGGTGTCAAAGTAACATAATAACAACATTGTTTAGCCTGTTTCTTGAGACCAGTAAACCATTTTGTCAAGCAACTGTACAACGGGACTTGCTCTTCTAACCTCAATATTCTGGTAAAATATAAATAGATCACTCTTGTATGTCTGTTATTCTTTGAGTGACATTTTATTTTCTGACTCTTTGCGGCTTTGATGAATGCTTCCTTGGCTGAAGGCAGTGCTGAGAACACCCCAACCACAGCACCTTATCAGGCACAGTGGATAGTTTGCAACCTGCAGTCATTCTAAGGATTGGTCTTTACAAGAGCATAAGATGTAGAAGCAAAGGGAGAAACTGGCCATTCAGCCCATCAAATCTGCCCTGCTCTTCAATGAGATCATGGATATCTGATAATTCTCAACTCCACCATCCCACCTTTTCCCCAAAACCCTTTATTCTCTTACTGACTTAATTATTTGTCCTCTGTGAGAAAGAATTCCAAAGATTTGCTTGGTTAGAGAAGAAATTCCTCCCCTTAAATCTGTAAGCCTGAGATTCTGAAATTATGTCCTCTGGGCTTAGATTCTCCCACAAGAGAAATAACCTTTCCACATCTGCCCTAACAAGTCTCCTAGGAATTTTGTATGTTTCAATAGCGACACCTCTCATTCTTTTAAATTCTGAATATTGGCCCAAATTCCTCAGCCTCTCCTCATAGGTTAGTCACTTCATACTTGATATCAGCCTAGTGAATTTTCTCAGGACTGCCTTCAATGTCAACATATCCTCCCTTAATTAAGGGGCTCAAAACTGTTCACAATTTTTCAGCCGTAATCTGACTTGTGCCTTGGATACTTTTTTTCCAGCAAAATCTCCTTACTTTTACACTCCATTTCTTTTGAAATAAAGGCCAACATTGCAGTTGCCTTTCATATTACGTGCTGAACTTGAATACTAACTTTAACTTTCTTAATCAGTTTTTGATATGCAGAAATTCAGCCAATCATTGTTGTTTATGAATCTTTAGGGATAAATAAAAATATTGAAATAAAAACAGAAAGTTCTGGAGAAATTCAGCAGCTGTGCCGGCATTTATGGAGAGAGAAACAAAATTAATGTCTCAAGTCCAGTGTGGTGCTGCTTAGGAATGAATGGGGATAATGGTGTTGGTTTTTATGCAATGACACAGGGGAAGGAGGAGCAAGTGGAATAGATGTTTAGGTGCAAGAGCAAAAGATAAAGAAAGTGATAATGATAGTAAAGGAGTGATTGAGAAGCAAAATGGGTATTAATGATACGTGTAAGTGGTGGAAAATAAGTAAGCTCTATTGACAGACGAATCATACCAACAAGACACTGGGGATGCAGGCAAGCGGTGTAATCAAAATGGGGACAGCTGCCACACCCTGAAGTTGTTGAATTCAATGGTGAATTGTTAAGGATGTAAAGGTCTGAAGTGGAAAATGAGATGTTGTTCCCCAACTTGCATTGATCTTCACTGGAATACTGCAGCAAATCTAAGATGGAAATCTTAGCATGAGAGCAAGATGGTGCATTGAAGTGACAACTGTAAGGTTGGGATCATTCTTATGGACGGAGTAGTTCACCAAAACTATCAGCCAATGCTTGTTTGGTCTTGCCAAATTGGTGGCTCAATGGTTAGCAATGCTGCCTCAGAGCACCAGGGACCTGGGTTCAATTCCACCCTTGGGAAACTATCTGTGTAGAGTTTGCACATTCTTCCCGTGTCTGTGTGGGTTTCCTTTGGGTGCTCTGGTTTCCTCTTACAGTCCAAAGATGGGCAGATTAGGTGGATTGACCAAGCTAAATTGCCCATGGTGTCCAGTGTTGTGTAGGCTAGGTGGGTTAGCCATGGGAAATACAGGATTACAGGGACAGCATAGAGGGTGGATCTGGGTGGGATGTTCTTCAGAAGAACAGTTTGGACTCAATGGACCAAATGGCCTCCTTTCACATTGTAGGCATTCTATGATTCTATGAAAATAAGGGAAATTCAGTTGAAAGAAATACAAGTGAAATTCTGGAAGGTGTGTTTGGGGACTTGGATAGTGAGGAGAGAGGAGGAAAAACTGTTCCATCTTCAGTGAATGCAGAAACTGTTGTGAAGAAGGTGAGGATAAGGGGAACTCTAGCGTTATTCTGGTTTGGAGGAGATGGGGTCAGAGCAACAGTGTGGGAAATAGGTCAGAAATGATAGAGGACACTGTCAACTGTGTTAGGTGGAATCCTCGGTTGAGAGAAAAGAAAGACATCTTGAAGGCTTCCTGGTAGAAGGTGGCATCATTATAACAGATACAAGAGTGACAGAAAACGATTAGAGAAAGGATTGTAGTCCTTGCAGGAACAAGGTATGAAAAAGTGTAGTCAACATAACTGGAGTTGGTGAATTTCTAATGGATCAAAATGCGCCATTATTTTCCAAACTGTAAGTCAGAAAAGGCAAATCATGAAGGTTCAAACGTCTGCCTTAGAGCATTGTTTTATACTCTTCAACTAAGAAACAGTTTATTTCTGCATATTTAGTGTAAAACTGAGATATGTAAGGTATACGTTGGCTATAGATGTTTTTTTAGGCTCTCCTGGTCTATTATCACTTGAGTGTGGCCCAAGATGCCTATGCAATGGATAATATCTTGGTAGATGGGCTATATGTACACATACATACAATTAACAACTGTCAACAGTAAGCAAAGTAACAGGTTGTAATGTTAATCAATGTCAACCTATCTCTAATACTATCATTTTCAGGCAATGGGATCCAGCTTATACATTGACACAATCTTGGACAGCTGAACAAAATGTTGACTTGCACACCAAATTCATGACCAAGGCAACTTAAAGCAATTATGAGCTTCTTCCAGGCCAATTGCTGGACTATTTCTTTCACTAGCTGATGCAGTTGCATGTATTTTTGCATCTTATCTATGACTAATGATTTAATAATAATTGGTGAGTGGTCTGATTGATGCTGAAGTATGTTTTAATTAAATTAAAGGCTTTTGTTGAGAATGGCTTCTAATGATGGATGGCCTGATAAGGCTTTATCTTGCAGTTTAGGATGTTGGCAAAATGAAAAGAGATAATGTAGAGTAGGACAAGCTGGTAAAAGGTAGAGAGTGAGGACGAAAAGCAGGACTTTCAGAATGAGCACTAAAACATACGGCATACTTGTCCTCCTCCAGTTCTTTGCTGCTGCCTGTTGTCATACACAACCGTCTTCTATAAAAAGCATGTCAGTTAGTGTCATGCAATCTGTTTAGTTGGTGTGGCTATTATCGTTGAATAACTCAGGGTATATACAACCTGTAAGTTGTGGATCTGTGGCTTACAGCTGAGCTTGAGAGTGAGTAAAGCATATGATTGAGAATTGAGTTTTGATTGATAAAGAATGTTGGCATGATAAGGGTGTACTGAATTCACCAGTGGACAGGCATGTGGAGGATCTAGTAGAGCATGGGATTTGAGATGAACCCACTCACCTTGACACCTCATTTCAAATCACTAAATCTCTTCCATCAATATTTTGACATTGGCTTATAAAGCTACAATTTTCTCATTGACTCTTGGAGGGCCTCCAGCACTCCTCCTCTTTTTCCGCTGCTACAAGGAATGTTTCCAGCCTATTTTCTGACAATACTAGTGCACACTTTCTCACCCATTCTTGTGCATTCTGCAAAATACCAAAGTTAGCTACTCGCAGTACTGAGTTTCCTGCTAATGTATGCAGTCAAAGAGTCTATTGGGTTGTGTTGGTTCAATACAACTATCAGATAAAACAGAAGGAAGCACCAATTTAATACCCTCCCGAGAACACAATGAATGGGGATGCATACTATGCCCATTTTCAGGCACACTGTAGGCTTTCCTTCCCCAGTGTAACAGTGAAATGTTGAACACTGTATATGTTGAACTTAGAATCAATTTATTAAAACTAAAACTATATCAGTAATAAATTATGCAGTCATGAGTGATTTTTTTTAACTACATTATGAATTGAATAAACATGTGATCAAAGTTTTCTGTTGTAAGATGTTGTTTATGCAACTTGAAACACTAAATAGTTCACATTCTGTTAGGATCTAATTTGGCCTGTACTTGATACCAGAGCTTGGCCCAACATCCAATACAACTGAGATACATCAATGCCAAATAGACATGTGGGCTCCATTGTGAATCATGCACTCTTGTAAAAATAGCAGCATGTCTATTCCCAATGTCCCTTAGCTGGCAAACAGCCCTCAACAGTGGTTTCATTAACTTGGCTGCTAAAGTTTTTTTTAAGGAAAGCATGGATAGATGATATTTACACTTAGAAAATGCATTTTCCAATTTTATCTTTATTCAAGGTGGTTGCAGCTTGGTTTAAAGGTATCAAGAACTTGATTTTATTCTGGATAATCATTGGTTTACAATTAAGTAATACAGGTGTAGACCTACAGTACAAATACCTGTGTTTGATTTTGATCTTTCTCTCTAAATGGAGAGATTTCAAATCAGACATTTACTTCATATGCAGTTTTGTTAAATTGTGGACAATACTCCATTTTTACAATCAGGGCAGAGAATTTCCTTAGCGTTCATGAATTGCCTGTGTTCAGCTTAATTTATCCTGTTCTTGGTAACATACATGGGCACTGCAGCACCCATTCTTTTGTGCTGCAAAGACGTTTCAGATTTCAGAATGGCACACATGGCACGCAGGGACACATTCCTAATATGAAACTCAATTATCATGAAGTAAAGGAAATAATATACGTGTACTTAACTTATATAGAGCAGATAGGTCATGATATACATGATATCGGTGATACAAATCATTGTGCAATGATATTAATATATATAGCCAATGGGGAGTACTAGCTGCTGCAGAAGTAATTATCATAAGCCAGAAGTAAAAAGTTAGATGATTAATAACCACCTCTAACTTTTAATGTAAGTTTCCTTAATGATTTATTATTTAGGCTCCTAACTCAAATTAGAGAAATCCTGCAATTATCCAATTTTTGAAACAGGTTATCTTGTTTATGTGTGAACACCTCCTCAATATCAACTAAATAATAGAAACTTGGAAGGGGAAAACAAGTCAGCAGTATTTGAAATTTTATTTCTGGATCTGTTTTGCCCGTACATGTTGGTGTATCGTATGAGCCAGAATAGGCGAGAATGTTTCCATGAAACATGTTTCTAAGCAGAGAACATTGAAAACAGATGATATACGCTGGTAAATCTCTAAGCTATGCATTTGTTTAAATTTAATTGAAACTAATACTGCTGTATTGTCTGCGGTAATAGACAAAATTGTTACCCTGGAAAAACATGATTGTTTTTAAAATCAGGTAGCAGCCTTATACTGCAAACAGTCCTGGATTCCATCTTATTCACTGTCAGAGTATCACTGTGTACAAACAATACAATTGGATTCTGCATAGGATAAATATTTTTATGTTAATAGATAACATGAGCAGCAGTTTTGTTGTCTTGCCCATTGCTGGCATTCAAACATAAAGTATGCACCCTCCAGTAATTTATATTTCAGTGGGTCTCATAAACTGTCATAGAGTCATAGAAATGTACAGCATGGAATCAGATCCTTTGGTCCAACCCATCCAACCTGAACAGATATCCAAATGTAGTCCCACCTGCCAGCACCTGGCCCATATCCCTCCAAACCCTTCCTATTCATATACCCATCCAAATGCCTCTTAAATGTTGCAATTGTACCAGCCTCCACGACTTCCTCTGGGCAGCTCATTCCATATACGTACCACCCTCTGTGCGAAAAGATTACCCCTTAGGTCTCTTTTATATCTTTCCCCTCACACCCTAAACCTGTGCCCTCTAGTTCTGGACTCTCCGACCCCAGGGAAAAGACTTTGTCTATTTATCCTATCCATGCCCCTCATAATTTTGTAAACCTCTATAAGGTCACCCCTCAACCTCCGATGCTCCAGGGAAAACAGCCCCAACCTGTTCAGCCTCTCTTTATAGCTCAAATCCTCCAACCCTTGCAACATCCTTGTAAATCTTTTCTGAACCCTTTCAAGTTTCACAACATCTTTCCAATAGGAAGGAGACCAGAACTGCACACAATATTCCAACAATGGCCTAATCAATGTCCTGTACAGCCGCAACATGACCTCCCAACTCCAGCACTCAATGCTCTAACCAATAAAAGAAAGCGTACCAAATGCTTTCTTCACTATCCTATCTACCTGCAATTCCACTTTCAAGGATCTATGAACCTGCGCTCCAAGGTCTCTTTGTGCAACAACACTCCCTAGGACCTTACCATTAAGTGTCTAAGTCCTGCTAAGAATTACTTTCCCAAAATGCAGCACCTCGCATTTATCTGAATTAAACTCCATCTGCCACTTCTCAGCCCATTGGCCCACCTGATCAAGATCCCATTGTAATCTGAGGTAATCTTCTTCTCTGTCTACTACACCTCCAATTTTGGTGTCATCTGCAAATGTATTAACTATACCTCTTATGCTCACATCCAAATCATTTATATAAATGATGAAAAGTAGCGGACCCAGTACCGATCCTTGTGGCACTCCACTGGTCTGGTCACAGGCCTCCAGTCTGAAAAACAACCCTCTACCATCACCCTCTGTCTTCTACCTTTGAGCCAGTTCTGTATCCAAATGGTGAGTTCTTTCTGTATTTCCATGAGATCTAACCTTGCTAACCAGTCTCCCACGGGGAACTTTGTCGAACGCCTTACTGAAGTCCATATAGATCACATCTACTGCTCTGCCCTCATCAATCCTCTTTATTACTTCTTCAAAAAACTCAATCAAGTTTGTGAGACATGATTTCCCACGCACAAAGCCATGTTGACTATCCCATATCAGTCCTTGCCTTCCCAAATGCATGTATATCCTGTCTCTCAGGATTCCCTTCAAGAAATCAAAGGATTCTGGGTAATCCAAGATAGAGGACGGGAAAATTTTCTGGCTGTAACAGCTGCTCCTTTTTTTGAGGTATTTTAGGTGCTGGAGGTGATTTCCTCGAATTCCAGGAGCAGCAATTACTGTGTTATATGCTGTTGCATTGTTTTGGAACTTTGGAAAAAAAAGTCAAAACAACAGCAGTTTTAAAAGGGAGAAGAACAGACAAAGGAATCACATGGTGAGGACAGTGCAGGAGAGAGAGAGAAAACCTGCACAGTTACTGCCTTTGCTGTTTTGAATACACGTATAGCTGGACATCGGAGTGCATCTGGGAAAATTAACAAACTATGAATTTCACAACCAAACTTGGAGGAACTTGTTTGGGCAAAGTTCACAACACAGAAGTAGATAAGTTAATCGTTATTTTAAATCTGTCCAATAGAAAGGCTGCAGTAGTGAGTGGAGTGGGTTCTTTCTTGATTATATGTTTTGGAGATAAGTCTTAAAATATAAGCCATAACTATTAATTTAACCGGGGGCAGTGTTTTGTAGGGGAATAAGGTGGTGTTATTTTCTGGGTCTGTAGATTGTGAAGGAGCAAAAATGTGCTTTAGTACAGTGATATGTACTTCTTGTCGTATGTGGGAGTTTAAAGAGAGTTGAAAGGTTACTGCAGATTACATCTGCCATAAGTGCTGTTGGATGCGAATCTTATCAGATCAAATGGATTGGTTGGAGAGACAGTTAGGAGCAATGAGGAATTTGCAAGAGCAACAGTATGTGATGGATGGCAGTTATAGGAAGGGGGGAAAGTCTCAGATACAGTCACATAAGTGGGTTAACTCCAGGAAGGGTAAGAGAGGTAGGCACCTAGGGCAGGAGTCTTTTGTGGATATACCCATTTCAAACAGGTATGCTGTTTTGGAAAATGTAGGAGGTTGATGGATTCTCAGGGGAACATAGCATGAACAGCCAAATTTCTGGTGTTGAGACTGGCTCTAATGCAATGAGGGGTATGTCAGCTTCCAAAAGATCAATTGTGTTAGGGGATTCTCTAGTCTGAGGTATAGACAGACATTTCTGTGGCCAGCAGTGAAAAAGCAAAATGGTGTGTTGCTTCCCTGGTGCCAGGATCAATGATGTCACAGAGAGGTTGCAGAATGTTCTCATGGGGGAGAGGGGCCAGCAAGAGGTCATTGTCCACATTGGAACCAACGATATAGGAAGGGAAAAGGTTGAGATTCTGAAGGGAGAATACAGAGAGTTAGACAGAAATTTAAAAAGGAGCTCTTCAAGGGTAGTAATATCTGGATTACTCCCAGTACTACGAGCTAGTGAGGGCAGAAATGGGAGGATAGAGCAGATTAATGCATGGCTGACGAGCTGGTGTTTGTGAGAAGGATTCACATTTTTGGATCATTGGAATCTCTTTTGAGGTAGAAGTGACCTGTACAAGAAAGACGACTGCACCTAAATTGGAAGGGGACTAATATACTGGCAGGGAAATTTGCTAGAACTGCTTGGGAGGAATTAAACTAGTAAGGTGGGGGTGTGGGACCTAGTGAGATAGTGATCAATCTGAGACAGGTGCAGTTGAGAACAGAAGCGAGTCAAACAGTCAAGGCAGGCAGGGACAAGGTAGGGCTAATAAATTAAACTGCATTTATTTCAATGCAAGAGGCCTAACAGGGAAGGCAGATGAAGTCAGAGCATAGTTATGAACATGGGACTGGGATATCATAGCAATTACAGAAACATGGCTCAGGGATGGGCAGGACTGGCAGCTTCATGTTCCAGGATACAAATGCTACAGGAAGGATAGAAAGGGAGGCAAGAGAGGAGGGGAAGTGGCATTTTTGATAAGGGATAGCATTACAGCTGTGCTGAGGGAGGATGTTCCCAGAAATACATCCAGGAAAGTTATTTGGGTGGAACTGAGAAATAAGAAAGGGATGATCACCTTATTGGGATTGTATTATAGACCTCCTAATAGTCAGAGGGAAATTGAGAAACAAACTTGTAAGGAGATCTCAGCTATCTGTAAGAATAATAAGGTGGTTATGGTAGGGGATTTTAATTTTCCAAACATAGACTAGTTCTGCCATAGTGATAAAGGTTTAGATGGAGAGGAATTTGTTAAGTGCGTACAAGACAATTTTCTGATTCAGTATGTGGATGTACCTAGTAGAGAAGGTGCAAAACTTGACATACTCTTGGGAAATAAGGCAGGGCAGGTAACTGATGGTATTAGGCAAGAACTTTCCTGGATTGGAGGCAGATGTTCGCAGGTAAAGGGAATGGCTATAAAATGGGAAGCCTTCAGAAATGAGATAACAAGAATCTAGAGAAAGTATATTCCTGACAGGGTGAAAGGAAAGGCTGGTAGGTATAGGGAATGCTGGATGACTAAAGAAATTGAGGGTTTGGTTAAGAAAAAGAAGGAAGCATATGTCAGGTATAGACAGGATAGATTGAGTCGAATCCTTAGAAGAGTATAAAGGAAGTAGGAATGTACTTAAGAGGGAAATCAGGAGGGCAAAAAGGGGACATGAGATAGCTTTGACAAATAGAATTAAGGAGAATCCAAAGGATTTTTACAAATACATTAAGGACAAAAGGGTAACTAGGGAGAGAATAGGGCCCCTCAAAGATCAGCTAGGTAAAAACAAGGACTGTAGATACTGGAAACCAGAGCCTAGATTAGAGTGGTGCTGGAAAAACACAGCAGGTCAGGCAGCATCCGAAGAGCAGGAAAATCGACGTTTCAGGCAAAAGCCATGATGAAGGGCTTTTGCCCAATTTTCCTGCTGCACTTTTCCAGCACCACTCTAATCTAGACCCTCCTCCCCTCAAAGATCAGCAAGGCGGCCTTTGTGTGGAGCCGCAGAAAATGGGGGAGATACTAAACGAGTATTTTGCATCAGTATTTACTGTGGAAAAGGATATGGAAGATATAGACTGTAGGGAAATAGATGGTGACATCTTACAATATGTCCATATTAGAGAGGAGGAAGTGCAGGATGTCTTGAAACAGGTAAAGGTGGATAAATCCCTAGGACCTGATCAGATGTACCTGAGAACTCTGTGGGAAGCTAGAGAAGTGATTGCTGGGTCTCTTGCTGAGATATTTGTACCATCGATAGTCACAGGGGAGGTGCTGGAAGACTGGAGGTTGGCAAATGTGGTGCCACTGTTTAAGAAGGGTGGTAAGGACAAGACATCCTTTGCAAACTTCTGATATCTTCTTCACAACTTTTTTCCCCTTTTTGTCTTTGTATTAGCAGTAAATGTAGCAGCTAAACATACAGTCCTTTCATTCATGTCATTGATATTAATTATAAATAGATGATGACCCAGCACTGATTCCTGTGACATTCCATTAGTTACAACTTTATAACCAGTAGTGGTCCATTTATCCCTACTCTCAGTTTCCTGGTAACTAACCAAACCTCTGTCCATCCGAATATTTTACCCACTTGTTTACATAATAATCTTTGATGATGTACCTCATCAAATGCCGTTTGGAAAACTAAGGACTCCTCATTTTTAGGTTCTGTTTTATCCGTATTGTTTGTTACTTTCCACAAAAAACTCTAATCAATTAATTAAACATGATATTCCTATCACAAAACCAAAGTTCACATTGTTTGATCATTTAATGACTTTCTAAATGGTATCTATAGATTCTATAGACTTGTGTATTTACCCTGTAATAGGTGTTAGGTTAATTTGCCTATTATTTCCTGTTTTATTTTCCCCTTTCTATCTGAATAGAGGAGATTATGTCCATTTTGTGAAAATCACAATGCATCTACTATCTTTACAGCTACTTCTCTTCAGAGCCTAAGATGCAGGCCTCAAGTCCTGTAGAGTTTTTAGATCTCATAATTTTCTCAATACCCTTTCCCCGGTGATTATAGTTGTTAAAAGTGACTGTCCTTGTTTCATTTTTTTCAGGTTACTAGTACTTCTGAGATTTTGTTTGTGTCCTCTACAGTAAAGCCAGACACAAAATATTTGCTCTACTCTTACTCCATTTCTTTATTTCTCCTTTATTTCTCCTTATTAAATTCCTACATTCATTCTTTAGAGGGCCCCACATTCACTTTACCTGTACCTTATTATGCACTTGTAGAAACTCTCACCTTCTGTTTTGTATTTTTAGTTTTCATTTTCCAATTTCTTCCTTAATTTTCTTACCATTCAATTCTTTTTTTTTGATAAGGTCTCTCCAGTCTTCTTATCCACTGTTAACTTTTATGGAATTGTATTTGAATTTATTACTAGCCTTAACTGCCTTAGATAACCATGGATAATGTATCCATCTTGTAGTGTCTTTTATCCTCAATGGAATGTGCCTTTGCTGAAAGTTGTGAAATATCTCTTTAGATTTTTGGTGTTGTATCTCTACTGTCCTACTTTTATACTTATTTTTCACATCACTTTAACTCACAGAGTCTTCATACCCTTACAACTGGGTTTTTTTTTATTTAACCTATCAGCATTAGATCCACACTTCAATCTAACACATCCTCACATTGAGTCTATAAATTCAATCATGTTATGGTTACTTCAAAATGCAGACTTCTTTACTACAAGATGTTGGAAATGGAGTAGGCAACATTCCAGTTCCTCAGCTCAGGGCTTGTCAACATGTCCACTTTCTTTCTTCTTTTTTTCATCTCTCTTTAGTTTTCTAAGAGTTTAAAGTGGGCTTTTTTTCTGATAAGAAAGCTTCCCTTGCAGCAGCTGAGAGTTGAAGTGAAGCATGCTGGAGACTTGGAGCAGTGTGGAGTGGCTGAGAGCTGGAGTGCAGTAGCCTAGAGCGGCTGGGAGCTGGACTGGAGCAGGCTGAAGGCTGAATGGGGGCAGTTGTTGGACTGGGGTCTGGCACTGGCAGTCAATTGCTTGTGACGCCGATCAGACCACATGTAGAAGCCCCTGCACTGAGTTACTGCAAGTAATGTTTATCTATAACTGGTATATCTGACTGTAATGTTTATCCTTTAAACTCTGTTTTATTTCTAACTTATACCATGAGTCACTGTAAGGTAATGAAAATTCTTTTCTCTTTTATTCCTCTTTTTGTATCTAAGATTTGTACTAGGTACTTTGTATCATGACAGACGACATTGTAAAGTTTTCACTGTATTCCTGCACTTGAGCATACACGACAATAAAGGATATTCTATTCTACCTATTATGTGAGGACATGGCCCATTGCACATTACTGTGTCTGGAACAGATTGAACTCTGGTAGGCTCTAGAATGTGCTGCCCTAAGAAATTGCCCTGAATATACTCTTATGATCCCATTTTCCAGGCTATTTTTGTTGCTTTGATTCATCCAGTCTACATATAATTTAAAATTGCCCATAATATCACCATACCTTTCTCAAAAATTCCCATTATTTCTTTCTGTTTGTACTGTCCTACCATGTAGTTATTGTTAAGGGATGAATTAACCACACCTTTAAGTGGCTTCTAACTATTTCTTTTTCTTATCTTCATTGTTGCTCTTTACAATCAAGATCTTTTCTCACTATGAATGTATTAAGGTCACCCTGAAGTAACAGATCCTCGAAGCCACCTTCTTGCACTGTGATGTTATTGCACACCTCTGGAGCAAGTTGAACTTGAAACTGGGAGATAGTGAGGACAGCAGATGCTAGAAAGTACCTGGGCTTCCTGGTCCAAGAGTAGGAATGCTACCGCTGAACCACAAGAGGGCCCCAATAAAGGAGGTGATTAGTCTCAGGAAACTGAAAGCTGTCAAAGAGTTGGAGGCTGACAGAGTAGTCTTGAATGTAGCTTCAAAACTGTTTCGGGGAGCGGAGAAAATATAGAAAGAATTCAGTTTCATAGGGCAAGAACAGGATGAAATGATCAGTCTGCCTTGGCAGTCCTGTTTCAAAACCTTGGGTAGTAATAGAAAAGGGTTGTGTGGGTTTTGGGAGCCAAAAGGCCATGGAGGGAACATCTACAAATTTGAGGAGGTCAGCAAACTAATTAGCAGCAATCTAAGGCAGGACTTCTGTCCAGTGAAGGCTGTAAATCCCATTTCTGGATGTTAATCCTCCTGGATGTGTTCCCTGCAAATCCTGTGGGTCACAGGACTGGAAATGCCATCTGAAAATTCCTGAGCCATAATTTGTGCCCATGTTTGACTATCCTTTGAAATTATTACAACACAATGATGTTTATTGAATCACATTTCTTTTCCACCCCTTGCCAATGCTATGTTGAGCAGTAGGCACAAATCAAAGCACAAACATTAAAAAATGCCAAATAATCCCACAAAGAATGCTTGCCTTGCCATTCAATGACTAACTCATATTCCAATGATTTCGAACAGGATTTATGAATGGTTTTAAGCTGAAGTAAGAAAAAATATCATTGAAATACAAATTAAAAGACAAAATATTGTGATGTTGACGATCTGAAAAAGAAACAGAAAGACCTGAAACACTCAGACAATCATAACAATCCTGAACAACTGATTTCAGTTTTTCTGCAGCTTCTGTTTCAAGTGGGAGTATTTCAAGATCTCATTTCATTTACTTTATAGGACTCATAATATATTCATGCAGTATCTGTTGATAATATAGTATCTGACACTAAAATGTTGCATTTAAATTAGTTTTGATCAATTCTTTTTGTGCAATAAAACAAACTTGGAAAATTAGAAAACATAAAAATAATGATGAACTTGAAAAACAACGTAGGCTTCTGAATGTGGCCTTATGCTTCCTAAATGTGATTCTCTCCAACACCTTTCACCTTTCTCAGTTGACATCCAGTTATTATGGGGGCAGAGCTTTACATGAGTTAAATACTGAAGCACCAAAACCATTGAATTTGATTCCCATTACAAACGCTGAACTTACAAACTCCATCCCTCTCTCAGACACTGCTCAGGTTTGACCAAACATTTCACTCTAAGATGTGTCTCCAATTCCAGACCTTACACATCACATTGATTGCTTTCCACCTCTGTAATCCTGCTCTGCCAGTCTGTTGCTTCATCCTCATCTAATACCTCAGATCGTCATATGAATAATCAAATGTTCTCCAAACTGGCCTCTCATCTTCCAATCTATATACTACAGCTCAATCAATAGTCTGTTGCAAATATCCTATCAGATTATCCTTGTTTCCCATTACCACTGTACTTGCCAACTTACATTGACCCCAGTCTTCATCATTGCAAATCAATAATTCGTACCCATATACTTAAATTCTTTCATGGCTTCTCCTCTCCCTATCTCTGAAATCATCAACAGTCCTCCAATCTTATAAATTTCCAATGTTTAAATGGATGCCTCTGGTGTATTCTTCTGTTTCTTTATCCTACCATAGGTAGTCCTACACACAGCTGTCAATACCTTATACATTGCAACTGCTACATAAAACTCTCATTTCGTTTTCTTCCTTTAAGAAATTCCTGAAAGTCCATGGCATTTAACACCACTAATACCTCCTTTTACTTGACATTGCATATTCTCTAAATACACTTCTGTGTGGTTTGTTAGAACATTTCTTTCCTTCTACGAGAGCTATATAATTGTATGCCATTGTTAACTTTCCCATTTGACATGATATTCTTCCATTTTTTTTCTGTAGGGCTCATGGTCTCGGATTGTAAGTAGGCCATTTTGGACTGAGATGAGGAGAAATTTCTTCAGTCAGAGGATGGTGAGCTTGTGGGATTCTCCAGAACAGAGGCTATGGAGGCCAAGTTACCGAATATGATTTCAGAAAGAAATGGGTAACTATCTCAAGCCTAAAGCTTTCAAGGATCATGAGAAGAGCATGGGAATATGGTATCGAGATAGAAGACCAGCCTGATAATGTTGAATGTGTTAAATGGGACATTCCTGCTCTGTTGTCTACATTTCCGTGAAGGCTTCACATTTAATTTTTTCAGGACTTGAGCTTTGAAGGATTGCAGATGAATAGATTTATTTCAAACTCTTAGAGTGTATGCCACATGGTTCCAGGTAACTGTATATCTTGTCTGCTTGAACTCACCTCAGGCAAACATATGGCTGGTTATATGACTGGGAGAGAGCTGGTTCTGCTTGGAGACTGTTTGAATTTTCAGCTGAGGGGGAAGGCCACTGAAAGAGGGAAGTTTTTGAACTCCAAATTTCTGTTTCTGAAGTTGTTAAAAATCACACAGCAACAAGTTATAGTCCAACAGGTTTTTATGGAAGCACTAGCTGATGAAGGAGCAGCTCTCCAAAAACTACTGCTTCCAAATAAACCTGTTGGACTATAACCTGATGTGGAGATGCCGGTGTTGGACTGGGGTGTACAAAGTTTAAAATCACACAACACCAGGTTATAGTCCAACAGGTTTAATTGGAAACACTAGCTTTCGGAGTGACGCTTCCAATTAAACCTATTGGACTATAATCTGGTGTTGTGTGATTTTTAACTTTGGACTATAACCTGGTGTTGTGATTTTTAATTTTGTCCACTCAGTCCAACACTGGCACCTCCAAACTGTTTCTGAAATAGAGCACTTGCTTTAGCTTTAGTGTAGTCACTGATCCAGCTGCTTGAGAAGGCTCTTGTTTGTTGATATTTCCTGAAAAATTGCATTTGTAGAGACCTCAGTGACAAATGTTTTCAGTGATGCTTGTCTATGGGTTTCAGATCATTAAACCAACAGCCATCTGAATGTGTCAAACCTGATCGTTTTTGCCTTCCCTAAGACTTATCGGCAAAATGTTTTTATTGTTGTTGATTAATTGTACAGAGAGCAATTTGATTTTGTTTCCCTTTCCATTATGCACGCTTGTGTGTTTATGAATATGTTTTGGGATACCTAAAGGGATAAATATTTATACTTTCTTATACAACCTCTGTGTGTTAAATAGATTTAGGTAGGACAGCACAATGGCTCAGTGGTTAGCGCTGTTGCCTCACAGCATCAAGAACCCAGGTTTGATTTCAGTCTTGGATGACTGTGTAAGGTTTGCATGTTCTCCCTGTGTTTGAGTGGGTTTCCTCTGAGTGCTCCAGTTTCCAAATGTGCATATTAGGTAGATTGGCCATGTTAACTTGCCCATAGTGTCCAGGGATGTATAGTTTGGTGGATTAGCCATGGGAAATGCAGGGTTATGGAGTTTGGGTAAGATGCGTTTCGGTGCCGACTTGACGGGCTGAATGGTTTGCTTCCACACTGTATGTTTCTATGATATGTTTATTTGTGTTATTATTTGTTTTATCATAAACTAATTGTATTTTTGCTTACTAAAGAAATCTGGTTAATTATTCTTTTTATTGTAGATCTAATACAAAGAAAGCTATATTGGGAGTTGGGTAAAATAATTAAGTTTATGTTCTGGCTCTTGGAGTAGTGGAGCAAGAATAAGGCAGTGCATTCCTCTCATCTCACTCATAAAAAGAGTTTCTCAAAAGCTAAGCTTCTGGTCTTAGCTAGTATTAGCAACAATATAGACAAGACTAAGAATATTCAGATGCCAGCAAAAAAGAACTAACAAATTATTTATCATTTTTAACATTACTCTAAGGACCTATTTCAAAGATAGACTAGCAGGCATTATAGAAATGCTTCGGGGTGAGGATAGATGTATCTGTTCCCCTTTGTTATTCACCAACTCCTTGGTTGGTCGCAACAAGATGACTTTAGAAATGATCCCTTTTCTTGTGGATATCTTTTCCCAAAGCCAAATGAATTTTTGTTTTGAAATGAGCCAATTTAACCAGGCTTTCTTCAAATAATAAGAAAACCGAGCACTTGAATTATAAATATGAGAATCATGATTTGGAGGAATATGGGAAGAAATAGTAACAAATCAGACATACACACAGAGTAGAAATTAGAGGTTGGTTCAAAAAGATAAAAGTACAAAAAAGTATATGGACAAATCTCTGAATTGATCATGAATACCAATTAAGCCAATGCCACAGTTGTCACTGCTGGCACAGGTAGTCTTGATGTTGGTTCCAAGAACCTTGGTATTGCAGGTTGCAAATTCTGTTGTTCTGAATCCTTTTGACAGTGATGGAATCACATTTAAAGTGTGATCTTCCTTGTTCAACCTGCAGTGCAGAGGTGTTCAGTATGGCTGTTTCTAATGCTGTGGCCTTCTCAGACCTTTGACCAATAACACACAGACAAACAACTGCAAATGGTGCTTAGCTCCTTACCTTGCATATTCCAAGAGGGAAAAACAAACATGTGTGCAAGAGGTGACTTTTTGCTAAGTGCAGGGGTATTAAAACCATAAGATAAAAGAGACCTAAGGGGCAACTTTTTCACGTATAGGGTGGTACATGTATGGAATGAGCTGCCAGAGGATGTGGTGGAGGCTGGTACAATTGCAACATTTAAGAGGCATTTGGATGGGTATATGAATAGGAAGGGTTTGGAGGGATATGGGACAGGTGCTGGCAGGTGGGACTAGATTAGGTTGTGATACCTGGTCAGCATGGACGGGTTGGACCGAAGGGTCTGTTTCCATGCTGCACATCTCTCTGACTCTATATAGGAGCAGAATTAGGTCAATTGGCCCCTCTAGTCTGCTTCACTATTTGATCATGGCTGATATGTTTCTCAATCCCATTTTCCTGTTTTCTTCCTGTAACCTTTGATCCCCTTACTAACCTATTTATCTCTGTCTTCAATGCACTCAACGATTTGACCTTCACAGCCTTCTGTGGCAATGAGTTCCAAAGAATCCCTACTCTTGACTGAAGAAATTCCTCCTCATCACTGTTCCCTTCACTCTGTGCCCTGGTGTCCTGGTCTCTCCTACTAATGGAAACATCTTCTCACATCCACTCTATTCAGGCTCTCAATGAGTTTCAATGAGATCTTCCCTTATCTTTCTAAACTCCATCAAGTACAGACCCAGAATCCTTAACCCCTCCTCATATGACAAGCCCTTCATTCCCAGGATCTTTCATACAAATATCCTTCATTATTTCTTCTTTATAAGTCTCTCCCTGTGTGAAGTTTCCCTGACAATTGTGACATTCCATGGTCTTCACACAGGATTTTGACAGTCACTGAAATTATATACACCTTATTTTCCTTTCCAGCAGTCCTCTTTTTAAAAGAAACTCATCTTGGAATTAAAAGTATAAACAAAACTCTGTAAATACTTCAGCAATCTGATCCATTGTCTTGCTAACTGTGCTATATATAGATAAATGTTAATTTTAAGTTGCAACTCCATCAATGGCTTAGTGCACGAGGCAGGTGTCTGTCCTGCCTCCACAACCACCAGGATTCTAAAAGTACCACAAGAAGCTGAATACAAAAGTACATGCAGTAGCTCAGCAGCATCTGTAAAGAGAAACAGAATTAATTTTTTATGTCGATGCCTTTCAGTTCCAATGCTCCTTGACCTGTTGAGCTTTTCCAGTTTTTCCTTTAGCTGTTATCACACAAAAGCTTGCTTTACTCTGCACATCAGTTTACCTTTAATATATAGATGAAGGGCTTATGCCCGAAATGTCGATTCTCCTGCTTGGTTGCTGCCTGACCTGCTGTGCTTTTCCAGTGCCACATTTTTTGACTACCTGGGATATACCACATAGAAACAGTCTGTTCAGATCAATTAATCCATCTGGCCTTTGGTGAAATCTAAACTCAAATCAGTGGAACTGCACCAATTTAGGAACTCCTTATCCAACACCACCCTCCCCCAACCTGCCAGCAAACTTTTGTTGTGGATCTTACTTATTTATCTGACAGAGACAGTTACTATAAGACAGATTGTAGCACAGTATCCAATCCTTCTTCTTCACTCTGCACCAATATTAATCAAATTAATCAAGGGGAGATGATGGCCTAATGACATTATTGCTGGACTGTTATAATCCAGACAGCCAGGAATGTTCTGGAGATCAAGATTGGAATCCCGCTGCATTCATTATTTTAAAAAAAAGTCTGGAATTAAGTCTAATAATGATCATGAACCTATTGCTGATTGTCAAAAAAAAACATCTGGCTCACTAGTGTCCTTTAGAGAAAGAAACTGCCATCCTTACCTGGTATTCCGCACCCACAACATTGTGGTTGACTCTCAGCTACCCTCTGGAAAATTAGGGATGGGCAATAAATACTGAGCAGTGATGCACTCATCAGTGAATGAATGTATTAAAAGAAAACTTTCTTTTCATGAAAACCCATCTCTTTGGAGAATCAAAATACACTCTTTGATCAATGCAGGGCAAAAGAAAAAAAAATCCACAATACCAAACACACAAGATGAAACATCCCTGAAAAATTAGTAGGACTTTCATATTGGTCCTGGAAATGACTGGACTACATATCATGGACAACACAGAATGATTAGGCATTCTGATGAGAGCCAGCAAGTAACCATAGAGTCATAGAGATGCACAGCATGGAAATAGACCCTTCGGTCCAACCTGTCTATGTCGACCAGATATCCCAACCCAATCTTGTCCCACCTGCCAGCACCCAGCCCATATCCCTCCAAACCCTTCCTATTCATATACCCATCCAAATGCCTCTTAAATGTTGCAATTGTACCAGCATCCACCACATCCTCTGACAGCTCATTCCATACATGTACCACCCTCTGTGTGAAGAAGTTGCCCCTTAGGTCTCTTTAATATCTTTCCCCTCTCACCCTAAACCTATTCTCTCTAGTTCAGCACTCACCGACCCAGGGAAAAGACTTTGTCTATTTATCTTATCCATGATCCTCATAATTTTGTAAACCTCTATCAGGTCACCCCTCAGCCTCCGATGCTCCAGGGAAAACAGCCCCAGCCTGTTCAGCCTCTCCCTTTAGCTCAAATCCTCCAACCCTGGCAACATCCTTGTAAATCTTTTCTGAACCCTTTCAAGTTTCACAACATCTGGAAGGAGACCAGAATTGCACACAATATTCCAACAGTGGCCTAGCCAATGTCCTGTACAGCCACAACATAACCTCCCAACTCCTGTACTCAATACTCTGACCAATAAAGGAAAGCATACAAACACCTTCTTCACTATCCTATCTACCTGTGACTCCACTTTCAAGGAGCTTTGAACCTGCACTCCAAGGTCTCTTTGTTCAGCAACACTCCCTAGGACCTTACCATTAAGTGTCTAAGTCCTGCTAAGAATTACTTTCCCAAAATGCAGCACCTCGCATTTATCTGAATTAAACTCCATCTGCCACTTCTCAGCCCATTGGCCCATCTAGTCAAGATCATGTTGTAATCTGAGGTAACCCTCTTTGCTGTCCACTACACCTCCAATTTTGAAGTCATCCACAAACTTACTAACTGTACCTCTTATGCTCGCATCCAAATCATTTATGTAAATGACAAAATGTAGAGGGCCCAGCACCAATCCTTGCAGCACTCCACTGGTCACAGGCCTCCAGTCTGAAAAACAACCCTCCACCACCACCCTCTGTCTGCTACCTTTAAGCCAGTTCTGTATCCAAATGGCTAGTACTCCCTGTATTCTGTGAGATCTAACCTTGCCAACAATCTCCCATGTGGAACCTTGTCAAATGCCTTACTGAAGTCCAGATTAGATCACATCTACTGCTCTGCCCTCATCAATCTTCTTTGTTACTTCTTCAAAAAACTCAATCAAGTTTGTGGGACATGATTTCCCATGCACAAAGCCATGTTGACTATCCCAAATCAGTCCTTGCCTTTCCAAATACATGTACATCCTATCCCTCAGGATTCCCTCCAACAACTTGCCCACCATAGAGGTCAGGCTCACCGGTCTATAGTTCCCTGGCTTGCCTTTACCGCCCTTCTTAAACAGCGGCACCACGTTTGCCAACCTCCAGTCTTCCGGTACCTCACCTATGACTATTGATGATACAAATATCTTAGCAAGAGGCCCAGCAATCACTTCACTAGCTTCCCACAGAGTTCTCAGGTACACCTGATCAGGTCCTGGGGATTTATCCACCTTTAACCATTTCAAGACATCCAGCACTTGCTCCTCTGTAATCTGGACATTTTGCAAGATGTCACCATCTATTTCCCTACAGTCTATATCTTCCATATCCTTTTCCACATTAAATACTGATGCAAAATATTCATTCAGTATCTCCCCCATTTTCTGTGGCTCCACACAATGGCTGCCTTGCTGATCTTTGAGGGGCCCTATTCTCTTCCTAGTTACCCTTTTGTCCTTAATCTTCTGGTTTACGCTGTAAAACATCAGCTGACCAATACATCATATCATTGGCCCATTATGTGACTTTAGGACAATCTGCCAGGAATTTGTGGAATTCAGTTACAATATGGGCATCCGATATCACATTTTTAGCTGAGGAAATTGGAAAATCTATTCAACAGACTGAGATAATCTTAACTGAGAGACATACTGCAAAAGGCATGGACTTCAGAGAATGATTTTTCAAATGTATTATAGCATTCTACAGAAAGGAAAAAGAAACACTTGATGTTATATTGCACAATCCCAGTACAATCCAAAGTACTTCACAATTGCTAAGGTACCTTTAAAGTGAAGTCATTCTTGTAAAGAATTGAACTATATCTACATAGTGAAAACAGAATTTAGTCAGGATTTAAACATTACTGCAGTTAGATATACTTAGATTATGTTAATAACAACTATTAGATGGCCTGTAAATATATAGCCAGGAGACAGTGAAGTCTGCAGATGCTGGAGGTCAGAGTGGAGAGTGTGTTGCTGGAAAAGCACAGCAGGTCAGGCAGCATCCGAGGAGCAGGAAAATCGATGTTTCGGGATGGAGCCCTTCATCAGGAATGAGCTGATGAAGGGCTTCGGCCCAAAGTGTTGATTTTCCTGCTCCTCGGATACTGCCTGAACTGCTGTGCTCTTCCAGCACCACTAATCCAGAACGTTAATATACAGCATCTATCACACAGCCTGGCGACCATTTCATTACAACTAACCCCGACTAATAATCAACTGCTTTTTGAAGTATGCAAAGGATGGCTCCTGTCTCTTGTATGTGGGAAACAGGATGTTTTCAAAGCAATGCCCATGGATTAGATTAATTTATAAATGAAATAATTGAAGAAAGAAAACACGAATTGAATCATCAAGGTTTAATAGCTCCTTGACCTTTTTGATGAAACAAAATAACATAGGAAAAGGGTTAGGCCATTCAGCTGACTGACCCTGCTATGCCATTTAATACCATCATAACTGAAAATCTCAATGCCTTTTACCCATGCTATCCGATAAGCCTTCAAGCAATTGATAATAAAACATTTATAAACTTCTATTTTAAATGTACTCAAAGACTGAGTTTCTACGGCCCTCTGGGGTAGAGAATTCCAACATTCAATACCCTCTGAGTAAATATATTTTTCATTGACTTGATCCTAAACGTCCCTTAATTTTAAATTGTTATACCTGTTTCTAGACTCTCCATTAAGGGAAACATCTTATCTGCATCAATCATGTATATATCAATTAAGTAATTTATTGGTTTCAATGAGATCACCTCTCATTCTTTGAAATACTAGAGAATATAATCCCAATTTGCCAATACCTCTTCAAGAGACAGTCCCAGGAACAAGTCTCGGTGAACCTTATTTAAAATCCCTCTATGGCAATAATATCTTTCCTAAGATAAGGAGACAAAAACTGCACATTGTACTCCAGGTGCAGTCTAAATAAACTCCTATACAACTGGAGCAAGACATTACTGCACCTGTATTCAATTTCTCTTGTGATAAACATTAACACTCTGTTAGCCTTCCTGGTAGCTTGCTGCACCTGCGTGTTAGTCTTCAGTGACTTACTTAGCATGCAGGTACAGCACATAATTAAGAAGGCTATGTAATGACCGTTGGTCAGAACCCAAAGTACTTTGTACATTTTTAATCTGAAATTCCCGAAATTATTTTTTAGAAGAGGGCTGATATAGCCAGCAATGTTTGTGGGTATAAATTAAGTGGCTGTCTCTAGAGAGAGGTAGATAGAGAAAGAGAGAGAAATACCAATAGAAAATTGCACTTAAAGATGCAAAAGTAATTTCAAACAACAGCCCTTCACCGAGGGAAAAGGCAAATCAAAACAGCTGGACTATAAACTCTTCACTACAAAGATAACAAGGGACTGATGACCCCTGCTCAACAACAAACCACCTTCTATGTAATATGTCCCAAATTGTATTTTTCCTTATTCACAAAGACACAACTACCGGAGTTAAAAGTCAGTTTCCACAATACTGTAGGGTGCTTGTGTAACTGATGTTCTTGTCTGTATGTGTGTGCTAATGGCACTGAAGTTCTTGTGTGTGCCAATGGGCTAAGGTATCTTTGTGTACTGGCTTGGATTCGAGTGTTAACATGCTGAAAAGGTCATAGTTGGAGAATCATACCCTCGTCACCCCTGTGCTGCGGGTAAATGGATTCTCTCACTTTGAGTGTTAGAAATAAGCAGCAAGCAAGCCAACCAAAAAGAAACAGGACCACAAAAGGCATTTGTCTCAACCTGACTGCAGGAATTCATCCCTGGTCAGAAGGAATCAGAGCAACAGAATCTCAACCAAACTGTAAAACCAGGAATCCTAAAGTAGATTGTTCAACCAGCAAAATCAATGCTAACACTATTATGGACCAGGTCCGATCCCTCAAAACAGTTTTAAGCAGATAGCCCCGAACGTAACTTTGCTATTTGTTTCTGGTAAGTGTATAGTGGATATTCCCAGAGGGAATTAGCTGGTCAGACTGCTGAGTTTTAAACAAACAAAACAAACGGAAAATAGAATATCCAAATAACTTATCCTATCGGAACCCAACAGGCCATCCTGACTTAATGACGCCGTTCCAAAATACTCGCAACAGTCCCAATAAACAAACCCCTTTGCACAACGAACAAAAATGACACAAAACAGGTTATGAAGTCAGAGGAGAGCATTCAGCAGCCTTTTCCACACATCTCCTGCTGCAACTAACTCTAATCTAAATGAAGGCTAGCTACATAGCTAGCTGGCCACTCCCCTTTGACTATACTGGTTTTTTTTAAGACATGAAAGCCTTAGGCTGGAGGCATTACTTGTTAGGGGTAAATAAAAATGACCCCACTAAACAAATCAAACCCAGCCTAGTTGGAGACTGGCCAATTACACCCCACCCCACCGCTCTGAAAAAACTCAAGAGCACAGTAACTTTGAGGAAGGACCAGTTTCATCACAACAGCTACCGCCAATGCAACAGCCATAATGATCAACAATACACCTTTTGCAAACAATTCAGATTCTGATTCATGTTTTTACTTGTTTTACACTTCCATTTCTGTTAAGATAGCATATCTCCTATTGCTAATCTGTGTGCTACTTTTTTTTGCATTTAGTCATTAGTAAACTTGGTCTTTGTTAATTAAAAAAAACTGACAAATTGGCTCATTTTAAAACATAACTTCATTTGGGACTGGGAGAAAGATATCTATAAGTGAAGGGAACCATTTTTAAATTAATTTTGTTGTGACAACCAAGGGGGAAGTTCATCTGTCCTCATCCAGGAGCTTGAAGATTTGGGGTATCCTCTGTAGATCAGAACACATTGAGGAATCTTGTCTGCAGTTTCAGTAGAATAGTGTCTCAAAAAGACATATTTCAACAATTTCATTTGTTTATAAATTGAAAAGAGAAAATATATTTTGATTAAAATCCTATGTATTTACATGCATTGTATATTTGATTATTTTAAAATAATGACTGTGTTAAAGTAATAAATGAAATTAAATAGTATCCTTTCCTGCTGTTTCCAAACGTTCTAACTAAATAAGTGAAGAGGCACAAAAGTGCTCAAGGAAACTAAATGACAATGTCTGACAGCTTTTATCAAGCACAACGTTTCCTATGGCTTAGTTATCCACACTGGCTGGAAGATAGGTGTATTTCAAAGGATATTTTGTATGGAAGAATTGCAAATGCTTCAAATCCATTCGGTTGCCATGTCTGGACAATGCAAGAAAATTGAAAACCTTGACACTATATGACATCAAAAAGTGAAAAACTGAAAAGAGACAAAGAAATAGCACAAGAGGCTTCGAAGGTTATTTGTGTGCTCTATCATATAGCCCTCTGATTTGCCTGCACTACTGGCAAAAAAGACTTTTGTTTAAAACCAAGACCTCACCCATTCATGATGTTGCAATAACATGACCCTTTCAAAGTTATCTTTCGGGAAGAATGGTTTCCATCAATCAAAATAGAAAATAACCTGCAAGAGATAATATTGTAATGTACAACACGATTGCAAGTTAATTGGTATTAGGCAACAACCACCATTTTAAGGTACTTTACTAATAGATTTTTTTCCAAACGAAATGTATGCATTAAAAGTTAATCTATTGAAATGCTCTGTTGAATTTTAAAACTACAAATCCAAGTTGTGTTGCTGCTAAGTTATTTGCCTTGCTCAGATTTCAATCAAGCTGCCTGCTATATTTACATTGTTTAATGCCATGCTGTCTGGAATTGAACAGCAATTCATGGCATTACTGTCAAAGAACTGCCTGATTCCTTATATCATAAGATTAACTGTAAATTAAAAGGCGTCTAAGTGACTGGACCAGATTGAGGGTTACAGGCTTTAGGTTTGTTCCTCAAAAATAGTTTGTTTACTTATAGTAAGGATAATGCAAATTTATTGCAACTTTCAATCACTCACAAATGTATCATGCAATAACTTTTCATTTCATAGTTTCTGCAGAAATTATGCCATGCAAATACCCTCTATGAACACAACTTTGTCTACCACATACAATCATATCAAAAACAATCCAAGGTATAGTCTATTTGCTCAAACAGTTTAATACAGGAGTGTGAGGAATAATCCATTAGAATGATTATAAAGCTGTTTAACTTCTTATGTTTAATTATATTACCTCAAGGGCAACAAATGACCATTAGAAGCAAAGCGTTCTTTCTACAGTACGGTCAGACCACATTTTGAAAATTGTCAGTAGCTTTGGGCTCTGTATCTGAGGAAGGGTGGACTGGTGTTGGAGGGGATCCAGAGAATGTTTACAAGAATGATCCTGGGGATGAAGGGCTTATCATACGAGAAGTGGTTGAAGACTCTAGGTCTGTACTCGATGGAGTTTAGAAGGTTGAGAGGCGTATCTGATTTAAACTTACAGAATAGTTAGAGACACAGATAGAGTGGATGTGGAGGAGATATATCCAGTAGTAGGAAAGATAAAGAACAAAGGACACAGCCTCAGAAAGGACGACCTTTCAAAACCGAGATAGGCGGTGAATCTGGATGGTGAGTCTTTGGAACTCATTGCTGCAGAAGGGTGTGGAGGCTGAATCATTGAGTGTTTTTAAGACAGAGATTGATAGGTTCTCAATTAGTAAGGTGATCAAAGGTTTCAGGGAAAAGGCTGGAAAATGGGATTGAGAAACACATTAGGCATAATAAAATAGTGGAGCAAATTGGATGGACTGAATAACCTAATTCTGCTCCGAAATCTCATGGTCTATAATGAATACCACAAAGTCATTTTCTGTGTGTCCATATCAAGAAACATGACAAGATTTTTGAGTGGATTAATTACAAACTCTTTTAAGCATAGAGTTGTGGTGATTTTTCACAATAAAACATATCAATTAGGTTGCATTTTGAACTAAATTGATTAAATGTCACTTCAAACAAGCAAAGTTTTGACAGGCCTGACCACCTATCGCCAAAAATTACATACAATACTTTCCTCTCATTTCCATTTCATATCTATTTCTTGTGCCTGACAAATACTTAGTTTAGTTGATAGTCTTGTGATTGATGGCAGTTCCAATTTCAGCACTAATATTGTGATATAAATGAAATACTAGCCTTCTCTGGGAGCATGAAGACCTATCTAATAGGAAAGATAATGTCATCTCTATAAAAGCTGTAGCTTGAGGGCTAGATCATATTCGATTCTGGCGTTTGAGCAGCTCAGTCTGCTGATAACGTGTCTTTTGGATTGATGATGAGTGTAATACTGTCCCAATCATTCACTGGCCCGGTGAATGCATCCAGTGAGTAGGTGAGCCATGTAGAGCATAAGGTTTGCCTCCAGTTAATCTATCACTGCTTGACCTCAGCACCTTAAGAGAAGGTTAGATTGCTACAGTTTCTACAAAACCTTTGAGTCAGAGAAATCAGATGAGGACCTCATTCCTGTTGCCCATTCACCTCCGAGTAAAAAATGAGGTCTGCAGATGCTGGAGATCACAGCTGCAAATGTGTTGCTGGTCAAAGCACAGCAGGTTAGGCAGCATCTCAGGAATAGAGAATTCGACGTTTCGAGCATAAGCCCTTCATCAGGAATAAGAGAGAGAGAGCCAAGCCGGCTGAGATAAAAGGTAGGGAGGAGGGACTAGGGGGAGGGGCGATGGAGGTGGGATAGGTGGAAGGAGGTCAAGGTGAGGGTGATAGGCCGGAGTGGGGTGGGGGCGGAGAGGTCAGGAAGAGGATTGCAGGTTAGGAGGGCGGTGCTGAGTTGAGGGAACCGACTGAGACAAGGTGGGGGGAGGGGAAATGAGGAAGCTGGAGAAATCTGAATTCATACCTTGTGGTTGGAGGGTTCCCAGGCGGAAGATGAGGCGCTCCTCCTCCAGCCGTCGTGTAGTTGTGTTCTGCCGGTGGAGGAGTCCAAGGACCTGCATGTCCTCGGTGGAGTGGGAGGGGGAGTTAAAGTGTTGAGCCACGGGGTGATTGGGTTGGTTGGTTCGGGCGGCCCAGAGGTGTTCTCTGAAGCGTTCCGCAAGTAAGCGGCCTGTCTCACCAATATAGAGGAGGCCACATCGGGTGCAGCGGATGCAATAGATGATGTGTGTGGAGGTACAGGTGAACTTGTGGCGGATATGGAAGGATCCCTTGGGGCCTTGGAGGGAAGTGAGTGTGGAGGTGTGGGCGCAAGTTTTACATTTCCTGCGGTTGCAGGGGAAGGTGCCGGGGGTGGAGGTTGGGTTGGTGGGGGGTGTGGATCTGACAGATCTTGTCAGATCCACACCCCCCACCAACCCACCCTCCACCCCCGGCACCCTCCCCTGCAACCGCAGGAAATGTAAAACTCGCGCCCACACCTCCACACTCACTTCCCTCCAAGGCCCCAAGGGATCCTTCCATATCCGCCACAAGTTCACCTGTACCTCCACACACATCATCTATTGCATCCGCTGCACCCGATGTGGCCTCCTCTATATTGGTGAGACAGGCCGCTTACTTGCGGAACGCTTCAGAGAACACCTCTGGGCCGCCCGAACCAACCAACCCAATCACCCCGTGGCTCAACACTTTAACTCCCCCTCCCACTCCACCGAGGACATGCAGGTCCTTGGACTCCTCCACCGGCAGAACACAACTACACGACGGCTGGAGGAGGAGCGCCTCATCTTCCGCCTGGGAACCCTCCAACCACAAGGTATGAATTCAGATTTCTCCAGCTTCCTCATTTCCCCTCCCCCCACCTTGTCTCAGTCGGTTCCCTCAACTCAGCACCGCCCTCCTAACCTGCAATCCTCTTCCTGACCTCTCCGCCCCCACCCCACTCCGGCCTATCACCCTCACCTTGACCTCCTTCCACCTATCCCACCTCCATCGCCCCTCCCCCTAGTCCCTCCTCCCTACCTTTTATCTCAGCCGGCTTGGCTCTCTCTCTCTTATTCCTGATGAAGGGCTTATGCTCGAAACGTCGAATTCTCTATTCCTGAGATGCTGCCTAACCTGCTGTGCTTTGACCAGCAACACATTTGCAGCCCATTCACCTCCACTGAAATTGCATGCAATTCTGTGTTAGATCTTTACAGCAAAGCTGGGGGCCATTGTGCTAGCTCATCACTAAAGCAATCAAAAATTAATCTGATGCCTATGAATGACCCACTTTCTTCCACTGCTTCCATTTTACTTCCCTCTTGTTTAATTTTCCTCAAACAAACTGCATTGTTTTTTATCTGGAAAGCCATGATGTGGAGGTGCTTATCTTGGACTGGAGTGGACAAAGTCAGAGGTCATACAACACCAGGTTATAGTCCAACAGGTCTTTTGTCATCACAAGCTTTTGGAAATCACTCTATCTGATGAAGGAGCAGTGCTTCAAAAGCTTGTGATTTCAAATAAACCTGTTGGACTATAACCTGGTGTCATGTGACTTCTGACTTTGCCTGGAAATGCAGCCTGCTGCAAAGCATTTGGTACTTCAAAATTTATTCACATAGTATAAAATTCTATCAGCTCTCCACATGTCTTAGTGATAATTCAAAATTGTTACCATTGTATCAATGGGTTAAGCAAAGCAATTTTGACAGACTGATAAAACCATTTGATGGTGAACCCATAAATGAAGCTCTGAGAGAGATTATTTTCCCAGAGGAATATAAAAACACATTACCTTGCACAATATAAACTCATGTTGAGGATTGAAGTGCTAGACAGGCAGTGATTTGGCTGATGATTATCAGTTAATCCACAACTTATTTTCCAACACCTTCATAAATTTGAAAGGAATAGAAAGTGGGAGAGTTGTAAAAATATAAAAGATGGATAGATGGGAATGTCCCAAACTCTCCTCCTCAGATCAGGAAGGAATGTTCTGGAGCTAGAGGTGAAAATCAGAAGTCAAAGTATTTCCATTGTAATAAAAAAAATGTGGAATTTCTGGTTAACCAGTGTTCTTCAAGGAAGGAAATTACCATCCTTACCTAGTCTGGCCTACATGTGATTCTAGACACAGCTTATTGTGGTTGACTCTTAGCAACTGGGGGACTGATAACAAATGCTGGCCCAGTCAATGACATCCACATCCCAGAATGTATAAAAAAAATTAAGGGTCAGGAAGCAGATGCAGAGTTAAGTAAGTTAGCACTGACAGCTTACACTGAAGCTGACGCTGAAGGAGCTCCCGAGTGCTATTAAGTTAACATGGAGTTTTGATGAAGAAGTGGAGGCCTCCTCAAAGACTTGCAGGTGAAGAATGGTTAGTTGGTCTTCAAATAATGATACTGTCCAGATATTGAAAGGAGATATTGCAAGTAGCATATGTGATTCCTATGGCAGGGCATATAGGAACATAGAAATTGCAGGCATCAATAAACTTGGCCGGAGTTTCATAAAGATACTGTACACTACTGTAAAGCATGTCCTAATGTCAGGTAATAATCAGATAAGCACTTCTGATATCTCTGCCAGTTATCTAAGAACTATTTAACTAAGTGCTCATGGATAGGGTAGGATCATTACTGAAAGTGAAAGCAGGAGATCAGAATATCCTCACAGTTATGGATATGACAAGCTAATTCCCAAAGACTATCCCTTTAAGGACAATTACATCGAGGGTAGTTGTGAAAAAGTAATTGCAGCTAAATCATTTGTGAAGGAATACCAACTGAGATACAATCAGATCAGAGTTTGAAAATTATGTCTAATGTTTTTTTTCCAGAAATTAATAGCAGTTTGTGTATAAAAGAATGGAAGTCATATACATGTCATTTACAAACACACGGGGTTTGCAGACATACTGTCAGACTTTCAAAACCATGATTCAGGTATACTGTCCCAAATATTAACAAGACTAGGATAAAGGCCTCACAAGAACATGTAGAGCAGCACAGGAACATTTAGAAGTTCTACAGGCAAAAATGAAAGACTGGGCAGATAAGCACTCAACAAGGGCATTACTTAGGCCACTTTTGGAATACTGCATTCAGTTCTGGTCTCCCTGCTATCAGAAGGATGTTGTGAAACTAGAAAGGGTGCAGAAAAGATTTACAAGGATGTTGCCAGGGTTGGAAGGTGTGAGCTATAGGGAGAGGCTGAATATGCTGAGGTTATTTCCCCTGAAGCGTCGGAGGCTGAGAGGTAAGCTTATAGAGGTTTATAAAATCATGAGGGGCATGGATAGGGTGAATAGTCAAGGTCTTTTCTCTGGGGTAGGGCAGTCCAAAATTAGAGAGCATGGGTTTAAGCTGAGAGGGGAAAGTTTTTCACACAAGTGTGGTCCATGAATGGAGCTATCAGAGGAAGTGGTGGAGGCTGGTACAATTGCAACATTTAAAAGGCATCTGGATGGGTATATGAACAGGAAGGGTTTAGAGGGATATGGGCCAAATGCTGGGAAATGGGACTACATTAATGTAGGATATCTGGTCGGCATGAACATGTTGAACCAAAAGGTGTGTTTCCATGCTGTACATCTGTATAGCTATGACTCTATAAATGGAATGTTTCAAGCAGGAGAATAAATTCAGAGGTCTATATCAAGCTGTTGGAAGGGTTAGTAAAGTGACTTATATGCCTGATCCTTGGAAAAATAATCAATTATGTCACACAAATATGCTGAAAAGATGCCATTGGAAGAAAGAGGATAAAGAAGATCAACTGTGTCAGATGGTAAAAGTAGTGGAAAATGACAGAGATAATGAGAGTGAGGTTGATGGAAAGATAGTAAGTTCTTAAAGTTAACTTCCTACAAGTTAACACAGAAACAATAGAAGTAGTTAGATGCTGTCTCCTCATATTTAGAGAAAGGACAATGGGAGGATCTTGTCAGATTGCTGAGAATGTAAGAGGTTATCTGTAGCGGTACGCCTGGATGCACTACATGAGCTGGACATGATGTCGAATTCAGTACTGAGTCAACACAGATAAAACAGCATCCTTATCCATTGAAACAACAACAGAAATTGCTGGCAAAACTCAATAGGTCTGGCAGCATCTGTCAGGAAAAAGCAGAGTTAACTTGTCGAGTCTGGTGACTCGTCATCAGAACTGAAAGAGTTAGGACAAAGTAATATTTATTCTGAAAACAATGTTGAGCTTGACTGGGGGGTGGGGATGGGGAGGGGGGGGTGTGGGGGAGGTAGACGTGAGCTGATAGGTGAAGATGGAGCCCAGAGACAGAGATATAAAAAGAATAGGCAGACAAGGGGATTATTAATTGTAAGCTAGGACAGAAGAGGAGCTGAGTAAGTGGTAATGAGTGCTGAAAGAAGGAGAGAATGGATAGGCTATGCTGAAAGCAACCCATGTCATAACAAAACCAGGGACCGGGGGTGGATAAAAAAAAGGAAGGACTGAATAAGGCTCTAAAATTATTGGACTCAATATTGAGTCCGAGAAGCCGAAGGGTCCCCAGGTGGAAAATAAGCTTGAGCTGAGGCTTGTTGGAGCACTGCATCATGCCTGAGACAGAAATATTGGCCATGTGAGCACAATGACATGTTGAAATGGCGGGTAACTGGAAACTCAGGGGCATTTTTATGAATTGTACATAGACATTCCGCAAAATGATCTCCCAGATTGTGTTTCATTTCCCCACTGTACAGGAAACCGCACCGTGAACAACAAAGATTAGGTTGAATGAAGTGCAGGTAAATCATTGCATTTCCCAGAAGGCATGCCCCGTGTCAAACCTCGTGTCTGTGTGGGTTTCCTCCAGGTGCTCCAGTTTCCTCCTACAGTCCAAAGATGTGCAGATCAGGTGAATTGGCCATGCTAAATTGCCTATAGGTTAGGTGAATTAGTCAGAGAGAAATGGGTCTGGGTGGGTTACTCTTCAGAGGGTCGGTGCAGACTTGTTGGGCCGAAGGGCCTATTTCCACACTGTAGGGAATCTAATCTAAATAAAAGAGCATACAGGTTATAGCGTGCT
Organism: Hemiscyllium ocellatum; assembly: GCF_020745735.1. NCBI lineage: Eukaryota > Metazoa > Chordata > Chondrichthyes > Orectolobiformes > Hemiscylliidae > Hemiscyllium > Hemiscyllium ocellatum. Next base: position 139,209,893 of record NC_083401.1, read on the forward strand.
TAAACAGGATGAGGCACACAGCTGCATAGGAAGTGCATAACGCAAGAGCAACATTAGATTTATTTTTACAGAGGTCCATTCAGCATCCTAATAACAGCAGGGAAGAAGCTGTTCTTGAAATGTTGGTACATGTGTTTATGTTACTATACCTTCTGCCTGATGGAAGGAGTTGGAAGAAAGTATAACCAGATTGGGAGAGGTGTTTAATGATGTTGAATGCCTTTCTGCAGCAAGGTTGGCTTGTGTGATGATCTGGGCTGTGTACACAACTTTATGCAGTTTCTTAAGGTCCTGGGCAGAGCAGTCGCCATACTAAGCCACTATGCACCTAGATAGAATGTTTTTTTTATGGTGCATCTGTAAAAGTTGATGAGGGCCCTTATGGACATGCTGAATTTCCTAAGCCTCCTGAGGAAGGAGAGGCATTGTGTCTTCTTGAACATCACATCTACATGGGAAGTCCAGAACAGATTGTTGGTGATCATCACTCCTAAGAACTTGACACTCTCGACCCTCTCCACCTCCACTCCATTGATGTAGATAGGGGCGTGTTTGCCTTCTTTCTTCATGAAGTCAATGATCAGTTCTTTGATATTGTTGACACTGAGGGAGAGATCGTTATCAGTGCACCACAACAATAAGCATTCTGTCTCCTTCCTGTATTCTGACTCATCATTGTTTGAGATCCGGCCTACGACAGTGGTGTCATCAGCAAGCCTGTAAGTAGTGTTTGCACAAAACTTGGCCACGCTGTCATGGATGTCCAGGATAGTAAAGGGCTGAGTGCACACCCTTGTGGGGCCCCGGGATTGAGGATTATTGTGGAGGAAGTGCTGTTGTCCATCTTCACTGATTGCAGTCTGTGGGTCAGGAAACTGAGGATCCAATTGCAAAGGGTGGAGCCAAAACCTGGGCCTTGGAGTTTTGAAATTAGTTTGGTTGGGATGATAGTGTTGAAAGCAGAGCTGTTGTCAATAAGTAGGAGCCTGACATAGGTATCCTTATTATCCAGATGCTCCAGGGAGGAGTATAGGGCTAGGGAAATGGCACCTGCTGTGGACCTATTTAGCAAGTAGGCAATTTGTAAGAGAACAAGGCAGGTAAGATTAGAATTGATGTGAGCCATGATTAGTATCTCCAAGAATTTCGTGGCTATGGAGAGCCACCGGGCAGTACTCATTGATGCACATTGCATGTGTTTTCTTTGGTACTGGGATGACAGTGGCCTTCTTGAAGCAGGTGGGGACTTCAGATTGCAACAAGGAGAAATGGGCCAGGTGAAGATAAGAACAGAGTGGAAATTGGAAGTGTAATTGACCAATTTTTCCAATTCCAGATGAGAGAGGGAAGCAGCATCGATTATGTTATTAATGTACAGAGAAAGAGTTATGGGTGTGGCCCAAAGATTATTTGAACAATGAGTGTTCCACGTACCCCACAAAGAGGCAGTCATAACTGGGGCTGATGTGGGTGTGTAAGTCCAACTCTCTGACCTGAAGAAAGTGAAAAGAGTTGAAGGAGACATTGTTCAAAGTGAGGATGAGCTCAGCAGGTGGGAGGAACGTGGTGGTGGTGGGAATAGTTCAGGCCTTTCTTCCAGGAAGAAGCAGAGAACCCTGAGATTATCCTGATGTGGGATGAACATGTAAAATGTTGCACATCCTTGGTGAAGAGAAGGCAGCAAGAGTCCGCGAACTGGAAATGCTGAAACTGACATGAGCCGTCAGAAGAATTATGGATGTTAGTAGAGAGGAAATGGACAAGGAGAGAAAAAGATTGAGTCCAGGTAGGAAACACAGGACTGTAGTGCAAAGCAATGGGGGCAAAGGTGACAGAAGGAGTTCAACGTCATGTCATACCCAAAGTTCATGGAGGTGGGAGTGCAGAGGAAAAAAACTAAGACCTTTGCTATGTACAGACCACTCAGCATCAGAGAGCGGAAGGGCGAAAGAGCTAGTAAGTACATGGCCAGAGGAAGGTTCTGGAGAAAGGATGTGGTTAGAGGGAAGAACGGGGAAGGGGGGTGCTCGAGAGGGGTCTGGGTATCTCTGAGTTGTTGCAGCTTGTGTTACTTAATGCTTAAAAGGAAGAGAAAACGTTTATTGTTAGAATTCAAATGAGTGAAGAATGATGTCAAAATGAATGGGGGAGGAGGAGCAGGGATAGGCAGCTCTGAGCCACAGTGGTGCTGATGGAGAGAGATAGATCGATAGTGTGCACATGGTGACATGTGGTACTGAGTGCGGATTTCAGAATGCGGCAAGAGTAGCTGTCGGAGCAGTGTTGTACATGACAAAGATACCTGTGTTCCTGGGTAGTTTCCAAACTCCAAGGATGAAACTTCAGTCAGAATTCACAAGGGGTAAGTCTGAGTCAGAGGCAGTCACTAAGAAATGAGATGTGGTTCCAGAAATGTGTTTTGACAAACTCTTTGTCAAATACTAGGAGAGAAAACAAAAGTAATGGTAGTGAACAAGAAGAAAAGTTAGAAAGGAAATCTTATTGGAGAGAGGAGCCCAATTTCAAGGTGGGAATACCTGGCAGAGCTGTGGCAGTCAACATGAAAGAAAAGCAAACAACAGATGCTGTGGAGAAGGCAGAGTTTAAGTTCTCCTCACAGGTGCTGCCAGACTGCTGGGTTTCATCAGCAGTTCTGTTTTTGTTTCAGACCTCCAGCACCCGCAGTTTTTTGTGTAATCTGCACAGTTGAGTCCAGATAAACAAGCTCAAGTGGAAGTTCAGTCCAGAGAATGCTAGAGGACCAGTTAATTGTACGTAGTCAAAGCAGCTACAGTTCACCAATAATGTTGGTTCCTAAAATAAACAGATCAACAAGACTATAAATTGTAGAGTCGAAAATTATGGCACTGAAGAAAGCACTGCAGGTCAGGCAGCATTCAACGATCAGGAGAGTCAACATTTCAGGCATAAGCCTTTTTGTGAATCTGACTCTCCAGGATCTGAAGTCCTCACTTTCTCCTTTGTACAGATTACAGAAAGGTGAACGCAGCCATGAAAACAGGTTAGTCTAAAAACTGCATTGATAGGATTGACAGTGCAACATTCCTTTTGAAGACTGAGTTGTTGAAAGGGTCCTGGAAGATGCCATTAACATCACGAGCCAAAATAATGTCCACTTTTGGAACATGGAATGCATTATACCAATGTTAGGGTGCTATTTAGGCTGAAGATGTCCTGGCTACTTTCCAGAGGCTTATGAATCAGGTCTTAACTAAAATTGGTAATTATTTGGTATATTTGGATGATGTTGTAGTTTATGTAGCACTTAGGAAGATTGTGGAAGACAATTAAAGAACTGTTTAAACAATTATAGTTGGTGAGTTTAGGGATAAATTTAGCCAGAAGTGAACTTAAGAAATCAAGGGGGACTTACTTGGGTCATGCTGTTAGATAAGGACACATGTTGCCAACAACAGTGAATTAGACTTAGACTTTTATTGTCACGTGTGCTCAAGGATAGGAATGCAGTGGCCCAGTGGCTCACAAGGCCGTGGACCAACATTCTATTCCAGCCTCGGGTGACTGTCTGTGTGGATTTTGCACATTCTCCCTGTTTCTGCATGGGTTTCCTCTGGGTGGTCTAGTTTCCTCCCACAATCCAAAGCTATGTAGGTTAGGTGGATTGACCTTGCTGAATTGCCAATAGTGTTCAGGGATGTGTAGGTTAGGTACATCAGTCAGGGACAAATGTAGAGTAATAGGGTAGTGAATTGGGTCTGAGTGGGTTACTGTTCACAGGGTCAGTGTGGACTTGTTGGGCCAAATGATCTGTTTCCACACTGCAGGAATTCTATGATAAGGAAGTAAAGTGAAAAGCCTACAAAGTCGCTATTCTCTGGCACCATCTTGGTTACAAAAGTCATTACAAAACTGGACTTTGAAAAAAAGCAGAAATAAAGGAAACAAAGTGAAAAGGAATGAAGAATATCTAGATAATAAGATCTTATATGAGTCTTATCTCTACGCAGGAACACTGGCCAAGCCACAGCCTGGAATCTCGGAAGGAGCTGACTGCTCGCTGCATTCCATTTGAACTTTGTAGCATAGAGAGCATGAAGTGTAGTTAAAAACAAATTTAGGATCAGATGCCAGGTACTTACAGTATTATATTTGTAAAGTTGAAATCTATTATTTATATAGAGATGTACCATTTATCTCATATACCTGACTGAAATTACAAAGAGTTGCTCAAACACCAACTATATCTATAAGTCTAACTATAATGCTCTAACATCAACCCTGGTTGTCTTATAGGAGGTTAAATGCAGGAGTCTTTCATAAGCAATGGTTTCTAGCTCAGTGTGTACGATAGCTCCAATAAAAATAAGCAGAACTTATATTTGGAAAATCAAAGTAATGTTTTCAGTTGCTCATGGTGAAAAAGTGAACACCTGAGAGAAAAAAAACTACTTGTGAAATCATGAGGTTTTTAGGAATGTGTGGATTTTGCTGGAATTCTGTGCGTAATTTCACCATGATAGCTGCATGAGTACTGAGACCTTGTGCTCCTAGCTTCACATCACCCAAGAAAGGTACATAAGAGCCTGTTGGCAAATACTGACAGTTGAAGGTGAGAGGACTAAGTTCCATGCCCTTGTGCTCGATGTGCTCTTGGACCATAAGACCATAAGATATAGAAGAAAAATTAGGTCATTCAGTCCATTGAGTCTGCTCCATCATTCTATCATGCCTGGAATGTCTTCCAACCCCATTCTCCTGCCTTCTCCCTCTAAAGTTTGATCTTCTTCCTGAACGAGAACCTATCTAGTTCAATGTTAAATACACTCAATGACTATGCCTCCACAGCCTTTTGTGGAATTGAATCCCTCAGGTTCTTCACCCTCTGATTGAAGAAATTCCTTCTCATCTTGCATTAGCTTTGTGCTTTGTGGTTGGCTGGTGCCATTTTAAGATTACCTGTCATTACTTCTATTTCATGGAGGTGCTTATCTTCAATCTGGAATAAGGAGTGGCATACTCAAAATTATGACTAGATATGGGCACTACATGTATTTCACATTCACAATGCAATGATTGCAAATAACTTCAATCTGTATGCTACGAGTGCATGATTAAAGGCCATAAAGGACTCCCATTACTGACCTGTGGTCTCACATATTGGAAGAAAAAACAATGAATCTTCCCACTCCATGTGTGGTCACAGCTATTTTCCATTTGCAGCTTGCATTTAGAAGCTGAGAGATAACGGTAGGAAATGCAGAACATGAATGACACAGTGAGTTCAAGGGTTTAGCCTGGTAATCAATAATCCCCCTGAATTTGCATGTCTTTTTCTTCATATCACTCCCTGGATAGCCCATGCTACTGATCCCCATATAGAGTCATAGAGATATACAGCACGGAAACAGATCCTTCAGTCCAACAAGTCCATGCTGACCAGATATCCCAACCCAATCTAGTCCCATCTGCTGGCACCTGACCCATATCCCTCCAGACCTTTCCCATTCATAAACCCATCCAGATGCCTTTTAAATGTTGCAATTGTACCAGCTCCACCATTTCCTCTGGCAACTCATTCCATACACATACCATACACGTTGCCCCTTAGATCTCTTTTATATCTTTCTCCTCTCACCTTAAACCTATGCCCTCTAGTTCTGGACTCCACGACCTTAGGGAAAAGACTTTGCCTATTTACCTTATCCATGCCCCTCATGATTTTATAAACCTCTGTATGGTCACCCCTCAGCCTCCGAAGCATCCAGGGAAAACAGCCCCAGCCTGTTCAGCCTCTCCCTGTAGCTCAAATTCCTCCAACTCTGGCAACGTCCTTGTAAATCTTTTCTGAACCCTTTCAAGTTTCACAACATCTTTCCGATAGGAAGGAGACCAGAACTGCATGTAATATTCCAACAGTGGCCTAACCAATGTCTTGTACAGCCACAACATGACCTCCCAACGCCTGTACTCAATACACTGACCAATAAAGGAAAGCATACCAAACACCTTCTTCACTATCCTTTCTACCTGCGACTCCACCTTCAAGGAGCTATGAACCTATGTTTATCCGTCGAGACTAGGAGGCTGAAGGATGATCTTAACAGAGGTTTATAAAATCATGAGGAGCCTCGATAAGATCAATAGGCAAGGTCTTTTCCCAGGGGTGGGGAATCCAAAACTAGGGAGCATAGGTTTAAAGTGAGTGGGGAAAGATTTAAAACGGACATGAGGGGCAACATTTCCTCACAGAGGGTGATGCGTGTATGGAATGAGCTGCCAAAGGAAATGGTTGATGCAGGTACAGTTAGAACATTTAAAAGACATTTAGACAGGTACATAGATTGGAAAGGTTGAGAGGGATATGGGCCAAATGGGACTAGTTCAGTTTCGAAAACCTGGTCAGCATGAATGAGTTGGGCTAAAGGGTCTGTTGCCATGCTGTATGACTCTATGACTCTCTATGATTCTACCATCTTGAGCTAGGGTCATGGAGGTGACTGCCGATAACTCCTCTCACAGAATTCCATGCCCTGCCATACATTATCATCTCCTGCATTTAAATGTTGAATTTCTCACCTTCACTATACATGTCCCCTCTGTATCCCTGGCTTTTATTTATATTTATTCATTTTGTGTGATGTTGGCCAGCATTTATTACCCAAACCTAGCTGCCCTTGAGAAGGTGGTGGTGAGCTGCCTTCTTGAACTGCTGCAGTCTACCTTCCGTGTGTTGACCCACAATGCCATTAGGGAAGGAATTCCAGGATTTTGACTCAGTGACAGTGAAGGAACAGCAATATATTTCCAAGTCAGGATGGTGAGTTACTTGGACTGGAACTTGAAGGTGATGGTATTCCCATTTATCTGCTGTCCTTGTCCTTCTAGATAAAAGTAGTTGTGGGTTTAGAAGGCGCTGTCTGAGGATCTTTGGTGAATTTCTGCAGTGAATCGGGAGGATAACACACACTGTTGCTACTGACCGTCAGTGGTGGAGAGAGTGGTTGCTTGTGGATGTGATTCAAATTAAGTGGGCTGCTTTGTACTGAATGCTATCAAGTTTCTTGAGTGTTTTTGGAACTGCAAGCATTCAGGAGACTGGGGAATGTTCCATCACAATCTTGACATCTGTCTTGTAGGTGGTGGACAGGCTTTGAGGGGTCAGGACCCCTCGCCACAGTATTCCTAGACTCTGACCTGCTCTTGTCGCCACTGCATTTATATGGTGGGTCCAGTTAAATATCTGATCAATGATAACTCCCAGGATATTGATTGGCATTGCTTACCAATGATGGTAACAAATGGTCTTTTATTGGTTATAGTCATAGCCTAGCATTTATGTGGTGTGAATGTTACCTGCTTAGCCCAGATCTTGTTGCATTTGCACACAGACTCTTTCAGTTGCTGAGGAGTCGCAAACAGTGCTGCACATTGTGCAAACATCAGCGAGCATCACTTCTGACCTTGCCTTCAAACCCCAGCATTGAATTGCATCTCTTCCCATCCACAGCAACGTCCCCTAACCTTCATTCAGACTCAGGTCTAACCATGGCCCGTCCCACTGACTGACTTTGACAGACAGCCTTGACCATGACTGAGAAGATCCTTGGCTTTCTGAATACATTCCACCAACACCTTCCCAACTGTTTGCACTGGATCTGCAGGACTAACAGTGGCCCACTTCCCAAATAGTTGTGAGAAGGATCTCTGATCCTGATTGCTCCAAGTGGATGTCTAACTGTGCCAAAGCCCGGGAACTATGATTGTACAACACCTTTGTCCAACTGTACCGAGACCCCTGAATGACAGCAACCTTGTTTGACTTGACTGAGGCCGACTCCCCTTTGCTTTAAGATATGACTATTTAGTTGAAGCACATGCTGTGCATTTGCCATGTAGGTTGTTGGCATCAACTGTTAAGTGTGGCATTGACATAACCTGGAGCCATACAGCGACATGGTCAACCCTGTGACAGAGGACAGCATATAATCATGATGAGCTGTCTGGCTTTGTGTCTGTACTAAGTAGTGCAGCAAGACATAAGTACAGTGAGCATTTAAAGAGCAGCTGAAGGTCAATGTGCCAAAGGCAAGCAAAGGCAAGGCAAGGCATGGAATCTATGCGCATCTATGTATGCGCAAAGTGAGTGAGTGCTGACAGAGTGAGTAAGCAGTCCTGAAATATAGGCTGTTCCAGTCCATGGAATGGGTGCCTGTTCCTGTGAGCAAACTGTCCATGCAGCATCACTGAACTGAAATGTGCTGGTACTCTCCAAAGTGCAGCATGAATGTGCAGAATTGTACCTGAAATGAATCAGAGATGTGTCATGATGATGATGATGATGCGAGGTTGGCATGAGTCAGTTAGTCTGCAGACATGGTTCTGCCCATGAAGTGTATTCTGAGATGTGGGCACCAAGTGCCAATTATGAAGGAGCAAGCAGTGAGCTGGAGTCACCAAGTAACTGCTTTGACTTCCATGTTCAGGATTGTCACCATCTTGTTTCTAATTTAATTGATGCAAATACGCCTCTCATCACCCATCAGTGAGAATCCTGTCTTGCCAGCCAATATTTGGTTGGAAAATGGAATAGGAGGAGAAAGTGAGGTCTGCAGATGCTGGAGATCAGGGCTGAAAATGTGTTGCTGGAAAAGCACAGCAGGTCAGGCAGCATCCAAGGAACAGGAAATTCGACGTTTCGGGCATAAGTCCTTCATCAGGAATGGAATGTCTTGCTTTTGATGTCAAGAAGCTCCTCACTGGCCATCTCTCTTGATTTTCTCAATGTTCTAACCATAGTCCATGTTGTTCAGGGACTGGGACGATTCTGCTGAAAGGTTTTTTCTGCAACACAGCCTCACAGTTTCACGGTCACCAAAGTAATATCTGGCTATAATATCTTCCATAGTCAAATGACTCACTGAAATTCAAAGTTAAATCTCACACATAGTTAATAGCTATTGTGGTCAGGTTCTGTAAGAGAACAACAAGAACTGATGTAATCAACCAAATGTTAACCAAATCATAGAATCTCTACAGTGTGGAATCAGGCCATTCGGCCCTTTGAGTCCACACTGATCTTTCAAAAAGCATCTCAACTAACATTCCCATTGCTAATCCACACATCACTAGACACTATGGGAAGTTTGGTATGGCACATCCACCTAACCTGCATATTTTTGAACTGTGGGAGGAAACCAGACAAAGGGAGAATGTGCAAACTCCACACAAACAGTCTGCCTGCTGGTGGAATTGAACCCAGGTCCTTGGTGCTGTGAGGCAGCAGTGCTAACCATTGAGCCACCATGCCAACCTTTATGATGAAAAGAAAATTGGTGAAAGGAAATTTAAACATGACAATTTGCATGTTGTTTTAAGTGCTCTACAAATTGTTTAATTCATATATAAGCATAGTAGATAAAATATCACAAATGATTTAGAGCACATTTTATGTTCCAGAATCACTGGCATCTGTCCAATAAATGCATCATTTTAAAGATATCAACCTTCACTCAGTTGTTATTAACTGGTGTTAGTTCACAAAAATAATTCTATTGCATGAGAAATGGTTCACAATCTAATGAAATGAAGCACAGGACACATTAAAAGATTGTTGGAATAAATTCTTTTGACTCTGATTCTTCACACTGTTGGATGCTTTCACAATTGGTCCAGTTTAGATGGAAGTTGTTTCCAGTGCTGTCCAAGTAAGGTTGTAGGCTATCTGCTTCTGACACCGAGCACATTCATTAGACAGACCATGCAATTGCAGCTTTGATTAGAAAGTCAATTCCTGGTGCAAGAATGTACAAAAATTTGTAGCTTCTGCTGAAATGATTCACTACAGAATTCAGGGATCAGTCCAAGCAATCTGATTTACCCATGTTATGCAGCACATCAGTTTATTGCACCTATGCACACACATGCAAGTGACTAAAAACATGTATTTTATAGCCACCAGTGTGTACTTTACGCTGATTTTATTCTGCTCCTTATTGTAGCACTCAGTTTTACATATGAAGTAGCAATATATTGCTTGGGATGAACAACACCTCACCACTTCACAAAATTTGTCAACTACATAGATTGTTTTCAGGTTTGGGTGTAGCATAGAATGCATTCCTTTTGGCAAAATGACTTGGGTTGGGCATAGCTTATGCCTGTAGTTTGAGTGGGTTGAATACGTGTCTATGCAATGTTATGCCTTGGCAACATGTCTCTTATAATGAGCACTGAAAGGTCACAGTTAGTGTTTACTGCCTGGAGCAAAGCTGTAAATTCTTGTTTGTAAAATAATAAAACTGTCATCTTAATAATTGACTGTACAGAACGCAAGAGCAGCACCTTATTTTATTATTTAGTACTCCTTACGGAGATATAAAAAGAATTTCAACACCTCAGGACCTCCCATAATGCTTCAGAACCAAGGAAACACTTTTTAAAATTCTTTTCTACATACATCAGATCATGCCAGGAATAGGAGCTCCTTATTTCTGCTCTGCTCAATCAATAAAATCATTGCTGATCTGATTATTCTATATTCCTGCTGAACACTGATAACCTTTCACCCCTCTCTTATCAGGAATGCTTCTAGTTTTGCCTTAGAAATATTGAAAGGCTCTGCTTCCATTGTCTTTTATGAGAGAGATCCATGACAAAACAAACCCTTCTCTGCTAGCAACCCTGATTTTTTAACCCTCAGTTCTCAATTCTCCACAAGGTGAAACATTCTTTCCACATACACGCTGACAAACCCTCAGGGTTTGGACAGGCCGGTGTTGGACTGGGGTGTACAAAGTTAGCAATCACACAACACCAGGTTATAGTCCAATAGGTTTATCCTGATGAAGGAGCGTCGCTCCGAAAGCTAGTGTGCTTCCAATTAAACCTGTTGGACTATAACCTGGTGTTGTGTGATTTTTAACTTTGTAAACCCTCAGGGGTTTGTGTGTTTTGATCAAGTCATCACCTACTCTTCTAAACTGACATGGAAGCAAGCCTGGCCTATCCAAACTTTCCTGACTGGGCAACCCAGCGTTTCTAGGGATAATCTCAGAAATCTTATCAGAACTTATTGGGATATGGAATTATTGATTTATTGTCACCTGAATTATCTTGGAGATGGTGGTGGTGAGCTATCTTTCTGAACTAGACTCCATGTGCTGTAGGTACACAGAGTATTGTTAGGAAGGGTCTTCCAGGACTTTGAAGAGTCAGAATGATTTGTGACTTGGAGGGGAACTTGCAGGTGGTGGTGTTTCTACCCATTGTTACCCTCTGTCTTTCTAGGTGGTAGTGGCTGCAAATTTGGAAGGTGCTGTTAAAGGAGCTTCTTCCCACTGAAGTGTTGTCACTGTGGCAATGAAAGAGAGGCTGCAGCCAATTTGTACACAGTGAGATCTTAAAAACAGTAATGAGCTAACTAGCCAGTTAAGTCTTTCAGCTGAAGGATAAATATTAACCAGGTTACTGGGGACAACTTCCCATCTTTTAGAAGTACTGTTCTAAAATCTCACATATCCAGTTGAAATGATGAAATTAGCCTCCATTTAATATCTCATCTAAATGATACCATCTCTGATAATAGAGACAGTGAGATCAGTTAGTGAAGGGTATGGTTTAGATTGATATCAACAGCATCAGTTCAAGCCCCTCATTCCGGCTGACATAGTTTGTGGTTGCAGAAACCATGATCAGCAATCCTATTGTAGAAAAGGGTGGAAAACGAGATACAGCCTTGTATAGGTTATCCACTGCGGTTGGTCCAGCTAAGGGGAGACTTCAGAACATTGTTACATCTGGTGTCATGTGAAAGGAGCCAAGAGAGTGGGGCAGTTACACATACCCATACTTCACTATAATCAAATACTGTAGGGTTGATTTACTTGTAAAATGTTTGATCATTTGAAATCAGTTGCAGCTTGGACATATTCAAACAGTAAGAATTCTACTGTTATTAAACCACCTTAAACAATGCAATGTTCACTCAATACTCATGCAAGTGTCAGCCTGAACTTCACGCTCAAATTCCTTCCATATGTCCTGTTCTCACGATTTAGCTCAAACATGAAGCTCTGAGCCAAAAACTTAATTCTATGTAAGCAGGAAGAGAGCTTGGAGTACTTCGCAGGAGGAGACATTGAATGGGTAAGCACCCAATTTGGGAATAGGGATGCTGGGATTGCTTCTGAAGATAATATGCAAGTGGGAGATGTAACAAGGGATTTTTGAAATCAGAGAGGAGGGTAACAGAATAGAAGGCAGTGGTTTTTGAATGCAGAGATGGAATGCAGTGGCAAAACAGATTGGCCACAATGGTAGAGTGGAGGGGAGAAGCACAATGTTAGTGTCTTGGGTATGTGCAGGGGCAAGTAAGGCAGGATGGTTATTTAAGGTAGAATGGGGTGAAGTCAGAAAGTGCTTTGAAAACAAAGGACCAGAATTTTGAACTCCTCAGTCAGGCTGTTGCTGACGTTTGGAGATGAAAGATTAATGGGACTGGAGCCTTCGGAATGATGAAGGTTTCACCATTCCCAACTTTCCAACTGTGACAAAGTAACACTGATTGGGTTTACGATAAAACCATAGCGAGACCACGTCTATTCGTTTCAAGATTAGAGTGGTGCTGGAAAAGCACAGCAGGTCAGGCAGCATCCGAGGAGCAGGAGAGCTGACGTTTGGGGTGTAAGCTCTTCACCAGGAATCCGAAACGTCGATTTTCCTGCTCCTCGAATGCTGCTTGATCCGCTGTGCTTTTCCAGCACCGCTCTAATCTTGACTCTAATCTCCAGCATCTGCAGTACCCACCTCTGCCTAGTTCTATTCGTTTACACAGACATTGCCGCAAAGGAGAGAATCATAGAACCGTCATGACGCAGGCGGAGGTCACTCGGCCCATTACATTTATACTGGCTGTCTGAATGAGGTTTGATTTTGTACCAATCCCTTGCCTTTTCCCTGTCATACGGTTCAGTGTTTCTGTAGTCCTGTATATTTATTTCCTCCACGTGGTAAATTCACCTTTCCTTTTAAAATCATTTATCATCTTTATTTCCAACGTCAGAACTGGCGCAAAAACAAAATGGGAGTTGAGGCCTGAGCAGATCCAGCCATGATCTCATTGAATGGAGGGGAATTGTTTTTAAATACAGATGTCGGTTTCTAATCTCAGATTGTGATACCAGCTCATGTGTCTCTGTTTTTAGTTTGGGAGCAATGTAAATCAAACTTGACTAGTTTTTCTGTGGGGGTTGGGAGGTGGGGGTGTGGGGGCTGAACAAAGTCTGATACCTTGACTGTAAATCACGCTTGACTTCAGGCAAAGGTGTGAACGTTGCCCTCAGACTAAAGAACTACGGAAATAGCAATGACACCTACAAGACAAACTGCTCCTGGTTGCTTTCTTTTGGCTTCTTCACACAAGCTGATTACAGCCCAACCTATCTCCTACTGTGCACAGCTATTCTCATTGGGACCCTCGACAATAAAAAACCTGGAACCCTGCTCCAAAACATTGCTGATGCACCATCAGTTGAAAATTTCAAGCATGAGATTGATACTTTTTTTGGTTTGTTAGTTAAGATTATTAGGGGGTTATGGAATTAGGGTGGGTAAATTGCGTTGTCACCAAATTGAATCGTGAAATTGGTCTTGTGAGTCTGAAAGGCCCATTTGCACCTATGTTTCTACAAAACAAATCACCAGTAATGAATTGCCTGAGACAAATATTAACAGTCTACACACACTGTAATAGAACAACTGATATTATCGAAATTTGTCAGTCATTAGCACCCCCAGACCTATTTATTCCTGACTGTGTATTCAAAAGCCGAAGTCAATCCTTTCTGATTACAAGGGCACAATGTGCATACTGACAGGTCCATTCTTTGCCGCCTCTTGAGACTAAAAAAACCTCCTGTTTACTTGGTTATAAATGCTACTACTGAACTGCCCGAAACAATTAAGTGCGTTGGAAGAATAAGTATTATCTTACAAAAAAAAGCAATCATTTGGCATGCGCGGCGAATCTATAACCTAAACTACACTGTTGGTGACTTTATTTGTTTATTCTAAATAATGGAGGTTGCCAGAATGTATTCCTGCCGAATGTTGCCCCTCCGGTAACTGCTGAGATCTGTGTTTGTAATATTGTGGCAAAGACGACGCGAACTGCGCTCAGGGAGCAGTCCCGCAACAGAGAGCGGTGAGCTTTGCTTAGTAACGTGAGTGCATTGGATTCAGTTTTGAAGACCTTGGAGAAGAAAGAGACCGCTTTGAACAAAGAAAGCTTGAAAGGAGAAGGCCTGCACTTTTGTCCCTTTGTACGTGGCATTGTTTTACGAGACTTTTAAGAAGGTGCAGTTGGAAGTAAGGCTGGAATGCGCTGTTTTACTTTGTGAAATCATAAATCGAGCAGTTCGCTTTTGCACAGGATATTTGAGTAGATATCCACTCATAGCAAGTTAACACACCCAGAGATCAAGGCATCCGTATTACCAGGAGCTCTACCCATCACAGCAAACATATTTCCCCGGCTCGGGCAAATTTCTGCCACTTTTCAAAGTGCTGATGTCCAGTGAAACGTCTTGGGGCAGGTTTTTTTGCTCGCTGTTCTGTAGCAGTGCAGCCCGTTGGAGTTTAAACATCTCTCAAAGTTGAAAGGCTGAAGGCGGCGCCACCAACGGCAGGAACAACCCCCTTTCTTGATGATTGCTCCCCCTTCCCCAACCACAAAACTCGACCCTTTTGACAGGAACCTGAAAACCCCACTGATTTTGTGAAAACAAAACACAATATCCATGCCATCTGACTCAGCCTCTCTCTCTCTCACACACACACACACACATTTGCTCCCCTCTCTGCCCTTGTTCAGTGTCACTTCAGGCGAGGGAACACACATTATTGAGCCAGTGTTGACAGGTCTGGCAGTATTTGGCTTCTCTCGAGTCGGGTTATTTCCTCTCCCGTTCCTCAGCACCTCTCTCTCTCTCACACACACACACACATATTTATAACGGTGTTCAATCACTCATTCCTCAGAAAGTCCGCCTTCTCTGTCGACCCTCTTCTCCCATGCCGGGGGATGGATGCTGCTGCCGGATGGAGCTGGCCATGCGGAGGACCACGGCCAGAGTGCTGGCAGTAGTTGCCCTCCTGGCCAGCAGCGGGCTCTGGCGCTGGGCTAGCCCGGCTCGCTCGCCCAGCGGCCCCGGCGGCTGTCTGCTGGGCTCGGGCACCTTGGCGGACTCGAAGCGGCCTCACGGCGTCACCGAGTCCGGCCACAGGTGCCTCGACTGGAGCCGGATCCCGAAGATCGCCGAGAGATTCCCGAACAAAGGGCTGGGCGATCACGCCTTCTGCCGCAACCCGGACGGACGCCGGAAACCCTGGTGCTTTATCCGAAACCAGCGGGGACGGATCGACTGGGCTTATTGCAACTGCAGACACGGTGGGTACTGGCACTGCCGCTTAGACAAGGTGAGAAGCTCCCTTTACAACAAAAAAAACATGCTGCTTCCTGGGACAGTGTGAGTCACTGAAATGTGCACTGACACTGTACGGCTCCTCCGAATTAGATCATTCCCAATGGGCAGAAATGTGCACGTTCATATTATTAATACTTCTTGTGTAATTTGGAGTACTTGACACCAGTACTGGCCATCGATAATCCATAACCCGTTCAGGTGGGTTATAAATAACACCCGCGAGCTGTCACGGACATCCAGGAAGGGAACAGAATAGCCTTGTGACTTTCCAGCTGTACCTATAAAAATACTTAAGACAAAGATAAGCGCCTATTCTCGGTTTGCTAAGAAAGTGCGGCTCTTAGCAAGACAGCTGCGCGCTAACCTATAACCTTTTCAAATGACTTGCCGCACGGACTGATTTTGGGTTTTTCATTGATGGTTGCGATTGCAAAGTTACTTCTCAAATGAGCGGTCCTCAGCCTTGACATTTCCGAGTAATGTCTATCAAAAAAATATTTCATTCTCCCTGAAAAATTGCGGGTTGAGCAAATTCCTGTTTAATGTAAGCAGCCATCCCAGAAAATGAAATGATTGCACTTCCAGCGCGATTAGCATCTTGAATGGATTATATGATATGCAAAACATTTATGAAAGAAACCAAGGTTCGCTTTATAGAATCTCTAATCGTGACTTACTTTTAAAAAAGTAACATTAGGTTGTTCAAATGGAATGTGTCTTTGGCAGGACCTCATTTGTACCGTTTGTAAATGTTATTTGGACATGTAAAATATTTCTGACCAGATCTTTGGCTCTGTAACCGAGTATTAGTGACTTGCTATCATTTCTTCGCATAGAAATCTATTCTTTGGTCTGTTTAGCCATTTATATTGTCGCAAACGCTTGAACATTAAATGTTAGCAAATACACAATTAGCTTAAAATAATTGTCTTATGCTTGAAAGCACTTTCTAAAAAACACCCTTCGTTTTCTTAGGCTTATTCCCCCCGCCCCCCCCCCCCCCCCCCCAGTATGTTGCTCACGATCTGTCTTTGTAATCAAACCCACTGACATATAAAGAGTAATTGCCCATTATGCTATAAAGCAAGGTGGCAGGAGATTCTTCGGTCAGCTGTACTGTTCCATAACTTTTACACAGAATGCCCAGCACAGACTAAATCTCTGAAAGTTGGTCCATGCCTGTCTCTACAATCCGCATAAACCTCTGCACGTGCCCATTCATCCTTTCAAAATGACCTTTGATTCCTTTACCAGTGTTTTTCCAGCTTCCCTTTAAATGTATCTACTGTATGTTAGTCGCTTTAACAGCTCCATGTAAGAGCAAGTTCCGCACTCACGCACACTGGGCAAAATACACGATCGCAAATTCCCAATTGAACTTGTTTGTGCCTGTCTTATTTTTATTGCCTTTGGCTGTGCTGACTCAGCCCAATTTTACCATACAATTTCATCCTTAATAATGGATTCTAAAATCTTTCAAATGACCGAGGTCAGGCTAACTGGCCTATACTTTCCTGTATTTTGCCACCTCCCCTTCTCAAACAGGGGTGTTACATGAGCCATTTCCTAGTCCTCTAGAATCCGTCCCAGACTATAGTGATTTCTGAAAAATTACACCATGTCTCTACAATCTCCTTAAACATTCTGGGGAGTAGCCCATCTGGTCGGAATGATTTAACAACCTTCAGACTTTTCAGCTTCCCCAGCAACTTCACCCTCGTGACGGCCACTATACTCACCTCTGCACCCTGACTCTCTTGAGGTACTGGAATGGACACATCCTCTCCACACCCACCCGACAAATCCTTCTTAAACAGCGTTATCTTTTCTGTAGAAACATTCCTGATATTTATTTCCTCAGAGCTCTTGTATCCTTGTGAATTTTGTTTAAAACTTTTTCAGTTTTCTTTACCCTTTTTGCAAAATTGAGAAGATTAATGCTCAATGCTCCCAATGTGGTTTAGCTAAGCTTCTATATAAATTAACACAATTCTCTGCTTTTTAATTCTGTCCCTCCATCAGTTTGTCTGCGTTTTTACATTTTTTCACCTTAAATTTTATTTCTAGTGAATTATGTATCTGTGCCCTTAGCTCCCTTTACTCTTCCACCCCATTTAAGAATTCATCCATTGATTGATTATTGTCTCATGTTCTGAGATACAGTGAAAATTGGTGTTTTGCATGTTATACAGGCAGATTGTATCATGCAAAGTGCATCAGGGTAGCAGAACAGAGTGCAGAATGCAGTGATGCAGCCACAGAGGAGGTGCAGAGAGGGAGATCAGAATTGAGCAGTCAGTCTGATCACAGCAGAGAAGAACCTGTTCTTGGATCTGTTCATCTGTGTATTCAAACTTTTATATCTTCTGCCCAATGGAAGAGCATGGAAGAGAGTGTAATCTGGTCTTCTATTATGTTGGTTGATTTCCTGAGGCAGTGGGAAGTATAGATGGAATCAATGGATGGAAGACTGGTGTAATGGGCTGAGCTGAGCTCATCACTCTCTGTAGCTTCTTATGGCCTTAGAAAGAGCAGTTGTCTTACCATACTGTGCTGCATCCAGATAGGACGTATTTAAGGTCTGAAGAGGGTAATTTTAAATTCCCCCACAAGCCACCTGCCCCCCCCCAACCCAATACTTCTGAAGTTGAAGTCAGTGGGACATTAAAGGGTTAAAAATGTATTCCAAACTCTCCTGGAATCAACTTAGAGAGAGTGAGGACTGCAGATTTTGGAGGTCAGTTGAAAAATGTGGTGCTGGAAAAGCAGCAGTTGGGGAGCAGGAGAGTCGATGTTTTGAGCATCAGCTCTGATGGAATCACCCTGTTTCTGATATAAATGGGACATGGGTCAGACAATCAGATGGTGAATCAGCTGTTGGAAGAGAAAGTGTTAAAAGTTGAAGCTTTTAAGGAGACGGTATATTTTTAGCCCATGTTGGCAATGTTGCTCATTGTAGCTGTGAAGTGTGAGTGGGCCATAACAGAAACAGTAGTGGATGGAGACATGGAAGTGGCTCAGTGTGCTTCCACTTTTCATCTTTGGCCTCCCCTTCACATTATACTCCATGCGGTCTCTCACATTCTCCTGGTTGAGTCCACACCTCCACATGTACAACAGATTTTTGTAGGGTCCACACAGACTCCAAAAAAACAGAGGATGTTGATTAAGAGCATCTCAATAACCTGAACAAGAAAACATAATATACTAAAGACAAAGGTGCTGCGCCATGTACAAGTGCTATACAGTTTGTTTAGCTCAGTTGGTTAGGTTGCTAGAATGAGGTATAGAATAGCACCAACATTGCAGGCTTAATCCCCATACAGGTAATGGGGTGCTTCCTAACTTTGCCACATAGTCATATCATTGTTTCAGCCATGATGGACGATTCTTGGACGATGTTAACGCTACATAGAGAGTGGCAGAGGAGGGAATGCGGTTGAAGAGAAATAAATGCTATAAAGAGGAAAAATTGTTATTTGTAACAGCATTTTTATCTGGTGTGATACGCAATATTATGCTCATGAAGATTCTTTTTCATTTATAATTGACCTCCACATCAAAATCATTGACATAGACTGTGAACAATTGGGACCCAAGAATACTATACTAGTCACAACCTGCCAATCTGATTTGTTTATTCCTCCTCTCTATTTTCTGTCCGTTAATCAATCCTCAATTGATGCTAGTATATTACCCCCAATCTCATGTACTTTAGCTTTGTTTACTAACCTCCTATTTGAAAACATTTCAGAAAAGGTTTTCTGTAAAACCTAAGTACATCACTTCCTCTTACTGACTCTGTCAGTAACACCCCTCAGGTTTGTCAAACATGATTTCCCTTGTATAAATCCACGATGATTCTGTACAGTCGGATAATTTCTTCAGATTGATAAATCAATTATAATAGGTTCAGTAGTTTCCCTATTGTTGATGTCAAGCTAACAGGTCTGTAGTTCTCTGTTTTCTCTTTACTTCCTTTCTTAAGCGGTGAAGATATATTTACAACCTACAAACTTATAATTTTTATACTTGATAGAATTTTGAAAGATTATCACCAATGCATTCACTATCACTGTAACCATCTCATTCAACACTCCAGGATAAAGGTCATTGGGTCCCAGGGATTTTGTCAACTTTCAATCCTATTAAATTATTCAATATAATTTTAGTTATATAAATGCTAATTTCTTTCAGTTTCATACTCTTGCTAGACCCTTGGGTCTTAATTATTTCAGGGAGATTTATTGTGTCTTTCTCTGTGAAGACAGTCAGATAGTCATTATGTAGCTTCTCTGCCATTTCTTTATTTAGCATGATAAATTCTCCTGTCTCTGTAATGGACCCACACTTGGCTTTGCTAGTCTTTCCTGTTTATGAATCTGTAGAGGATTTTACCATGTATTTTTATGATATTTTCGATTTTATTAGTCATATTCCATTCTGTCTTTCTTGATCACTTTGTTCTTCTATGTGAATTCTAAAATTCTCCCAGTCATCAGGCTGACATATTTATTTTGCTCCTGTGACTTTGTAAACCTTTTCTTTTAACCTAATACTATGTTTGGCTTTCTTTGTTAGTCAGGGCTCTGTCACTTACCCTGTTGAGTATTTTGCCTTAAAGAATGTATGATTTTTGAAAGCTAAAGATTAATTCTTTAAATACAAGCCACTGCCTACCTCCTGTTAAGCTTTTTAATATGTTTTCTAATTCATTCCAGTCAACCTCTACTTCTTGGTTTCATGACAGCCTTTGATTAGGTTTTCAACTTCACTTTCAGACAAAATATTAGTTTTTGCAAACCTAATGGAAAATTGTACCATATATTGTCACCCCATCTGACACAGGGTGAGTACTTCATGCAGCTGAGCTGTCTTAAGATGTCTTACGACTAATCTTACACTATTTACTTCAATTTAGAAATGAGCGATGTGGAGGCGCTGGTGTTGGATTGGGGTGGACAAAGTCAGAACTCACACAACACCAGGTTATAGTCCAATAGGTTTATTTAGAGCTCTGCTCATTCATCGGGTGTAATCAATAAGAAAGCAGAAAGTAAAATATTCCAGCAGTCAGTTCCAGAGAATCCAGCTTTGTGTATGACTTACTGTCTCGGAATCATTTTTTTTATCCTGCTCCTTTAGATGTTGTTGACTGTTTGCCTGGGGTTCCTTCTCTCATCTTCTCCTCGAAGTGATGCTGACTGGCTATTGTGGGACCCTCCTCTCCTTGTTCCTTTATGTGATTCTGGCTAGCTGTCTTGGAGTCCTCCTCTTGTCCTTTGCTCTAGCTGCTGGTGACTGCCTGTTTCAATGTCTCTTCTGGCCCTGTCTTTGAGGTGCTGCTGGCTAAATGGGCAAATTTTCAAAGCTATCAAAGTGACCTCTCAGCAGAAATACTGTGAACAAAGCCTTTCACAAGAAATACATAAGAAATCATCTGTAAGATTTTAGTTAAAGCATTGAACATAGAACAGTACAATGCAGTACAGGTCCTTCGCCCCTTGATGTTGTGCGGACTTGTGAAACTGATCTGAAGCCCATCTAACCTACACTATTCCATTATCATCCTTATGTTTATCCAATGACCATTTAAATGCCCTTAAAGTTAGTGAGTTGAGCTAGAGTAAAGGTTCCTCTACACTAACCCCGTTAGATAGAATAAAGCTTCCTCTACACTGTTCCATCAAACACTCCTGGGGCTCGGCACAGGGTTAGACAGAGAATAAAATTCCCTCTACACTGTCCCCCATCAAACATCTCAGGACTGGGTTATATACAGCACAGGGTTATATACAGACTGAGGCATCTTTTAATCCATCCCCGTATTGTCACGTCAACCACGATCTGTGAACTTGGCATCAGGATCCAAAGCAGTGTGTCAGGCCCCATCCCTGGCACCGCCATCCTGTAGGAATAAAAAGGCACAAATACCACATGCTCCTCTCACCATAGAAGACTGTGAAGGCATCAGTGGGCTTAGCCAAATCTTCTTTCTTGCCATCCATTTATCTTCTATAATTCATATGTTTTCCCATTTTGTTTACAATTAAAGTTCTAGGAAGCGAAGCAAATCTGTACATTCACAGTTAAACCACAAAGGCACGCCAATCTTATTGTAATTGGGCAATTAACATATTGAAATTGACAAACCAATTTCTTGGATTGTTGCTTGTTTTCAGTTGTTGCGTAAATGTGTAAGTCGGTGGGTCAGGCAAACGTTTTGCCACAATGTCAAAATCCGGATTTAAGTCTCCTCCAATCATTCCCAAATCCACATGCTTTTGTACTTTAAAATTCAATCCTATTTTTCTAAATGAGGAAATACACACCAGAAAGTATAAATTAGCTTTAAATTATACACAGAATGTGAAGCAAAGATAGGGAAAGAAAAATTGTATTGAGAGAAATAAAAGAGGAAGATGAGTAAATTTAAAAAAAAATTCTTTATTAAATGTTCAAAAATTAATAAATTCTGCACCAATAAGGGTCACAATACATAATTGAATTGTCACATTCAGAAAGGCTGTTCAAAAGTGATTAAGACTAATTACATAATTGAGACTGGTACCACAAGAAGGGAAGTGCAATACACCATTGTGTTGATTATGTATGTATTCAAAATAATGTTAAAGATCCTGTCAGATAAATTGAAAGAGATTACAAACCAATTAACCTTGCAATAGTCTTGGTAATGCATTGGGCTGCTCCCTTATTACAGAGAGATAACTGGTGGTCGTTTAATCTGAGATCATCACACCTCAGGCAAGGAGAGAGGTTGAGAAGGACAGTCCTTCATGATAACCTCAGTTGGTTCAGGAAGTACCATGCTGCATCACAAATCAGCCATCCAAACTAATTGACCCCTGAATCACAAAATAGGCTGCACTCAATCAGATTTAGGAAGGGTAACAGAACTAAAGAGGCCATGGAAATAATGAATGTGTTCAGTGAAAGAAAGAAGCACTGCACACCAACAAGTGTACACCCACTTTGTGGAGTTTGAAAAGGTTTCCTTTTTGGTGAACAGTGCTAGAGGGGATTAAAATTGACTGGAGAGATTAAAAAAAAATGTAGATCTATACATGAGACTGCAATAATCAGAACAATATTTGGTGAATCTGAAATAAGCAAAGACAGGTAGTCAGAACTGCAAGAGTCATGGACTCAAAATGTTAAACTCTGTTTTTCTCTCTGCAGATGCTGCCAAACCTGCTGAGTTTCTCCAGCACTTGCTGTTTTTGTTGACTCCAGATCTCCAGTATCTGCAGTTCTATGCTTTATTTCGGTGAACCTGAACCTTGTAGAATTGGACACAGGGTGAGACAAGGTTGTTGACTATCAGTATTGCTCTTTAATATTTATGAAGAAACCATGATATAAGATACACTAGATGAAATACAGAAAGACGTCACATTGGGAGGAGAATGAGTTAGTGAAATTTACAGTCAACCAGTGGTTAGTAGCTAGTACAGCAGAAGATCTGGGCGGCACGGTGGCAGTGGGCAGCATGGTGGCACAGTAGGTAGCACTGCTAACTCACAGTGCCAGAGACCTGGGTTCAGTTCCCGCCTCAGGTGACTGACTGTTTGGAGTTTGCACATTCTCCTTGTATCTGCGCGGGTTTCCTCCAGGTACTCCAGTTTCCTCCCACAATCCAAAGATGTGCAGGTTAGGTGAATTGGCCATGTTAAATTACCCGTAGTGTTAGGTGAAGGGGTAAATGTAAGGGAGTGAGTCTGGGTGGGTTGCGCTTCAGCAGGTTGGTGTGAACTTGTTGGGCTGAAGGGCCTGTTTCCACACTGTAAGTAATCTTATCTAACCTACACATACCAGTAAAATGAAGGAAGTGGGGATTGCTTACAGAATGATCATTAACTCAAAAAGGATGAAAGATATGAAGATTGAAAGATGAATTGTTAGGAATGTAAAGTTCAAGGTAAATGGTCAATGGCTGGGTCACGTAAAAGGATACATTCACCACAGAGGACTGATTTCTCACAGAGAAAGGTGACCGGTGGTGAGTTTAACTTGAAAGTCAATATGCCTCGGGTGTTGGTGGTGGGGTGAGGGCAAGAGTTAGATGGCAGGATGTTCAGGGTGACTCAGCCACTATGAAAATTGAACCTATGCTGTTGGTACTACTCTACATTGCAAATCAGCCAAATGAGCTAACTGTCTTCTACTGAGCCTAGAGTCACAATATAAATGCCTAGGAAACTTAATGAAAGAGGTATCTTTTACCTACTATTCAAAGTTTGTGAGAAGGTTTGTAGCTCGGGAGCTCGTTGTTGTGGTTCTATTTGCCGAGCTGGGAATTTGTGTTGCAGATGTTTTTTCCCCTGTCTAGGTGACATCCTCAGTGCTTGGGAGCCTCCTGTGAAGCGTTTCAATGATGTTTCCTCCGGCATTTATAGTGGTTTGCCTCTGCCGCTTCCAGTTGTCAGTTCCAGCTGTCCGCTGCAGTGGCCGGCATATTGGGTTCAGGTTGATGTGTTTGTTGATAGAATCTGTGGATGAGTGCCATGCCTCTAGGAATTCCCTGGCTGTTCTCTGTTTGGCTTGTCCTATATTAGTAGTGCTGTACCAGTCGAACTCATGTTGCTTGTCATCTGCGTGTGTGGCTACTAAGGATAGCTGGTCGTGTCGTTTCGTGGCTAGTTGGTGTTCATGGATACGGATTGTTTGCTGTCTTCCTGTTTATCCTATGTAGTGTTTTGTGCAGTCCTTGCATGGGATTTTGTACATTACATTGGTTTTGCTCACGCTGGATATCGGGTCCTTTGTCCTGGTGAGTTGTTGTCTGAGAGTGGCTGTTGGTTTGTGTGCTGTTATGAGTCCTAGTGGTCGTAGTAGTCTGGCTGTCAGTTTGGAAATGCTCTTGATGTATGGTAGTGTGGCTAGTCCTTTGGGTTGTGGCATGTCCTCATTCCGTTGTCTTTCCCTTAGACGTCTGTTGATGAAATTGCGGGGGTATCCGTTTTTGGTGAATACATTGTAGAGGTGTTCTTCTTCCTCTTTTTGCAGTTCTGGTGTGCTGCAGTGTGTTATGGCCCTTTTGAACAGTGTCTTGATGCAACTTCTTTTGTGTGTGTTGGGGTGGTTGCTTTCATAGTTCAGGACTTGGTCTGTGTGTGTGGCTTTCCTGTAAACCTTTGTGGTGAATTCTCCGTTTGGTGTTCTCTGTACCATCACGTCTAGGAATGGGATTTGGTTGTCCTTTTCTTCCTCTCTAGTGAATCTGATTCCTGTGATTGTGGTGTTGATGATCCGGTGTGTGTTTTCTATTTCTGTGTTTTTAATGATTACAAAGGTGTTACCTACTATCTCAAAGAAGAAATGTGAGGTCAGCAGGCAGTTGGATAGAGGGAGGGAATTCCAGAACTAATGGCTGAGGCAACTGAAAGTGTGGCCACCAATGGTGGAATTAATACAATTGGGATGTTCATACAGCCAGAATTAAATGAGCACTAAGAATTTCAAAACAGGATTGAGAATTTTAAAATTGAGAGCTATTAACCAGGAGCCAAGATAGGTTAGTAAGCACAGGACTTGATGCAAATTGAAACAGTTGAGTTTTGGATGACATTGAATTTAGAAATGATGAAACATGGAAGACTAGTCAGGAGTGGATTGGAATAGTTAAGTCCAGGGATACTGAGGACACAATTGAGGGTTTCAAAAACAGATAAGCTGCAACATTTGATTATCTCATTGAGGGGTAACAGTAAATCAGAAATAGGAGGAGGACAATGAGGGATCCTTGGAGCACACAAACGATAACAATACGAAGAAGAGATTGCATTGCAACCTTAACTATAGTTTGCATATGCCAAAAACAGTCAATTCATAAATACATAAGATATAGGGGCAGAATTAGGCCATTTGGCCCATCTGGTCTGCTTTGTTATTTGATCATGGCTGATATGCTCCTCACCCCTATTTCCCGACTTTCTTCCCATAACCCTTCAAATCTGTCTAACTCCTCCTGAAATTTACCCAGTGTCCCGGATCTACCGTACTTTGGGGTAGTGAAATCCACAGTCATAACCCTTTTGGAAAAGTAGTTTCTCCTCAACTCTGTTTTAAATTTGTGACCCCTTATAGTTAGACTATGACCTAGAATGCCCCTCAAGAGGAAGAAACTGCTCCACGCGTATTTTATCCATACCTTTTATTATCTTCAATACCACAATTTGATCTGCCCTGATTCTTCTAAATTCCAGAGAGTATAGGCCTAAACTGTTCAGTCTCTCTTCAAATGACAGATTCCTCATCTCTGGGATCACTCTAATGAAGCTCCTCTGAACTGCCTCCAATGCTACTACATCTTTCCTCAAATAAAGGGACCAAAACTGTGCAGAATGCTACTCCACGTGCAGTCTCACCAATGTCTTGTATAGTTGCAACAATATTTCTTTACCGTTATATTTGATTTCTATAGCTATAAAAGCCAACATTCCATTCTTTTTCTTTATTACCTGCTGTACCCTCATGCTAATTTTTTGTGAGTCATGAACAAGGACGCCCAGGTCCCTCTGCACCAGAGCACCCTGAAATCTCTCCCCATTTAGATAAAAGGTCACCTTTCCAATTTTTTTGACCAATGTACATGATCTCACATTTATCCACACTAAACTCCATCTGCCACATTTTGGCCTAGTCTCCTAACCTACCTCTGTCCATTTGTAAGGTTCTTATTTCCTCATTGCAATTTTTAGTCCTGCCTATTTTCATGTCATCTGTAAATTTGGCTGTAGAGCCTTCTATTCCCTGTATCCTAGTCGTTGATGTGGATTGTAAACAGCTGGGGTTTAAGGACTGAACCACGTGGCATGTTCCACTAGTTACATCTTGCCGTCCAGAAAAAAATTAATTTATCCCAACTCTCTGTCTTCTGTCCATCATCCAGTCATCTATCCAAGCAAATAAATGACCCCTAATTCCATGTGATCCGACCTTGTGAATTAACCTTTTGAGTGGCATTTTATCAAATGCCTTCCAGTTGTCCAGATATATTAATTCTACAGGATCTTTACTATCCAGGTTGCTTGTTACATCTTCAAAGAAGTCTAGCAAATTGTCAATTATGATTTGCCTTTCATAAAATCATGCTGACTCTGATGGATAGTGTTTTGCCTTTCCAAATGACCTGAAATTGCTTCCTTTTTAATTGATTCTAGCACTTTTCCCAACAACAAATGTTAAACTAAGTGGTCTGTAATTTCCCACATGTTGTCTCCCCCCTTTTTTGAATAAGGACAAGTTACAAACATGTCATTGGATGCTTCTAACTTCATTTTGAATATAAAAATTGTGTTGCGTTGAATCCACACTCCAAAATAAGTTATCTAATAAGTCTTGTATTAACACTGGAGGAAAAACAAATTGTACTGCATATATTTTCCAAATACATTTACAAGAGATACCAATTCAATGAGTTCTTTAGCAGTTTGTGCTTGATACTGAATAATGAAACCTCTTCAATGTTTAGATACAATCCAATTCTTTCTACAGATTGATAGAGCATAATTCATACCAATCCCTTCTAGAGACAGATCGAGCAAGACTCAGACCAACCCCCATAATGTGTCGGCATAGCGTGATTCACATGAAACATTCCTCCAACCAACTTTGTAAGTCACAACATTTGTACCAGCTGTGAAGATTTCAAAGGTTTTATGCCCATTGAGATTTATGTTGGAATTGTTTCAAATTTATGTTGGGACTGTTTCAGTTTGACATCATCTGGAATAAATTTGAACTAAAATCTCAGATTGAAAAGTTTGTTGATTCAACATATTATGTGCCTATTTATGTAATAAAATGTTAATTCTCTTCATAACACTTTGTTAAAAACACTTCATGTTAATATTGTGTACATATATCGTTTGCAACTATGGTAAAGCCAATCATACTATGTGTGGTTTCCAGTAGCATAGAAAGATTCAAATAAGAAAGCAAGTTACCTTTTAATGTGGAATTGAAAAATGAAACACATGTTTAGAACATGCATCTGTAAGTGAATATGATATTTCACTTCAGTAATGGCAAGGCATGAAATGTTTTATATGACAATTTAAGAGAAAAAGGATGAGTAGGGGTTTAGAGCCATTGTAGTGTGATAATGTACGTATTTTCTTCTGGTATATTGAAAAAGAGAACATTGAGCTTTAAACTGGGATAGACATAAGAGTAAAACAATTGCTAGTGCTTCTCAAGTTTAGTAGTTTAGTATGAATATTCTGAAACAAGACACAGTTCCAAAATGAGTTCAATAAGCAAATAAGAAAATTGCTTTTCCTGTTACGTTTCAATGTTACTTTTATGTAAAATAAAAATGACTTAAAGAATGTTTGGTGTATCATTGTTAGTGACACTGAAATATTAACTCTTCCTGCTTAAAATAACTTGGCAAACTTCACTACTACTCTAGTGATGTTGACATCAAAATTTTCTTTGGAGGTTTGAAACTCATAAAAGATATTCTTGAAAATTTGTACCATCCAAATTTTAAAGTGAAAGGCATTGTAAATGTTTTTGTATGAATGCATTTGGAGCTAGAGAGACCAGATGAGACAACAGGTTCAAACGTTGCTTTTTGTGTGAAGAGACCTGAACTTGAGTCGAGTCTAAACCAACACGCTGCAAACCTTCCCTGAATACTGGCCGTAAGGATAATTAGTGAACTGACTTTGAGCAGTCTCCATTTAGTCATAGTGGATCCTTGTTTATGCAACAATGTTATCCATACTTCAGTACAATTGACGTGGAATTGATCATTTTTAGCTGCAATTGCCATGGAGAAATTAGATATCATACTAATATATCAGGATGTATTTGGGTGGGGAAATGGCTATATATTTGTTATGAACAGGAGAGCGGATAAATTGAACATTTTTTCATGTTTTGTCATAAGCAAAGGTTTTCTTTTCTCTTTTGGAATAAGTTGTGGTCTGTTTTCCACAAACCCTCAGCTTTGAATTTAATTTTTAAAGTAACCTGAAACAAAGTCTCTAAGTTTAAATAAGAAGTATGGCTTATTCATGCATAAAAACCCAAGGATGATTGTCACAGTACATGCACATACACAAGCATAAAATAAAGAGTCTACATTGGAGAAATTATTAAAAAAGCAAAAATATGGATAATAATTCACAAGAGTGTTAGTCTCAGTGAGTTATTATCTAGCGAAGGTTCCTGTAGGAGCTCAGATTCAGCTAGGTTTGAGCCAAGGCAGGAATAACAGGCATCCTTTTAAAGTCACAAAGGCACAGCAATCTGAAGTTGGCATACAGAGACTTGGTTCACTCTTCAAGCGATGCCAGCCTTCTGCGGAAGTAGCATGTTTCTAGGAAGCTTAAACTTAAAGCAGGCTTTGTAGCTTGGAGTCCTGCTTTCTATTAATGCTCCCATTGACTAAACTCAGTTGGATGGAACAAAGCAGACTGAGGCAGATCTTCAGAAATGTATAAGCAAAACCTCTCGAAGACCAGAAGAATTTTTGTCATGTGATGGAGTCAGTTTCAAATTGTCAGTTATATCCCTCTGGTCATGAATCCAGTATTTACCTTCAGGGATAAGTGGGACTATTACTACCTCCACAAGTATAGTAAGGAGATGGTGATGTAGTGGCAATATCACCAGATTAGTAAAGCAGATCTCCAGGATAGTATATGGGGACATAGAATAAAATCACACCTGTTAGATTTTAATTTAATTAAATTTAATTTTAAAAAGATATAGCCTAATTGTCACAATGTAATCACTGTTGATTGCTGTAGGAACTCTTCTGGTTCACTAATACCATCAAGGGAAGGAAATCTGCCATTCTTTCTTGATCTGCCCTACTTGTGATTTCTTGGCTTTTAACTGCCCTGTGGGTAATTGCAGATAGGCATTGATGGGTTGCCCACATCCCTTGAATGAATAAAAGAAAGGGATGGTACAATGTTCATTGTTCATTATTTGGGATCGATCATGGGGCATTATTGCCTGTAAGACTGCAGATGCTGGGAGTCAGAATTGATAAAATGTGGGTCTGGAAAGGCACAGCAGGTAAGGCCCAATCCTGATGGAAGGTCCTGACCTGAAATGTTGACTTTCCTGCTACTCTGATGCTCCCTGACATGTTGTGCCTTTCCAGTTCTATGTTTTGTCTATAGATTACTATTTGTGAATCTCAGAAAGGAGTAGTGACTAACTGTATTATAATGGCCACTCCAGGACTGTGCTGTTTCCATGGCTGGCTTGCTTTTTAAACCAGAACAAACTACCAGAAGATATGGCTTAAGGGGATAGTTTGTACAACATACATGGCTGACAGTGGCTCCCACTCTTATCATTGTATTTGAAAGACAAGTAAACTATTTGATCACATTATGAATACACCACTAGTGCCATCAAGTCCTGGAGTGGGATTTGAACCTAGAACCAATGGAACAGATTCAGGGATGCCACCCAATGCAACACAAGACTTTCACACATCAGAGGAAAGTTTGAAGCGTTAGTGCTCAGTAGTTGGTCCTTGTGACATTTGATTCTATAATAGCCTTCGAAGTCTGAAGATTCAAGCTTCACTGCTGGATTTATACACACAGGATCAGAACTTCTGCTCTGGTTACAAACTGGGCAGAACTTGTATTGGTTTTCCGAAGTTTTACTGTTTCACTTTCGCTCAAACTTGTTCACATAGTACGAAATTTGGACATTTCTTGAACTGGTATTTCAAAATGTGATATAGATAAGAAATGTTCCTTAAAATATTTTTGATATGCTCAAACATGATAATTTCACACAGTTTTACTTGTTCACCTGTACATGGACTTAATCACAAAAATATGCTTTTGTAATCCCTGTTTAATTCACTACTTGTGAGTAAGCCTATTTAAATAAGTGGAATTTAGATCTTTTAAACTAAAGTAACTTGTTATTAGTTTTTTTGGTGCAAAATAGTCATTTTGTTTCCTTAAAAAAATATAAGTGCTTTGTGTATAAAGAGACAGCTCAATTTTAAGAATCTATTCAAAAGCCTGAAAATCCATGCATTTGGCATAAACTTGTCGAGATGATTAGTTCAAACAGGGTAGTGAACGATAGCTAGGCTTTTGGGCAGGGCTATCTTTTGACACACTGAATTTTAAACTAATGCAAAAGATCCTTTTGTGTTGGATGCAATTTGAGCTAAACATTTTTGTGAAACTATCAGTTAGGATTTGCAATGTGTCCGGCATTATTGGATGGTGGAAGTAGGAAATTGGATTTAAAGCTGACAGAGTGACAATTGTAGAGTAATGGGGAAAGAGTGGGGGAGTGGGCTAATCTGGATGGCTCTGGAAAAAGAATCAGCATGGACTCAACGGGGTTGAATGGCCTTGTTCTGTAGTGCCTCATTGCGAACGGTAGTCTTAGCTCAGTTGGTAGAACTGTTACCTCTCACTCAAGAGGCTGGTTAAAGTTCCACATCAGAAAATGGGCACACCAACCTAGGGGGATGGCATACTGAGGGCATACTCTACTTAAAATGAGATATTAAACCAAAGTCCCAGCTGTCCTCTCAGAACGATATGAAAGATCCTATTTTGAAGAAGAGCCGGCCAAAATCTATCCCTCGGTCTATATCACAGACAGCAGTCAGCAGCTTGTGAGCCTGGTTGGGGTCGTCCCAGCGCAGGGGAGAGCGATATCACGTGTAGAAAGACCCCAGCATGTAGGCTCTAGAAGGACTGTAATGGTTAGCTTTATTTCTTTATTTACCTAATTTATACAATAAAAAGTTGTAATGTAGAACTTTTGGTGTTTTAATTTATTTTTCCAGTTTTGCACCCAGTTTAATTAAGTACCTAAGATTTGTACCTGGGTACAAATGGTGCTGTGTGTGGCAACAATGTACACTTTTCACTGTACTCCTTTTGTACTTGAGTACACATGACAATAAACCTAATTTTAATATCACAAAAGCAAATCATCAAAAATAAATAACAAAATGTCATTATCATGTTGCTGGGTGTGAAAACTCATTGTGCACAAATTGGCTGCTGCAAATCCAACATTGCAAAAACGATAACAGGCTGATTCTTCTCTGTTTTTGATGAAGTCCAAGTTGTGTTGAGTTTTTTGGAGGGATGTTCACAGCAAAGCCTGGCACATTTGCTCATCCTATCTCACAAAAAATCACTGTATTATCTATCCTGCTCCCATTGCACTTCTCACATGCGATTGCCACCCGATGTTACCACGCAACAACATGACTCAGCGAATATCTGCCCAAATGCCAGCATTCCCTTGCATGCATGCCATGTTCAAAAGCCCATTGTACACCCAGATGAGGACTGGCATTTAAACGTTGCCCTGCTAGTTGATGGGCAGAATCAGAACGTGGTGGAAAAGGGGAAGATGGATGTGGCAGAGAAGTGTTTCTTCCCAGTGGACTAGAAGAGGCTGTGCCAGCAGACAATGCCAACCTGTTTATTGCCATCTCCAGGAATGCCCAGAAATGCAGGAAACAGGTCAATGACCTTCTTCATTCTGCTAGGGTAAATGTTACACTCTACTCTCTTCCACCTTTCACCAAGCCTCCTGTTCTGCCACTCTCACAACTGTATGCCACACTTGCTTTCACCCTCCCTTGCCTTCCTCCTCTCCAAACCTCTGCAACAATAACTTTGTATACCCTCTGTGCTGCCTCCTCAGGCCTTCAAGTCACCTCACCACTGTTATGCTGCATAGACCAGTGCCAACTGCTGTGCCATGATATTCTCACCTAATGGACCTATTTTGCTTGTTACATGAGCAGACAGCTCTTAGAGGGCAGAGAAGGGATGATGGGTATCCCACATCCATGTCCCAGATGGAAAGAATCCAGGCCCTTGCAGGAAAAGACTTGAAGTGTATATATGGGAATGCACAAACATCCATGTCCGGTAAAACTGAGTAAGTACCACTTTTCATTCCGTTACATCTCTCACAGTATGCGCTCTGTCACTCCCAATCTAACACATCTAACCACTGGCCACAATGTTTTTTTTTCTTTTTTCCTGCAGGTTCCACTAACATTCTTATGGTCTCTGCAGAGAAATGGCCAGCCTCACCAGAAGCGCCTCCATCCTCAACGTCCGAGGACAAGAGTTCCGAAGCCTCAGAGGAATCATTGGCAAGGCTGCCTCCTGTACCTTCCCACCAGCCGAGATACTGATAGCCTCATGGGAAGCAAAGACATGGAGTATGGGTACGCAATCTGGTGAGCACTTTACAGCTCTGCAACTGATCGTGGAAGAAACACTACAGGCTGCTGGCACTAGGAGGTCTTTTCACTCTGAGCTTGGTGGGAGTCTGGAATTCACTTCCTGGGAGGATAGTTAAGATGGGAAACCTCACAGCCTTTTAAAAATACTGGAATGTGTGCTTAAATATCCTAAAAGTCTAGGCAATAGGCTATATGCTAGAAAATGGGACTGATGTGAATTTAGAGTAGTTTCTCATCGATGGACTGAAAGGCCATGACTCTGCCACAGACTAGGCACAGGGTCAGCCACAGGCGGGAGACTGCAATGAATCCTGTGATTCTTGGTTGCTTTCATGGATGAACTGGGATCTGTCCTGGAAAGCCAGGTTCAGCACCCTCAGGATTTGCTGGAGATGGGCAAACACTTGCACTCCATAACCTGAAGCACTGAGGGCATGGTGATAGGCGGACAGGGAATCTGGGCTACACCATTCCAGGTACTCCCTCCTCACAAGGAACCAGGGTGGGACCCACACGCAGGCCCCTCCCCACTCAGGGACACCACAGAAGTGACCCATGTGCTTCACTTCCTCCCTTCCTGTCCCCCCCCTTCCAACTGATGTAATATCAACCCGAAGAGACTCAAGGTGATACCTTTAGAGCGTCTGGCCTGTCCAGCCATAAATGCCTCTGGGATTGCTTCACCAAACCTCCAGGGCCATCGGGTCCACTTTCGAGTCAGCTCCCTGCAGCCCAGCTGCAGAACCAGGGAGTACACTGAGAGGTAATGGGAGGTAAAGAAAGAAGAAGACCTATTGAGGGCATTTTAGTGAAAAGGCTTGTATATCACTAATGCTTTCTGCATAAATGTTCTTGGTGTTAACTGCCATGTGGTTGTGAGTCTCTCTTTGTAGGCGGTAAATGCTTTCTGTCAATACTTGACCACAGATGAGGCTCCATGGATGGAGGTCTGTGCTGACAGCCTATTGCATCATCTGGAAGCCAGGGGGAACAATATTTACACACAGCATTGGATCATTGTGACATCACTGTCCCCCTTTGCTCAACATCCCTAATATTTGGCACCCTCTGTGGACCAAGGTGTACATGTTAACGAGTGACTGTGTTGGAGAGGTACATCACACAGGGAGGGTCAATGCTGCAGGATGGCCAGGGAGTAGCCAGCCAGTGTGCTGCACATTGTATGGCTCCGTGACCAATGTTCTTTCCCATTCCCTTTGGTCAGTGTTTATTGCATCCTCCTCGCTCACAAGTCAAGTTGCTGATCCACTCTCTGAGTGTGGGCACAGCTATTTTCTTCCTTATTGTGCCCTTTCAATTTCTAGCATGATGGAAGTTGACAAAGTGTTTCTTTGACAGTGGCTTCCTGACTCAGCCTGTACTGGCCAGTGAGCCCCAAACATCCAAATCCCCTTCCTAGTTAACCTCAAACGCTTTACGCTTCCCCAAGTCCACATCCAATCCATCTCCATAAGGCAATACCTTCTCCATCCATCCCCTTGCATTTGGGGTGACCTTGCCAGGAGCCAGTCATTCATTGATTTCCTGCACCAACCCCCTCCCACCTACCTTGTGTTTCTGACTTGGATCAGACTCTCTGCTTTACCTTAACATTGCAAATCCTGCTGGCCCTTTCACAACTGCCCAGAATCTTCAGCACCCCCTTATCCTGAAGACCATGCTTCCAGAATACACTGCCAGTAGATAGTGGAAGTGTCATGATGCCTTAGCAGATGCTGGATGCCACTGTCTGTGGATGTGGGGTTGGTGTGGCTGCTGCCCATATGGTGTTCCTATGTTGTTGCCCAGTGTCCAACATGGAGTTCATTCAGAGCATACGGCAATCTGCATTCACCACGCATTTATACTTGCGTTTCCTTTTCCTAACATCTAACTTGTTTGGTTAGATGAGAGTTTGAAAACGAATGAGGCAAATTGTGATATTGACAAGGGTTAATCCTGTCAATTGACAGCTTGCCACTGCCTAGCCAGAATCCCACCACATTTTTGTGAAAAGCATACAACATGGAGTGAGAGGAGCCATTGCACACAGTCCCATAACAGACTGCCCTACATTTTTAAAATGCTTCTTTGGATATAATATTACAAGAATAGCATGAATAAGGTGATTGAAATGTTAGACCATCTGAGCTATTCAATGATTCCATGATTAAAATTCCTCCAATATTTGCACTGCTTTCATCAATTTTGGGTGAATTATGTTGAAAATTGCAGCACAGCCCAGGGCAAAGCCCAAACCATATCATTGGTCTCTGTTTGTAATGTGTCCCAGCCAAAACTGTCAGAGATATCTGCATTCCACATCTGGCCTCTGAAATGTCTTTGATTTTAATCACTCCACGATTGCCAGCTGTGCCTTCAGATGCCAAAGGTGCTAAGCTCTGGAACCTTTCTATGAATCTCTCCTACCCTCTCCTTCTCTTCACTCTTTTAAAACACTCCTTAACATTTCTTTAACCAATTGTTTTTCATCTGCTCTTTTATCTCTCTATATGGCTCAATGTCAAATTTTGCTTTGTAATGTTCATGTGAAGGAATGTGGGGCATTTTCCTACATTAAAGACACTATATAAATAAAATTGTCATGAATTGACTTCTGGTTTCCCTATATTTTCAGCCATGATTGTATGCTTTCTTTTATTGGTCAGAGTATTGAGTACAGGAGTTGGGAGGCCATGTTGTGGCTGTACAGGACATTGGTTAGGCCACATTTGGATTATTGCATGCAATTCTGGTCTCGTTCTTATTGGAAAGATGCTGCAAAACTTGAAAGGGTTCAGAAAAGATTTACAAGGATGTTGCCAGGGTTGGAGGATTTGAACTATAGGGAGAGGCTGAACAGGCTGGGGCTGTTTTCCCTGGAGCATTGGAGGCTGAGGGGTGACCTTACTGAGGTTTACAAAAATATGAGGGCATGGATAGGGTAAATAGACAAAGTCTTTTCCCTGGGGCCAGGTAGTCTAGAACTAGAGGGCATCGGATTAGGATGAGAGGGGAAAGATATAAAAGAGACCCACAGGGCAACCTTTTCACACAGCGGGTGGTATGGGTATGGCATGAGATGCCAGACGAAGTGGTGGAGGCTGGTACAATTGCAACATTTAAGAGGCATTTGGATAGGTATATGAATAGGAAGGGTTTGGAGGGATATGTGCCAGGTGCTGGCAGATGGGACTAGGTTGGGTTGGGATATCTGGTTGGCATGGATGGGTTGGACTGAAGGGTCTGTTTCCATGCTGTGCATCTCTATGACTCTATAAAAGTCACAGCTTACAGCAACTGCTGAAGGAAAAATAATCTTTTTACAAAGATTTATAGCAAAGAATGGCTGGATGAAGACCCAATGGTTCTTCTTTGTGTCTTCTTTCCAGCCCCAACCTGTAAATTACCTGAGATCCAATCACCCAATTGTTAGTAGGCAGAAGGTTTTCTAATCGATAACTAGTCACTAGTCCATAGAACAGGCAATTTCTTGTTGCTAACCAAAGCTGCATCTGTACACAACCCTTCAGTTCCAGTCTGTCTGCAAGCACTTTTGCAAACCACAACTATACAGAGATCTTTCACAAAGATTGTTAAATTAACTGCTTTCAAACCATTCAGTAATACTTTGTTTTTCAAAGCAATTCTTTCTCACTTCTGTTCTCAATTTTAAAAAGCGCAGAAGTAAGAAGACAGTAGCTTTTACGAGGGATTTACAGTGTTCATGAGTTTAGCATGCAACAATGTACAGAGCACCCACTTAGTGTCACATTAATGTCATTCTTAAATTTCTACCCAGACTTGAGTTGCATGACCACTGATTTGTGTTAATGTCACTGTACATCACAATGTTCTTGTGTAACTCCCATGAGGTTGTGAGAACTGAGTTGCAAGTGAGGAGGCATGTATCTAATACTGCCACCACTGTAGTGGTAGGCGGCATTGAAGAATCCATGGTTGTAAAGTGATCAAAAAAGACTAATGTGAAAGTTTAAACATAGAATTAGTTAATGCTCACCGCAAATAGTTTGTGAGGTAGAAAGAAATGCTGAGTTTCATGAAGTTGTAAGTTGGAATGTTTGCTATGCTTTTGATAATGTAGGTGATTCCTTTCTTACACACGAAGTGAAATTGCTGAGAAATATCATTGCTTCCATAACACTGTGTTTCCTGAGAATGCCTTAATTAATGCCATAACTTAAGGACTTCCTATATGTCTTCATCCAATCAAATTAAAGAACCCTCACTGAGCCATGCTGGTCTATGGGAGGAAAGCTCAAGACAGTTTGGTGCTTTTTGAAGGGCAGATAAGTGACCTTGAATTGGGCAGGAGACCCATTTTCAAATGCAGAGAGGTTGTATCCCCTTATGGGAGAGTCTAGGACTGGAGAGCATAATTTCAGTATTCTATGCATGCTCTGCTAGATGTTCTTGTACCTATGCTTCTGCAACAGCTCATTCATAGCTTGGTGCAGAGGCTCATCATCTCCAATAGTCCTTTGTGTCAGAGGCCTCAGTAATAATGTGGTAGACCCTTCTTTTTGTTCTCCTTCCTCTGATTGTACTGCAAAGAGTTATTCATGTCTGGCAGCTATTGACCTAGTACCCAGCAGTGCTTTAAATATGACAGAGCGGTAAAAATCTTGGGAAGTCCCAGCAATGGCGAGTGGTTCTGCTGTTAGTGAGAGCATGACAACATGGCGTCATAAAGGTGTGCCAATGTTTGGTAAAATTCAGCCCATTACTTACCTTCACTCCCGGACGGCCTGCAGGAGAACATCTAGGGAAGCAACATTGAAGCATGGAGCCACTTTCTGTCTGGAGTCAGGCATCTCCAGGCATGGGTATTGCTGCCTAACAGAGGCTGAGTGATGTTCCTGGCTTGCAGAGATTGAAGTGGTGTAGAGGAATTTTTAAAATATGCTGTGGTTTTATGTCCTTTATGCAACTTATATTTATTTGTGTTTATCTGTCCATGCAAGGATGCCAGATGTTGCTGCCTGATGTACTTCATACTAATGATTAGCACTTACAGCTTTAATAGTTTGTCCTAATGCAAATTCCACACTGACATAATTACTTTGGCAATGAGGGTTACCACAATCCTCAATTTATATGTAATGTTATCATGTATTGCTTCATTTAAAAAGGCACATTTGGTACATCATAAGAAAATGATAAACCAGCATCTGGTCACTATGCTTATAATGCTCAAACTAAGTTCTGTATCTCTGATACTGCGTGTGTATATCTGTGCCTTCAGATAAGGTGCTGTCTTTATCAGGGAGCTGATGCATAAGCATTGTGTTTCCATAACCTGGATGCCAGAATAGTAAATATAGAAACCACCTAAGGAGTGGAATTTTCCCATAATTGTTCCTGATCAAATAGCAGGACTGTATATAAGAGGATCAGATGGCAATAGGAATGGGCTTTACCTACACTCTGTAACTGAGTCCCAGTATTCAGTGAACATTCAGGATGTGTAGGTGGGCTAGCATGTTCCTGCTGTTAAAGGAAGGATTTCTAATTAATTGCGCCACAAACCTTTATATAAATGATATGGATGCGAGCATAAGAGGTACAGTTAGTACATTTGCAGATGACACCAAAACTGGAGGCGTAGTGAACAGTGAAGAAGGTTACCTCAGTTTACAATGGGATCTTGATCAGATGGGCCATTGGGCTGAGAAGTGGCAGATGGGGTTTAATTTAGATAAATGCGAGGTGCTGCATTTTGGGAAAGCAAATCTTAGCAGGACTTAGACACTTAATGTTAAGGTCATAGGGAGTGTTGCCGAACAAAGAGACCTTGGAGTGCAAGTTCATGGCTCCTTGAAAGTGGAGTTTCAGGTAGATAAGATAGTAAAGAAGGTGTTTGGTATGCTTTCCTTTATTGGTTAAGAGTATTGAGTACAGGAGTTGGGAGGTCATGTTGCGACTGTTAGGCCACTTTTGGAATATTGCATGCAGTTCTGGGCTCCTTCCTATGGGAAGGATGTTGTGAAACTTGAAAGGGTTCAGAAATGATTTACAAGGAGATTGGAGGATTTGAGCAATAGGGAGAGGCTGAATTGGCTGGGACTGTTTTCCCTGGAGTGTCGAAGGCTCAGGGGTGAACTTACAGAGGTTTATAAAGTTGTAACGGGCATTGATAGGATAAATAGACCAAGTCTTTTCCCTGGATTGGGGGAGTCCAGAACTAGAGAGCATAGGTTTAGGGTGAGAGGGAAAAGATATAAAAGAGACCTAAGGGCATCTTCTTCACACAGAGGATGGTACATGTATGAAATGAGCTGCCAGAGGAAGTGGTGGAGGCTAGTACAATTGCAATATTTTAAAGGCATCTGGATGGGTATATGAATAGGAAGGGTTTGGAGGGATATGGACTGGGTGCTGGCAGGTGGGACTAGATTGGGTTGGGATATCTGGTCAGCATGGACGAGCTGGACCGAAGGGTCTGTTTCCATGCTGTACATCTATCTGAGTCTATGGATTAGATTATCAGCACTTGGGTTTTGGAAGCTGTAAGAACTACAGAAAAATGGAGTTATGTGGGAAGGCTGTACCTCCAGGTCTCCTATTCATAACTGGCATTCCGACTGCAGGATCTGGTGTATCTGCAGTGAGGTGAGCTCTCCCAAATTAGGAGGAAGGGGTCAACTTCTCTAAGGGAGCGTGGATGGTCATAATGTGTCCACCTCAATCTGTAGACAACATCCTGCGAGGATCTGAGATTCAGAAGGCAGGCCAGAACACGTTCAGATGTCCAAACCCAGATTCTAACTTCCAGCGTTCTCTTCTACACGCGGTTCTCCTCAGAAAGACGGACCTTGCAGTTCCATTCACTCCTCTTTCTGCAAGTACCTCATCTCGCCATCGGAAAATTCACATGCACCTTGCAGCCTTTTGTCATCCCGCACCTGTTGATTCACAGTCTCAAGTGTCTGTTATTCCCTCATCTTTGCTAAATTGTTGACATGATGATTGACTTTCTGCTCTCCTCCTTTGCAGGATGAGAGGGCACACAACATGGGGGCGAGGTAGAGAAGCAGGCAGCTGTTGGTCCTCCAATGATAGGCACTTTGTGGATCACCTGATCCACTGGGAGGGAGGTCTTGACCCAGGCAGCAATCTACTGGAAGAGTCTGAGCCTCCTGATGCCCTGGTGCACAAACATACCAAGGGAGTTGGTCCTCTCTTTTCAAAGATGTGCTGAGGTGTGTAGGGCTTTGAGTCTTGCTGCCTTGTAGCTTGTTTTTGGCTA
Organism: Hemiscyllium ocellatum; assembly: GCF_020745735.1. Classification (NCBI taxonomy): domain Eukaryota; kingdom Metazoa; phylum Chordata; class Chondrichthyes; order Orectolobiformes; family Hemiscylliidae; genus Hemiscyllium; species Hemiscyllium ocellatum. The sequence continues at coordinate 139,249,872 of NC_083401.1, forward strand.
CCATTCCCTCTGCCCTGAGGTGGGGCACACAGCCCAGGAGAAAGCAGCTGCTGCTGCAACTTGTATCGCTCCTGTTGTTGCTATGGCTCTTGGTGACCATTTGACAGGTGGCTTTTGCTCTTCAGAGAGGGCTAAAGGTGACATACCATCAGCTGCTGCTAGTCTACATTGAAAGCTGGCACCAGGGAACCTCGGCTGAAGAAAGGTGAAATGCTGGTCAAGTGAAATATAGCCCAAGCATTCAGTCATGTCTGTCAAATAGTGAAAGCTCTCTATAGGAGAAGAAAGACTTTGGCAAGTACATCTCTCCTGGTCATGGTTACAGCTCTTCAGTTTCATTGATCATTGGCTTCTCAACCAATCGTTTTTACTGAAGAAGTTTTACCCACACAGATCCTGGTGAGTTGCTGATAGGTAATGCAATAGATGCTCCAGATGTTATGTCCAAAATAAAGGGTTAAATCAGCTGTTGATTTTAATTGCCTGAGTTATTTAACTGATAGGACTTAAGGGGTTTCCTACTCTCATTCAGTCTTGCTCTAGTGAAACCCAGTGTGGGCTGAGATATATCAGGATCCTTACACATCATTACCTTTTGGACTCTATCTCCCTGCATGCCCGCAAACTGATCTCCACTTGCCTGGACAAAATGTCCCCTTGGGTAACTGAAGTTTGATCCTGCCATAAACCCTGGTGCTTACCTGTCAGCTAGCATCAGTTGCAAGTGTCAATAGGGAAATAGATGCATGACTTTCTGACTGTGGCAAGACCTTGAAGGAATTTAAACTAAGGATTTTGTTTTGGTTGAGACTCTATACAAGACAGATGAGCCAAAGAGAAATAGGCAAAGAGGACTTTGGGATATAGGCACTGCTGAATAAACCAAGTGTGTTTTGACTAGTCCTCAGGGATAAAAGCTTCACTGCGTATGGGGAGGAAGCAGGAATATGTTGCTGAATTGGGTGATCAGCCATGATCATACTGAAGGCTGAATGGCCTTCTCCTGCTCCTTTTTTTTATGAGGTAGTGGCAGATGCGAGCATAATTACAATGTTTCAAAGACTTAGAAAAGTACATGATCTGGAAAGGTTTGGAGGTATATGGGCCAGGAGCAGGCAGGTGGGACTAGTTTTGTTTGAATTATGATTTGGAGAGTTTGAGTTATTAACTGACGAAAAGCCTCTCTAACATCAAATAATGTTGAACTTGTTAATGTTGTTCTTGCCTTACCCACGTTCTGCGTGGTGTAACCTGTTTGTCTCACTCTGTCAAAGTTCTTTTCACCCTATGATCCATATGTCCTTGCTTACTAGGACCAGCCTGTAATGCTCGAAAACAAAGGTTTTCAGTGTACTTAGGTACAGTGACAATAAATCTAGTCAATCAATCAATCAACCATAAAAGCAAATTAATAATTTATCCCTGAGAACTAGTCAATTAATATAAAATGGTCAGTTAAACTCGAAATGTCAGCTCTTTTCTCTCCTTATAGATGCTGTCAGACCTGCTGAGATTTTCCAGCATTTTCTCTTTTGGATTCAATCAATTATGTTCGTTATGGACTAGTGGGACCAAAGGGTCTCTTTCCGTGCTGCAAAACCCTATGACTCCAACTATGCGCAGTGCCTTCAAATCCATGGGTCTATCCTTTGTTATTATATGTAAAAGCATAAATTCAGAATGAATTGAGACAAGGGATTTGGCTCAGGAAAACTCTTTCTTGCTCTGCATTCATTTTTCAATGATGGCATGTGTATTGTGATTTCTATATTCAACTACTAATTTTTAATTTCCTTGCAAATACTTATTAATTTATAGCAGAACCTTTTATTTGCATTTGAGGTAATGTTGCTGTGCCTGTGGCCCAGCACCTGTAGAGTGCTGTGTGTACGAAAGGATTCGGCAGCTCCTTCACAGCTGTGCACTCCAATTTATCAAATTTTCTGGTATTTCCTGTGTTGGGTGATCCAGTGCAGGGAACGTTTCATTGTATATTGTTCATAATTACCATTTTCCTCTTTGACTACATAGCAGTAATAGTCATAGTCCAAACATAATGTTTGGTGAAGCATTTTAAGATTGCCTGATGAGTTGTTAAAAGGGACTATATTTTCTTGCTCTCCTTTCAATTAAAATGCTAACATTTTGCTTCTTCAATTTAAGTTGCAGTCCTGCTATTGAGCCTCACAGCGAGCCCTTCAAGTCATGAAAGACGATTGATTTTGTGTATAGCTGTATTTTCTGCTTCCTTAAGGATGGTGGAGAGAATGGGAATCTATACCCCAAAAATGTATTGATATTGCTACACTCCATGCTGTATTTACCAGCAGCTGCAGAGCCATGTCACTCCTATTGTACAGGACAAAATTCTAGCATCTTTCTCTCCCTTCAAAAGTTGAAAAGGTTAAATGTTTCACGAAGAAAGGTCTGAAGAAGACCCACTGCATCCAAAATGTTAACTCTGATAACCTGCCCAACACCCCCAGACCTGCTGCATCATTCCGACAATTTCTGTTTTTGTTTCTGATTTTCAGCATCCACAGTTGTTTTGTTAAATGGTTTATGAGTTGCTTTCAGAAAAGTGAAAAAAAAGATCATTTATGGAAGTACATGGTGTTTGGGTGCTACTTACACACTTTTTACTGAAGAAATACCAATTCTGATGGTAAGTATTTATGAATGAGCTATGGTCTTGTAGATTTGCCAAGATTTTATCAGAATGGTATTAAAATGTACCTTTCCCAATCTTGATTTCATCAAAATATATTTGCACCATCAATGTTGGCTTTTGGTATTATGTATCCAAATATTGATGAATATTTTGTTTCATCAGGTTTAGTCAGATTGCAAGGAGGTGTACATGAAGGTCGGGTTGAAGTTTATGTGAATGGAAGATGGGGACTGATATGCAACAAGAATTGGGACAATCGGGATGCATCAGTTGTTTGCCGACAGCTTGGATACGGGTAGGTCTTGGAAACTTAGAGTTTTTTGAATTAGGAGTTTGTTTTGGGCTCACAGAGGCGTGAAATATCCTTGCTAGCTCAAGTGACAAAAGTGCTTGTTGGTTAAGTATCACAGAATAGACTAAAGTCACTTTCAACACTGTATATTGGAACAAAGTCAACTGATAATTAAAATGTGTGCAACACAGAGAATTCATGCTTGTCGTTATAAGCTATTTCTTTTCTGTCCTACAAAGCTTTGTTCAGCTTTTTTTTTGCTTAATGCTCTTGCCTGTTCTTCTGTCCTTTATTGAAGATGCTGGATCATATGGTAATATTCAGACCTCTCCTACTACATTCAGTTAATTATCCTTTATCTGTGAATCCAGACAGTGTACTCTTGATTGTCCGCTTAAACGTGGAAAGCATCAACAGTGTCCACATGCTCGTATTGTTCAGCGTGGTGCACTGGATTGAATCCAGGAGCAATTTAAGTGGCAGATTTTTCCTACCCATGCCTTATGAAAACAGAAATCAGCATTGCAGTGCCAACTGAGATTTGGACTCAATTCTCAGATGGCTGTTATTTGTATAGCTCAGTACTCTGCTGGTTGGGCATCTGCCCAGTAAGCCATCGGGAGAGCATCTGTCCTTTGTCAGCTGGAAAGTAAGAGCTCAGATTGCCTCCAGCTCAAAGAGTGGGATTAGTACAGTTTCTTAATCAATCTTCAAAGCAGTCAGACTCTCCCTCCAGTCCACTTTCCCTCTCCACACTCAATGACTCAACCACTAATGGTGACTCTTGTCATTTTAGCAACGAAAGTCAGATAAGGTTTCATTTAACCATACCATATGATAACAACTGGACAGATCATCTTGAACTGTATATTTTTCAAATTGCCTGAAACAGTTTATTTCTTAGCATAAGAACTAGAAATTGAGCTCCATAGAGTCAGGAGTTTTCCAGAATGCTGTTTAATACTCAAAATGATGTCCACGTTTCATGCTCACAGTTTTGATGTGGCTGTGCTGAATACCATTTTTGATAAAAGCCAGAAGAATTCTTTAATCCTTGCAAAGAGGCATCCTTTATTTATGTAGGTCAGAATCGTGCATTCGAACATTAATATAACCAAGTAAAAGGTCTAACATCTGTTTGTGATCCTTTTTGCGACTTTGGTTTGCATCTGAGATCTATGTGCATAACATTGCACAGTAGGAAGAAAAGGTTAATACTTCACTCCCCATTGCTGCAAGCCCTGATTTCTCCAATCTCAGTTGTGACTCTAATCTCTGGGCCTGTCTGATTGCCACATGTCCTTGCCCTGGTCCTTTAGTGCAGCAGCCAAGGCCGCAGGACTGAGTGGTGTTCATTAAGGTACAATAACTGAGGTTAAGGCCTGTGCGTTGCCCCTATGTTAGGTTTGGGGGTGGCACTGTGTGACCCTAGGTCAAGACCAACATGGAGCTTGTGCTTGCTGCCCTGCATTAGGCCCAACCCCAACCCTCACCCTGATTACACTCTGAGACTGCCCAACAATATTCCTTGTTACGTCCTTCACCGACCTCCTAATCCCTGCCTCTCCAAGGTGCAGACTTCTTGAGCCACCTGTGATCTTACCCATTGCTTATCTGAGTATTGTACACAAATCTGTGCAGGTTCGGACCATCATGTCTTTTAAAATATAATGAGGCACAAGACCTAAATTCCCTGGGTTGCTCAGAAATCTAGTTTGATTGCAAACTGTCCCTCTGTGGGTGAGGGACTCGAAAATTGACATCACTGAATTTCTAACCTAGACATTGTCCCAGTGATAAGTCGGATGCACCATCAGCTGATACTACTCAATGAATTTTTCAAAATTTGAACTTCCTTGTCTTTCCTACCTATCTATAACTGTTATATTTAAACCTTTTGTGCCACTGCTGTGGACTATTATTACCTCGGCCCTGATTTTATCATAGTAAAAGCTGCTTTAAAAGTTTCTTTTTTAAAATACCCATTCTCTTTACAAATTACCAACTAGAATTGTAGTGCTATACAGTACAGAAACAGGCCCAACTCGTCCATGCCAACCAGATTTCCTAAACCTAGCTAGACCCATTTTCCTGCATTTGACCCATACCCCTTTCTTATTCATGTGCCTGTTCAGATGCCTTTAAATGTTGTAATTGTACCAGCCTCCACCACTTCCCTCTCACAGCTCATTCCATACATGCACCTGCTTCTATGTGAAAAAGTTGCCCTTCAGGTCCCTTTTAAATCTTTCCCGTCTCACCTTAAATCTATGCCCCATAGTTTGGATTCCCTTATCTTAGGAGAAAAAACATTGACTATTCACTTTAACTATGCCACTCATGATTTTATAACCTCTATAAAATCACTCTTGGTGTCCTATGCTCCAGGGATAAATCTCTCAGCCTTTCCTTATAATTCAAACTTTCCAGTCTTAGGAACATCTTTGTAAATCCTTTTTGCACTCTTTCCAGGTTAATAACATCTTCCTAAAGCAGGGTGACCAGAATTATAGGAGAAAGTGAGGACTGCAGATGTTGGAGATCAGAGATCAGAGCACCTTCCCGTGCAACCGCAAGAAATGCAAAACTTGCGCCCACACCTTCCCCCTTACTTCCCTCCAAGGCCCCAAGGAATCCTTCCATATCCACTACAAATTCACCTGCACATCCACACACATCATTTACTGCATCCGCTGCACCCGATGTAGCCTCCTCTATATTGGGGAGACAGGCCGCCTACTTGCAGTACGTTTCAGAGAACCCCTGTGGGACACACGGACCAATCAACCCAACCACCCTGTAGCTCAACACTTCAACTCCCCCTCCCACCCCACCAAGGACATGCAGGTCCTTGGACTCCTCCATCGCCAGACCATAGCAACACGACGACTGGAGGAAGAGCGCCTCATCGTCTGCCTAGGAACCCTCCAACCACAAGGGATGAACTCAGATTTCTCCAGTTTCCTTATTTCCCCTTCCCCCACCTTGTCTCAGTCAAATCCCTCGAACTCAGCACCACTTTCCTAACCTGCAATCTTCTTCCTGACCTCTACGCCCCCACCCCCTCTCCAGCCTATCACCCTGACCTTGACCTCCTTCCACCTATCACATTTCCAACACCCCTCCCCCAAGTCCCTCCTCCCTACCTTTTACCTTAGCCTGCTGCACACACTTTCCTCATTCCTGAAGAAGTGCTCATGCCTGAAACGTCGATTCTCCTGCTCCTTGGATGCTGCCTGACCTGCTGTGCTTTTCCAGCAACACATGACCAGAATTATATACAGTGTTCCCAATGTGGACTTACCAATATCTTGTACAGCCATAGCATGACATTCCAACTTCTGTACGCAATGCTTATGATTGATAAAGGCAGGAAGGCGAAATGCCTTCTTCATCACCCTGTCTCCCTGTGATACCACTTTCTAGGAACTATGTACCTCTATACCAGATCTCTCTGTTCAACAATACTCTTTGGGCCCTACCATTAACTGTATAAGCTCTGTCCTAGTTGATCTTACGAAAATACCTCACATTTATCTGTATGAAGACCCATCTATCATTCCTCAGCCCACTGACCCAGTTGATCAAGATCCTGTTATTTTCTTAGGTAACCTTCTTCACTATCTATTATAGCACCAAGTTTGGTGTCATCAGCAAACCTTCTAATCAAGACTCCTATTTTCTCATTCAAATCATTTACATATATGATGAGCAATAGTGGATCCTGCACAATCTTTGCCGTACATTGCAAGTCACAGGCCTCCAATCTGAAAAGCAACTCTCTATAATCACCCTCTGTCTTCTACCATCAAGCACATTTTGTATCCAATTGGCTAGCTCTCCCTGGATCCCATGTGCTCTAACCTTATTAACCAGTGTACCATGCAAATTGTATTTGCACCCAGTGAGGTAGCCATGTGTCTTCACCTTACATCCACCATAAAAGGTGTCAAAATATCAATCCATTAATGGAAGAAAAAATGAGATGGCTTCCATTTGGAGAGGGCGTTCGCTCCTTCATATTGCCACCCATGTAGTGAAGGTAAGGTATTACCACACTTTCTGTTGTATATAAGTGTACAATTACAACTAAAGGGCAGCATGCGTATATTCACAGAGTTGTTCACATGTCCACTTTGTCAACTCTCATAAATGAAATAGTTGAGCTCAGATTACATGCCTGGATCTTTTAGTCCAAACAGGATATTCATCAAAAGGCCAAAGTGCCAACGATGGCAGCTGTCTGAAAATTGTAAGTCAGCCCATAGGATGAGCCAATGCTGGGCTATGGATTTTTTTTATAATCAATGAGTGTTAGTAATGCATTTACCTTTGTCCCAATCAGAATCTTTTGGAAACGCTTGAGTTTGCTTCTATTTCAAGGAATGTAATATAACTGCAGTGAACTGTCTGTAATGAGTCTGATAGCTCAATTTCTCACATGTTCAGTTTTTCCATAGAAGATTAGTGAAAACATATATGTGTGAATCATTTGTTGTCATTTATTTGATAATACATTATATAAGTTAAATAATACAATGTTGTGATTTATTTAATGTAAAACATCGCTGAAGCAATTTTCTGCTTATATAACTGTGATGAAGGGTTAAAAGCTTAATCAAAAGTTTAGATCAATCCTCATTCAAGAATGCTTTTGGACAGCTGATGGTTAGAGCTAATATTTGATATTGTTAATTAGATAATTAAATCAATTTGCACAAGGTATGCACATTACATAGCAAATTTCAATCCATTTGCTTCTGGTAAACAAGGGCATATGGGAGAAAGTGAGGACTGCAGATGCTGGAGATCAGAGCTGAAAAATGTGTTGCTGGAAAAGCGCAGCAGGTCAGGCATCATCCAAAGAGCAGGAGAATCGATGTAGGATTCCTGAAGAAGGGCTCATGCCCGAAATGTCGATTCTCCTGCTCTTTGGATGCTGCCTGACCTGCTGCGCTTTTCCAGCAAGGGCATATGGGCCCTAGTCTAATCTAAATAGCGGTCACTTCTTTGCTTGTACTAATCCTGCGTGATGAATCCATCGATATAACAAGTGCAGTACCACAGTTTACAAATTTGTGTAAATATTAGCTACATGATAGTGGATCTGTGTAACAGCATCACTACCAACAACAACTTATATTTACACAGCATCTTTAACAAGTTAGCCAGGATCTTCCAAGGAGCAGCAATCATTGTCGGATGGCCACTTCACTCAGATGTTTCTCCAAGTTGGCGCAACTCTGAATATCTTGTTGGGTCAGTCAAACCTGGGCAGAGAAAGGCAGAATGCAGTGTACATGATAAAGCTCCATTGGATCACTTTAGAGTCAGGGGAAGACAAGAAAGACTCACTATTTATGACAATAGCTGCCTTGTATATCACATTTACTTCTCCGTTGTGAATGTTAGTGAATAGGTGAGTGGATAAATGAGTTGGTAGGCTGAGGGTCAGGTAGCAGGTGGGTGAAGTGGCAGGTGGATGGGGTGGAAATGAATGTGGACATAAGTGGAGGGGCTAAGTCGATGAGTGTGGCGGTTGTGCAGGAGGTGGGTCTGGAAATTAGTCAAAATGGAACTGGTTCGGGAGTCTTTAGTAGAGTGGTGGAGTCTAGCCGGGTCTAGTTGGGAAGGTAGTTGGGTGGTTGTGGTTAGCTTAGTGAGGTTGGGTTTGGGGTTAGTTGGAGGTAGAGGGTTGGGAGTGAAGAGGTCTAAGACAGTTCTAGGACATTAGTTTGGGGCTCAGGGAGATTAAGCCAGTTAATTGAGTTGACCTAGGGAGGCAGTTGAGGGTCAGGGAAAGTTAAGTTATTGAGGTAGTTGGGAGTGTCAGTGTGAATAGTTGGTGTGACAGTTCTCTAGTTACCCAAGAGTTAGACAGTATTTAAATCAGACTATTAGTTCCTATGTAATCCAGTTCAGTTCTACAGAACTGTCTGAAGTCTCTCTTGTTCAGAAGCTTCAAATGATGAGAGGATTTGCCTGTCAGAAGTTCAGACTTCCCAGGACATTCCCACAGAGGTCAGCACATTGGGATCCTGTCATGATCCTGTCATGAGTTTCAAGTTCATTATCTGATGCCTGGACTAAACACATGTGCCAGTCTTCCTTACAGGGCATTAGCAAACAAAAATATGACAGTAAGTCACACAATGAGATCTTGGCCCAGACATCCAGATGGCCAATTGGAGCAGTATAGACTGTGTTACATATTGGGACCATATAGAATTACCAATGCAGCTGACTCCAAGGGAATTGTCCAGGATACCAAATTTTTCATTGGTCAAGTTCCCTTTGTCTGGAATTGTCTGGCATCCATTGAAGTTGATGACTTTGATGGGTTCCGATTTACTTAAGCTTGATTGCTACCCATGAGTGAAATAGAAAAGCAATGGAACTTAGAATCCAGACTGTGCAAAACCAGCCAGGAGTGCATTGAAGTCAATAAAGGTAACAAAGGCATGAATGAGAGTTCAGCAGCATCAGTTGAGTTGAGACAGGGGAAATGTTGGATGATGTTATGCAACTGGCAATACCTTAGTAATGGAGCAGCTTTGTGTTCAGCAGCTCATCTCATCAGATTACAAACTGTCTGGTTCACCCTCAGATAACTGCCAGGGAAAGGAAAGGAGTTGGTAGGTAAGGAATAGAGATTGAAGATTTGATTGAAGATCATAGTTTCAGATTTCCCAGTATTTAAGTGGGAGAAGATTCCGTTCTTGCAGTAGTGGATGTTCTAAAAGCAGTTTAGCAACAATTTAACAACAATGAAGCAGGGACAATAATTTTAACATTTACATAGCCCCTTTAATGTGGTAAAATATCCCAAGGCTCATAAATCTATGATAAGTATTTGTGTAATCAAAGTGACTCAGTAGTCTACTATAATGAAAGCCAAGTGCTCTGATTTCTTAAGGCTACATCTGTCCTTGCACCTCACAACAGATTATTAAAAACATTTGTGGTAGAAGTTAAAAGTATATCTTCTTCTAGAGTTTGAAATTAATATTGTGTAGTTCTTATTAAATTATGGACAGAAATTGAATTTCAGCATTAATGATAGCACCCAAAAATCAAGTTGGATTTTTTTTTGTAATTCAATGCAGGCATGCAGTGTTTTTATGTACTTGTAGAGGCGTTATGTTTCCAATTACTCTATGTTGTAGCTGATGGATTAATCTGTCTCCTGCCCAGAATATTAAAATAGGTTGTCAGTCATCCCAAGCTGAGCTAGTGGAAGGATGGAGGGCAATGTGGATGCCACTACTTAGAATTTCTATATATTAAATTATATTCATTTGGTTATCACAGCGAAACAAACTTTTGTGCTGTGTTCTCAAAAATGCAATGCTGCCCCTGCTTTTTTTTTAGATTGGCACAAACATATAAAACAGCTTGTACAAGCGCAATGTGTCATTGTTCAAATGTCTGCTGTATACATAAACGTGAGCGATGTTAAATAGGCAAGTGCTGTCTTTGAGCACACAGGCCATGACAGCTGTAAATCAGGCTGGAGAATAGATATGCTTTATGCAAATAGTTTGATAATCAATTATATCATCTCTGTCTTTTTGATAATAGTGATGAGGGATCATACATTAAAAAGCAGTCTTGTGTTTTTTGTACGTTTGAATTATTAACACAATTAATGTGATGGCACTGAGCTAATGTTTGATGTCACAGATGAAGAGTAGTCCCAGATGGGAGGCTTACTTCCTTCAGATTCTGATCTTGAATTTGTCAAATTGGGAGATGCTGAACAGAGTCTGTATAGTTTCCTGCAAAAATGAATGTTGAGGGTAGATCTTTAAATCCTCCTGCTTTTGTCAGTGATTAGGGATGTTGGTGGCAATCTAGGATTGAACCTTATGCCTCTTTGCTTAGTTACGGACATTAAGATAGGTGCAAAAAAGGGACAAAGAGTATGTCAGAATAATGGAGATGACTACACTTATATGAAAACAAATCAGGCAGGTGTGTGTGTGTGTGTGTGTGTGTGTGTGTGTGTGTGTGTGTGTGTGTGTGTGTGTGTGTGTGTGTGTGTGTGTGTGTGTGTGTGTGTGTGTGTGTGTGTGTGTGTGTACACACGCAGACGCCGGGGGGTGGGGGTGGGGGGTGGGAAACACATGGACTGGGTAACTTCACTGAAAATCAATTGAGTTTTCCTTGAAAAGGAAGACCTTGATGTGGTCAAAAGTAGGAGTGATTAAATGAATAACAGAATCATTACCACATACTGCCAGCTGAAAATGTGGCAGCAATGTTTGTGATTTGAAATTGATGTTGAGTCAAAAAAGATACCAGTATTAGTGGCCAAAATATTTCAAGCTATGAAGATAAAAAAATCTTGCATTAATATTGCGCAGTTGCTGTCTTTAGAATATCCCCAAAATACTTCACAGTCAATGATGTACTGACTAAGATTGAGAAATGCAACTAACATGCAATTTTTATAACAAGCTGTCCACTGAATGCAAAACCCACTGCTTATGCAGGACCTTCAATATTCAGCCTACTCTTTTCACTTACAATGAGGCTAGGAGAAAACAATAATCAGCTCAGATTTCTGTATGCAACTATTATCCAGCAAATTATTACCTCTAAGCTTCCCTATTCCAAAGCATTCCTGGCTAATATTTGACATTTTACTATCTATATCCATGGGTCATTCAAAACTATGTTGCCTTTGCCATAATCTCCACCAGGTCCCCCTCACGTCTCACTCCTGTGGGTTGCCAACCTGCATTGGCTCTGGGACAAACAATGTCTAGATTTTAAAATTCTCACCCTTGTTTTCAAATCTCTTGATTGACTCGTCACTCCCTGTTTCTGCAATCTCATTCATCCCCACAACTCTGTCAGATATCTGTGATTTGAAAATGTGTTGCTGGAAAAGCACAGCAGGTCAGGCAGCATCCAAGGAGCAGGGGAATCGACATTTCGGGCATGAGCCCTTCTTCAGGCTCATGCCTGAAACGTTGATTCTCCTGCTCCTTGGTTGCTGCCTGACCTGCTGCGCTTTTCCAGCAACACATTTTCAGCTCTCATCTCCAACATCTGCAGTCCTCACTTTCTCCTAGAAGGTATCTGTGACCACCTTATTCTGACCACTTAAGCACGCCCGATTCTGACTGCTCCATCATTGGTGGCAATAGATTAGTTGATCAATACCTCAACTCTGGAATCCCCTCCCTAAACCTCTCAACCTCACTTTCCTCCTTTAAGGCACTGCTTAAAACCTAACTCTGTGATCAAGATTTTGGTCATCTGACATAACATCTCCTTATTTGTCTCTGTGTTAAATGTTGTTTACAATGTTCATATGAAGCACATCTGTCTGGGTTTGGGATGTGCTATTTTAAAATACACTTTTCTTTATAGTTGCTTGAAATAAAGATCAAGAAAATGATTGTCTGGCAACGAAATTCTCATTTTGGCAATGTGTGAAAGAACAAACCATTGCATGACTCATTTAAGCAAGATGACCCTTCTAATGTTCACTAATTTCCAGTCGCCAAGGCTCTATTTTAATGAATGACCAACAATTACATTGGTGGCATGATTCAATTATATCCATTTCACACAATCTGTCAGATTACTAATTCTTGGATACTTATTTGCTATGTGAAGTATGTTCCTCTCATTTAATAAGAATATTTAAAGCAAATAAACTGTAGTTTTCATGTTACAGCAGAAAGCTGTTAAATGAAGAGTTATAGATGTGAAACATTTAACACTGTAGCAGCAATTGGTTAATACTCCTCTTTATATTCTGTCAGTATTTACTTTATTGTAAACATTTAAGAATGTACAGCTTTGTTGTATGGCATTGAGGATAGCATGACAACAAAAGTATTTTTAAGAGTAGAAAGTGTGCATAACAACAGAATAATTCATTGAGGAAAAACAGTTTTCAAGATAGATGCTAACCTTGAAAAGTAATCTGGAATTGTAAAAACTGTTCAGTTCCAGTGGGGCACATGTTAATCTATGCAGCCTTGCAATAAAATCTCCAGTCTGCCAAAGATTTAAATGAATAAGTGTATGCCTGTCAGATTTCAGTAATTGGGCCTTGTTCAGCAGACTTCCTTGGGGATATGATCCAACATTTATAATATAAACATTAAAAAAAATAAACCTTTTAAACACATCTTTTAAAATGGATAGATGAATAAATGTAATGGTGTATTGTTTGCTGATTCCACATACTAAAGATTCCTCATGGATTATTGTTCACATTGTTGCTGGCTGTGTCTTGATTAAAGGATGATGTCTACTCAGGATTGGTAATCTCTGCCATGGCTCCTGATGTGACTGAACAGGCCAATTCTCGACCCAAATGGTCGGTGGTAACAGCAAATTACATGAATGTGATTGTTTAATGCTGTTGTTCAAGATTATGTGTGACAAATCACCTCCTTTCTGTCTTCAGTTTGTAGAAAATTTGCCAAGCTAGAACTCATCCTACACTAAAAAGGAGTTTGATAAACTCAGTTGGTTAGACAGCTGGTTTCCCACACCAACTAAGTCCTTTACAGATTCTCCTCCCCAACTTTTCTCTTTGTCTGAGATTTAGTGACCCTCAGGTTAAACCACCACCAGTCATCTCCTGTTAATGGGACAGCAGTCATCTGGTTGGACTATGGTAACTTTACCTTTACGTTGGGAAGTTTGACACAAAGAAATGAGAAAAACAATTTTTAAAGAAGAATCAATGCACATCCTCCACTAAAAATTACAATGCTTGCATCCCTTCAAGAAACTTTTCAAACTCAATGCAATGCAAAATAAGGAATACAAATCAGAAAACAATTTCAAGCAAATAAAAACAAAATATGGTGGATGCTGGAGATGCGAAATAAAAACAGAAAGTGCTGGAGAAACTCAACAGGTCTGGCAGCATTTGTGAAGAGAAAGTCCCAAGAACTCAAAACGTTAACACTGTTTCTCTCTCCACAGATGTTGCCAGTCTTGTTCAGTTTCTTCAATACTTTCTGTTTTTAACTTCAAGAAAATGTTCATCAGAGAGCAAAGACACTTAAGGGCTCTCCAAAGTGATATGTCTTTCATTCACTTTAAGTAGGTGTCTATCAAAGAAGTGGTAACACTTGTTTCAAGAATACTAATCATACTGATCATTCCCAAATGAATCTGCAAAATAGTTCTGATCAAATACTTTAAGATTATTATACATAACGCATTTAGTATTATAACACCCAACACTCGAATAACAAGGTCAGAAATCACAAGATCACAAATTATAGTCCAACCAAATCACAAAGTTTGGAAACACTGCCCCTTCATCAGGTGATGTTGCTTCACCTGACAAAAGAGCATCGCTTTGAAAGCTTGTGATTTGAAACCTTGAAAACTTCTGACAAAATTCTGTTTCTTATGGTCCTTCCTACTGCACAACCACCTGATGAAGTAACAGCACTCTGAAAGCTAGTGCTTCCAAATAAACCTGTTAGACTATAACTGGGTGTTGTGTGATTTTTTTACTTTGTCCAGCCAGGTCAACACCAGCTCCTCCACATCACAACATTCAGTATTGCAGTGGAGGGCATTGGAATGCACATTCCATGGAAATCTTAAAGTAAGGGTCTCCATTGTAGAGTAGAGTCATAGAGTCATAGAGAGGTACAGTATGGAAATGACCCTTCGGTCTAACTCAACCATGCTGATCAAAAATCCTAAACTAATCTAGTCCCATTTACAAGCACTTGGCCCATATCCCTCTAAACCCTTCCTATTTATGTACCCATCCAGATGCCTTTTAAATGTTGCAATTGTACCAGCCTCCACTACTTCCTCTGGCAGCTCATTCCATATATGCACTGTCCTCTGCATGAAAATTTTTCCCCCATAGGTCCCTTTTATATCTTTCCCCTCTCACGCTAAACCTATACACTCTAGTTCCGGACTCCCCCACCCCAGGGAAAAGGCCTTGTTTATTTATACTATCCATGCCCCTGTTGATTTTATAAACCTCTATAAGGTCACACCTCAGCCTTTGACACTCCAGGGAAAACAGCACCAGCTTATTCAGCCTCTCCCTATAACTCAAATCCTCCAATCTTGGTAACATCCTTGTAAATCTTTTCTGAATTCTTTCAGGTTCACAATATCTTTCCGATAGGAAGGAGACCGGAATTGCATGCAATATTCCAAAAAGTGGCCTAACCAATGTCCTGTACAGCCGCAACATGACCTCTCAACTCCTGTACTCAAAACTCTGACCAATACAGGAAAGCATACCAAACACCTTCTTCACTATCTTATCTACCTGCGACTCTACTTTCAAGGAGCTATGAACCTGCACTCCAAGGTGTCATTGTTCAGCAACACTCCCTAGGACCTTTTCATTAACTGTATAAGTCCTGCGAAGATTTGCTTTCCCAAAATGCGGCACCCCGCATTTATCTAAATTACACTCCATCTGCCACTTCTCAGCCCATTGGTCTATTTGATCAAGATCACATTGTACTTTGAGGAAACCTTCTTTGCTATTCAATACAACTTAAATTTTGGTGTCATCTGCAAACTTCACTAAGTATACTTCCTATGTTCTTATCTAAACCATTTATATAAATGACAAAAATTAGTGGACCCAGCACCAATCCTTGTGGCACTCCACTGGTCACAGGCGTCAAGTCTGAAAAACAACCCTCCACCACCACCCTCTGCCTTCTACCTTTGAGCCAGTTCTGTATCTAAATGGCTAGTTCTCCCTATATTCCATGTGATCTCACCTTGCTAACCAGTCTCCCATGAGGAACCTTGTCGAATGCCTTACTGAAGTCCACATCGACCACAATCAGCACTCTGCCATCATCAATCCTCTTTGTTATCTCTTCAAAAAACTCAATCAAGTTCGTGAGACATGATTTCCCGCACACAAAGCCATGTTGACTATCCCTTATCAGTCCTTGCCTTTCCTAATACATGTAAATCTTGTCCCTCAGGATTCCATCCAATAATTTGCCCACCACTGACTTCAGGTTCACCCATTTATAGTTCCCTGGCTCGTCCTTACCACCTTTCTCAAATAATGATACCACATTCGCGAACCTCCAGTCTTCCAGCACTTCACCTGTGACTATCGATGATACACATATCTCAGCAAGAGGCCCAGCAATCACTTCCCTAGCTTCCCACAGAGTTCTAGCGCACACCTGATCAGGTCCTGGGGATTTATCCACCTCTATGCATTTCAAGATATTCAGCATTTCCTCCTCTGTAATATGGGCAGTTTTCAAATGTCACCATATCTTCTATGTGCTTCTCCACAGTAAACACTGATGCCAAATAATTGTTTAATATCTCCCCCATCTCATGCAGCTACACACAAAGGCTGCCTTGCTGATCTTTGAGGGGCCCTATTCACTCCCTAGTTACCCTTTTCTCCTTAATGTATTTGTAAAAACTCTTTGGATTCTCCTTAACCCTATTTACCAAAGCTATCTCATGTCCCCTTTTTGCAATCCTGATTTCCTTCTTAAGGATACTCCTCCTGCCTTTATACTCTTCTAAGGATTCACTCGATCTCTCCAGTCTATACCCGACATATGCTTCCTTCTTTTTCTTAACAAAACCCTACAGGGTTAAATATGGCAGGAACTGCTGACCATGTGTGTAAAGATGGAACTCTGAGTATATAGGGTCTTAGCCAGGCTCACAACTGAAAGAATTACAGATGCTGGAAATCAGAAACAAAACAGAAATTTCTGGAAAAACTCAGCTGGTGTGGCAGCATCAGGTGTTCTGAGCAGTGATAACTCTGATTTCTCTCCACAGATGCTGTCAGATCTGCTGAACTTTTCCATCATTTTCTGTTTTGTCTCTAGTTTATTGCTCACTCAATGCTCCCTCACCTGACTGTAGACCTGATATTAATATAACAGTCACCTTGCAATTGCGCCAACTGCAAATTCGCAATGCCCTACTGTCAGGTTTCCCTTGATTTAAGAATTTCAGTTAATACGTGTGGAATCCAATTTCCTCAGAATCCAATAGTTTTGGAGATCTAAAAATAAAGGGGCAGGAGTATAAGTAACAAGAAAAACTTCCATGCCATTTCCTGTCCAGCTCAAACGTGTTACAGAACTCATGTGGAAGGGAACTGTGCTCGATCAGATTTCTGCTGACAGAAAGACTCTGCTCAGAACCTTACAAAAGTGCTGTAGGCAGCTGCTAACATAGTGAATGGTACGTACCATTCCTTCCCCTTCTAGAACAAACTCAAGGCCATGTCATTGTCAGCACTAGTAGGCTGTGCATCAGGTCAATTCTACAATAGATATATCTATTATATAGATATAGATTGGTGAAGATGTGGTCAATTAGTTTAGATCCTTATGCCAAAGATTTGCTGCAGATCACACTTGACATGTCCTCTAGAACTCAGTCAGTAGTTATGTTATTAAGTAATGCTTGCTAAGGGACATTTAGGTCCCCAGCATAGTTTATATCTTATACTCTTGTTGTACTCAGTGTTTCTTCCAAGTAATGTGCAATGGAGAGATGGACTTATGCATTAGTTGAGGGAAGATGGTAATCAGCAGGAGGTTGCCTTACTAATGTTTAATGCAGAGGGACCGGAATTAATGCTGAAGGCTCCTAAAGCCAGTTCTGTTCGTCTGGACATTTGCCATGCCTGTCCTATTGTTGGGATTTAGATCAGAGTGGTGCTGGAAAAGCACAGCAGGTCAGGCAGCATCTGAGGAGCAGGAAAATCGATGTTTCGGGCAAAAGCCCTTCATCAGGAAAAGAGGCAGGAAGCCTCCAGGGTGGAGAGGTAAATGCAGCGGTGGCTGGGGGGATGGTGTGTAGGCTGGGGAGAAGGCAGCAAAGAGTACAGTAGGTGAATGGGGGTGGGGATGGAGGTGATAGGTCAGAGGGGAGGGTGGAGTGGATAGCTGGGAAGGGAGATTGGCAGGTAGGACAGGTCATGGGGACAGTACTGAGCTGGAAGGTTGGAACTGGGGTAAGGTGGGGAGAGGGGAAATGAGGAAACAGGTGAAGTCCACATTGATGCCCAGGGGTTGAAGTGTTCCGAGGTGGAAGATGAGGTGTTCTTCCTCCAAGCATTGGGTGGTGAGGGAGTGGTGGTGGAGGAGGTCCAGGACCTCCATGTCCTCGGCAGAGTGGGGGAGGAGTTGAAATGGTGGGTCATGGGGCGGTGGTGTTGATTGGTGTGGGTGTCCTAGAGATGTTTCCTGAAGCACTCTGGGAGAAGTGTCCAGTCTCCCCTGTGTAGAGGAGACCACATCAGGAGCAACGGATACAATAAATGATATTGGTGGATGTGCAGGTAAAGCTTTGATGGATGTGGAAGGCTCCTTTGGGGCCTTAGACGATGGTGAGGGAGGAGGTATGGGTGCAGGTTTTGCAATTCCTGCGGTGGCAGGGAAGGTTCCAGGATGGGAGAGTGGGTTATAGGGGGGCGTGGACCTGAACAGGTAGTCATTGAGGGAACGGTCTTTGTGGAAGGCGGAAAGGGGTGGGGAGGGAAATATATCCCTGGTGGTGGGGTCCGTTTGGAGGTGGCGGAAATGTCGGTGGATGATATGGTTAATGAGAAGGTTGGTAGGGTGGAAGGTGAGGACCAAGGGGGTTCTGTCCTTGTTACGGTTGGAGGGGTGGGGTCTGAGGGCAGAGGTGCGGGATGTGGACGAGATGCATTGGAGGGCATCTTCAACCACGTGGGAAGGGAAATTGCTATCTCTAAAGAAGGAGGCCATCTGGTATGTTCTGTGGTGGAATTGGTCCTCCTGGGAGCAGATACGGTGGAGGCGGAGAACTTGGGAATACGGGATGGCATTTTTGAAGGAGGTGGGGTGGGAAGAGGTGTAATCCAGGTAGCTGTGGGAGTCGGTGGGTTTGTAAAAAATGTCAGTGTCAAGTCGGTCATCATTAATGGAGATAGAGTAGTCCAGGAAAGGGAGGGAGGTGTCAGAGATGGTTCAGGTGAATTTAAGGTCGGGCTGCAATGTGTTGGTGAAGTTGATGGACAGCTCAATCTCCTCGCGGGAGCACGAGGTGGCACCAATGCAGTCATCAATGTAACGGAGTAAGAGGTGGGGAGTGATGCCGGTGTAATTACGGAAGATGGACTGTTCTATGTAGCTGACAAAGTTACAGGCATAGCTGGGGCCCATACGGGGGCCCATGGCTACCCCTTTGGACTGGAGGAAGTGGGAGGATTCGAAGGAGAAATTGTTGAGGGTGAGGACCAGTTCAGCCAAATGCATGAGAGTGTCAGTGGAAGGGTACTGTTGGGGACATCAGGAGAGGAAGAAACGGAGGGTTTGGAGGCCTTGGTCATGGAGGAGGGAGGTGTGGAGAGATTGGATATCCATGGTGAAGATGAGGCTTTGGGGGCAGAGGAAACGGAAGTCTTGGAGGAGGTGGAGGGTATGGATGGTGTCTCGAATGTATGTGGGGAGTTCCTGGACTAGGGGGGATAGGATTGTATCAAGATAGGTGGAAATGAGTTCAGTGGGCAGGAGCAGGCTGAGACAATGGGTCGGCTGGAGTGGTCAGGCTTGTGGATCTTGGGAAGGAGGTAGAATGGGGCAGTACGGGGTTCCCGGATTAAGAGGTTGGAAGCTGTGGGTGTGAGATCTCCTGAGATGATGAGGTTCTGTATGGTCTGGGGGATGATGGTTT
This sequence comes from Hemiscyllium ocellatum, assembly GCF_020745735.1. Classification (NCBI taxonomy): domain Eukaryota; kingdom Metazoa; phylum Chordata; class Chondrichthyes; order Orectolobiformes; family Hemiscylliidae; genus Hemiscyllium; species Hemiscyllium ocellatum. The sequence continues at coordinate 139,269,506 of NC_083401.1, forward strand.
GGTGATGGGGGGGGGGGTGGGGTCATGGTTGAGGGGGCGGTAGGAGAGGCGTCTTCGAGTTCGCATCTGGCTTCAGCAGTGTAGAGGTCAGTGCGCCAGACTACCACTGCATTCTCTTTATCCACTGGCTTGATGGTGAGGTTGGGATTAGAGCAGAGGGAGTTGAGGGCCACATGTTGTGAGGTTGAGAGGTTGGAGTGGGGGAGAGGGGGTAGACAGTTTGAAGCGGTTAATGTCTTGGTGGCAGTTGGAAATGAAGAGGTTGAGGTGGGTAATAGGTCAACGTGGGGTGTCCAGGTGGATGGAGTGTGTTGGAGGTGAGTGAAGGGGTCCTCAGAAGGTGGGAGGGGGTCCTGATTGTAAAAGTAAGCTCTGAGATGGAGGAAGAAGTGTTCAACGTCACAATGCGTGTTAAATGCGTGTCCTATTTTAGGACAGGACAAACACACAGATGGTAATGGAGGAGTCTGAACACTTGTTGGAAGGTATGGTTTGGTGAGTACGACTATGTCAGGTGTGACACCTCCACATATTAGTGCAGAGGGCTTTGCAGCATCAACTGGACAAAGGCTGCCTTTGCCACTTGCGGTGTCTAGGTTGATGCTGTGGATTTCATCAAGTTTTATTTTTATTTGACTTTCCTGTCGCATTAATATAATAGCTTGCTTGACTATTTCACTGGCTGAGAAACCATATAGGTCAGCCTAAGTAAGGATATTGGTGAATTAAATGGTAGGTCACTGTTAGATTAACTTTCTTATTTCAGATTTAATTATTAATTGAATTTAAATTTTTCTTGCTGCAGTGGTGGGATTTGAATTCCTTTCAATGCAGCATTATTCCTGGCCTCTGGATCATTAGTCCAGTAAATTTAGTCAATATTACAATTGCCTCTAATAGCTCTGATTTTATTTTCTCATAGACACGACTAAAATCGATTTATTTGTTTATTTAAGAAACCAATAGACACCTCACTATCAATGTGTTGAGTTGTTGAGCACATGGTCAGAAATATTCCCTCAATGGCTGTTGTGACGATACAATGGTTTTAAGAAGTGTATTTTGTCTTGGTACTTCTTGAAGAGAGATTTTAAGACAGAGGTGAGCGCTATCTATTCAAAGTCAATAAAGCAACAGCTTGTGAGGCCTTGGGATTCTTTATAAAAGTTGGAACAATAGGAGCAGCATGTGTGGGTAGAATCAGGGTCCCACAGAGCCAGGGTTTTAATTTAGCTTTCAGCTCTTGTTGGAGTTTTGAAGTTGGCTGTGGAAGCGACTACACATCACTCTCAGCCACAGCAAAAAGCTAGAGTTGTCTCTGTCTCTCCTGCCAGAATTGCATGTGAGACAATTTGTTTTTCTAAATTTGCCTTTGCCAAATTTTGGGATGTTACTGTATTGGAACAGTTGCTGTTTAGTAGTTAGATAATCTGTTAAGTTTTCCAATACAGTTAAAGTTATACCAATGCTTCTTTCTTCTTTGACTGATCAGACTCCCTACAGTGTGGAAACATGCCCTTTGGCCCACACCGACCCTCTGAAGATTAACCCAGACCCATTTCCCACTGACTAATGCACCTCACACCATGGGCAATTTAGCATGGCCAATTCATGTGCCCTGCACATCTTTGGATTGTGGGAGGAAACTGGAGCACCTGGAGGAAACCCACACAGACACAGGGAGGATGTGCAAACTCCATACAGACAGTCGCCCGAGGCTGGAATTGAACCTGGGACCCTGGTGCTATGAGCCGCCATGCCACCCCTTTTGTTTGTATTTTAATTATAGGTTAACAATAAAGTCTGATTTGCTTAGAACTGAGCAGTGTAACCAATCGAATTACATGTGGAACACAGCCCCTTACTCTTGCCTTTAAATAAGGTACAAGTTAGGGTCCAGACAGTTTCCTTCATATATTTGAAGGGGGTTTGATCAGGTCCATAACAATGTGAACAAGACAAAAACACACAGATGAACTGACAGCTGAGGAAAGAATTTTGAATGTAAAATCTGTGAAGCTGTAGGTCCTAGAAAACCTGTGAAAAGTAGCAATGCAGTTAGAATGCATAATTTTATGTTGGAAATCAAACAAGTTAATCTATTGGTGTAGGAAGACATAAAACCATCACTGTTTAAGAAGAAGTTTCACTGATTGTGAAACCTTAATCTATGAAAACGTAAAACCCAGCAAGACACAAAATTTGTGCTTTGTCAATAAAGCATCTTACTAACTCTTATTGAGACTCATTTCATCTCAGTTCACCTTGAAAAAATTGAAAAAGGATACTTGAACAATGAGTTCAATTGTACTGTTACAACCCTTTCTACAAGCAGAAATTGTTCTATTCCAGAAAGCCAGTTGTTAAAGAATACAACTGGAGCCAATTTTTACATGTTTTTATATTTACTTACAGGGTTGCAGTTTATATGCATGTGTCTCTTAACTCAACCACTGCAATTACAGTCTGAATCTATGTATAGGAAGAGCAAATTAATCCACAGTTAATGTCTATCATCTGCATACAGTTAAATAGATTTCATTTATTTTTGAGAATATCTCTGGCAAAATCACCTTTTTGTATTCGTCTCTAATTGCACAACTGAGCTATCTTGTTGAACTGTTAAAGTCTATTTGATGTGGGAATATTGTTAGAAAGGGAATTCCAAGATTTTGATCCAGTGACATTGAAGGAATGATGATATAGTTCCATGCCAGGATAATGTGTGGCTTAGACGGAAGCTTGCAATTGGTGGTGTGCTGATGAATTTAATGTACAATTTCCAGATACAAGACAATTGAATCAATTCCCATTGAATTAACAAGCCACTTCTGTTCATGGGAGTGATGGCTAGTATCACTGAAGCTAAGAGTTTATTGACACTTTACTTTTTCCTTAAGTCCTTACATAGAACATAAGTGCAGAACTTCCTAAAATCCTGTTTTACTCCTATTTCTGGACATTTTTAAATTGAGAACATAAAACACTCATTTGCAGAATGTGCTGACCTTTCAATTTACATTTCATTACTCGTAAAGCTTCTGCTGGCAAGGAATGAATTAGGAATCCTGTCAATCTTACAGTATACAGGGTGTTTCACATCCTGAACTAGAAATAAACCAACTAAGAAAAAAAATCACTTTATTACTTCAGCATTTCTCTTGTATTCCTTAAGACATTTGAAATACAGCAGCCTTGTAAAAATGATTTATTCTGGCAACTACTTGTTCAGTACTTGTTTAGTGAAGCTGTGACAATATTTCAAAAACTTGTGGATTATTGTGAAGAACAGCTGCTAATCCTGAGTTACACTCTTCCATATTGTGCCTGAATTACAACAGCTTTCTTGATAGCTGTAACAGAATGACCTGTACCTATAATAGGCGCAGGCTCAATGGAACAATTTTAATATGTTAACGAGGGGGGGAAGAGATTGAATAAACAATTGCTCAGAGATGTCATGGAGGTGCCTAAACACTCTGATACTACGGTCTGGCCGAGGGCACTGTTGATATGGGGCCCACAGGAATCTCTGGAGATTGCCGAAAGTCACAGAGAGAATCATAAAAGCAGGCCATTCAGTTCACACCAATGCTCTAAAGAGCATCCATGCCAGACCCTTACCCTTCCCCTATTGCTGTAACACTGTATTTCCTATGGCTATCTCATAGAACATAGAAGGATACAGCGCAGTACAGGCCCTTCGGCCCTCGATGTTGCGCCGACCGAATCCTACCTAACCTATACTAGCCCAATAACTTCCAAATGCCTATCCAATGCCCGCTTAAATGACCATAAAGAAGGAGAGTTCACCACTGATACGGGCAGGGCATTCCATGAACTCACAACCCGCTGTGTGAAGAATCTACCCCTAACATCTGTCCTATACCTACCACCCCTTAATTTAAAGCTATGTCCCCTAGTAACACCTGACTCCATTAGCGGTAAAAGGTTCTTAGTATCTACCCTATCTAAACCCCTAATCATCTTATACACTTCTATCAGATCTCCCCTAAACCTTCTCTTCTCCAATGAGAACAGCCCCAAGTGCCTCAGCCTTTCCTCATAAGATTTTCCTACCATTCCAGGCAACATCCTGGTAAACCTCCTCTGCACTCGTTCTAAAGCTTCCACATCCTTCCTATAGTATGGCGACCAAAACTGCACACAATACTCCAGATGAGGCCGCACCAGAGTCTTATACAACTGCAACATGACCTCAGGACTCCGGAACTCAATTCCTCTGCCAATAAAGCCCAGTACACCATATGCCTTCCTCACAGCACTATTTACCTGGGTGGCAACTTTCAGAGATCTGTGTACATGGACACCAAGATCCCTCTGCTCATCCACACTACCAAGTAGCCTACCATTAGCCCAGTAATCCATCATCTTGTTATTCCTACCAAAGTGAACGACTTCGCACTTAGCTACATTGAATTCCATTTGCCACATTTCCGCCCAGCTCTGCAACTTATCTATATCCCGCTGTAACCTACCACTTCCTTCCTCACTATCCACAACTCCACCGACTTTTGTGTCATCCGCAAACTTGCTTACCCAGCTTTCAAGTCCTTCCTCTAGATCATTTATAAAGATAACAAAAAGCAATGGTCCCAAAACAGATCCTTGTGGTACACCGCTAGTAACTGCGCTCCAAGATGAACATAATCCATCAACTACTACCCTCTGTCTCCACATCCCTGGACACCACGGGCAATTTAGCACGGCCAATCCATCTAGCCTGCACATCTTTTGACTGTGGGACGAAACCAGAGCATCTGGAAGGAAACCCATTCAGACACGGGGAGAATGTGCAAACTCCACACAGACAGTCACCTGAAGGTGGAATTGAACCCAAGTCCCTGGGATTGTGAGGCAGCAGTGCTAACCACTGATCCACTATGCTGCCCAAAAGCTACAAGTTGACTGAGCTCTCTCTCTCTCTCTCTCTCTCGAGTGTTTACATTTAATTGGGACATTCTGTTTGGCAGTCTTTGATTGGCAAAACATTGCAACCGACCTGACAATACGAAAGCTGCTCCTAATTCTCCTCTCCATACAACCAGCTCTCAACACTGCCAGGGGTGTCCTTGGACCATGAGAAGAACCTAGGAGAAGAAATATCACTGTTCCTGCAGGTAGCAATGAGATTGCCACACACGTGTAAATAATACATTTAAATTACTTAATGTTAAACATTGGGACATTATTCCTTACTGTCCAATGTCTGTTGAGGCTAAATTTGATCTTTTTTTAAGTGGTAGCTACCATTTAGTAATTAATTTGCTTCCTGCAGCATTTCAGAACAATTTAAAGTTCAAAACCTGTGGATTTACTAGACCGTGTTAAAACTGTTATGCTGGAGGGTGAAGCATTTTAGTCATTTTCCAACTCATAAAAATGATTATTATAATTCAGTCATACTGTGCTTTATGTGTTATGGTCTTGATACAAATACTACCACCACACTGTCACCAGTAGAATATGCAGCCTGCATCCCAGATGTGGCTTTACAATTTGTTGAATAATAGTTTCCTTCCCAATGTGTATTCAGTAGAAAAAGAAAATGCTGCAAATGTGCAGTAGGTGAAGTGGCAGCTATAAAGAGAAATCTTTGATCATTTTCATTTGTTATGTTATCATGTATGCCTTTTTTCAGCAATTTAATAAACTCTGATAATTTCTACAGTCATTTGTACATTAAGCTATAGTTGCTTCTTCAAATTGTTTAATCTTGTAAGTTAATATTCTGTTGTCTTTAGCTGCCATACTAAACCATGTTTAATACAATATTAAGTCATTAGATTGAGAAAAGCAATGAACAAATTAAGACTTCCAAGCTTTTCTTATAAAACAAATTTAAAATTCAAAAAGAGAGGCTGGGAAGTTTTAAGGATTTTAATTAGGATCTAAAACTTGCTATGAATGCTGGAATCTGTCTGCTGGTGTCCTCAGTTCCTGACCCAATCAATGTTTGGAGGGCCAAGGGAAGGGTCCCCAATTTGAGTATTTATGAAGGTTGTCTGTGACAGTTCAGGATATGACACTCTGAAAAGGAAACAGCTATATCATGGTGGGGGATGGGATAGATTGGTGTGGATGGACAGTTTCCATAGTGCAATGGAATTGAATACATATCACAGAATCCCTACAGTGTGGAAGTTGGCCATTCAGCCCATCGAGTCCACACAGACTCTCTGAAGAGCATCCACCCAGACCCATTCCCCTACCCTATCACACTGCATTTCCCATGACTAATCCACCTAGCATGCATATCCCTGGACACATTTTTCTTCTCACCATTTACTCAGGCTTGGAGGCTATTTCTATTTTTCAGCAACCTGGTACATCAGGCTGCCTCTGACAGGGATCCATGCAATAAGGTCTTTGGGATCTCCTGTCATATCTAAGAGGAGTACACTTATTAGCTCTCTGGCATATGTATAATGAGAGAGTCAAGGAATTTCAAAACCCCTTTGGAAATATTACTTCAAAGTTAAGAGACACTGAAGTTCAGGCATAAACTTAAGGAATTCCAGGTAAGATACATTGAGAGGCACATGTCATCTGTTAAGAGTATTATTATAATGTCTTTCTATCATTTTGCATGTTTTTGTAACTCTAAAATTTTCATTTTATTCAGCGAAAGTGGAAATGCTGGACAAGTCCTTGTTTCTGGATTGGTACTAATTCACTGGAGTAACGTTCAGTGCCGAGGTGATGAACACAATTTATTTGAGTGTGTGAAGGAGACTAGACAGCGTGGGGATTGTTTTTATAAACGGGCAGCATCAGTTACGTGCAATCCCCCCAAAGGTAATGAAATAAGTTGTCAACTCTTTTAGTGATTTGTCACAATAAATTCTAGGAAAAATACTCCATTGTGCTGTAATGTTCCAATGAGTCAAAGAACAACTGGACCTAATACTTTGTTCTGTCCATGTGCTGATTGTACTGAGTGATGATGGTTTTGGGAATTAGAAACATTTTTCCATGTACACACCCAGTGATGCCTTCAAGCATTTTTCCCTTGAACAATATGAGAACAGTTAGCACACACACGTTAGAATTTAGATTTAATTGACCTTTCCTCGAACTAAACATTATGCTTGCTGCTTTCCATGTTCGGTTACTGCTTACTTTCAATAGTAAGATGAATTAATTAGGATCATCAGTAAAATCTAGGAAATCTTTGGACAAGTAAGTTTTTATGCAACTTCATTATGGACTTAATTGTGGAATAAGTGATTCAAAAATACTATAGATACTGACAATCCTTGCATAAAGATATGCATGTTTTACTGAGTGTATGTGTGTACATGGACATATATTGCTAAGTTTGGACGTAAAGGTCAATGCCACAGAAGCTATCCATCAATGCACGCCTCTGTTTAATTTTAGCACCTGTATTTGTTCCAATTCGATTGGTTGGAGGGAGTTCTGAATATGAAGGCCGAGTGGAAGTCTATCGTTCAGGTCAGTGGGGAACGGTGTGTGATGACCACTGGGATGAAGCTGATGCTGAAGTTGTCTGCAGGCAACTAGGAATAAGGTCAGTATGATGCTGCTGCTATTTCATTATAATGAGATAGGCAAGGATGGTTCTGGAGAAAAATCAATGAATACATCTATTCAAACTAATATTTACAGTTTCTCTTCTGCAAGTACCAGGTACACACTATGATAACTAAACACTTATGATTTATAAATGCTGTGCACACAGAATGGAAATGGTAAATTGACAATTCATACAGTGGAATGTAATATATTGCTTCTATTTTGCATGTGTTGTATAATTTCCCCTGTAATGTTATCTTTTCCATTTTTCTTACTGTTCAGCATTTTAAATAATTCAAAAGTAGAAGGCAATTAATTTGCAATACAATAGGTATTGTACAAATTTTCCAGTAATATTTTCTTCCACATTTTTCTTACTATTCACTATTGTAAGCAATTCCAAAGTAAGCACATGGAATAATGCCAGAGAGTGGTGGAAAAATTTGCTGATGGTAGATCTGTTGCCTGTAATACATCCCTCCTGGATTGTTCTTCCATTCAGTGAGGTGCTTAATATTTATTTTATTAAATGTTAAGCTTCACTTTTCATTATTCACTTTGGAACACATCAGAAAACAGCACAACTTGAATCTTTGTCGATCAAGCATCTTGAAGGTAGAAAGTACTGGCAAAACTCAGCGGGTCTGACAGCATCTGTGGAGAGAGAATGAAAGTTAAAGTTTTGAGTCCAATATAACTCTTCAATCTGATTTCAGATTTTCAGCATGTGCTGTATTTTGGTTCTGTATGCTTGAAGGATAAATTTTCTTGATCTTTGATCCCTGAAGATAGCCATTTTGCTGGGTATAAAAGAGCTGAGTAAAAGAGAATTGTTTTACCAGGCCACGGTCCTTTTCATATTGCCCTTGGATTTCCATACTTTTCTGGAGATGAGGGTGTAGAAATGGATTAAAAATAGCTACAGAACTGTGAGAGCTAAACAAGCTCAACAAAAGTTCAACAAAACGCGTTCCGACAAAATAATCGGTCTGCATTAACAAGGAAACTGCATGCAGAGTAGCTGAACTTGGAAAAGAGAGAGAGTTGATGACAGCCCTGAGTCTCTGTCACAAGCTTGTGCTTAGAGAGAAAAGCAGGAATCTTCATACTTAAAACTTATGAAAGCTACCAGTAACTATTACTAGGGGTTAGTCATCCATTAGACCAGTACATTGAATTATGATCTATGTTATTACTTCCCAAAACCTTGCCCCACATCTCATAATCTTGGCCTTGTTGGGGGCTCAGAAAATTTTGTGGGACGTCTTTATTTGGGGTTAATTGGTATCCCAGGACTTATGTGGAGCCAGTGAATCAAGCTCCGCTGAGGTCTACCAAGGTTAAAGAATTTATGTAGTTTTAGCCTATTTCAGGTCCTGCTGAGGTTAGCAATGCTTTGACCTTTGTTATAGGCTTACCTTGTGTTGTGTTTCAACCAGGGGTTGGCCAGTTTTCCCATCATGCAACTGTCTGTTTCACACAATTCCACAAGGGAAGGTGAAATATGTGATGCTCGGTCTATATTTGCAATAGATACAGAAAGGAGGAACATGCAGGTGAGTTAGGAGAGCCATTTCTGGCCTTTTGGTTTATTTTCCTCCAGGATCATTGACTGAGCACTCACAAGGGAATGAGCATCTGGAAAAACACAGTAGGAGGGCAACATCTATAATTTAATTCCCTGCCCTTTCTATCAGTGCTATCTGAAAGCTTGGGACCATGTCTACACTAAGAGTTTCCAATATGAACAACTTTCAGCAAAATGTGAGACCATTTTTTTTCACATAGCAGGATTCCATAAAATCCAGGTAACATTTTATTGGTGACTTTATTGGTTAGTGCTCTGCATTTCCTTGCCTTTATAAATTGCAAGAGGTTCCACTCAATTAATCCATAGGTGATCTGTGATCATCAAAATATTATCATTGCTGCTTTCCAGACGGCAATTATACCACCTCAATTTTATGGAGGCTGGAATTTTCAACCTAACATTAAAGTGCAATGTGAGGTCATGGGACACGTTTATTCTTTGGAGGTTTGGCTTAAATAATTTCTGAGATAACCATAATGAGTAAAAGGGGATACTTTCAAAAGGTTCACAATGACAACAATGTTATGGCTGAAGATGTGACTGGTATCCTGAACCATAGTTTAGCTGCCAAGTAAGATCAAAAAGCATCCAACAACTCAGCTTAGCAAAATCTTCAAGGTTATTAATGTGATCTCCTATCCAGTAAAGCCTAATCGTCAAACAAGCAAAAAGGGAACACATTCAGCTGGAGTCGAGCAAGGTGTGCAGTCTCTGAACTACCTTTCCCTTCTCTCACAGACTGCACCTTTTACCTGCAAAATATTCACAATGCAAGGACAATCTTTGTTAGTTTACAGTATATAGTAAGCAAATCTACTCGCCTTAACATAACAACAATTTGTATTGATATAACACCTTCTAACAAAATAAAATAGCTCCAGGCGATTCACAAGAGCATTATAAAACAAAATGTGAAAAAATATGAAAATATAAAGACATATTAAAGCAGGAAGAGAATCTTAATGATGGTAAGTGAGGTAGAGAGGCAGGGATATATACAGAAGGGATTCCTGATCTTAGGACCTTGTAAACAAAAATGATGGAGTGACTAAAATCAGGAATCTCCTAGGGCAAAATTTGAAGGCCAGAGATTCCTCAAGGGATATATAGCAGGAAGAGATTGCCAAGTTAGGGAGCGAAATTGAAAACCTGAAGATTTCAAATTCAAACATTTGGGAAACTAATCCACAAGCCAGTGTAGGTCAGTGAGAGCAGAGTTGATGGTAGAATTGGCCTTGGTATGAGTTAGAACATGGACAGCAGAATTTTGGATGACCTAAAGTTAATGCAGATATCAACCACTAGTGCTTATAAATAGTCAAATCTGGAGTTAACAAATGCATAGGAGAGGGTTCAACAACAGGTCAGCTAAGGTACATATAATCTTGGTTGGCACAGTGGCTCAGTAGTTAGCACTGCTCTCTCGCAGTGCCACGGCCCGCATTTGATTCCACCTTCAGGCAACTGTTTGTGGGTAGACTGTTTGCATATTATTCCCTGTGTCTGAGTGGGTTTCCTCTGGGTGCTTCAGTTTCCTCCCACACTCCAAAGATGTCCAGGTTAGGTGGATTGGTCATGCTAAATCGCCCATAGTGTCCAGGGATGTGTATGCCAGGTGGATTGGCCTTGCGAAATGCAGGGCTAAGGGATAGGGTAGGTCTGGGTGGGGTGATCTTTGGAGGGTTGGTGTGGATCAGATGGGCCAAATAGCCTGTTTCCACACTGTAGAGATTCGATGATACAAACTGTTTACAATCTATGCTAAAGACTTGGAAGAAATGTTAAGTGAGCGGTCAAACAATTAGCAGAATAAGTATAATGTGGTAAACTATGCGTCATTTTACTTTGTCTGAAAGAATAGATCTTTTGAATTCTCCAGCACAGTCAAGGCCTTTATTGCCTGAAGAAGATTCAATAAATTTTCTGTTGTCTCACTGACAAAAACTTGGCTCCTTTGCTATTAATTCCGTCCCTCTCTCTTGAATTAGACTGCTCACAAACTTGGTTTCATATTTGACCCTGACATGAGGTCATGACATAACATTCCATCATTTTGAATGTCCAGTTCCAGTTTCAAATAATCATAGAATCCCTGCAGTGTGAAAGCAGCTATTTATCCCATCAGGTCCACACCAATGCTCTGAAGAGCACCCTGTCTAGACCCACCCAATCCCAGTAACCCTGCATTTCCCATGGTTAATCCACCTAGCCTGCACATCCCTGGACACTGTGGGTAATTTAGCATGGCTAATCCACCCAAAGTACATGTCTTCCCCTGGAGCATCTGGAGGAAATCCATGCAAAGCTGGGGAGAATGTGCAAACTCCACACAGACAGTTGTCCAACACTGTAATTGAACCTGGGTCCCTGGCGCTGTGAGGCAGGAGTGCTAACCATTGAGCCACCATTGACATGCTGTCCATTGAAGCTCCCACACTGATTCCTGTAACACTCTAGTAGTTGCACTTTGTCAATCTGAAACTAACTCGTTTGTCCTGACTCTCTGCTTCTCATTAAGTAAATAATCTGCTACCCATGCTAATATATTACTCCAACATCATAAGCTCATACATAGTACAGTAGCCTTCTGTGCAATACCTTACCAAATGTCTTGTGGATATCCAATTATATCACATCTACTGTTCCCGATGAGCCAATCTCCTTATGACTTTCTCAAAGAACTCTAATAAATCAGTCAAGCATGTTTTCCCTTGACAAAACCACATTGGGTTTGTCTAATTACATAATGGCTTTCTAAATATCCTGCTATTCTTTAATAATGCAATTTCTGAAGAAGATGTCACGTTGATTAGCCTATGGCCATCTGCTTTCTATTTCCCAGCTATTAGTTCAACTAGAAGAGATTCATATATTGGACAAAGAGTAGTTTATTGTATGTTAGCATCTAATTTCTGAATGCATTAGTGATCCAGCTACATGGGATCAATGTGGATTTCACCAGTTTCCTCATTTCCCCTCCCCTCACCTTATCCCAGATCCAACCTTCCAACTCGGCACCTCTCTCTTAAACTGTCCTACCTGTCCATCTTCCTTTCTACCTATCAGTTCCACCCTCCTCTTCAACCTATCACATTCACTGCCACCTTCACCCACCTATTGCATTCCCCCCAGCCCCACCCTCTCTCCCATTTATGCATATCTTGAGTCATGTCTCCCAAGTCAGTGAATTTACAATTTAGGCCAACTGGAGGTTTCACTACTCTCCTCAAATACATCCTCTTTGGAGTAGGAAGACTGGCAGTTTTCTGAGTGGAAGACTGATTTAATTTGATTTGATTTGATTCGATTTACTGTAGTCTCTTGTACCTAAGTACAGTGAAAAGCATTGTCTGGCGAGCAGTACAGGCAGATCATAGCAAACAAGGACATACAGATCATAGGGTGCTTAGACAGAGTGAGGCAAATAAGGTTACACTGCACAAAAGGTGTGCAAAGTAAAATCAACATTATTTGAAGTTAGAGATTCCAGGAAGAAGCTGTTCTTGAACCTATTGGTGTTTGTGTTCAAGCTTTTGTATCTTCTGCCTGATGGAAGAGGTTGTAGAGAGCATTACATGGGTGGGACAGACATTACTCATCCCTTCTCAATGGTGGCTTCCATGGAGTTGTATACACTAGATCATGAATTTATGTCAACAGACTTTTAAATTGAATCTGCCTGTAGATGTGTGCTGAACTATATAGATTCTTTACTACAACTTACTAATTGGTTTGGAAATTCTCATTCTCCATCCGCTATTTCATTTGTCCATTTTTCTCTGCCTTAATTCCATTACTTGAGATTTGCTTTTTACTTGGCATGAATTCTGTCATAGTTTCTGAGGATTCTTCTGGTGAAGATAAAAAATATTTCTGTTCAACTTGTCTCTATTGAGTCACCTCAGTATCAAACATCAGACTTGAATGTGTCATAACTTTTTGTTCGCAACATTGTGTCACGTTCCGAAATGCATGAATTATGTATTCGTACATTAGTTCAAGTTGGGATACTACTCCTTGACTACCCCACTGCTTGTGATTTCTTGCAAATCTTGTATTCTGATGAAGACAAGAATGATTCTAGTATTCTAAACTGTCTTCAGTTTAATAGTAGTTAAAAACATGTCTGCTAAACCAGTTTAGTCATTGGTTCCCATCTCTGACAGCATAAAATTAATCTCTTAAGCAAATACAGTTCTTTTTAATGGATTCTGCTTTCTATTTGGGTCCTGCTATGAATCTTTGACTAGTTGTTTCTTGACCCATTGTTCCTTGACATTAACTAGTTTAAAACCTTCTGCTATTTGAACAAAATTGTCGACAATGTACATGTTTTTAATCAAGAGCAATAATCCTTGATTGAGAAGTACTTATAGGCTTTCTACTGTCTGGAATCTTCTATATGGGAGAGTTGCTCAGAAATACATTATGCTTCCTAAACTATATAGTTGTGCTCTTGTTGACTATACTCGGTTTTTTTTTAATCATAGCTCACTACCTGTCACTCACCCCATTATCCAACTTGAAATCCACAAGATGACCTTTGATGTAAGTATCAGCTTACTAACGTATTATCTGGATCACATTTTTCCCTTAGGAATATTTAGATTTCTTGCGTGTTATAGACTATTCCACATCATTAACCTCTTTGTCAGGGTAACTTTGATTTCTTGGCTTTCTCTGACTGTGTTCTATCCCCAGAATCACATTTTCTGAAAGGAACCTAGTGCATGGCAGGGATAAACCACTCAGTTGTAATAGTTGGGCAAGGTCTTTGTCTGTGAGGCCTGTTTACTCTAGAGCACTGACAAGGAGTTTAGTATTTGGTGCATGTTCTACATGCTGCTGGTTGAATACCAGCAGCAGTATGATGAGACCCTTACTTGGGAATTGATTATGAACAAAGGCCTCAATTGGTGGCAGGGTGGAAAAGCTATCCACAGGATATTCCACAACGGACCGAATTGGGGTAGAGATGGGAAGAAAATGGTGTCCTCACTCCTCATCCATCACCAGTTTAAATGCCAGTCTGCCACAAAACTCACCGCATGGTGAGGGCACAAGATTCTGTCCAATGTCTTAATATTTCAATATTTAATTGCTGTAAATTTCAGTATATTCAGAACTGGGCTCTGCAGCAACCTACGAAGGATAATTATTTCATCTGCTATCACTATTTATGGCCCAATTAAAGTTAAAAGTTAAAATTAGATAAATGTGAGATGCTGCATTTTGGAAAGGCAAATCAGGGCAGGACTTATACACACAATGGTAAGGTCCTGGGGAGTGTTGCTGAACAAAGAGACCTTGGAGTGCAGGAGGTTCATAGTTCCTTGAAAGAGGTGTCACAGGTGGATAGGATAGTGAAGAAGGCATTTGGTCTGCTTGCCTTTTGTCGTGGAACGCAAACGGTTCTTTTGTATTTGGTTAAATGTAGATAAGAGAAATCTCGACAACATAAATTTACTTAGATATGAACATTTATTAAGTAATAATGAAAAAATGGATAAGAAAGGGAAAAAGAAAAATGAACATCTATTAAGGAATAAAAAAGATTTAAAAAGTAAGAAAAGAAACAATGAGGCTCGTGCCCTCCTGCCCATCGGTGATGCCTTGCTCAATGGCTGATCTGGAAGCTTCGGTTTGTTCCTGGCACCCTCTGCGATCTCAGTTCGGGGCAAAGTCCGACCACTTGGAATGAAACCATTTCTCTTTTACAGTTTAACAAACAGCCAATGCAGATAAGCAGATACCGAAAACAAGCTGTTTGCATGTACAGGATGCAGGTTTTGATTGTGCTATCTGTGGCACCTATAGGAATGTTTATAAGACACATTCAAGGTCGTGCAGCTGTCAAATATCATCAACATGGTTAGCCCTTCAGCCCATCCTATACACCTTTATTGGTTAGAGCATTGAGTATCAGAGTTGGGAGATCATGTTACAGTTGTATAGGACATTGGTTAGGCCACTGTTGGTATACTGCATTCAGTCCTGGTCTCCCTGCTATATCAAGGGTGTTATGAAATTTGAAAGGGTTCAGAAAAGATTTACAAGAATGTTGCCAGGGTTGGAGGCTTTGAGCTATGGGGAGAGACTGAATAGATTGGGGCTATTTTCCCTGGAGCATAGGAGGCTGAGGGGTGATCTTTAAAATCATGAGGGGCATGGATAGGGTAACTAAACAAAGGTCTTTTCCCTGTGTGGGAGGGTACAAAACTAGAGGGCATACGTTTAAGGTGAGGGGGAAAGATTTAAAAGTGACCCAATAGGCAACTTTTTTTACACAGAGGATGGTGCATGTATGGAATGAGCTTCTAGAGGACATGGTGGAGTTTGGTACAATAACAACATTTAAAAGGCATCTGGATGGGCACATGGATATGGAAGGCTTAGAGAGATATGGGTCAAATGCTGGCAAAAAGAACTCAGCAGGGTCAAAACCTTGACACACATATGATCTTCTCTTCTGCCTGAAAACAATTCCATTGTAATTCCTTTTTATGCCTTTAATACTTGTGTTAATTGATTCAACAGATGAACTGTACACTTCAGATATAATTTCTATCATTCTTCCTTTTATGTCAAAATCAATCTCAGCATCTCATCAGCGATAATTCCTTCTTCTGGTTTTAGAAGCATAGAATCCCTCCAGAGTGGAAGTAGGCCACTTGGCCCATCTGGTTTACACAGACCCACTGAACAGCATTTCACCCATACCCCCCATTCCTGCATTTCCACCCAACCTACATATCGCTGGACACTACAGGCAATTTTGCATGGCCAATCCATCTAACCTGCACATCCTTGGATTGTGGGAGAAAACCAGAACACCCAGAGGAAACCCACGCAGACAAAGGGAGAATGTGCAACTTCCATACAAGCAGTCACCTGAGGCTTGAATCGAACCCAAGTCCCTGACGCTGTGAGGTGGCAGGGCTAACCACTGAGTCACCTGCTCAAGAGGTTTTGAAAGAAAGTCAGTGTTTTTTGTTATTGCACTATTTATTTGTGCTGATTTTGTTGAAATCCTCGGTGATAACTTAGATTAAAAATGTCATGTTGCTTTCAAGTATGCCATTTCACACAATCCAAACAAACTGGATGTCAGCCATGAGAAAATTGTTTGAAAGGAAAGTAAAAACATAAGTGCAGGAGAATAGCGAGAGTTTACCCCTTAGCGTGATGAATTGGCTGATCATTTTATATTTTAGGCACAGATTCTGATGATGTTTTTGAAACTGATTCTGCAAAACTTGCACTGGATGTCACAGCTCCAGTTAACGTATCTTAGAACTGTATCACTTATATAGACCTGTTACAGACTGGACTGACCAGTCACAGTTAAGACATACTTCAGGCTTCATTCCAAATGACCAGAAAATCTGTAGTATGGGGTTCACATCAGGCCAGAAGAATTTCAAACATTCAACCCATTAACTTTACAAGTACAATCGGCTTATTTTACTCTCCAGAAATAATAATGGTTTGGTGACTGGGTGCCCTTTGTGTTAGGACAGAACATTTGTTCCTCCAGCACACAGCACGCCTGGTAATTATTCAAAGCGCAGACATTTAGAAGATGATATATTATCATATCTGTGCTGTCTATACACTGTAGCCTCATGTCTGAGGTCTGCTATCTGAACTGTCACTCCCATCTGAACTATCTTAACTCATTGATTACCAAATACTATTGTTCCTTTATGCCGCTTTCATTTGTGGAAATATTTTTGAATCAGCCACGTGTGTATGAGTATGCAGGTGGGTGTAGATTACTGGATCATTTATTTTCATGAACCTAAATGCAACACAGACTATCTGGTTTATTTTTCAGTCAGCGAGATCAAATTAATAGTAAAGACACAAAGACTCTATCAGTTTGACATCCTTAACATGTGTAGAGTAGTGTAAAAGAGGATCACGGACTTTGTGAGGCGACTTTGGCTGTTATATTGCTTCTTTTTCTGATATAATGGGGTGACAGCAAGTTTAAAATCTCAAGAAAGGACTCTGGGACCAGCCACTCCATCTTTCAGTGTGCGCTGTAATATTTGGTCTACATTCCACTGACTGAATGTTAATCAGAATCCTTTGATATAGATAGAACTCTAACAATATTTTTATACCAAAGCTCATTGTTGCCATTTGTTGCCTACAAACCAAGAGCAGTAGGTGAGCAAACCCACCTCCCTGAAAGCAATTTGTGGAGACCACTTAGGAAAGGCAAAAAATGTGCAATGAGTATAAAAATCATAAAATAGCCAAAGAAGGAGAACAATTTAGTCAATGCCTTTGCATACTGTTCACCAAGATCATTACTAATTGAGAAATATCAGAGATGAATGGTGTAATTCAAATGGTTGGAAAGTGACTCTCCTAATTTCAGATGAAAATAAATTTGCATCTAATGCTGAGATCATCTTTGTTGTAGTCTCAGATACCATCAGTGCCGGTGCATTGAATCTTCTGATTACTAACCATGGTGGTTTGTAACCTGAGTAGTTTCCTCTCACCAATCTTTCTTTCTATGCTAAACCTAAGATCTATTATCAGTGGTGAGAATAGATCACAATAGTGTTTTAACAAGAAGAGGCATTAGTCATACATGACAAAATATAATTTATTGCATGGTAACAATAGTTATAATTACCTTCAACTAGTCAGGCATAAAAAGATATCAGGAGCCAGGTATGTCATGTTTATTTCCGTCAGCATTCTGTGTAAGACTAACTGCTTCTCCATCCAAAGACTGTGTGATATCATCAGGTTGGGCGGAGCTAATGCAACTTCAACATTGACTGTTTCAGAACCATTACCTTACTCAATAGCCATCACCATGATTTGACTGTACACAATTTCAGTTACCCACTACAATGCATTGTTGCCCTTGGTCAGATTCAGCTTCTAGACTGAAATGGTCCTACAGAGCTAAGCAGTTGCGAGCAAGCATTAGTATCAGTTTTCTCTTTGATTATCTGTGGTCATCAAAAACTATTTCAGTTGCCCTGCTTCTGACAGGAGTCTGGTTTCTGATACTAACTTGCAGAATAATTCCACAAGGGACTACGTAACCATGGAGAAGAAAAGCATTTCTTGCCAAATCCATGATTTTGTTTCACCCATTGAGAAAATATATCCCTCTGCCTCCCAATTTGGAGCAGAAGGAATGGATTGTCACAGTAACAAAGGTAGGAAGTATGGCAATTCATTTATTCAAAGTCATACTGTAGTAGTTTTGAATGATAATTCATTTCAGATTGCAAATTAATCACGTTAAAAGAGAACTGAAGTAAGAGATGTACCACTGAATTTCAGAAGTGGTTTATTTCTATTTTTCTCAACTCACAAATATTAACATTGGATTGGAAGTTTTCACTGATCCAATACAAAAGGTAGTATCTGGAATTTTAGCAGAAAGAAAAGCTTTTGAAAACCATCCTTCTGATTGCAGTTAACCTTGGTTAAGAATGATTGATTACAAATGACATTGAAACACATTTTCCATTCTTTTTCTGACAGTTTTCAGTCTTCTATGTGTTTTCCTTTTTCAAAGTCAAGGCTTTGACCCTTTGCATTAATACAATTCCAGTGATGCAGGGTAATCTCTGATACCTTTGCTAAAGTAGCCATTCCACTGGTATAAACCCAGATGGTGTGGAACAGCAGACTCTTAACTGTTAAAGGTACTGAGGAAGTGACAATTCTGTCTCCATTGATGCCCACACGCTTATTTGCAGCAAAGATCAATGGTTTACATGGAAGTTTGGGTGACTCCAGTCAGAAGAAGGGCAAATGAAATAGTATTTGATGACCAGAGATAATCAAAGAGAAAACTGGTGCTAATGCTTGTCATAACTGCTTAGCTCTGTAGGACCATTTCAGGCCACAAGTTGAATCTGACCAAGGGCAACAATGATGGTGTTGAGGCTAATTCCAGTTCTCTTGCTGCAGAGATGTCAAACATTTTCTTTAGATGCAGCTTTTAAAATGAATGGCGTGTATGGTGTGAGTGCACAAACATACAAACCCTGAAATGAATTCCAGTACAGAAAGTTCAAACTCTAAAACACAAACATTTGCAGGATTGTCCTTCACAATAACACAAAATCCTCTTGCATAGAGAACACAAAATAAAACCATATGTAATAAAAGTGAGATCCCTACAGACAAAACCAATTAAGTCCTTCAACCCTTTTATCTACATCCTCCCACCCTATAATTCTTACTCTTCCAGGGGTGTGAAGCTGGAAACTTTAGCTTTTGAAAGCTTTAAGGCTGCTGGAGTTATTGGTGAAAGAGACTTACTCTCTTGTGGGTCTTAATTCTTAGACTGAAGAAAGGTCTTCCAGAAATAAGAGGGGTCTTTTCCACCATGAAACTAATTAACAGATATTTTATATTCCCACCAACTTAAAAGCTACTTCTGGTCATAGCTGGTGATGGAATTTGAATTCAATAAAATTCTGGAATTAAGAGTCTGATGATGACTATGGATCCATTATCGATTGCCATCTGCTTTAATAATGTTCTTTAGGGAAGGAAACATCCATCTTTAACCAGTTTGGCCTACACATGACTCCAGACCACAACAGTGAGAAGGCGAGGACTGCAGATGCTGGAGATTAGAGTTGAGAGTGTGTTGCTGGGAAAGCACAGCAGGTCAGGCAGCAACTAAGGAGCAGGAGAATTGATGTTTCAGGCATAAGCCCTTCATCCAGACCACAACAATGTGATTGACTCTTAACTACCCTCTGGGCAATTATAGATTGGGCAATAAATGTGGACAGCCAACAATGCTTAGATCCTGTGAATGAAGAAAAGAAACTTGGGGGCTCTTCTAATGCATTGGCAGTATCCCTACCTCTGGGTTAGGAGGCTTCAGGTTCAAGTTTTATCTACTCCAGAGCTGTAATAATATTTTTGAGCAACCCGATTCAGAAGATATTTGAAAGCTACTCTGTTAAAGGTATCTGAATCTGAACAAACAATTCCTATCAATGGCTTTGAAAATGCAAGTGATGTGTATGATACCATGGTAAACCGCACTTTACAAAAGCTTAATTTTTAAAGTATAATATGTTTGCTTTAACTAATAACTTGATCACTATTGTCCATGGCTCCATAGCTCAGTGGTTAGAGACAGTGGTCTTGTAAGGGGCAGCACAATGGCTCAGTGATTAGCACTGCTGCCTCACAGCACCAGGGTCTCAGGTTCGATTCCAGCCTCGAGTGACTGTCTGTGTGGAGATTGCACATTCTCCCTGTTTCCTCCGGGTGCTCCAGTTTCCTCCCACAGTCCAAAAATGTGCAGGTTAGGTGAATTGGCCATGCTAAATTGCCCAGAGTGTTAGGTGCATTAGTCAGAGGGAAATGGGTCTGGGTGGGTTACTCTTTGGAGGGTCAGTGTGCACTCGTTGGGCCAAAGGGCCTGTTTCCACACTGTACGGAATCTAAACCATGACTGGGAAGTTAAGAAAAAGAAGCAGAACCTTAATAAGATGAGTTGATGTTCTCCACCAGCTCATACACTCAGCTGTTTACTCACATCACTACCTATATTTTTCTATTTAGCAAACAGCACATCTGTTATAACAATAACATGGTAACATACCCAAGAAAGGGCTGACACTAAATTCAGCTTTGCAGGTCTCCATTAGTTTGTACATCTGGGAAGAGCCTACAGAGATTTTGGAGTTCAGATTAAAGGAGCATGTGGGACAGATTTGGCACACAGGCAATGTGTTGGATGCTTTTGCATTACCTATTTAGCTCAGACCAGGAACTGAATTAATTACGAGGTTGAATTGCATTAATTTAATTTTTATTTCCTTGGGTTTAGAAAGTTGAGGTGCAGTCTAACTGAAATAGTTATAATTCCTAAAGAATTATTGCAGTTTTAGACAATAAGCATCAATTTCCTCCTAAGAATCCAGAACAGGGAGCACTATCTTAAAATTAGAACTAAGTCATTCAGTAATGAAATCAAGAATCATGTTATCGCACAAAGGATAGTGTAAAGGCCTGGAAATCTCTATCCCAAAAGGATGCTGATGCTGTGTTATTTGACATTTTTAAGACCAAGAATAACAAACTTCAATTAGATAAGAATATAATGAATGATAGGTTGTCAGAGTTGAGGTACAAATCAATCTAGATCAAACTGAATAGTATAACAAGTTTGAAGGTCTGACTGATTTACTCCATTCCCATTCCCATAATACTATCACAAATTTTGGATCTTCTCATTCTTCGAGGTGCTCATTCCCTCAACCTGCTGAATCTCCTAGTTATTTTGCTCCATTAGATAAAACAGGCCCTGTTTTCCATATTTAGTACATATTGCAGACTGGCAGACACTAATGTAAAACAAACTGGACTAACTTACATGCCACTGAAGCTTTTCCGGTGTCCACTTCCATGGGAAGACATCTCCAATTACAATAACACAGATTTATTTTAGCTGCAATTTAAAGAAGACCATTTCTTAACCCCTTCAGTATTAATGGACAATTAATGCACAATTTCAATTTTGATTACTCAGACATAATGCATCAATTAGTAACAAAGGAATTTGTAATTTATCCATAATAATACATTTCTTCATTAAAGTATTATCTTATGTGCAAATTAATGATACTTTACCTTTTCCATATCACCTTGATACTCAGGTCATAGTCAATACAGAGATATCATATTATGAACTTTTATCAATACTTTTTAAAAACAAGATTCAAATCAGTTAATAAATGGCAGCTGGAATTCAATTGACTTTATTTATGTGACAGCACCAAGTCTCAAGTTAAAGAATGGACTGAGTTAAAAATGGACATTCAACAGCTATCAAAATAATTCATATATCTTTCTTTTACAATAGCCCAACACAAAATGGCAATAGAATTTTCAGATTGCTTATTTATCTCTCTCATGTTGGACACAAGGGAAGGTCAAAACTCGACTTGTAGAGATAAAATGAATAGAAACAATCAACCTTCTATTGTCTCCTTATGGGTTTCCCCATCCAAACCAGAATAGGGAGAATCTCACAGGGTATAAACCATAGCACAGGTTGTTGCAACACAAACCCACTATTCATACTTTGGAAAGGAGCTTGAATTTGTAGAAAAGAGCGAGAAACTATGGTGTCTGCCTTTCAAAAAAATCTAACAGCTGTTAGAAACACTGAAGCTATCAAAACCAGCAATTTCAACAGACTTTGACCAAGCTTTGTGATGTCTGGTAGTAAATTATGTAACCTCTTCCCGTTTAAAATTCACTCTCTTAAAAAGTAGACTACAAGGAACATTACAGCCTGATAAGAATCCTTCCTTTTACCTGACCCTAATTTCAACAGTAAGTCATTGAAACCAGCCCAGAAGTCAGGTTTGCCCATTGGAGATTGGAGATTATAAACTAGAAGCTAAACTGACTGAGTTCAAACTGCAGTACTTTCACTGAAACCTCTTTTTCTGTGTGCAAGTGTGTGTAAGATTGAATAGATACCATTGCGCTACTTTCAGAGTAAGTGTGTGTGAATAAATAACTTTCTTTATTTTAAACATATAAAAATTTGTAATTGGAACTATTTAATTGGGTCCCACAATCAAAGCATAAGAAAACACATCTGTTTTAATTCCAAACCATATTGATCATGGGTAGTAAGATACATTCTGTGTATCTGATTTTTACTGGGCAAGGAAATCTTGTCTAGGGTTGAGCCACATTACCAGAGATAATGCACTCAAACTTTGTCCCCAGTGTATCATTATGCTTTGAGAGCATGGAGGTTACATGAAAAATAATATTGGATCAGCTTCCAATGACTTGTATAACAGTGTGCATCCACTGCCATCCAGAAAGGGCAATAATAGCAGTATCCTGGGTGTTTGCCAAATGTGTGCAGAATGGGCAGTTTTTAACAGCAGCCAGTGTTTAACATTGATGTGCTGCGTAAACATCCACTTTGTACAACGTATATTTTGCCAACCAAACCACACCTTCAAAAGCACTGGCTAGACAGATCACCAAGTGACTTTCAGGTGAGGTGTGTTTGACATTTTGCAGTTGGTGATAGTACTGTGTGGAGGCGTTCAGCCTGACGTTAGTGGTGCTGGACTCTTGGAGGGAGTGCTGTGGATTTACAGTTGCAAGGGATCATAACTTTGGAAGCAACATGGCAGTGCCTCTTGAGATTGTGGCTGAACAGAGGCAATAGTAAGGAGAAGCTGTTCAGAGAAAGAAAGCAGGGAGAACCCTGAACAAAAATCAGATGATCTTTAGGGAGCACTTCTCCTACCTTAATTTCAGCCAGTGACTATGCTTCACCAAGCAGTTAGACGCTGAAAAGTGCCACCTCTTTGGAGTAGATTGAAAGCTTCAGAGCAGAGTAGCGATGACATTGGCAGTGACATCTATCTCATTTCACCCCTCGGTTTCAAGGTACAATGATCTTCCAGTCTGGAGCCAGTGATATCACCACTACATCACGGGGATCAGTGAGGCCTTGTACATAAGGAATAGCTCAGAAGTCACATGACACCAGGTTATTGTCCAACAGATTTCTTTGAAATCACAAGCTTTCATAGTGCTGCTCCTTTGTCGAAGCAGCGCTCCAAAAACTTGTGATTTCAAATAAGCCTGTTGGACTGTAACCTGGTGTCCTGTGACTTCTGACCTTGTCCACCCCAGTCCAACACAGGCACCTCCACATCATAACAAGGAAAAAGAACATTGTTCCTCAGTCTGTAAGCAAAGTGAAGCAGGAGGTCCAGGCACATGGTCTTGTTAGATTAATAGGACTCTCCATGTAGCTGGAAGCCATTGACCTACATATTATGCCTCTGTGGAGACAGCAACTCAACAGCAAAGAATATCGTTTGTTAATCTCGCAAGAGGTGTGCAACTATGCACAAACTATTGTGCTCAAAAATGTCTGCTTTGCCTGTATGGTATTCATTATATCATTGTCAGCTGTTCCTGCAATCTGCAAGCCAATAGGATATAGCTACTCTAAGTTCCTAATCACTTCCTTCCACAAACTGCCCAGAAATGGATAATGCTCTCATAATAAGCTGTATCAAGGAGAACAGGCCATCAGCATCCACAGACAATATTTCCATTATCTGGACCACTAGAGTGGAATCCTTTAATTCTCATTCGAGCATGTCTCACAATTCGTGGTTTCTGAGCCATCCCATCAAGCCTGATAATCGTGAAGCCCACTCTACCAGGTCCTTGTCCACCACATTAAAGAGGAGGAAGATGAGGAGTGGGAAGATGAGGAAGGGATCCGACATTCAGGATTCAAACATCTGGTCCAGGTGCTCATGTACAAATCATTGGATTCTGGTTTCCATGAGCAAGTCCTTAGGTCACCCTACTCCCACTTCTTGACCTTTCCATTCATTTGGTACAGGTGATCACAATGTCCCCTTGTCCCAATTCATGAAATAAAAGACAGCACAAAACAGGATTTCATGCCACCTTTATCCCACAATGCTTCTGTTACCACAAGCCATTCAAAATCTTACAGGCAAAAGTGAGGACTGCAGATGCTGAAAACCAGAGTTTAGATTTGAGTGGTGCTGGAAAAGCACAGCAGGTCAGGCCGCATCTGAGGAACAGGAAAATCGATGTTTTTTTTGAGCAAAAGCCCTTCATCAGGATTGGAGGCAGGGAGCCTCCAGGGTGGAGAGATAAGTGGGGGGGAGGGGGGGAAGGTAGGAGCTGCACCTGGAGGCTCCCTGCCTCCATTCCTGATGAAGGGCTTTTGCCCGAAACATCGATCTTCCTGCTCCTGGGATGCTGCCTGACCTGCTGTGATTTTCCAGCACCACTCTAATCTAAACCCCACATTCAAAATCTTATGCATTCTCCTTACACCTGTATGGTATGTGCCTTGATCTGTTCTAGTACTCTCAGTCAGTGCTTTCCCAGTGATTGCAGCATGGTTGATGAATGGCTGCGTACTTCTATTGCTGGGGACTACAGATCGGCTTCTGACTCCACTATCAGCACTCCTTCCACCAGTTGTAGGATTATTGTGCATTGCAACTTCAGTGCCCTTTCCTGAAAAGGCCATATCAACTTTTGATTTTTGAACAGAGCCTGAAGTGACGACTGAAAGCGAACGATGTTCATACCCAGTCCTGATTAAATAACTGGTGAAAATGTAGCCAGAATGGTACAGCTCAGTTCATTTGTCAGGCATTAGCTGTGAGGGAGGTGCTAATTATGCTGGTGAATGGGACCAAAGATTTACATCCAGTGCAAGTTAAACTTATTTAACAGGAGAAAGTGGGGACTGCATATGCTGGAGATCAGAGCTGAAAATGTGTTGCTGGAAAAGCGCAGCAGGTCAGACAGTATCCAAGGAGCAGGAGAATCGACGTTTCGGGCATGAGCCCTTCTTCAGAAAAACTTATTTAACATGTCACTTAAAGGGAAATAATTATGAGGGGTCCATGAATTTCAATAGCCTTTGGATTAAAGTGCTGGAGAAACTCAACTGATCTGGCAGCATCTGTGAAGATAGAAGAAAAAGCATATTGGACCTGGAACACTAACTCTGTTTCTCTCTCCACAGATGCTGCCGGACTTGCTGAGTTTCCTGAGTAACTTTTTTTTTATTTCTGCTGGGAGTTATCTGTTGAAAATGAAATGGCAGAAGTGATCTCTGCCCACTACATACTTCATTTTGCCCTGAATGCCCCTCATTAAAGATATAGCAGAGTGGGGATTCTACTAAAACTGCAGTTCTCATTACTCATGCTCTCTAAAAGTACTATCCAAGCAGTTTCATTCTGATGAAGAAGCATATGTAAGATTACAGATTGTAAATAATGAAAACATTTCAGTTTACCATTGCAATGATAATAGCTCTGTAATGGGTCCGACCTAATTTTCTTGCATTACAGCTATATCCTTTAATATCTTTCACCTTTAAGTGCTTAAGAAACTTCCTCTTAACTGTGATAAATGATTCAGTTTCAATAGTCACTTGTGGTTAGACATTTTGTATTCTACGAAACTGTTTCAGGGTCAAATGTTCTCCTAACTTCCCACTTTCAGATTTCTGGTATTAATGTGAGTTTAGATCCCTGTGAAACCTCTTCATGGTCAGTGGAGATAATCTTTCACTATTTATTCTCTCAAATGTTTTCATGTTCCTATTCAATTCCCACTAATCTTCTCTGATCCAGTGCAGATAACCCTTGATTTTCAAATTTTTCAACATAACCATACACTATCAGCACTGGGTCATTTCAATAAGTCCATCTTTAACTTTTTCATGCCTTTAATACTGTTTCTATTGCAGTGTTTTATAAGTTTCACACAATACTCCAGCCTTAACAATGAGCTTCCAACCCTAGATCCACTTTGTCATAGAGACTGGCTTTTATTCATCTCTCTAAAGTTATCTCCTATCTTAATCTGGCACACTGCTCCAAAGTCTCAAAGTTATCTTCATGTTTAAATCCTGACATGGCCCTTATTCCTCTGCTTTTCAACATCCAAAGCAGTTCAGGACCCCTTCAAATAATCCAGTTTTCAAATCATTGCTGGTCATTTCTTCAGTCTAGAGATCCCACTCTTCAAAATATCCCCCTTACATTCTTTTTCTCTGCCACTTCCCCTTTATTTTGAAACATACCTTATTGTCTAGGTTTCATCATTCTTAATTCAGCATCAACCCGGTGACACACTGGGGATATTGTTTGCTGTATTTAAGGTGTAAAATGAATGCAGGTTTCAATTCCTGGACTTGAATCTTTGCTAAAACAATAATTGTATGAAAATGTCTTGATTTACACAGAATTTTAATATTTAGGGAAACAAATTGAATTAAGCTGGGCACAGGTACTGTTTAAGCCTTACTTGTTTCTTTTGAAAGATGGAACAAGCAAATGTTGTGCTTCTTGCTTATCTGGACAATCACAGCATGTGTGCAGTACTAAGACTCTACTGTATATCTGAGTAGAAAGTGCGGAGGTGCAAAACACTGTCATCAACTCAAACTCATGCTTTTTAAATGGGCAGCCTTTTAAAGGGAAGTGCATTTTAGATGAAGAACGTAGCAAAATGCATTGCCCAAGTGACTTGGCAGAAAGCAGATTTCAATGTTCTCTAACATAGTATTGGAATCCTTGATGCTGGTGGTGAATAAAAGGGGAGAGGTCCTTACCCACTGGGGACTAGGAGGACCAACCACCAAACTCAGACAAGACAATGAGAGGTTAATACCAGAAATATAATCCTGAGGACCAGGATGCAGTATTATGGACCAGACCCAAACTTCCTCTAAATATATTAAAAAGGTAGCCCAAACCCTAACTTGTTCTTATTTTACAGGTAAGTGGAGCTATTCTCTGGCTTTATGCAATGGTTCCCATTCACTTGCATAATGGTCACACAACAACTGCACATCCAGTGAGTGGAATACTTTTACCAATATTAGAGAGCACGAGTAATAAGAACTGCAGTTTTAGTAGAATCCCCACTCTGCTATATCTTTAATGAGAGGCATTCAGGGCAAAATGAAGTATGTAGTGGGCAGAGATTACTTCTGCCATTTCATTTTCAACAGATAACTCCCAGCAGAAATAAAAAAAAAGAAGTTGCTCGGGAAACTCAGCAAGTCCAACGGGGGTGGTACCAGGGGCTTGGAGAATGGCGAATGTTGTGCCCCTGTTCAAAAAATGGAATAGGGATAACCCTGGGAATTACAGGCCAGTTAGTCTTACTTCGGTGGTAGATAAAGTAATGGAAAGGGTACTGAGGGATAGGATGTATGAGTACCTGGAAAGACACTGCTTGATTAGGGATAGCCAGCACGGATTTGTGAGGGGTAGGTCTTGCCTTACAAGTCTTATTGAATTATTTAAGGAGGTGACCAAGCATGTGGATGAGGGTAGAGCAGTGGATGTAGTTACATGGATTTTAGTAAGACATTTGATAAGGTTCCCTATGGTAGGCTTATGCGGAAAGTCAGGAGGCATGGGATAGTAGGAAATTTGGCCAGTTGGATAGAGAACTGGCTAACTGGTCGAAGTCAGAGAGTGGTGGTAGATGGTAAATATTCAGCCTGGAGCCCAGTTACAAGTGAAGTTCTGCAGGGATCAGTTCTGGGTCCTCTGCTGTTTGTAATTTTTATTAATGACTTGGAAGAGGGAGTCAAAGGGTGGGTCAGTAAATTTGTAGATGATACGAAGATTGGTGGAGTTGTGGATAGTGAGGAGGGCTGTTGTCAGTTGTAAAGGGACTTAGATATGATGCAGAGCTGGGCTGAGGAGTGGCAGATGGAGTTCAACCCTGTCAAGTGTGAGGCTGTCCATTTTGGAAGGACAAATAAGAATGCAGAATACAGGGTTAACGGTAGGATTCTTAGTAAGGTGGAGGAGCAGAGGGATCTTGGGATCTATGTTCGTAGCTCTTTGAAATTGCCACTCAGGTGGATAGAGCTTGTAAGAAGGCCTACGGTGTATTAGCATTCATGAGCAGAAGGATTGAATTCAAGAGTCGTGAGGTGATGTTGCAGCTGTACAGGACCTTGGTAATGCTGCATTTGGAGTACTGTGTGCAGTTCTGGTTGCCTCACTTTAGGAAAGATGTGGAAGCTTTGGAGAGCGTGCAGAGGAGATTTACCAGGATGTTGCCTGGAATGGAGAGTAGGTCGTACGAGGATAGGTTGAGAGTGCTAGGCCTTTTCTCATTGGAACGGCGAAGGATGAGGGGTGATTTGATAGAGGTTTATAAGATGATCAGGGGAATAGATAGAGTATACAGTCAGAGACTTTTTCCCCGGGTACAACAGAGTGTTACAAGGGGACATAAGTTTAAGGTGAAGAGTGGAAGGTATGGGGGGGCATGTCAAGGTTCTTTACCCAGAGAGTGGTGGGGCATGGAATGCACTGCCTGTGGGAGTGGCAGAGTTAGAATCATTGGTGACCTTTAAGCGAGAAATTGGATAGGTACATGGATAGGTGCTTAAGCTAGGACAAATGTTCGGCACAACATTGTGGGCCGAAGGGCCTGTTCTGTGCTGTATTGTTCTATGTTCTATGTTCTATCTGCATTTCACAAACATTTGCAATCAGTGACATCCTGCACTGTGATGAAACCTGCTATCTTGGTAAAGCCACAAACATATTCCTCCTGCTTCTCTAATACATACCCTTCTTCTGTTACATCAGTGAGATCACTATTGTAGCAATTGAGATGTTAAGGACTTCACCACCTCCAGCTGAAAGGATTGTGACACAAACAGCTTGCTGGTCACAGCCACCTTTACATCTACTTGACAATACTCTCCTCATCCTGCTCTGAGGCTGCAGGTCTATCTGCAAAAGGTAGCAGTGCTCAGTCAAATCATCTTTCATAAAACTGTGACATCTCACATTATTATGAAGCAATAATATTGTTTCCTAAAGATCTTGGTTGGATATGGCCTCCAACTGAGAGCCATTCTGCTCGTTCTCCCCTCCTCCCTTTGAGCAGTGTATTCTGCGTTGGCTGTGCTCAATCTCACTGTTGAGTTTGCAGACAGACCAGATGGCTCTACAACAGTCATAACTGGAAACAAGTGTTCTGAACAGTAGCCTTGAAGTGAAAACAAAGTTGTTCATCATGCACATCACTCCCTGTACAGTAGCAGTCTAAATCACAAAACACTTCTACTGATCCTATAAAAACCAGGAGAAATCAATCAGCAACTTATCTAAACGTTATTGATAATCCCTTTAAATAGAATGAAGCTGAGGGGTTCTTCATGCCATTGAAAGTATGTACAGCTACGTGAGATGAATAGAAGATTTGGCTGAAACATTCAGGTCAAAGTTAGCATTAGGAAATTAAGTATGTATTATACACTGGTTGACATCATGATCTGCCAAATTTGTAAAGTTTTTGGCAACTCCTCAACACCCTCACCAATATGGCATCACCTTGAATGCAGATGAATAAACCCAAAAGGGAACACACAGCGCTGAAGCTTTGGGCTCAGTGGAGCCTCAGTAATTTGGCCCAATCTGATCCTTTGTTTGGTGCTACATTAATCTCTGCCTGATAACAGTCTTTTTATGGTGACATTTTGTACTCGTTTTTAAGAAATATAGCCAATTTTGGTTGGTCAACTGCCAACTTTGTAGATTTTCTCAACAATTCTCTGCATCTCTCCAATCACTTGAAAGTTACTCCAAAGACCAGTTCCTTTTACCAAGTTTTTGGCTGTTGTCCTATGATTTTCTTGACAAGGCTCGACATCAGATTCTGTTCGCTCCCGGCAAGTACCTTGAGACATTTTCATTATGACAAATGCACTATGTAAATACATTTTTCTAAAATTAAAGAGTATGACCAGTTTTATTTCTAGGAGGAAAATGATGTTATTTTCTTCATACTTTTATTCATTTGACAAGGAATCTGTTAACTTTTCATGTTACAACAGTTATTAAATGTTGTTCAGTGAAAGACAGCACCCACTCAAAAAATATTGGGCTATTTTTTTTTAATCATCATCATCACATGACCAGTAATTTGGCAGAAAACCCTAAACGCTGGAATTCCCTCCCTAAAACTCTCTCCGCCCACTTATCCTTTCTTACATCATTCCTTCCTATCCTTTGTTTTAATGTCACCTTAGCTCAGTGTCAAATTTGCTTGATAACACTCCTGCAATCATAGAGTCACAGAGGTGTACAGCACAGAAATAGACTCTTTGATCCAACTCGCCCATGCTGACAAGATATCCTAAATAAATCTAGTCCCATTTTCCAGTATTTAGCCCATGTCCCTCTAAACCCTTTCTCTTCATGTATCCATTCAGATGCCTTTTAACTGCTGTAATTGTACTAGTCTCCACCACTGCCTCTGGCAGCTCATTGACACACTACCTTCTGCGTGAAACACTTGTCCCTTAAGTCCCTTTTAAATCTTCCCCATCTCACCTTAAACCTATGCCCTCTAGTTTTGGACTCCCCTACCCTGGGAAAAAGACCGTGGCTGTTCACCCTAGTCATGCCCCTCATGTTTTTATAAACCTTGATAAAGTCACCCCTAAGCCTCCAAAGCTCCAGGGAAAATAGCCTCAGTCTATTCAGCCTCTCCCTATGGTTCACACCCTCCAATCTGGCAACATCTTTGTCAATCTTTTCTGCACCCTTTCAGAGTTTAACAACATATTTCCTATAGCGGGGAGACCAGAATTGAATGCAGTATTCCAAAAGTGGTCTAACCGATATCCTGTACAGCCTCAACTTGACATCCCAACACCTATACTGAATGCACTGACCAATAAAGGCAAGCGTTCCAATCACCACCTTCACTACCCTGTTTATTTGCCACTCCTCCTTCAAGGAACTATGAACCTGCATTCCAAGGTCTCTTTGGTCAGCAATACTCCCCAGGACCTTACCATTAAATGTAGAAGTCCTGCTCTGATTTGCCTTTTCAAAATGCAGCACCTCACATTTATCTAAATTAAACTCCACTTGCTACCCCCTGGCCCATCAGCCCAACTGATCAACGTCTGGTTTTATTCTGAGATCCACACCTTGGAAATTTTTTCTACATTAAAAGCAGTATGTAAATAAAGTATGTAATTGCAAGTTGCTTTTGCCATTGTTGTAGAATTTACTCATTTCAAATTAATGGGATGAAATATGGGTGAATTACACAATGGACAGATGGTTTGCTATCCATTAATAGCTGTTCACCCTCCTAGTCAGATCACTATCCACTCCTTTGTCTGTCCAAATCTCTCTCTTTGGGCTCCATTCCCCACCTATCGTTTACTCCTTACCCCCTCCCCCCACCTTCCCCCTTCTGCATATAAACCGACATTTTCCTAGCTACCATCAGTTCTGAGGAAGGGTCACTCGACTCAAAACATTATCTCTGATTTCTCTCCACAGATGCTGCCAGATTTGCTGAGGTTTTCCAGCACTTTCTGTTTTTGTTTGTGGTGGAGATGATCTGCTCTGATAGCTGAAGACAAAAATATAACCCAATGCTCTTCGTTTGTAGCAGCAGAAGTAGGCCACTTAACCCATTGAGTCTGCTCCACCATTCAATAACTTCATGGCTGATCTGATAATTTTAACTTCACTTTCCTGCCTTTTACTTGTAACCTTTACTTTCCTTACTGTTTAAAAAATCTGTCTATTGCAGCCTTGAATAATCTTAACAGCCCTGCCTCGATAGACCTTCGCAGCAAAGAATTTCACAAATTCACTACACTTTCAGAGCAAAGAAAATCCTCTACATCTCTGTCTTAAAAGGGTAATGGCCCTTTATTCTGAAACTTGCCCTTTGTTCTAGGCTCTTCCACAAGGGATGACAACCTTTCCACATTTACCCTAAGTCCCCTTAGGATCTTGCATGTTTCCTTAAGGTTTTCTCTCATACTTCAAAACTCCAATGAATACAGACCAACCTGTTTAAACATCTCCTCATAACTCAGTCCCTCTAGACCTGGGACCAGATGAGTGAAACTTCTCTAGATTGCCTGAACATTTACTCTCTGTAGTCCATGCAGGTCTATTTGCTCTCTGTCTGTCTGGGTAAGGAAGCAAATGCAGGGCAGCAGCCCCCTTACACTTACTGTACTTCAACGGCTTCTGGTAAATTCCTCAGTAAGTTTTTCTTTTTAACTTGAATATAAGTAAAGAAGTTGGTGTCTGTATTAAAAGTGTACAGGTGGATACAATAAAAGCAAATGATGCATTTGTGATGAAACTGCGCCAGTTGAATAATAAATGAATAAAAATGAACTTTCATTTCCTGCATAACCATAAGCCCATTAGAGCCGGCCAAGTATTCACTTGAAGTGCAGTGGCAACCATCTTTACATAAGTAAACACTCTGCACTTCTCCCAGTGTTATGATAATAGAGTGGGATCAGCTACAAGGACATTTCTAGACAAATATTCCATGGAAAGGATCTGAATAATGTCAACATGCAAATGGATTTTAGGTTACAGATGCACAAAACACTAAAAACAGCTATGCAGATTAACAAGACAATAAATAATGCACACCAAGAAGGACAGAATTAAAAACCAGGGAATTGATGTTAAACTCACATCCTCTCTTGGTTAGATAACATTTAGAATATTGTACCCAGGTCCGTTCTCCACATTGTTATAGAGAATTCAGAGAAACTGCAAAGAAATGCTTCACAGGGATAATACAAGAAGTGCAAGGTGGTACGCAGCAGGAAAGATTGAAGAGATTAGGGATTTGTTCTTTAGAAAATAGCAATGCAAAATGCAATAATAAAACAGATTCCTAGAATGGCCAAAGTCTATGCAAAGACAAACAAGCATTGGCGGCAGTGAACTGCCTCAAAACCCTTTATCCAGTCCCACATGCTGGTAAAGATGGTAAAACCAGTGGCAAACAGTGTAAAATCACAGGATCCGCTTTTCTAAGCATCGTCATCCTGTCACCGCCTCCCAGCTCTCACAGTTTAAACACCCTTTATATTATTTCTTAAGGGAAAAAATGAACTGTGGATATTGAAGCTCTCAAACAGAAACAGGAATTACTGAAGAAGCTCAGTAGGTCTGGCAGCAGCTGAGGAGAGAAAGTAGAGTTACTGTTTTTAGTGCAGTGACTTTTCTTCAGAAATTATAGGATGTTAACTCTGCTTTCTCTCCACAGATGCTGCCAGACCTGCTCAGTTTTCCTGCATTTACTGTTTATTTTAAGAGTGACCATTGCTCCCAGTACTGGTGTGTCCCCAGCAACCAGAAGGTGTACTACAGGAACTTTTTGTGCTGTCTGTGCATCGACTGCCTACTGATGGTCCTTGTTCCCATGTTTGCTATTCCTCAGAACAATGTATGAATTGTCTTGGGGAGTTTGTTCAAACAATGATTGCTGGAGCAGACCGTTTTGAATGATTAATTCAGAGATTTGTGAATTCAGCTCCCGGCTGTGACTAATTTGAAACTGACCTTGTTTCTGTGGTGAGTTTTAGCAGTTCTCAGCTGACCTGTTAAATGGAAGGCTGCACACTGATGCGGTAGTTCGTTCTGTCTTTGGGGACAGGGTGGGGGATGTTGAAAGATATTCTCAGAGGTCTGCCTTACTGAACCACATCATGCGAATAATCAAGTGGATCATGAATGGTGCATGTGAATCACACTCTTCAGCTTTAGCAATAGGAGGGCATCTGTGCAATAGAGTCAGAAACAGAGCTGTCTTTTCAACCACTTGCCCCTAAGATTCAAGATTGTTGTATATGGTGGAAAGCATAGTTCACAGTTTAGTTAATTCCTAATGAACAAAATAACCAGGCTAACATATAGCACTAGTGTTTAACAATGTGAATGGATAGAAAAATGCTTCGTACAAAGTTTTAAACACACACACACATATCACTGAAATAATAGTATAATTCTGATTCCCTTGTGTCAGCTGAGTACTTTAACAGAACAGGCAATGGCAATGAATTACATTCAGGAAAATATGGGTTTTATCTTTCAACTTTTCCATCTGTTCAGAATGGAATGATACTTGGAAAAATATTTCATTGTAGGAAAAAGTAGCTATACATCTGAGTAATCCCCAAGGAGGGTCTTTTCTTTAAATTTAACATTATAAAAATATCAGGTTCCACAGGAAATTCCAGCCTTAAGTCTGTAATACGGCATCTTATCAAATTCCTTTTGAGAATTCACATATACTGTTTAACTGTAGATTCTGTGGGACAGATTTTGACTCTGTGATAGTGTATAAAGCGTGATAATGAATCTTATCCAATTTTTACTTGTAGGGTTGATAATGTCCCAGCTTATTGGTTTTCCCATTTTGGAAACAATTTATTTTGGAAAGTGACAGTAAGTGCCTCTGCAATCTCTTGTTCACTTCCCTCCAGTATTCTGGGTCCCACACCAAGAGATGTAAACAGGGGGAATGAATACAAATCTGGTGAAAGATAAATCCCCTCCCTGTCCAAGTACTGAGGTGTAAGTCACAGATATCCACATAACAGGATATCATTTCCAGTCTCCACCATCATAGTTAACACTATTTACAGACAGAAAAGGGCTCATGGTGCACCATGGACTCGCGGTAATTACTAAACTGAGAAAATGTTTGGAGAAAGTAGTCTTATTATTGAGATTTGGCTGCTGAAGGAGCCAATCCTTATTTTCATCTTTTCTATCCTGGCAGTAGTTGATTTCCCATTACTGGTAGAATCCTGCCAAAAGCCTGTTTTACACATAAAAAACATTCCTCCTCCCCAACAAAAAATGGGCAGAACTTTAGACACCAACGCATCCGTTCAGAAGGCAAATGATATATTAACTTTCATTAGAAAAGGATTTGAGTGCTATTGCCAAGAAATTTTATTTCAATCACATGGAGGTGGCACCTGGAGAAGTGTGTGCAGTTCTTGTCCCCTTGCCTAAGGAAGGATATGCCTGCCAAAGAGGAAGTGCAGCGGAGGTTCACCAGACTGCTTCCTGGGATGGTGAGTCTGTCCTAGGAAGAGATGTTGAGGAGACTGTCTTCTCCTGTGTTTAGAAGAAGAAAATTTATTAAATTCTTAAAGGGAAATGTAAAGTTGCTGGGATCCTCCTGGACTATGGGGCTGCACTCTCATTAGAGAGAAACAACTTGCAGTGAGGGGAAAGGCTGAGAAGGACAGTCCTTCATAGGAGCCTTAGCCAATACAGGGATTGAATGCACACTGTTGGTGTCACTCTGCATTGCAAACCTGCCCTCTATTCATGGGATGTGGATGTTGCTGGTGAGGCCAGCATTCTTTGCAACTTGAACTGACTAGCTTGCTAGGGCCAATTAAAACCCTGCTTTTATACCTGGTGTTACATATAGGACAGACCAGGTAAGGATGGTAGATTTCCTTCCCTTTAGGACATTAGTGATCCAGTTTTGTTTCGCAACAATCAATAATAGTTGTAAGTTCACCGTTGGGCCAGCTTTTAATTTCTAATTTTCATTGATTCGTATGTCACCATCCACCATGGTGAGATTTGAACCAATGTCCCAGAGCAATATGTCTCTGGATTACTGGTCCAGTGACAATACGACTATGTCACTGTTTCCCCGAAGGAATGTTAAAGGATTCTTGCTGGCCAGCAGCATGTTGCCAATTGATGGTGATTGACAGCCTTTTAAGGATGGTGTCTTCTA
Source organism: Hemiscyllium ocellatum (assembly GCF_020745735.1). Lineage (NCBI taxonomy): Eukaryota > Metazoa > Chordata > Chondrichthyes > Orectolobiformes > Hemiscylliidae > Hemiscyllium > Hemiscyllium ocellatum. The sequence continues at coordinate 139,305,819 of NC_083401.1, forward strand.
ATCTATGTTATATAGAATTATAGTCTTAGAGTGAGTGGGAGTTATTGAAGTTATTAAGAGTAATAAGAGGTCTTGTGGCACAGTGGTGGTGTCCATGTCTCTGAACCAGAAGTGGCCCATTCAAGGCCCACTTTGGGAGTTGATGCTCAAGAAAGGTGTATTTATTGCACAGCAAAGCAACGTTTAAGGTGGATACTCAAGATGGTCATGTCAGCTATTTAGTCGACTGCACACATTCCCCCCGCCTCCCAAACCAAGGGGTCCAAGGTGGTTGGGGTAACATATACTTTTAAATGTCATAGCTTTGAATGGTGATGGTAGAGTCTCCAATCTTCTTTCTATCACTTGTCTGACCTGAAATGTTTCCCTGGAATTGTAAAATAATCAAAGTCAAACTACTCAAGTGTTTCAAAAGTAAAATAGTTCAAATGTTGAGAAATAGACAAGGAACAAATACTCGGCAGATCTGACAGCCTTTGTGGAGGAAAGGAACAGAGTTGTTTTTGTCAGATCCATGATCTTTCATCAGAATGCTGATCCCAGAGCTGAAATGTTAATTTTTGTTCTCTGTCCATACCTGCTGTCAGAACCACTCAAACATTTGTTATTTTTATCTTATAATGCTGTCTGAATCTCTCTGATGTATTACTGTCTAAGAATATTCCAATGTCTTATGCTACATAAATCTGATGTTGTCTGGTGGATGAATAAACATTTGTTTCCAGTGAAGGTCCTTTTATTTAGACAGGTAGTTTCATGATGGAAAATATCATGAATGAATGTTTATAGAGCAGAATCAGTGAATGATTTAACTTCAGTTCCTAACATGGTGTTGGACATGGGTAATCATAAAATCTTATCACATCCATCACTGATTTCAATAATGCCACATGATAACAGCAGTGAATCTACACAATAGTTTGTTTCATTTGTAGACCTATCAGACCTAAGCATATGGATTTTCTTTTCTGCAGGTACCATAATGTTTTATGAGATGATATTTCCAACTTTTAATGTATTTTCTTGAATTTCTTACACTAAAATTTTCTGAAATTCCTTGGTGTTCTCACAGATTCCTACCATAAATACAGGGATGTCCCCACCAAAATAACATAAATTGCACCCCCACTGCTGCTGGTCTGGAGGCTCTCAGGGACTAATAGTGGGAGACACTGGAGTAATGGCAAAAGTCCATAAGCCCCTCAATGGCACAGAAGCCTTTCTGACTGAGAGGGGAAGCAGATAACTCTCTGGGGATATAGGCGATAACCTAGTGATAGGTTTTGTTGATGGTGCTCTGTAAGTGAGTACAAAGGGAAGACCAATGTGAATATCTAGCCTGTTAATCTTTTATTAATATTGACAGTGACATTTTCACAGCATGTTTGAGAGTGAAAGTTTCCAATCAGGAGTTCAAATACAGCACAACATATTGGAACTCCTACGGTATATTCTATAATATAGTACACGACAAAATCTCAAAAGCCAGCATTCAACCACAGTCTTCTAATACCAGATACATGTTTTTTGGAGGAACAGCTTGCTGTGCCCAGTTCTTCCTCACTGTTGCAGTTTATGCTAATTCTACATCCAAAATAGGTTGCAGTCTCTAGGTTTGGATTGACAGCTGTATGATTAGAATGGAGACCAGCAAAAGTTGATCTGTCACTATAATGTCCCGTAGTCGTCAGGGTAAGTGGTCGCAGATAAAGCTAACAGTGAAACATGGCATGGGTTTTAAATATTTATTTGCCTTTTTCTTCCACCCCACAGTAGTCCAGCAAAGGCACAGCCACTGGCCTATTTTGGAGAAGGTTCTGGCCCCATATTACTGGATGATGTGCAGTGCACAGGGAATGAACTCTCCATAGACCAGTGTCCCAAAAGCTTATGGGGTGACCACAACTGTGGGCACAAGGAAGATGCAGGTGTTTCCTGCAACCCTCTCAGGAGTAAGTACACAAAATCAAACAGTTTTTAACATAAGTAATTCTAAAAAGTGCATATTGAAGTGAATGGGTATGATATTGTATAGCAGTCTAAAGCTTCATTTCAGTTAGTAAATTGTAATAATTTGGCATATATTAAAGAACAAAATCAGTAACTATGGTGCAATAACAAAGTTTTAATGATAATGATGGAAAATTGTGCCTCAGCATCCTTAATATATTTCCTTGGTTTCTGCACAGAAGGACTGAGAAAATGGTTGGAGGATTTCCGACTGACGTTTTGCAAATTTGGTTTTATTCCTGGATTTTGCACTTTCAAAAGAAGAAACTGATTAGTTTCTTGTGATTGTAAAGGGTCCTACAGCAGCTTTCAAAATGAGTTAATATTCGGTGCACTCTGATTCTCAGTACACAATGTTCGATTATTTATAACTTTTCCTGTGTGAAATGCTTTGCAAAGGTGCAGCTACACTTAGTTTTGTTCTTGTGCTGTCGGTGGAGGGGGAATAGATGTACTTGAGTTTATTAATCGCAAATATGCAGGGCATCAATTCTCCAGGCACTAAGTAATAAAAGTTCTCAAACGTAATAGATAGGCCCTATGTGCTTGCAACATCTGTTTCCAATGGTCATTTGGAGACCTTTCAAACTGAAGTAATGAAATGCATAAATTGCAACAATTTTTGTTTCAGAAAAATTACAGTTTTATAACTGACAGCATTGCATACATTTACTTGTAGTATTTTAATATTTAATCTGTACCACAGCTGTGTTAAACTAATAATTATTAGCATAAGTTTTGAAAAGAATTCTAGTTTTCTATTTAATTAAGTTACACTTAAAAACAACTGGATGCTTTGATCTTTACTATAGTGTTATCAGATATCCTCACTCGAGCCCTTTGTATTGTTCAGATGGTGCTGTGCGTCTGGTCGGAGGGAAGGGTAGCCATGAAGGACGACTTGAGGTGTACTACGGTGACAAGTGGGGAACTGTCTGCGATGATGGTTGGACAGAGCAGAATGCTCAAGTTGTTTGCAGGCAACTGGGATTCAGGTACCTAAGGAGCTTTTTATCTTCAGCTTGTTTATCAAATCAAAGAAACATGAGAATGAGAAATTAAGAGATAAAATTAAAGCCAGTTGAAGCTATGACGTCTTATAAAAAAACTAATTCAGTGTGAAATCACCATTTGCTTTACTGCATGGAATATTGGATAAGGCAACATGGGGAGGATTACTTAACAGGGATGTTAGATTTGAAAGAAATGTTGATTAAAATAAGTTAACTGCAATAGCTAAGGTTACTGAGTTAAATGATAATTGATACAATCATTTTTATAGCAGGGTTAGGTCAAATATTGGGGGAATGCAGTGCAAAAGTCACATCTTTTTGGGCTTTTTAACGACTGGGAATGTGACTTGTGTGGTGATCTTGTGTTTTATCTTGATGAGAGATATGAATTGTGTGTGGATATAAATGTGACTAAAGTGTGATTTTAGTACCATTTTATGGTGCATAAAATGCCACTAAGGATTCCAAAAGTAAAGTAAACAACCTTGAATTTTCAAAAGACATTTGGAAAGATGCTGCACAGAAGATAATTGCACAATATTAAACATCATGGATTGGGGATGACATAGTAGTCATGGATGTAGGATTGGTTAAAAGGCAGAAAACAGAAAGGAATGGGCCGCTGCTAGATTGGCAGGTTCCAAGTACTCGGGCATCTCAAAGATCAATATCTGAGCCTCGGTTATTTCCAAACCATATGAACAACTTAGATGAGGACATGAAGGATAATGAATTCGCAATTGCTCATGACACAAAGCTTAGTAGAAAATTAAGTCTTGCAGATATAAAGAGACTACAAAGTAATGTAGATGGGGGAGGAGGGCAGCAGTGATGGGAAAGAAGCGAAAGGTAGTATTAGATGTAGAAAAATGTGAGCTGAGTTATCAAGCTGTCCAAAGATGCCAAAGACCTCTAGAGGTTGCTGAGATAGACCAACCACTTGGCATTTCTGGCTGAAGATTGTTGTCCTGTGTGTTGGACTCCCACATCATAGAAGTTGAGGATACTTATGGGGCTTCCTCCAGTCAGCTGTTGAATTGTCCACCACTATTTACAACTGAATTGAACAGACTGCAGTGCTTAGATCTGATCCTTTGCTTGCAGAATCAATTAGCCCTGTTTTCCGTTTGCAGTTTATGCTGTTTGCCATGGAAATGGTCCTGCTTTGTAGCTTCACCAGGTTACGACTCATTTTTAGGTATTCTTCATCCCTCCTATGTTCTTCATTGAATGAAATTTAACCTCCTGGCTTGATGTTAGTAGTAGAGGGAGGATATGCTGTGCCATAAGGTTACAGATTGTATTGGAGCACAATTTTGCTTCCGATCAATAATGCCCAGTTTCAAGTCACTTGATCTGTTCAAAATCCATCTGTTTTAGCATGATGATAGTTTCATAGAGCACAGTGGAGGATAGGTCAATGTGAGGGTAAGCTCTTTCTCTGTAAAGATTGTGATAGTCACTTGTATAGATATTATCATAGATGGATACACCTGTGCCAGGCAGATTGGTGAGAATGAGATTGAATATTAGTTTCCCTCCTTTTAGGATACAATCAACTCCATTAGTAGAGGTGCTGCCAAGCAACTCTTGGTGGTCCACATTGAAGTCCCCTACCCATTGTATATTCTGCTGTCTTAATATCTCAGTGTTTCTTATTCAACATGGGTTAGTACTGGCATCAGCAGCAGAAGGGTGGGTGGCAGTATATGGTGACCAGCATGAGGTTCCCTTCCCCATGTTTGACTCAATGACTTGACTCAATGACTGGACTAAATGCCAAGAACTCCCAAACAGCTCTCTCCTGACTGTATATCACTGTGGTGTTACCTCATCAGGGAAAGTGAAGGTGTTGTCTGGTACATTGTCTGTAAGATACAATCTAATGAAAACTAGTTCCTGCCATGCCAGCTGAGCAAGAAGCTTTAGCATGAAGTTGGCCTGATCCTTCAATGAGGTTTTTGCTGGGGATATAAAAGGGTTGAATCTTTATTTATGATATTTTCAAGAGATCATTCTTCTTGCATACAATATTGTTTCATACTCTTCTTTAGTATCATCTTCTCTTCTGTTTGTTTTTAAAATTACATCGGCAGCCTCTTGTGAGTATTATTAGTGATTGACTTTCCTAATAAGCAAAATGAAAAACACTTTCTGGTCTATCAAGTCAAATGCCACTCTGGGATCTGGCTTGTCAAGTATTAGCATCAGCTAGAATCATAGAAAATGACAAGCCGGGCCCAAGGGCTAACTGGCCTACTCTGATTCCTATAGAGTTTACTTGTTGACTTCAGGCTACTAGTGGAAAACATCGTTCATGCAAAACTTACAAGGAACTGCTTTCTAGGATTTTCAATATTTGCAGCTAATTGATGAGGTCCCTGTTAGTCAGCGAGTTCATAATTACTTCAATTCTAAATATTTTAGCAGGTATTTGTTGCTTCGACTGTTGTGCTTTTCTCCCCCTCTGACAGATATGCACAGAATCCCCCAGAAAGACGGTTTGAAGGAGGCTCTGGGCCGATTTACTTGGATGACGTCCGCTGTTCAGGTCAGGAGTCGTCACTGTCTTTTTGCCCAAGAAGCGAATGGGGAAAGCACGATTGCAGCCACCACGAGGATGTGACTGTCATTTGTACACATAATGCTGCGAATGACATCCAGGGAATCCTTTTCGGTAAGTGATGGTCAAGACGTGCAGGACTGGTTGTGTCCTTCAGACGATAAGAGTTCCATTGAGGCCTCACAACTGTAAATGTAAGGATTTGCACTCAGTCCAGCGGGAACAAAACTAAAGTGAAACAGTGTTCCACCCTATTCTGGTACCCATTGGGAAATTCCACTGGGCATTTTTCCTGGTTCCGTTGGAATTTTGGACAAATAGAGCATTAAAAGAAAAGATTATATATTATTTTTCCACCCACCAGGTCCCCCTATCAGATTGATGGATGGAGAAAATAAGAAAGAGGGACGCGTTGAAATTTTTATCAATGGCCAGTGGGGAACTATTTGTGATGATGGATGGACTGATGAGGATGCCACTGTTGTCTGCCATCAGCTGGGATATGAGTAAGTGAATGTTAGATCAGGTGCAGGTGTGGTGTAGCTTACTGTATCATTAAAAACGTTTATTCCCCTATCTAGCTGTTTAAATAATAAATTCAAGCACAATGTTCAGTCATTTAAATTAATGACTGCCAGATTCTTTTTTCAGACATTACATTTTCTCCTCTTGGGATTCCAGGTGGGGTATTCAAATTGCTATACCTAATGGAAAATAGGCTAATATTGAACAAAAACTAGTGTGCGTTTAGACTGTTCACGAAGGTATAGCACAATATTGATAAATGCTGAAATAATGCAACAGCATACCTTTAACTTTACATTTTATTAAATATTAAATGTAAAGAAACACCATGAGAATGACGAGAACGAGGGTAGGTCCGATCAAGGACAGTAGTGGGAGATTGTGTATTGAGTCAGAAGAGATAGGCGAGGTCTTGAATGAGTACTTTTCTTCAGTATTTACGAACGAGAGGGACCGTATTGTTGAAGAGGAGAGTGTGAAATGGACTGGTAAGCTAGAAGAGATACTTGTTAGGAAGGAAGATGTGTTGGACATTTTGAACAACTTGAGGATAGACAAGTCCCCCGGGCCTGACGGGATATATCCTAGGATTATGTGGGAAGCAAGAGAGGAAATTGCAGTACTGTTGGCAATGATCTTTTCGTCTTCACTGTCAACGGAGGTGGTACCAGGGGACTGGAGAGTAGCGAATGTTGTGCCCCTGTTCAAAAAAGGGAATAGGGATAACCCCGGAAATTACAGGCCAGTTAGTCTTACTTCTGTGGTAGGCAAAATAATGGAAAGGGTACTGAGGGATACGATTTATGAGTATCTGGAAAGACACTGCTTGATTAGGGACAGCCAGCACGGATTTGTGAAGGGTAGGTCTTGCCTTACAAGTCTTATTGAATTCTTTGAGGAGGTGACCAAGCATGTGGATGAGGGTAGAGCAGTGGATATAGTGTACATGGATTTTAGTAAGGCATTTGATAAGGTGCCCCGTGGTAGGCTTATGCGGAAAGTCAGGAGGCATGGGATAGAGGGAAATTTGGCTAATTGGATAGAGAACTGGCTAACCGGTCGAAGTCAGAGAGTGGTGGTAGATGGTAAATATTCAGCCTGGAGCCCAGTTACAAGTGGAGTTCCGCAGGGATCAGTTCTGGGTCCTCTGCTGTTTGTAATTTTTATTAATGACTTGGATGAGGGAGTCAAAGGGTGGGTCAGTAAATTTTCAGATGATATGAAGATTGGTGGAGTTGTGGACAGTGAGGAGGGCTGTTGTCGGCTGCAAAGGGACTTAGATATGATGCAGAGCTGGGCTGAGGAGTGGCAGATGGAGTTCAACCCTGCCAAGTGTGAGGTTGTCCATTTTGGAAGGACAAATGAGAATGCGGAATACAGGGTTAATGGTAGGGTTCTTAGTCAGGTGGAGGAACAGAGGGATCTTGGGGTCTATGTACATAGATCTTTGAAAGTTGCCACTCAGGTGGATAGAGCTTGTAAGAAGGCCTATGGTGTATTAGCGTTCATTAGCAGAGGGATTGAATTCAAGAGTCGTGAAGTGATGTTGCAGCTGTACAGGACTTTGGTTAGGCCACATTTGGAGTACTGTGTGCAGTTCTGGTCGCCTCACTTTAGGAAAGATGTGGAAGCTTTGGAGAGGGTGCAGAGAAGATTTACCAGGATGTTGCCTGGAATGGAGAATAGGTCGTACGAGGATAGGTTGAGAGTTCTCGGCCTTTTCCCGTTGGAACGGCGAAGGATGAGGGGTGACTTGATAGAGGTTTATAAGATGATCAGAGGAATAGATAGAGTAGACAGTCAGAAACTTTTTCTCCGGGTACAACAGAGTGTTACAAGGGGACATAAATTTAAGGTGAAGGGTGGAAGGTATAGGGGAGATGTCAGGGGTGGGTTCTTTACCCAGAGAGTGGTGGGGGCATGGAATGCGCTGCCCATGGGAGTGGTAGAGTCAGAATCATTGGCGACCTTTAAGCGGCAATTGGATAGGTACATGGATGGGTGCTTAATCTAGGATAGATGTTTGGCACAACATCGTGGGCCGTTGGGCCTGTTCTGTGCTGTATTGTTCTATATTCTATGTTCTAGAATCTAAAGATTATTCACTTGGATTTTCCATTAGAGTGCTCCCAATTATACAACATTTCCTCAGTGGATGTCAACTAATATGCTCGACAAAACACCTTTATGGTCATTTAATCAGCTTCTGTAGTTATGTCGTCAACAACAAAAAAGCTCTCTGTAGTATCTAGTCATAGTACTTAGTATAAACTGCTTATAACATTTTCTGTGGTTTTACAGTTTACTGAAGGAGAGTGCATTATATTTCAGCAAAACATTTTGTTCCTGTCAAGTGTGATGTTAACACAGTTTGATTAATAATGCTTCAGTATTGCTGAAAAAAAAACATCTATGGAAGATTTAAGCTTTACAGTTTTGCCAGTCTGAATCTTGTACTCATCAGGACATTTCCTAAGAATGCAAATTTAGGAGAAAAACAACATTTATACTGTATGAGAGGAGAGTGCTAATTGGTTGACAGGTAGGTTCTGACTAGCAGAGCACTGTCATGAAGAGTGCACCCATGAATGCTGATTGACATTTAACAACAAGGCCTTGTTTACATTTTAAACCATAAAGGTTGGCTCTGAATTGTTAAGAAATAATCTATAAAATGGCGTTTTTTTAGTTGAAATGGGGCAGTGCATGTGCATTTCTTTTTGTCTACAAAGAACAGGGCCCTGTGGATTAATATATGTAACTCTCAGTACACACAAGTGCATCACATTGTTATTCTGGCGAACAAGACCACACTTGCAAAACTCACAACACAGTATCTCATTTGCTGGATAATCATGAAGGGCGAGGAATTATGCTGATGGCCAGTTTAGGTTTTATTTATATGGTTCTGACTAAACCTAATCCTAACCTAGTCGAACAACTATTTTGACAATGTTTCACATTTACACTCCCAATTGAGATATCTCCCTAGAACACTTATAAAGAATTTAGGTGCTGGATGCGCAATCAGTTATCAGTAATGTACTAAATTTCCAAAATCACTTTGGGGGAGGAAAGACTTCTAGTCAGTAATATGATGTTAGAAATTTGGTGGTTTCCCATAAAAAGTCCTCCCCAAAGCATCCAACATGTCATCCTTCCCTCTTGCCATCATTTATCTCTGTGCTTCAGTCTATGGTTATTTTAGGCCTTGGTGGATATAACACTGACAGAAACCATCTCCTCCCAACTAACAGCTCTCAGGAGGCAAGTCTTATGAATTTGGGGTCCTTGAACCCAAAGAAAGTAGATCACAGTGCCTAACTGTGAATAATGCGACAGATCTGTCCCCGCCAACGTGCCATTGCAGGGCTCTTGCTGGCTCACCATCCAATGGGTGTTAACTATAATCAATACTATACAATGATTCATTTGAAATGTATTGCTAGGAACAGGAGACATTATTCAAGTCAGCAGTGACCATGCTGTTGCGTCCAAAAAGTGAAAGGTAAAATGTTAGGACTGACTTTGTAAGGGAGATAAAAGAGGTTTGTTTTCAAATCTGGGCGAACAGTGAGGGCAGTACAATTGGAAGTTTGTAGCCAGATATCGGTGGTAAGGTATGTAGAAGGTGGTCAATGTTCTCACGCTGCTGATCAAGACTTCAGAGGTGAACAGGATCTTGAGAGTTTGAGTCGTGAGTTTTGGAAGTAAGTAAGAGATTATGATATGTGAAATTGAGATAGAAAGGTGTAGACTGACAGGCTATGACGAAAGTTATGACATCATCAATGTCATTTAGCTGGAGCAAGAGGTAAAAATAAATTGCAGTTTGATTTGTCTTTAGATAATGTAACCCTTCAGATACAAATTGAAGGAATTGTAAGGAGATTAAATTCATTGTGACTCATATATGCAAAGTAAACTTGAACCTGGGAAACCTAAGCAGAAATTGGCCCTTGGATCTCAATGTAATAATTGGAGCATCTGTTACATGTATAGCCAGTGGCAATTAGGCCTCTTTTGCCTGAGTAGCAGCCACCCTGTGATATGAAGTATGGATAGGTAAAATGAGAGGTCGGAGTTGACTGTGGGAGGTGATGAAAAGAAAGCTTATTTGGTGGTGGCTGGTTGGTAAGACAATGGCATACATCTGAAAAGTAGAGCACCATGGATGTAACACCTATTCTAGTCTGCACTATTGAGTTGCTGCAGTGATTCTCTGGACTAGTGTGATGTCCCTTTTTCGTATACTCTTTGAAAGACCTTGACACAGTAGTTACATAAATGCACTCACAAATTTGTCTTTTGTGCTGCAAAATTTGTCATTTGGCCAAATAATGGTGAATTTCTCCCGTTTGATTTCTTCCTCGATGATAACCATAATCATCATGAAAAATCCTTCATCTTCAAGAAATCTAGAAAGTTGACATGGGGTGTTCTCATGACAGTGAGTATCATGTGGAACTTTGCAAAGCTTACTATCCAGGGAAGCTGAATATTGTAATGGCTTCTTTCCACAGGAAACATCTGAAGTTGTTAGTCCTTCTAAAAATAATGAGTATCAAGCCTAAGGATTTGGCCTGATTGATGAATGTTTCCTTCGGTGGTGTGGAAGGTCTGCATTAGTATGAAAACTCCCTGCAGTCTTCACTTTTGTCTCCATAAATACACCTGTTCCAAATCTGAATAAACAAAGCTGAACATGTGCAGAAAATTGCACTGCCCTGTTTTGGGAATCAGATATGGCTGAGTCAGAACTGCATGTCTGAGTGGCCTTCCTGTAAAGTGGCCAGAGGTGAAGCTGTTGCTCCCTTGCGAAAGCTGCCTCATTACTTTAATATTGCAGCTCACATAAAGCTCCAAATGAACACTTTGTAAGGTGCATGCCAAGTCCACCAGAAACCCAAGTGTTGTCTGAGCAGCAAAGATAGAAATTACAGAAGAAACTCAGCAGGTCTGACACTGTCTTTGGAAAGAAAACAGAGTCAATGTTTGGACCCAGTGACCCTTTTCCAGTTCAGTTACTGGACCTGAAATGTTGGCTCTGCTTTCAGATGCTGCCAGACCTATGGATTTTCCAGAAATTTTTGTTTTTCCTTTCAAATTTCCAGAATCTGCAATTCTTTATTTTTAGTTGTTTGAGCAATCCTCACCGTTGACCATCAAGTTGTATGAATCTGTCAGGACTACTACCCCAACCCCATGGGAGTCATTTGCTGCACTGTCTTCTTTAAGTGTAGGGATCTACAGGACCTGCTTGATCTGGTGTGGTAAAGGAAAACCACTTGCTAGTTGAATGAGAAGGGTCTCTTGGCTTACATAATATGTAGCTTGTTTCATACAAGTACTTAAGTAAGTATTTCAGTGATATGATAGACTATGTTTCAGAGACTACGAGGAGGGAGTGGATGGGTTGACTTATCCCCTTATGACCCTAAGCTATTCTTTCAACAAGTCAGGAGAAGGCTCTCCTCAGTATTAGCCCTGATACCATTACACAGCATGAATGATGAGAAACAAAAAAACAAATGGAGGCCAGCTCAATAGTGTAACCTCAGCAACTGGAAGAAGAGCTTCATGAGAAGAAAATGCAGGAAATAAGTGAAAAGTTAGTTACTGCTAAAAATCCACCTGATATCCAGCAAGCAATAGTAATCACAGTACAAGATCAAAGGTCACACAACACCAGGTCATAGTTTATTCAGTTCTTTGAGAATGTGACCAAACAGGCAGATGCGAGTAAACTGGTTGATGTGGTGTATGTGGATTTCAGCAAGGTGTTCGAATAGATTCCCCACAGTAGGCTATTGTACAAAATGCAGAGGAATGGGATTGTGGGAGATGTAGCAGTTTGGATCAGTAATTGGCTTGCTGAAAGAAGACAGAAGGTGGTGGTTGATGGGAAATGTTCATCCTGGAGTCCAGTTACCAGTGGTGTACCACAAGGGTTGGTGTTCATCATTTTTGTAAATGACCTGGATGAGGGCGTAGAAGGGTGGGTTAGTAAATTTGCAGACGACACTAAGGTCGGTGGAGTTGTGGATAGTGACAAAGGATGTTGCAGGTTACAGAGAGACATAGATAATCTGCAGAGCTGGGCCGGGAGGTGGCAAATGGAGTTTAATGCAGACAAGTGTGAGGTGATTCACTTTGGTCGGAGTAACCGGAATGCAAAGTACTGGGCTAATGGTTAGATTCTTGGTAGTATAGATGAGCAGAGAGATCTCGGTGTCCATGTACACAGATCCTTGAAAATTGCCACCCAGGTTGACAGGGTTGTTAAGAAGGCAGACAGTGTTTTAGCTTTTATTAATAGAGGGATCGAGTTCCGGAATCATGAGGTTATGCTGCAGCTGTACAAAATTCTGGTGCGGCCGCACTTGGAGTATTGTGTACAGTTCTGGTAATCGCATTATAAGAAGGATGTGGAAGCTTTGGAAAGGGTGCAGAGGAGATTTACTAGGATGTTGCCTGGTATGGAGGGAAGGTCTTACAAGGAAAGGCTGAGGGACTTGAGGCTGTTTACCTTGGAGAGAAGAAGGTTGAGAGGTGACTTAATAGAGACATATAAGATAATCAGAGGGTTAGATAGGGTGGACAGGGTGAGCCTTTTTCCAAGTATGGTGACAGCGAGCATGAGGGGGCATAGCTTTAAATAGAGGGGTGATAGATATAGGACAGATGTCAGAGGTAGTTCCTTTACTCAGAGAAGTAAGGGTATGGAATGCTTTGCCTGCAACGGTAGTAGTTTCATCAACTTTAAGTGCATTTGAGTCATCATTGGACAAGCATATGGACGTACATGGAATAGTGTAGGTTAGATGGGCTTCAGATTGGTCTGACAGGGCAGCGCAACATCGAGGGCCGAAGGGCCTGCACTGCGCTGTAATGTTCTATGTTCTAAGTCACAAGCATTCGGAGCACTGCTCCTTCATCAGGTGAAGTGACCTGATGTTGTGTGACTTCTGACCTTGTCCACCCCAGTTCAATAATGGTACCTCCATAGCCTGATCAGAGTACAGGCAGAGCGCGGAGAGCTCAACTCAAGCTTAACCGTGCAATTGAGGAACAGGAAAATACATGCAGTCATGTAAATCTTGCAGCATGTTCCAAGGAGGAATGCAGAACCTTGGTTCAAAGCCTAAAGTAACAGTTACAATTAATTTAATAGATAATGCTGTGACACTCTTCCTGTTTAAAGAAAAAGAAGATTATCTTAAAAATGAAGTGGATAAGTCAGTGCAACAGATAGTTGAACTATTGCATGATGGAACAATACATCCATAGGTATCTGAGAGTGACAAGAATAGTTCCTTTGCCAAAGCAAAAGAAAAGTAAAAAGATTGAAGGAAGTCCTAATGCACCCAAATTTATAGGTTACCTTTGTATTGCCAACAGTACCTTGCCCACAATCAGGAAATTTGACTGGGATTCCTCAGAGCTTGTCCCCAAATGTTTTGGAAGCCTTCAAATGCCAGTCAGTTTATAGTCACTCACAAAGAATGGGTCTTCACAGATTAGTTTATCACACAGCAGTATATAAAAGGCCAGGTCCAACATTCGCAATACTGGAGAGGGGTTTTCCTGCCCAGGGATTTCCCTTTTGTTTGAAAAATATTAGCTAAAACATTTTAAATCAGCGCACAGAAGAAATTCCTCTGAAGAATTACGTTAATGCTGGGCAATCACAGCTGCTCCAGAAATGAGCTGAAAGATGCCGTAATTATTTCATCATTTACTAAATGCCGTTTAGCATAAATCTGGGTGGCCCCTTCACAAAAACCCCAGTGTACTATCTGGCATTATACGCTGATCCAGGTGGCCACTGCTGTTGTGAATCTTGTAGGTTCTTTCACAAGTATAGCACAACATGATATTTTTCCACATGAAGGTTAAGGATGTCAGTACTTGAAAAGCTGAATATCCAAAGTCAGTAAGAAAGACTGCCAATCCTCATATAACAATGCCAAAAGAAAAGTATTATTTGTTCAAATCTACACAAATTTAAAACGTGTCTTCACTCCTTCCCCCTTCTGATCTGCCACATCAAAAATGATATTTAATCTTCACATGCCCAGCCACTGTGTGTATGTTTGTGTGTGTGTGTGTCTATCAGTTCAATTCCAGCTAGAAACCCAATCATAGAGTCAGAGATGTACAGCATGGAAACACACGCTTGATTTCAACTTGTCCATGTCAACCAGATATCCTAACCTAATCTAGTCCCATTTCCTAGCACATAGCCCACATCCTTCTAACCCTTCCTATTCATCCAGATGCCTTTTAAATGCTGCAATTGTACCAGCCTCCACCACTTCATCTGCCGCCTCTTTTCATGCACGCACGACCCTCTGCATGAAAAAGTTGCCTCTTTATTCTCTTTTATATCTTTCCCCTCTCATGCTAAACCTATGCCGTCTAGTTCTGGACTCCCCGACCCCAGGGAAAAGACTTTGTCTATTTATCCTATCCATACTCCTCATGACCTTATAAACCCCTACAAGGTCAGCCTCGGATGCTCCAGGGAAAAAAAGCCCCAGCCTATTCAGCCTCTCCAGATAGCTCAAATTCTCCAACCCTGGCAACATCCTTGTAAATCTTTTCTGAGCTCTTTCAAGTTTCACAACATCTTTCCGTTAGCAAGGAGACCAGAATTGCAAGCAATATTCCAAAAATGGCCTAACCAATGTCCTGTACAGCCGAAACATGACCTCCCAACTCCTGTACTCAATACATTGACCAATAAAGGAAACCAAACACCAAACACCATCTTCACTATCCTATGCACATGCGACTCCACTTTCAAGGAGCTATGAACCTGCACTCCAAGGTCTCTTTGTTCAGCAACACTCCCTAGGACCTTACCAATAAGTGTATACTTCTGACTAAGATTTGTTTTTCCAAAATGCAGCACCTCACATTTATCTAAATTAAACTCCATCTGCCACTCCTCAGCCCATTGGACCATTTGATCAAGACCCCTTTGTACTTTGAGGTAATCTTCTTCGCTGTCCACTACAATTCCAATTTTGGTATCATCTGCAAACTTATCAACTACACTTCCTATGTTGACATCCAAATCATTTTGTATAAATGACAAAAAGTAGTGGACCTAGCACCAATCCTTGTGGTACTCCACTGGTCACAGGCCACCCGTCTGAAAGGAAACCATCCACCACCACCCTCTGTCCTCTACCTTCAAGCCAGTTCTGTATCCAAATGGCTAGTTCTCTCTGTATTACATGAGAACTAACCTTGCGAACCAGTCTCTCACGGGGAACTTTGTCAAACGTCTTACTGAATTCCACATAGATCACAACTACCACCCATCCTCTTCGTTACTTCTTCAAAAAACTCAATCAAGTTTGTGAGACATGATTTCCCACGCACAAAGCCATGCTGACTATCCCTAATCAGTCCTTGCCTTTCCAAATAAATGCAAATCTTGTCCCTCAGGATTCCCTCCAACAGCTTGCCCACTCCCAACGTCAGGCTCACCAGTCTATAGTTTCCTAACTCTTCCTTACCCCCTTTTTTAAATCGTGGTATCGCATTAGCCAACCTCCAGTCTTCCGGCACCTCATCTGTGACTATCGATGATATAAATATCTCAGTAAGAGGCCCCGCAATCACTTCTCTAGGTTCCCACAGAGTTCTAGGGTACACCTGATCAGGTCCTGGGGATTTATTGACGTTTATGCATTTCAAGACACCCAGCATCTCCTCCTCTGTAATATGGATGTTTTCAATATGTCACCATCTATTTTCCCACATTGTATACCTTCCATGTCCTTTTCCACAGTAAACACTGATACAAAATACTCATTTATTATCTCCCCCATCTCTTGCGGTTCCACACAAAGACTGTCTTGCAGATCTTTGAGGAGCCCTATTCTCTCCCTAGTTATCCTTTTGTCCTTAGTGTATTTATAAAAATCTTTTGGATTCTCCATAACCCTGTTTGCCAAAGCTATCTCATGTCCCCTTTTTGCCCTCCTGATCCTCTTAAGTATACTCCTACTGCCTTTGTACTCTTCTAATGATTCTCTCAATTTCTCCTGTCTATACCTGGTGAATGCCTTCTTCTCTTTCTAAAATAAACACTCCATTTCTCTGGGCATCCAGTATTCCTTACACTTATCAGCCTTTCCTTTCACTCTAAAAGGAATATACTGTCTCTGGACATTTGTTGTCTTATTTCTGAAGGATTCCCATTTTCCAGAATGTCCTCTTACCTGCGAACATCTGCCCCCAATCAGCATTTGAAAGTTTTTGCCTAATATCATCAAAACTAGCCTTCCTCCAATTTAGAACTTCAACTTCTTGGTTGATCCACCCTTTCTATCGCTATTTTAAAACTAATAGAATTAAGGTCGCTGGCCCCAAAGTGCTCCCCCACTGACACCTGAGTCACCTGCCCTGCCTTATTTTCCAAGAGTAGATCAAGTTTTGCACCTTCTCTAGTAGGTAGTTCCACACACTCAATCAGAAAATTTTCTTATACGTACTTAACAAATTCCACTGAACACTATGGCAGTCCCAGTCTATATTTGGAAAATTAAAATCCCCAAATATAATCACCCTATTATTTTTACAGATAACCGAAATCTCTCAACAAATTTGTTTCTCAATTTCCCTCTGACTATTACGGAGTCTATAATACAATCCCAATAAAGTGATCATCACTTTCTTATTTCTCAGTTCCACCCAAATAACTTCCCTCAATGTATTCTCAGGAATATCCTCCTTCAGTACAGCAGTGATGCTATCCCTTGTCAAAAACACGACTCCTCCCTCCTCTCTTGCCCCTCTTTGTATACTTCCTATCATATTTGTTTCCTAGAACATTAAGCTGCCAGTCCTGTCCATCCCAGAGCCATGGTTCTGTAATTGCTATGATATCCCAGTCCCATGTTCCTAACCATGCCCTGCAGTCATCTGCCTTCCCTGTTAGGCCTCTTGCTTTGAAGTAAATGCAGTTTAACTTACCAGTCCAACCTTGTTCTCTGTTTTGTCCCTGCCTGCCCTGACTGTTTGACTCGCTCCTTTCCTTAACCATATCCAGTCTCAGCCTGATCTGTTTCCTCACTATCTCCTTGGGTCCCAACCCCTCCATCTGACTAGTTTAAATCCTCCTGTGCAGCTCTCGCAAATCTCCCTGCCAATATATTCGTTCCCTTCCAATTCAGGTGCAATCCGTCCTTCTTATACAGGTCACTTCTACCCCAGAAGAGATTCCAATTAATCAAAAATTTAAACCCTTTTCCCATGAACCAACTCCTCAGCCACACAATCATCTGCTCTATTCTCCTCTTCCTACCCTTACTAGCTCATAGCACTAGGAGTAATCCAGCTATCGCAGAAATGTCTGTCTGTGCCTCAGACTAGAGAGTCCCCTATCACAATTGATCATTTGGAACTCGACGTACCCCTCATTACATTAGAGCCTGTCTCGATACCAGAAAAATGGTTCAGGCTACATTTCCCTGAAAGTCCATCACCCCCTGCATTTTCCAAAACAGCATACTTGTTTGAAATGGGGATATCCACAGAAGACTCCTGCACTACCTGTATAACTCTCCTATCTTTCCTGGAGTTAACCCATCTACCTGACTGTATTTGTGGCTTTCTCCCTTCGTATAACTGCCATCCATCACACCCCTGGCTCTTGTAAATTCCTCATTGCCTCTAACTGTCACTCCAATAGATCCATTTGATCTGATAGGATTCGCAATCAAAAACACTTCCTTCAGATATAATCCTCAGTAACATGTAATCTCTCCCTAAACTGCCACATCCAACAAGAAGAGCATATCACTCTACGAAAGGCCATCTTTGCTCCTTCACAATCTATAGACCCAGAAAGTGCACTGTCTTTTTGCTCTAAAAAAAAGTGCTCCAGGTTAACTTACTACTTATGGTTTATATTTTTAAAAATTAATCAAGACACCGATTTCAATAAAACATAAAACCAAGAAAGAACCCATTCTACTCACTACGACAGACTTACAGCAAGGTTAAACATTAAAAAGTATGCACTTATCAGTTCTTGTGCTGTCAGGTCTCCCACACAGTTTCCTCCAAGATCTGTTGTGAATTGTGCTGTTTGTTCAGTTTTTCTAGGCACACTCAGGTGTCCAGAGATACACGAATTCAAACAGCAAAGGCAGTAACTGTGCAGATTCACTGCTGTGTCAGTTAGCAGGCAAGGTTTCTTTCTCTCTCTCCTTCACTGATCGTGTGCTGCCTTTTGTCTGTCCTTTTCCTTTTTAAAAATGCCATTGTTTTGACTTTTTTCTCCAAAGTTCCAAAACAATGCAACAGTGTGAAACAGTAATGATGATTGGACATGTTTCTGTTCATGACTATGATGAGATTTCTGCAAACTAATTTAATTTAGTAAACTTTCAAACACATTCTGCGCTTAATGCAACTGCTGATTGATGAAAAATAAAGGCACCAGTGAATTTGCTTGCAATGTACCAATTTACACATGAATGGAATGGAAACCGTTCCTGTTCGTATATGTCATGGAATTACTGTGAGGTGTGGATGGGATGTCTGCCTGATATAGCTAATATCTCTGGAGATTTGAAGGATAGGGATGTGTGAAAATTGGATGATGTGATAACCACAGCCTTGAGCTGTTTTGTTGTAGAACTTGAAGTGAAGGTCAAGCACAAAAGAGATTGTTGCAACGTTGTGATAGTCTCTCTCCTGAAGAAAATGGATCAAAAGAAAACCTTTGGGTTTCATAGTATTCATTTCTCGCTGTACTGTTTTTACGTTGTAAAAGTTCCATTGAACAGAATTTAGAAATCATATGTTACAGAAAACAAGTTTTTTGAATTTCTGTTTAGTTTATAGAAGCATTAGTTTACCAAGTAGTCAAGTTTATCATCAATGCTCAGAATTTGAGGCATATTTTGTCCTTCGATCAAAAATGTGGTACTATGTTTTTGACTACTAAAGTGCCTCAATTTATGCAATGGTTGACATGGTTTCCTTATGGTAGTCAAAAGTGGGTACTGCAGATGCTGGAGATCAGTCAAGATTAGAGTGGTGCTGGAAAAGTGCAGCAGGTCAGGCAGCATCTGAGGAACAGGAAAATCGACATTTTAGCAAAAGCCCTTCAGTAGAAGGGCTTTTGCCTGAAAAAATCGATTTTCTTGCTCCTCAGATTATTGCTGAACTGAATGTGCTTTTCTAGTACCAGTCTAATCTTCCTTCTGGTCGTGTCCAAGCACAGCCAAGTGTTTAATCTTGGCCAACTTTACATGGTCAATATTGTTAAGGTGCATAGTTTATCAGAATCTTTGCCTGTCTGTTGTGCATATAAGGACATTTTGAGCATACTGCCCAATGTGTTATGCTCATTTTGAACTACTGACAAAAAATGATTAGAAGTCTGCCTCTAGATTTAGCAGTGGTGGTGGTTTAACCTGAGGGTCACCATGCTTCAGGCAAGGGGAGAGTTTGAGAAGGAGGGACTTTCATGGTAATGTCAGCTGGCAGCAGGAATGGAATCCACTGCTATTCGTATTACTTTACATTCACAAACAAGTCATTAACTAACCTAGATAGTTAATGGCCTGATGGATAATACCTTGGATATTTCAATATTAGATTGTTTGAATGTGTTTTTATCTGTCTGCAAAGAAACAGAGTGCAATCTGTGGTAAACACTTCAACAATTGATGATTAAATACTTTGTCCCTTGCTTATGTCTCCCTGCACCACCTCTTCAAAAGGTGAAACCAAGAAACTTCCTACTGCAGTCCAACAATGCTTCTCATGTCAAATCATTAGCAAGGACAGCCTAACATCAGTAGCATTTATCTACCTTCCTATGGTGGAGAAGTATCACCTATTCAGAGATTGTCAGCTTTTGCCATAGATTAAATCTTGACCACACTACATGGGTTCTGTGTCCTCTTACTCATTGACAATAATTCTGATGTTCCAATAAATTACCTAACATTTTGCAATCTGTCATATCTTATGGGTTGCCGTAAGAACATTAAAATGGTCAATCCATGAGGAATGGCTCAAAATATTTAAAGTTTCAAATATGATTTCAACTTGTGATACTTGCCTTGTAAAGAATTCTGTTAGAAATATGTTCACAATCAAAGAAGTTGTAAGGTTTGATGTTTTCTGAGACACACCTGTGTTTTCTTAAAGGGGCCCAGCTAAGGCAAGATCACTGGCATATTTTGGAGATGGAGTGGGTCCAATACACTTGGATAATGTGAAATGTACTGGTTCTGAGGAAAGCTTGTCAGATTGCATCAAGCAAGACATTGGAACACACAACTGTCGACACAGTGAGGATGCAAGTGTGATTTGTGACTATCAGGGCAAAAAAACTGGAAATCTAGGAAACATAGGTGAATGTTTTTACCTTCTATTCACTAGAATAGCTGTCTAAATACTTATTATGGAGGAAGGTTTCCTCTGAGCCATAAGGATTGTAAAATTGTAAATGCCTCTTTATAAATGAGTTGTCATTGACCTTGGAGGTCACCTTTTCCTAACATCTGACCTAGACTATATCTGACCTGCACAACCCGCAGGAAAATTGTGTTTACCTGAATTTTATGAAGCCTTCCTGCCATTGCCAAGCTGAAACCTAACTATGTAAACCAGGGTTGAGAAATTGCCTGAGCATAATTTGCAGAAGGCTGCATTTTGTACAAACTCTGAAATGTCTGCGGTTGTGTTGATGGCACATGGAGACTGTATTGAAGGTGCCATAGTCCTATGTGAATTGTCATCATAGGGAGATAACTATTGGTATATTAATCTGAGGATCACCATACCTCAGCTGAGGGAGAAGGTTGAGAAGGAAAGTCCTTCATGGTAACCCATCTAGTGCAAGAATTGAACTCATGCTCTTTGTATCACTCTCTCAAGCCAAGTGAACTACCTGACCCACCAAGAAATACTCAAATAAATTCTTCACTGAGTCTTGCAGCTTTCTGTTCATCTGCACTATGCAGTTCTGCTTGTTTGTGTAAAATGGAAACAGAAATATGTGTGGCAATTTCTGGCAGCATCGTGGCTCAGTGGTTAGCACTGCTATCTCACAGCACAGGGGACCTAGGTTCAATTCCAGCCTCAGATGACTGTCTGTGTGGAGACTGCACATTCTTCTCATTTCTGCGTGGGTTTCCTCTGGGTTCTCCAGTTTCTTCTCGCAATCCAAAGATATACAGGTTAGGTGGATTGGCTTTGCTAAAGTGTCCAGGGATGTGCAGAGTAGATGGATTAGCCAGGGGAAATGCAGGGACAGGGTAGGGGATAAATCAGGTGGGATGCTTTTTGTAGGGTCAATGTGAACTTGCTGGGCCAAATTGCCTGCTTCCACACTGTAGGGATTCTATGAATACCTTTAAAAGTGTGAATCACTTGTTCAACTTTGGCCATAAAGTAGTTCTTTGCTTGTTCTATTGCTTTGTCTGCAATGTTTTGCAAGATTTCCCTTTTGTTTTGCCATAATTTTATGCTTTACAAGAGTTATATCTTCAAGCATCTTTTTAATAATCCTCTCATTTCCAAAACTTTGGAAATATAACAACACTGCTTTTTAAAATTATTTGTTCTTCAGATCTGTGCATTGCTGACTAGACACTGCACTTTCAACATCAATGGCTGCGGGAAAACCATCATGTACATTGTTGACAGCACTTTGTCCTGTAAGACCAGCAAATTCACCAAGACAGTGTCATTCACTGAGTTAAAGGTCCTCCAGCAATAGTTGATGTGTGTGCTTACTGGACACAACCCACAGAGCACTGAGTTCAATGTAACAGAGCTCAACAAAACTCTCTGCATTGCTTTTCAGGGTATTGTATATGCAGTTATCCCCATACATGTGCTGGCTTAGACAGTCCTCTGTGAGCACTTCAGAGCAGGCCTGTCTTGGTGCCTTCACTTCATGAGGGAAGTTGTCACAAATTATGTTGGAGATTGACTAGTGGCACCTTATCATAGTTTTCAAAAGTAGGGTATTAAGGAGAGAATCAGAGTATTGAATAGGACATTGAAAGTGGCTGTAATCTCATGTTTGACTCGCCAAAACAATGAAATATAATCACCAATGCACTGACTGTTTCTATTGCTACTTCCATCAACACCTTGGGATGAAGATCATCTGGTCCAGGAGATTTATCAGCCTTAACTCTGGCTAAGTATTAACGCTAACTAAGCACTACCTTTTTAGTAGTCATATTTTTAGCACTTCATATATCTAAGTGCCTTGATTGTCAAATCTTTCTGGGAGTTTTTCTGTGCCTTTCCATGTGAAGGCAGGCACAAAATGAACGTTTAGGATTTATGCTATTTCCCAGTTCTCCATTATAATTATGACTGTTTCCACAAGAAATGAGCCTACATTTATCCTTGCAGATTCTTTTCCTTCCAGGTATCAATAAAACCTTTCACAGTCCTTTTTTATGTTCCTCACTAGCTTGAATTCATATCTCTTTTCATTTTCCTTTTCAGTTTCTGGATGCTCTTTTGCTGAATCCTAAATTGCTCACTATCCTCAGGCTTAGCACTATCTCTAGTATCCTGGCTAGCAGAAACATTAACTCTGAAAATCATGACCTTAAGATTGATGTTTGGTACTCAGGAGTCAATCATCATTGTTTACCCTCTGCAAATCTCTGTAATAATTGGATTCACCTTGCACAATGAGATTTCAGTCATTTTATGGCATTCCCCTTGTCTTGCAGTATAATACTGAGCTGCTGCTCTGATCTGGAAACTAAACAGGAGGTCACTGATGTACAGAGAACCAACGAACTTACAGTTAATGTTTAACAAATTTGCATAAAATATTATGAAAAATCAAACATTTCCTTTAGGGCAGAAAGGTCTTTGTGCTATAATTGTATCCATATATAAAATTATACACCCTTCAGTATCAATGTTTTTAGCTTCTATTTAGCTTGCACCTTCATTTCACTGTAAAGCCCTAGCTTCTGCAACACCCTCAACATCAGAATGTGGTTGTCTCAGCATCTCCTTCAGATATCCCTTCCTCATATGAGGAGATGTGTGGCTGTTCCATTTTCCGCTCTTCTAAGTTTGCATCCATCATAGAGCTATGTTGCACTGTGTGTGACATCTATTATGCTGGAGCCTTTGTCTGATAAAACATAGAACATAGAACAATACAGCACAGTGCAGGCCCTTTGGCCCTCAAAGTTGTGCTGACCTGTTAGCGTATGCTTAAGAACAAAATAACCTGCATACCCTTCATTTTAATATCATCCATGTGCCTATCCAAGAATCACTTAAATGTCCCTAATCTATCTGACTCTACTACAACTGTTAACAATGCATTCCATGCACCCACTACTCTCTGTGTAAAGAACATAGCTCTGATATGTCTCCTAAACTTCCCTCCAATCACATTAAAATTATGCCCCCTTGTGATAGCCATTTCTGTCCTGGGAACAAGTCTCTGTTTATTCATTCTATCTATGCCTGTCATCAACTTCTACACCTCTATCAATTCACCTCTCATCCTTCCTCACTTCAGTGAGAAAAGCCCTAGCTTCCTCAATCTTTCTTCATAGGACATGCCCTCCAGTCCAGGCAGCATACTGACAAATCTCCTCTGCACCTTCAGGAAGCTCAGAAAGCTTCCACATCCTTCCTATAATGAGGTGACCAGAACTAAACACAATATTCCAAGTGTGGTCTAACCAGAGCTCTACAGAGTTGCAGCATAACCTCATGGCTCTTCAACTCAATCCCCCGCAAATGAAAGCTAACACACCATATGCCTTCTTAACAATCCTATCAATTTGAGTGGCATCCTGGAGGGATCTATGGACATAGACCCAAAGATCCCTCTGTTCCTCCACACTGCCAAGAATCCTGCCTCTAACCCAGTAATCTGCATTCAAACTTGACTTTCTAAAATTAATCACTTTTTACTTTTCCAGGTCGAACTCCATCTGCCATTTCGCAGCCCAGCTCTGCATCTTGTCAATGTCCTATTGCAACCTACAAGAGCCCTCCACACTATCCACAACTCCACCAACATTCATGTCATTGGCAAACTTACTAACCAAGGATTCCACTTCCTCATCCAAGTCATTTATAAAAATCAGAGGTCCCAGAACAGATCCCTGCAGAACACCACTGGTCACTAAGCTCCAGGCTGAATACTTTCCATCTACTACCACCCTCTGTCTTCTATGGGACAGGCAATTCTATATCCAGACAGGCAGATGTCCCTGTATCCCATACCTCCTTACTCTCTAAATGAGCCTACCATGGAGAGCCTTATCAAATGCCTTGCTAAAATCCATATACACCACATCTACTGTGCTACCTTCATCAATGTGTTTTGTCACATCCTCAAAGAATTCAATAAGACTTGCGAGGCATGACCTGCCCCTCACAAAGCCATGCTGACTGTCTAATCAAACTATGTTTTTTCAAGTAATCATAAATCCTGTCTCTCAGAATCCGCTCCAATAATTTGCCCACCACCATTTTAAGACTGACTGGTTAGTAATTCTTAGGGTTATCCCTATTCCATTTCTTGTACAAAAGAATAATATTTGCCACCCTCCAATCATGAGAACCTGCTCTTCAGATGCTTCCTGACTTGCTGTGCTTTTCCAGCACCACACCTTTTGACTCTGACTCTCCAGTATCTGGAGTTCTCACTTTCTCCTCTCTCTGATAAGTACTGGAGTGCTCCTCTTGAGCAGTTCAGAATTATAATGTGGGCAGCATTGTAGTGCTGTTTGGCACTCGGCTCATAGGCAATACCCTTCTGAAAGAGCTACTTGTCACCCATAGGACAACCCTGGAAGTGATGTCGAGGAATGAGCATTTACAGAATGCTGTGCAAATTGTAAGCTTTGTGACTTCTCCCTGGATAGCGGGTGCATGCCTGCAGGAATTATCTATTGTAATGAATGAGCTGAACATTATGGAGTAAACCCTCTTTGTTTAAGAATCTGGTTGGATGATGCCAAAGAGCTCTGAGTGCCACCTCAATGCAGTTGATGGCCCCTTGAATAAGGGAACTCAGTGATGGCTGCCAACCCAACAGTTTGGTGAACTGAACAATCTGTGCTGTTTACTTGTAAAGGTCATCAGTGGGTTGCTGATTTGGAGATGCTCTACGTGTCCCCGAATGTAGTTTGAAATAGAGCTAGTGATGAGGACATCCAGTGCAGTTGTGACCTTCAGTGTCACCAGCGCAATGCTTCTGTTCATACCACGCAGATGCAGAGCTTCTGGCAAGATCTGACAGATGTAGGTGACAGCATCTCTTGTCATGTGCAGACATCACCAGCCCTGCCTTTTAATCATCTGCCTGTGTCTTTGGTTCATCATTTAGTGATACGTTTCCCAATGATGCTGAAGAACCTGGTTTCACTCTTCAGGCCCCGCTTATTCATTCACAGATGTAGGCCCCTCAGCTTTGTGTCTCTGACTCAGCTTCTCCTTCTTCTCCTCCTCTTTAGGCACAACAAATCTACTACAGCTCCTGGGTTAAGTTGGTTAAGTATCTGACATGGAAGTTTCAATCTGTGAAGAGACATCATGAGTAAGACATTTAGTTTCTTTTTGAGATCGTGACACAGTTGAGCTACTCATTGGGCTCCTGCTCATTGTTGGCTGAAAAATTGCCCTGCAGCTAGCCCTACCTGGTAAGATGTATTCTCCATAACCAGTGGCTGCTTCTTCTTCTTCTTCTTCATTTTGTCATGAGTCAGGTCTTTGGAGTCTTGATCATTACGTTGCTTTTCATGTAGTGGCACTGAGTTCAATTGTATTCATTATGGCTTTCATTATCCCCTGTGATCCCCAAAGCACTACAACTTTGGAATCTATAACCAGAATGACAACCACAGAGAACCACATGCAAATGCTCACTTAATCTATAATTTGAAGACAAGAATTTCTATACGTTAACATCAGTGTATCAAAATATTTGTCTACACAGATTACAGTTGGGTTGCATACAACTCCATGGAAGCCAACACTGAGTCTAATGACCAAGCTCACAGATTTAGAATATGGTCAAGAAGAACTGACCTAGTCTGGAAAATATCTGTTTCAATAGAACAGTTATCTTCCATGAATGGCATTCATGAAATAATGATTCCCCAGGTAATGTCTTGAGGAAACTATCTGATTCAGTTGGGAAACATTCCTCTTCAAAAGAAAGTCAGGAGATTCAGGTTTAGGAACAATGGCCTCCATGTAAGACATCCAAGAAATAAAAGGTAACTCTAATTTATAACTGTGCAAAAACAAGTAAATAAACTCTACCTATAGGTAGAACAGTTTGAACCATGAGCCTATAAACTCCACAAGTTAAAACTCTAATCTTCTTATGAACATCCCCTTACACACACACACACACACACACACACACACACACACACACACACATTTGCACAGAGAAAAAAAATGTGATGGAGGGAAACCTGGGAACTCAACCTCTGTGTTCTCCATTTGCAAGATCTACTTGGACAGTTCTTGAGCTGGTCAGAATGCTACAGACTTCCTTTTACAGATGCTTTCACCAGTGTTCAGAGGTACAAGGTGGCTGGTTCACGCTTATCAAAGACCTCTGATTTATAAAGTAAAAGTCACAGCTTATAATAATGCTGCAGGAAAAATAAATTGGTTTTCTTCAGGCTTAATTTGGATTTTAGTGTAGAGAACAGAGAGAGTTCCTGAGCTGGGGAAGGCCTGATTGCATCTGATTCAACATGAGAGCCAATCACACACTAGTTGGCAGCCACAGGACCTTTGTCATTGATGGCTGGTCATTGGTCCCACAGAGCAATCAGCTCTCCATTTGTACATGGCGACTCAGGTTCAGCCACACTTCAACTATTGCTTGAGCAGGGAGATGTGTAAATGGCACTTACAATGAGAGTCAAGTAACTTACTTTTAACAATTGCAGCAAGCCTTCAGCAATCGTTGTTTTTAAAACCATTCCATTCTCATTTCAAGTGCACAATCAAAATACATAAAAACCAAAAATACATAGATTTACAGTATAAATGTTAACTTTAGGAAAATGCTTGTGAGGAGATGTTACACAAGGAAATGGTTCCAAGAATGTTAATATGGGAGATTGCATTAAGCTGTACCCAATACAATAGTGTCATAAGCACTTGAGTGTGGAAAATCAGAACATCTTAAGATTTTGTTGGGTGAAGACCTATATCTACAGGCCTCCCAATAGTTTTAGTAACAATTTCTATAATGTCATTTGTACCAGATTGCTATCATGAAATAAATTTATCTTTACATAAATTTATCTTACATTTCTCATTCAGACTCATTGGTGATTTTCCTTGACTGTGGTAAACCAACAAGCCTTTGGGACGAGTCAAGGAAAAAGGATGGTAATGCCAAAGTAGAATGAAACCATAGAATCCCTACAGTGTGGAAACAGGCCCTTCAGCCCAACAAGTTCACACTGACCCTCTGAAGAGTATCCCATACAGGCCCATTCTCCTGTATTATTACTCTACATTTACCCATGACTAATGCACCTAACCAAAACATCCCTGAAAACAATGGGCAATTTAGCATGGCCAATTCACCTAACCTGCACATCTTTGGATTGTGGAAGGAAACTGGAGCACTTGGAGGAAACCCATGTAGACATGGGGAGAATGTACAAGCTCCACAAAGGCAGTCGCCCAAGGCTGGAATCAAACCTGGGTCCCTGGCCCTGTGAGGCAGCAGTGCTAACCAGTGAATCACCATGTCGTCCTTAAAGTGTTCTAATAATCCAATAGCGATTGGCATTGCAGCACATAAAACACCCCAATCGTTTCTGGCCTTGTTGTAAATACCAGACCCAAATGTATTGATTTTAAAGCAGAGTCCTTTTCTGGCTTTTTCTTAAGTACCTTAAATTGTAGACCCACAAAGCATTAAGATTTTCAATTAATCGTTTTCGTCAGGAAAGAAGTATTAGAATTTCAGCTCTGTTCCAATAGTCTCCTGTCTCCCAGCTTTGTTTCTTTTTTGACAAAAATAACAGACTGGGTCAGCTAATGGCTCATCCATTAACTCAGTACTTTACTCCTGCCTTGTCCCCACACTCTTCGATCTCTTTAACTCCAAGAAATACATTTAATTCTTTCTTGAAAACATTTACTGCTTTGGCCTCAACCACATTCTATGGCAGAGAATTCCCAGGTGCACCACTCTCTAGGTGAAGCAGTTTCTAAATGGCTTATCTCATATTCTTAGACTGTGATCCTCCGTTCGAGTCTCCAATGACACACTCCCATTCTCATTGAGATCACCCTTCTTGCATTTATTTCATCTAGTCTGTTAGAATTTAACAGGTTTCTATGAGATCTCCTCTCCTCATTGTTCTAAACGCCAGTGGATATAATCCTAAATGATCTAACCTCTGTGACTGTGGCCACAGGCCAATCTGTAAAGTGCTTCCAAAATGGTGATCTGGAGGTTGTGGTCATTATTATTTTCAAAACTTTGAAAAATCCTGAAAGAGGCATTCTCTCTCGCCATTACCTGCATTATCAGACCACAATTTTTTCAATGTTGAAGTTAGTTGGGCATTCCTTGGAAAATTAGATGGGGTGACTATTTCCCATAGATTGTGGGATTGAGATGTTTGTTTGATCCTGATGTCAGGGTCCAAGCACCAAAACAAAAAACTTGGCCCCTGTCTCCAGTGGTGAGCTGCTATTACAGCCACTATCCCTCCCAACTTATTACATGGACTATTCCACATTGAGAGTATCAGCCAATCAATTAAAAATTACAGCTTCAACATTTGTTTTACTGTAAGTACACGAGAAGCAATTATAATCTTTATAGTTGTTATGAGTCAGTAAAGCAAAACCTATTGGCATTATTCATTGGCTATACTTGGTAGTTAGCAATTTTACATTAATCCTGTAGTAATAAAAGCATTTCTAATATCTTAAATCATACCATGTAATTATAGCTATAATTCCATGTGCTTTCATTGGTCCTAATGTCCTTTTTGTAATCTAATGTAAAAACGGTACATTGTTACAGTCAAAGCCATGTATTAAATTACAATGTTTATGAATAATAAGCTTATAGATTTGATTTCCAATTTGTGCTGAAGCAGAGGGTCTTAGCTGGAATAGCAGTTAAGTTATGCGATTGAAGTTGTCTGATTTGAATTTTAAGGAGAAAGTGAGGTCTGCAGGTGCTGGAGGTCAGAGCTTAAAAATGTGTTGCTGGAGAAGCGCAGCAGGTCAGGCAGCATCCAAGGAGCAGGAAATTCCACGTTTTGGGCATAAGCCCTTCATCAGGAATGAGGAAAGTGTGTCCAACAGGCTAAGATAAAAGGTAGGGAGGAGGGACTTGGGGGAGGGGCGATGGAGATGTGATAGGTGGAAGGAGGTCAAGGTGAGGGTGATAGGCCGGGGTGGGGTGGGGGCGGAGAGGTCTGGAAGAAGATTGCAGGTTAGGAAGGTGGTGCTGAGTTTGAGGGATTTGACTGAGACAAGGTGGGGGAGGGGAAATGAGAAAATTGGAGAAATCTGAGTTCATCCCTTGTGGTTGGAGGGTTCCCAGGTGGAAGATGAGGCGCTCTTCCTCCAACCGTCGTGTTGTTATGGTCTGGCGATGGAGGAGTCCAAGGACCTGCATGTCCTTGGTGGAATGGGAGTGGGAGTTAAAGTGTTGAGCCACGGGGTGATTGGGTTGGTTGGTCCAGGTGTCCCAGAGGTGTTCTCTGAAACGTTCCGCAAGTAGGCAGCCTGTGTCCCCAATATAGAGGAGGCCACATCGGGTGGTTGGGTTGGTTGGTCCGGGTGTCCTAGAGGTGTTCTCTGAAACGTTCCGCAAGTAGGCAGCCTGTGTCCCCAACATAGAGGAGGCCACATCGGGTGCAGTGGATGCAATAGATGATGTGTGTGGAGGTGCAGGTGAATTTGTGGCGGATATGGAAGGATCACTTGGGGCCTTGGAGAGAAGTAAGGGAGGAGGTGTGGGCGCAAGTTTTGCATTTCTTGCGGTTGCAGGGGAAGGTGCCGGGAGTGGAGGTTGGCTTGGTTGAGGGTGTGGACCTGATGAGGGAGTCACGGAGGGAGTGGTCTTTTTGGAATGCTGATAAGGGGGGGGGAGGGAAATATATCCCTGGTGGTGGGGTCTGTTTGGAGGTGGCAGAAATGACGATGGATGATACGCTGTATATGGAGGTTGGTGGGGTGGTAGGTGAGAACCAGTGGGGTTCTGTCCTCGTGGCGGTTGGAGGGGCGGGGCCCAAGGGCGGAGGAGCGGGAAGTGGAGGAGATGCGGTGGAGGGCATCGTCGATCACGTCTGGGGGGAATCTGCGGTCCTTGAAGAAGGAGGCCATCTGGGCTGTACGGTATTGGAACCGGTCCTCCTGGCAGCAGATGCGGCGGAGACGAAGGAATTGGGAATATGGGCTGGCATTTTTACAGGGGGCAGGGTGGGAGGAGGTGTAGTCTAGGTAGCTGTGGGAGTCAGTCAGTTTATAGTAGATGTCTGTGTTGATTCGGTCGCCTGAGATAGAAATGGAAGGGTCTAGGAAGGAGAGGGAGGAGTCTGAGACGGTCCAGGTGAATTTGAGGTCGGGGTGGAAGGTGTTGGTAAAGTGGATGAACTGTTCAACCTCCTCGTGGGAGCACGAGGCAGTGCCGATACAGTCATCGATGTAGTGGAGGAAAAAGTGGGGGGTGGTGCCAGTGTAGTTGCGGAAGATGGACTGTTCCACATATCCTACGAAGAGGCAGGCATAGCTGGGGCCCATGCGGGTGCCCATGGCAATTCCTTTGGTTTGGAGGAAGTGGGAGGATTGGAAAGAGAAGTTGTTCAGGGTGAGTACCAGTTCAGTCAGTCGAAGGAGGGTGTCAGTGGAAGGGTACTGGTTGGTAAGGCGGGAAAGGAAGAAGCGGAGGGCTTTGAGTCCTTCATGATGGGGGATGGAGGTGTACAGGGACTGGATGTCCATCGTGAAGATAACGCATTGGGGACCGGGGAAGTGAAAATCATGGAGGACGTGGAGGGCGTAGGTGGTGTCCCGAATGTAGGTGGGGAGTTCTTGGACTAAGGGGGACAGGACCGTATCGAGGTATGAGGAGATGAGTTCGGTGGGGCAGGAAAGCTTGGCAGTTGACTGTTTTCTGGTATATTGTCCATGTCCTAATGACTACCACCCAGTGGCTCTAACTTAGTGGTCATGAAGTGCTTTGAAAGGCTGGTCATGGCATTAATCAACTCCAGCCTCCCCACTACTCTTGACCCACTCCAATTTGCCTATCGGACCAACAGATACATGGCAGGTGCCATATCACTTGCCCTTCACTCCTCCTTAGAACATCTTGACACCAAAAAACAGCCGCGTAAGAATCCTACTCATTGATCACTGTTCAGCCTTCAACACTATTATCCCCTCGAGACTGATTACTAAACTTAGTGATCTTAAATCTATGTTGCCTAACTCTGTGATCTGCCTGTATTGTTTGCAAGACAAAGCTTTACACTGTGCCTCGGTACACATGACAATAAATTCAGTTCAATTCAATTCAATTCATAGCAATACCTCTACCAATCAAAGTTCAATAGCCAATAGTGACCGCAGCTTTATTGAAGACTCCATTGTCTGTGGGTCTGGTCCATTCCCCCTGGTGGTGGTGCGGCGGTTTCAGTGGTGGCTGCAGCAATGGCTACACAGTGGCTCCAGTTTGTTCCTCATGGCTGTCGCGGCAAGGTGGGGGCTTTGGGCTGTGACAGAAGTGGTGACCGGCTTGAGTGATGGTTTCAGTGTTGGTGACTAGTTGGGTCTGGTTTGTCCCTCCTTGCTATGGCATCAATACAGTGGATTCAGTATCAGCTTCGGTGGTGGCAGCATAGTGAGTCCGGACCAGAAATCCTTGCTTTGGCGTCCTCAGGGTCGGCTTTCTGTAGCCACTTCAAAAACCCAGGAGACATGGAGGAAACAAAAGATGAACTTTGTCCTAACTTTGTCTCAATTATTTATTTTTATAATTTCTGTAATTAAAATCGCACCAAATTGTGGCGATTTTTGCACACCTCACTGTATATTCAGAAATATGAGGGATAATAAATTACTATTCTATTCCATTCAATTCTATTCTATTCTGAAAGTTATTTTTGGGATTTTTACCAAGTCTTTGGTAAACAAAGTATATAACTTTGAGTGCTATTGCTTTTAATTTCTTTAGGGCCCACATCTACTCTCTGTGGCTTACGATTACTGAACCAACGGCAGAAACGGATCATTGGTGGGAAAAATTCTTTACGGTCAGTAAGTATATGATTGCCAAAAGCATATTTTTCCTTGGAAATCATTAACTGGGTAACTTAATGTAAAGTGTCATTGCTGTCAGAGTGCATTAACTAAGGGTGTTTGACCATATGCATAAATTGGTTGTCTCAGTTCACCTAGCCAAATTGTAAAGCATGGGTTAAGTTGTACAGGTTCATCAATACCTGAGACAATCGATGTTCAATGGAAAGGTCTCATCTAAAACTTGTTGTTTTAGTTTGATCTGACATTGAAAAAGTTACCAGTACTGTATGAGTATTAAGGCAAACAGTTTTAATTACTTAATGAATATGTTCAGGTAACTATTATTAGAAATATTCATCTTGAATTTAATTCCCTTTTACATCATTGAAGCTGTAGCTGATATTAATGGTGATTTCAATGATACTATCAATGATATTTTCATGGCAGGAACAGTTGTGTAAAAATAAAAGGGAGCATTAATGAATCCTATGCTGTGACAACTGTTTATGTCTGCTTTGATAAAGTGTAAAGAAGAGCAGACACAGTTCTGTTGTCCTTCACGGATGAATAACCATGTACACAGTACGCAGAACACTATCCCATGGAATAGTTTTGTTCTTCAATGAAGCCATGTAGGGTAATACGGTTCTTTAAACACTGTTGATTCTTTTGGGTAAGATCCCAATATTGAGGAGGTCCTTGTGCCAGCAAAGTAAAGTGGCATGCATCACATTTAAATAAGTTGTTTTGAATTTGCCAAAAATGCTTAAGTCCCACTCCAGGGACCTGTGCACATTATCTAAACAGACAGTACTGGCAGAATGATGCACAGTCAGAGGTATCACCTTTTGGATCAGATATTAAACCAAGCTCTCATCTGCTGTCTCAGGTGAACCTAACAAATCCCATAAAATCATTTCAGAAGAAAAGCATGTGAGATTTTCCTGGGGACATACTTATCATCCAATCAGCATTCATAAAATATTGGATTATCTGGTCATTACCTTGTTGCTGTTTGTGTGTACAAATTGACTATCCTCCAATATTACAGAGATGACAAAAATACTTCATTGATTGTAAAGTGCTTAGGAATACCTTGTGACTCGAAAATGTGCTTTGGAGTTCAAGTTCTTTTTCTTTAATTTTCGGAATCCACCTAAGTTTTAGAGTGCTGAAAGCAATTTGTGAATTGTTACTGTAATGTGAATGGCTTGAGAGTTGAAAAATAATATGGCGTGTAATAAACATTATTGTATGTCGCTCCTGAGTTGAGTCAGTACTGAAAGTATATTTGAAACAGAGTAAACATTTGGCTTTTTGCTGCCAAAACAGCAACAGGCAAGTTCTTAAAAGACATCTGGCAGGTCATGATTTTCTGCTGGTGTGTATATCGCGACCCATGTGCAAGCTCCTTAATTGTATGTGTTAGACCTCTACTTATATGCGCTGAATAATGTCTTTCTAATGTTTGGCTTCCTGCCTTACACAGGGGCGGGTGGCCTTGGCAGGCCGCCATCCGGCTAAGAACATCTCATGGAGATGGGAGATTACTGTGCGGTGCCACTCTCATTGACAGCTGTTGGGTTCTCACTGCGGCTCACTGCTTTAAAAGGTCAGTCTTTTTAATTGGAATAATTTAATTAACAAATTAAAAAAGGATCATTATCTTTTTTTTCCTTGGAGGATTGTACCATAGTCTAGTGCAATTTTACTACAATTGGTTTCTAATGACTTGATGCAGGTCACACTTACGTGATTAACTTTTGCAGGTTGAACTCTACAAATCTGTCACATTATTCAGAGTTAATGGAGTTTTTAGTAGTGACAGACTGAAGACTTTGGTTTTGTTTTGGGTCTTCTCAGAAAGATATTGCTTGAGACTTTTTTAGATAATTTGTAATATAACAGGCGAAGAGTGGATATGCCTTCTCGCTCAATTAAAAACAGCTACAATGAGGATGACCTGTGTGAACTGCATGGAGTTGGATGAATCAGGACTGAGGGCTTAATCTGATTACCAAATGAAAAGGTGATGAGCGCATCCAACGGATATATTCATGTTACTCGGAGTTCGTGATTGGAGTAGTGTAATTTTATGGTGCACATCACAACTTTATGGACTTAAATGTGTTCAAAGGGATTCTACAAAGTTGGAGATAAATTGCATATGCTTGCTCTGGATAAAAATGGGGAAAGTGGTTGTCAGAAAAAGAAGGCTACTGACCACTTTTGGCGTGCAAGCACAGAATTATTGTGTAGCTAAGCTTCATGTAGAGCCAGCTGGCAAGTTAACCCAGGCTGAACATAGCACTGTAATGATATTGGTGTCAGACTGAAAGCTGCAGTGTAACTGCACCTGAAACAATAAAAACTAACTGCACGGCTGAAATAGATGCAAAGAACAGTTGGGAGCAAAATGAAGTGAGGGAAAGAGAGTTAATTGGTGTCTTATTAAAAGCTTTTTGTCAGTAAGTAGGCAATTCGAGAGAATATGTGTCAGGAGTTTCCTGACCATAGACAATGAACAAATACAAAGAACAAAGACAAAGAAAATTTACAGCCCAGGAACAGGCCCTTCGGCCCTCCAAGCCTGAGCCGATCCAAATCTACTGTCTAAACCTGTCACCCAATTCCAAAGCATCTGTATCACTCTGATCCCCATCTACTCATATATCTGTCCAGACACGTCTTAAATGAATCTACCATGCTTGCTTCTACTACCTCTGCTGGCAACACATGCCAGAGACACCCACCACCCTCTGTGTAAAGTACTTGCCGCCTGTATCCCCCTTAAACCTTCCACCTCTCATCTTGAAAGCGTGACCTCTTGTTATTGAATCCTTCACCCTGAGAAAAAGCTTATCTCTATCCACCCTGTCTATACCCTTCATGATTTTGTAAACCTCAATCCTGTCACCCCTAATCTCCTTTTTTCTAATGAAAATAAACCTAACCTACTCAACCTCTCTTCATAGCTAGCACCTTCCATACCAGGCAACGTCCTTGTAAACCTTTTCTTGCACCCTCTCCAAAGCGTCCACATCCTTTTGGTAATGTGATGACCAGAACTGTACACAGTATTCTAAATGCGGCCGAATCAATGTCTTGTACAATTTGACATGACCTGCCAGCTCTTATACTCAATACCCTGTCCGATGAAGGCAAGTATACCATATGCCTTCTTGACCACTTTATCCACCTGTGCAGCAACCTTCAGGGTACAACGGACCTGCATTCCCAGATCTCTCTGCTCATCAACTTTTCCCAAGGCTCTTCTGTTCATTGTATAATTCACTCTAGAATTAGACTTGTCTAAATGCATCACCTCACATTTATCTAGATTGAAAACCATCTGCCACTTTTCCGCCCAACTCTCCAGTCTATCTATATCCTCCTGTATTCTCTGACAGTCCCTTATGCTTTCTGCTACTCCACCAATCTTCGTGTCGTCTGCAAATTTGCTGATCATACCAACAGTGCCCTCTTCCAGATCATTATGTATATCACAAACAACAGTGGCCCTAACATTGACCCCTGTGGAACACCACTGGTCACCTTTCTCCATTTCAAGAAACTCCCTTCAACTACTACTTCCTGTCTCCTGTTGCTCAACCAGTTCTTTATCCACCTAGCTAGAACACCCTGCGCACCATGTGACTTAACTTTCTGCATTAGTTTACCATGGGGAACCTTTTCAAATGCCTTGCTAAAGTCCATGTATATGATATCAACAGCCCTTCTTTCATCTATCAACTTGGTCACTTCCTCAAAGAACTCTATTAAGTTGGTAAGGCATGATCTCCCCCACACAAAACTATGTTGCCTATCACTGATAAACCCATTCTTTTCTAAATACAAATAGATCCTATCCCTCAGTACCTTTTCCAGCAACTTTCCCACCACTGACGTCAGGCTCCCTGGTCTGCAGTTAACCGGAATATCTTTACTACCCTCCTTGTACAGGGGGACAACATGAGCAACCCTCCAGTCCTCCGACAGCTCACCTGTGTTTAAGGATGCCAGGTCCCCAGCTATTTTCACTCTCGCCTCCCTAAACAACCTGGGATAGATCCCATCCAGTCCTGGGGATTTGTCCACCTTAATAACCTCTAGCCTATCCAACATACCTTCCTTCCTTATGTCAACCTGATCCAGACTAATCAAACTTCTATCTCTAATCTCAACATTCATCATGTTCCTCACCTCAGTGAACACTGATGCAAAGTAATCATTCAGAACCTCACTTGTTCTCTCAGGTTCGGCACACAGCCTTCCTCCAATATTCTTTAGTGGACCAATCCTTCCTCTAGTTACCCACTTGCTTCTTATATAAGAATAAAATGCTTTGGTATTCTCCTTAATTCTACTCACTAAAGCTATTTCATGACCCCTTTTAGCCCGCTTGATTCCTCATTTAAGACTGGCCCTAGTCTTCTGATATTCCTCCAGTGCCCATTCTGTTCTTAGCTGCCTGGACCTTGTGTACACTTCCCTTTTCCTCTTGGCTAGTCGTACAATTTCTCCTATCATCCATGGTTCACAATTCTTGCCTTACCTACCCTTTGCCTTCAACAGGGCATGCCTATCCTGCACTATCTTTAACCTAACTTTGAAAGCCTCCCACATATCAAATGTGGACTTCCCTTCAAAAGCTCTGTCCAATGCACATTTCCCAGCTCCTGCCTAATTTTGATATAATTGGCCTTGGCCCAGTTTAGTACTCTAAACTGTAATTTATTTATCTTGAGGAATTATCACATTCACAATTTCTAAGGAGAATTGTTTTTCCTCCTAAATCTCAAGTGTAAATGCGTGGAGTCTTGACATAAGCAGTAGTCGACCATCTTTGAAGACCTCTGCTGAAATGCCATCAGAATCACAGGTTACTGTGGATCATGCTTCAACATTTTGCATGTCCAAGAAACGTCTTTACAATTCTGCAATTGTTTCATGATGGTATAATTGCAACTGTTTGAAGGAGGAGATCTGAAACAGAAGCTTTCAAAATTAGGCTGTCTGGCAGCCCCCAAATTATTCACAAAATAGCTGTCAGTTGTCATTCATCTCATCAAAGATCAACTCCTACCTATCAGGTGTGAGCATTAAATACCCTGTGGATCGAAAACACTTGTACTTCAGTTGCTTCTGTGCCAGATCAAAGCTGACAATCATAGACATTACATAGCCTACAATTTGTGAGTGAATATAGTGCTGTGTCTTGTTCTACAGCTTTGCAGCTGTAGCAAG
This sequence comes from Hemiscyllium ocellatum, assembly GCF_020745735.1. Classification (NCBI taxonomy): domain Eukaryota; kingdom Metazoa; phylum Chordata; class Chondrichthyes; order Orectolobiformes; family Hemiscylliidae; genus Hemiscyllium; species Hemiscyllium ocellatum. The sequence continues at coordinate 139,343,478 of NC_083401.1, forward strand.
ATTTGCAGGTCACTCTCAAACTCTTCGATTCTACCTACAAACAACTCTGTTTGTCCTTGAACACTGCCAAAACAACACTCCTGTATCAACCCACAGCTGGTGAACTGAATATTTCACCTCCTCAAGATGTTAGACTTACAATATTAGAATTCCATTGAATGTACTCCTTCCAGTTAGCCATGTGATCTGGTGTATTAAATGCATGACTGACTGTAGCTACAGTAGTATTCCTTCTCTTATAACTTATTTACATTTCTTTTTTTGCCAATGATTGGCCTTGCAGTTTGATTCATGTGCAAGACGCTTTATTTCTGTCTGTGAACTGACGTGGCCATTCAAAACTCTTGTGTTTAAAAATTATATTTAAATTTAAATGAAACGTTTACATCTTACTGGCTTTATTTTTGATTCTTGGTAAAGGATTATCACCAGGTTCACTTGGTTCCTGCCTCGGGCTACAAAACTTTGAACGGTAGATCAATGATCAGACCTTGGCTGGAGATGAGTGCTAAATTTCTCAAAACTTTTGTCTGGGTTTTGACCATCAACACCGCTCATCTCCCAGCTATTGAAAGCATTTAACCCTTCTCTTCGGCCCACACAAGGATGTAGCTGACCCTTTTCTCCTCACTTGTGTTTTCTTACTTTTTTGCACGGGATGTGGATGTCACAATTAAGTTCAGCATTTTTTGCCCATCTCTAACGACCTTTGAACTTGAATGCATTATGGGGCATTTCAGAGGATAGTAAAAAGTTAGCCATTTGCTGTCTACCTGGAGCCAGATTTATGCTGGACCAGGTAAAACTGGTGGATTTTATTCCCTTTAGAACAGTTGTGAACATGATGGATAATCACCCTCTGGAAAAAAAAACACAATGAAAGTGCCAAAAGTGACATACTCATCCAACTCATTTTGTACACTTCAAAACAAAGAACCAGTGCAGTAAATTTCAAGTATTACTTTTTTTTTTCTCTTGATGATGTAATTTCATCATCATGATGACTGTGACTAGTTTTTAGTGTCACTTTTCTTCATTAATTGAATTTAAATTCCATTGGTAGGCATAATGGGATTTGAATTCATGTGCCTTATTGTGGTTATTTTGCATTATTAGCTTGCTGACATTACCAATGACATCTACATCGCCCTCTGAAGGCTTTTAGAGAGTCAATCTGCACTTCTGAAAATCTTTCGTGATTTCAATAGCCTCCCAATGAATTAGAGACTCAAGCAGTGTGTTTATTATGCAGGGCAGCTGTTTTAGTTTTGAACAATTCACAATTCTTTTTCTCTAACATAACCGGATTTTTCTTAATCTAATTCAATGTTAAAATCAATTTAAAGTGCTTAAATCTTAAAGTTAGACACTTGCTGCCACCCTGTTTTGACTTCTACTTCCCATAAACTTGAAATCATCATAGGCATGAAATGCTGGAACTTTGTTGAGTTTAATTCATTCAATTCACTTTGTGGTAGGAAGACTGAATTGCTGTACAGCGACTGACTGCAGCCTAATGGTAATTGTGGCATCCTGGATTTTAATTTTCACAACAATTAGTGACTAGTTCTTGCCTAATTCTTTACATATTATATCATAAATGTGATAGAACATGTTGAGCGAATAGTTGAACATAGAAACACACTAAATTGGAACAGTAGGCCATTCAGCCCTTCAAGCCTACTCCACAATTCAATATGATAGAGTCAGAGATGTAGCATGGCAACATTTGGTCCAACCCATCTATGCTTACCTATTAATCTAGTCCCATTTGCCAACATTCAGCACATATCCCTTTAAATTCGTCCTGTTCAAACGTCTTTCATCCAGATGCCTTTTAAATGTTGTAATTGTACCAGCCTCACCACTTCCTTTGGCAGCTCCATCCATACATGCACCACCCGCTCCATTAAAAAAGTTACCTCTTAGGTCCCTTTTATCTCCTCCCCCCTCATCTTAAACCTAGGCCCAGGTCACTGAATGTTCTGTCTTCTAATTATCTTCTTCAATACAGACTAAAATGGCTATGATGAATGTACTCTCATTTTTCTCCGGTTCTGCACAAATTTCTTTGGAAATATTTGAATATTTTGGCAATACAATAGACATAAAGTGCAAAATAAATCATGATGTGCAAATGCATACCCTCGTATTAAGCTACATATGCTTTATGTATTATGGGGTTTGGAATGAAGTAGCAGAGTTCAGACTTCACTTTACAAACTGCAATGTAAAATGATAATTATGTGTATAGCACACATATGGCGAAACAGTGGGAGAGTTCTTCATTCTAACAGCTTTTGTAAAAAAAATGGCAACCCGGCTTTGCAAGCTGGCCAATGATTATCAGAAAGGACAGTGGCCTCAATGTTCATAATCCGGCAGAGATTGTACTGGAGGTGGGACTGAGAGCAAAATCAGAGTATCATTGTGTCAAGGCAGGCCTCAATACAATCCCTCTTTGGCATGATTTTGTCAGATTAAGGTCTGATTAAGTCTAACTGTCTACATTTGTGCAGTTAAATAAGATTAATTAAGTCCCCATTGGGAACTTATTTGTGACGGTATAAAACAATGGGGTCTCCTGCTCAGGCCAAAGCCAACGGTAGTTTATATGCAGCATGCCAATAACAGGCCCAGGAATTAGTGATGCCTCCTTTAATTTCTCTCTGCACCCCTTCCCCATGGAGACGTAAGTGCTAGCATGCAACAGCTGCTGTTTCAACAATCCTGGAGATAGGATCAGTCTTGATAGCCTGGAAACTGGAACATAATTTGTTGGGCACTCTCAAAGTTCTTCAGAGAATGTCTCCATTTTAGTATGCCCTCAGGATCCCCTCCTCTGCTGGTGGGACTAACTGCTGGACATGGCTGTGGGCCCTCCTTTTGTCACTCACTGTTCTGATCAGGGACATGTCATTGGGTTGGCACAGACAAGATGGGCTGAATGTTCCCCTTCTCTGTATCATTTCTATGATTCTATGGTAATGTTTTAATGAGTTGCTTCCCAGGCATATTGTAATCGACATTCCCTTCCACAGTTATCTGGATTCCCAATCCAGAATTGTCACTGGGTTCCCTGAGATCTCAGTGAAGTCCAGCCCAATGTGAGAATTTTACAATTCCACTGTCCTGCCTCAGAGCCTGAGCTGTGGAGAACACCGGGACTGAGGAAACGCATGCAAATCCCTGATCCAAATTTGGAATGGGTAAGTATTTACTTTACAAACCCAGATTCAGGGGGTTGAATTGTCTAAGTGTGAGTTGTGTTGAGCTTTTTGGAGGGATTCTTTCCATACGACCTTATGAAATTTTTTGCTCAATCTTACCAAACTATCCCACACCCATGTGGCATCGCTCTCACTCGATTCTACTGCCATTTGATCTAATGTTGTTCCTGGAACAACTCATCACTCACTTGAATATCCACCAAAAGATGACCATCCCTTACATTTGCATTATCTTTGAAAGCCTGTTTCACACCCAAACGAGCATTATCAGTCTGGAATTGTCCCGCATGATGCCTGACATTTGACCTGAGCATGGCAGAAAGGGGAAAATTGGTATCCTGCTTTGCAGGCAGCAGCCTGTTGGATGGGCTGATGCAGAAACAGGATGACCATTACCCGTTGGACTGGCATTGGAGGCCATGACACCACACCATGCCAATCTTATATGAGGTTGCTTCCTGGGCAGTACAGTCTTAACCATCTAGAGAAATGCACATCAAGGTAGGAAGAGGGTCAATGATCTTTTCAACTCTGCCAACATCTTTTCTCGGATAGCCCATGCTCATTCCATCTCTGCTACTGCACCCACATCCCACCAAGGTTCATGGTCTACCACTTTCCCTATTGCCCACAACTTGCTGTTACTCACCCTGATATCATTGATCTTCTACCTCCTCTACACTGCCTACTTACTCACACAGGACATCTCTCCATTTGTGCCTAAAAAAATGGCAATGTCATCATTTTTATCTCCCTTAATGTCTGTCTTGATCTCTCATTCCAGGGCAGAAAGAGTCAAGCTGCCTGATATCTGGCTCCCCACCTCTTATATCAGCATTGCTTGAAATGAGCTGGTAATGAACTGATTCTGTCCATGATTCAGGAATCTAAATTGTCAATTGTTGTGGGAAAAACCCATTGGGTTCACTACTGTCATTTAGGGAAGGAAATTGCTGGCCTACACATGACTCCAGGCCCACAGTAACGGTGACATGAGGCAATGACCCCAGACCTACTCCCTGTTACTTTAACATGGATCTTTTCTTTGTCTCATTTCTTTCTTGCTTTATCCTTCAAATTGTCCTCCTCCAGCCTTTATAAATCTTCCTCCATAACAATGAAGCTGCATTTCTTCCAGCCAATAATGTTAGTAAAATGGCTGGCATAAATTCTCACAATCCTTACTTTAAAATTAGTAACTGGATGAATTGCACCCCAATATGATGCTCAGTTGATCTAATGTTTGATCTTTGTTTTTCTCTCATTTTGGAACCCATTCTTGGAAGCTGTTGCTCTATCCTGGCCTCCATGTTAGCTGGCTGAGATCAGGAACTTATGTGAGAAAATGAAGGTTGAATGTACGTAGTTCGCTCTGTATCCAACTGTGTGAATACTTCCTCATGCTGTGCCATCAATCTGCCTAATGGAAAGGATTTCAAAACAGATCCTTTTCTGTTGCCAGAGTTGAAGGAAGTATGTTATAATTTGTAATCATAAATATATGAACATAAAACAGCAATCTCTGTTTAATCATAATTCATAAGTCATTACTCAGCTCCTCCACATGTTGGCTCCAACCTTGCAATTTTATGCCATGTGAGAGACCATAAAGGAAATAAGCATTTTCAAGTAACTGGGACTGCTTTCATTTATTTACATAGCCTCGGTGTTCAGATCGCATTGTGCTTTAACATTTAGAGGAAGACTTTACTTATAATGAGGCATGATTGGAACATTCTCTCTCACTTCTTTGAACTCTCATTAGAACTATAAAATCACAGAATAACCAACGCACAGGAGGAGGCCACTGTAGCCCAGTGTATCTATGCTGGCTCTCTGGAAGAACAATTCACCTTGAGCTACTCCCCTCCTTTTCCCTGTAGCCCGGTAATTATTTCTTTTCAGATAATAATGTATTATTATCTTGAATACATCAAATGAACCTGACTCCATAGGGCACTCCAGATCCTAACCATTCATAGTGTGAAAAATAATTGCTTCATGTCACTATTGCTTTTTTTTGGGTCAATTGCCTCAAATCTGTCTCTGGTTTTTGATTCTTTCACCAGTGGGAACAGTTTTACCCTATCCACTCTATCAAGACCCTTTATGATTTTGAATACAATTGGTTCTCTATTTATGAATATCTGAGTTGTGAATGTCTGTTCTTACAAACATGATCCCATACATGGTTGTATTTTTAAAAACCTGACCGTACAAACATTTCCTGTACTTATGAAGAACTGCCTTGCATTGTTCTGTATTGTGTTCTGACTTGCACACAATTCAATTTGCAAATGAACTCTAGAATGGAAACCATATACGATCCATGGACTGCCTCTGTCTCCATCAGATATCTTCTCAACCTTCTCTGCTCCAAGGAAAGTAGTGCCAATTTCTCAAATCTTTTACAGTACTAAAGGTCCTCATCCATAAAGCCATCCTTGGGAATGTTCTCTGCATTCTCTCTCTAAGCTTCCAATCTCTTCTCATCTTCTCCCTTTATTTCTCTTATTTCCTTTCTCAATTCCCCAAAGCCTTCTACTGTCAGCCTTGTTCTCAATTGCATTATCCACTTGTGTCTGTTAAAAACACATTTCTCCTGCTTCACCTTCATTTCAATTTAGTCAGTCAGCCAGACAACACTTGATGTATTTGTCCTACTCTTTCAAATCATGGGAATGTATCTTGAGTTAACTTTCCTTTCAAGGAAGCTTTAAAGGTTCAGTTACAGTTTAACCTGCTAAACCCTGATTCCATTTTACCTGGGACAGCTATACTTGAAATTGTCCTCCCAGAATTTGAACCCGGGTTTAAATCCCGTCATGGTAGATGGTGAAATTTGAATTCAATAAAGAATCTGGAATTAAGAATCTATTGATGCCCATGAAACCATTGTCAATTGCCAGAAACCTATCTGATTCACTCACATCAAGTAAGGAACAAAATTTGTCATCCTTGCCTGGTTTGGCCTACATGTGACGCCAGACCCACAGCAATGCGATTGCTTCTGAACTCCCCTCTGGGCAATTGGAGATGAGTAAGGCCAGCGATGCCCATATCTCATGAATGAATAAATAAAAAATGAATTATTCTTACTCTGAAACATTCTTTGTGTCTTTCCGTAGCCAAACTAAACCTTTAGATACAATGATCATTGCCCCTAAAAATCCCCCAATTGATACTTAGTCCACAAAATTTCCAAGACTGAGAACCAGAAGTCTCACCTTCTTTCGGGAAACATACTGCTTTACAAGATTTTTGTCCATCAGCTTTTAACGCGACTACTATCCCAGAATAGATTTGGATAACTACTCTATAACCTTTTTTATTCATTCACAGAAACATAGATATGGAAACAAACAACCAGAGTGGACCATTTGGCTCCACGAGTCTGCTTTAGCATTTCATATGATTATAGCTGATTCTCTATTTCAAAGCCATATTCACGCTTTCTCCAAATTAAAAAAAAGCTATCTCTTTCTTGAATATATTCAGTGACTTCAGTCCAAAACGTTCACAGGTATAAACTGTGTTCCCTGGTTCTGGACACCACAACCATGGAAGATTCCTTCCTGCTTCTGGTCAGTCCAACCCTATTGAATTTTATCCATTTCATTCAGAACCCATCTCATCTTTCTTAGCACTACTGAATATCGATAAATCACAGCGAATACTGCAGAAACTCAGCAGGTCTCCTTCTATCTGTGGATGCATCTTTTGAATAGTTGAATCAGTTGAACCCTTCTCAGCCTTGTAGGACAGTCCAGCCAATTGCACCCCATTGAACTGCCACTACACTTCCTCTGTGAACGTATGACCAAAACCGAATGCAGTACTCCTGGTGTGGTCTCACCAAGGCCTATTAAGTCTGGAGTAAGACGTCCCTACTTCTGAACTGAAATTCATTTGCAATGGAGGTCAATCTACCATTTTCCCTCCTAATTAATTGTTGCACCTCACTGTCTACTTTTATTGAGCGGTGTCCAAGGACACCCAGATCTCTTTGTACGTTAACACTTCCCAATATATCACCATTTAAATAATGCTCTTCCTTTCTATTTTTCACACTGTAGTGTAAACTTTACATTTAACCACATTGTACTGCATCTGCCATGTGTTTGCCTCTTCTATATCTCTCTGTTGTGTTGCAGACTCAGAAGGCACTGCCATTGCTGTCCCAAACTGTTGCAGCCTTAATCTGGAGAGATCTGCCAATCTTATAAGTTGTAGCAACACTCCTTTCCAAATGCAGAAACAGACCACAAAGTACTTCCACAGATTTTGCTTTGGCACAGGTTCATCAAACCTTGCCCCCAACTTGGGTGCCAGACCTGTGAAGTGATAACAGTGCAGAGCCCAATATGCAGCTGAATGTTTCTGTTCTTTTGTGAGTGATGTGAAACATTTGTACGTGTGTGGTGCAAAATACGCACCGCATTAGCTGGCTATGTGATGTCAGGCTAGAATGAGTTCACTTGCTTCTAGAGCATGCAGAGGATGCCTGCTCCAGCACTTTTCAGTGATGGAGCACCACTATGATACACCAACAGCTTAGCAAGCACCCATTGAGGGCATTCGGCTTGAATAGCAGCATTAATGTAGCTTCAGAATGTAGAATTGTTATGTCTTCAACTGAACCTACCAGCACTGACTCTCAGTTGCTGGCTGTGCAGTGTGAGTCTACCCCCCATTGTGGAATGAGGCAATTTACTTTCACGTCAAACTCAGCTCCTTTGTTTAAATAACCTGAGCCCAAAAATTCCAATGTGGTCATCATACTTACTACAAGAACATGCTCATCTGCCAAAGTATGATCGTGGTTGGGTAAGAGTCTTGGCTCTGAACTTTATAATCAAGTAATTTTTTTCTTTTTTTCTTCTCCTGATGTACAAATATATATCATTTGGATATTTATTGTAGATAAAAAAAGAGTTGTATGATCACTGAGAAGCAGAATACATAAATTACACCATATTTTATTTCAGTCTCAAGTCACAGACTGAGACAATGGAAGTTATAATCAATATCAAAAGCAAATAGAAACTCACATTCTGTGCAACATGGCTAGTCTCAGATTTGTGATCTGTCATGTGACACGATGGCTCAGTGGTTAGCACTGCTGCTTCACAGTGTCAGGCACCTGGGTTTGATTCCAGCCTTGGGCAACTGTCTGTGTGGAGTTTGCACATTCTCCCTGTGTCTGCGTGGGTTTCCTCCCACAATCCAAAGATGTGTGGGCCAAGTGAATTGGCCTTGCTAAATTGCCCATAGGTTTAGGTGCATTAGTCAGGGGGAAACGGGTCTGGGTGGGTTACTCTTTGGAGGGTCAGTGTGTACTTGTTGGGCCAAATGGCCTGTTTCCACACTGTAGGGAATCGAATAAAATATAAGTCTTGAAACATGAACTTGCCAATGAATTATGTAAAGAGATCAGAGAAATTGGAAGTGTTCTCTTCAGAGCATTGAAGGTGAAAGGAAGACTTAATTCAATGCTAATGAATTAGGAGGCACATTGCTGCATAAATAAGAAAGCATTGTTTTCATTAAAAAGTGACTCCGTAAACAAAGCTACGGAGTTAATTAGTGAAGGAACCAGAGGAAAGAAGAGAATGTTTTTATGCATAGAGTTGTGATCAAAAATGCACTACTCGAAAGAATGGTGAAAGTGGGCCCAATAACAACTCTCAAAAGGAATTGAATATATACTTCATAAGGAAACATTTACAGGAATCTAAGGAGAGAGCAAGAGAGTTGTAGTAAATAATCAGACAGTTCTTTCAAAGAGATAACACAGCCACTTTGTGTTATGTGATTATTTGAAACTGGAAACAAGGGAACAATCAGAATAACTAATATCTCAAAGAATTTGGAGAATGAATAAAAAAAATGTGGTATATGTCAGCTCACTGTACTACCATCAGTTTTAGTTGTTCATCATCTCAAATAAATCTTTTTATTCACTCTTAAGGCATGGGCATTGGTAGTGGAGGGAGTGGATGTAATGCCAATCAAGAGGGCTGCTTTGTCCTGGATGATGTCAAGCTCCTTGACTGTTGTTGGAGTTGCACCCATCCAGCAAGTGGGGAGTATTCCATCACCATCCTTTCTTGTGCCTTGTAGATGTTAGACAGGCTTTGAGTAGTTAGGAGTTGAGTTACTCACCACAATATTCCTAGCTTCTGCCCTGCTCTTGTAGCCACAATGTTTATGTGGTGACTCCAGCTCAGTTTCTTGTCAATGTTAATAGTGAGGGCTTCAGTGATGGTAACACTGCTCATGTCAAGGGATGGTGGTCTTGTCTTATTATTGTGTGGCATGAATGTTCCTTGCCACTTGTCAGCCCAAGCCTGGATATTGTCCAGATGTTGTTGCATTTGAAATGAACTGCTTAAGTATCTGAGGAGTTGCTGAGTATTTTGCAATTATCAGTGAACATCCCTACTTCTGACCTTATGATGGAGGAAAAATCCTTGATGAAGATGGTTGGGCCCAGGACACTACCCTGTGGAACTCTTGCAGGGATGCCGCAGAGCAGGAATGATTGAACAACTGCAACCGTCTTCTTGTGTACCAGGTATGACTCCAAAACCAGCAAAGAATTTGTCCCCTTACCTCTTAATTTCAGTTTTGCCAGTGCTTCTTGGTGCCAGACTCAGTCAAATATGGCCTGGGTTGTCCGGCCTTCCCACATAAGACAACTTGCCCAATCCAGGTATTAAGTTGGTAAACCTTACCTGAACTCCTGAAACATTTACATCCTTCCTTAAAAATATGAGGCCAAGGCCAAACATAATATTCCAGAAGTGGCCTCACTGTATAACTGAAGCATAACTTCCTTATTCGTGTATTCAATCACCTCACAAGCAACAATATCATTTGTCAGCTTTCCTAATTACTTACTTTATTTCTGTAATAACCTTTCACAATTCATGCTGTAGAGCAATCAGACCCATTTATATCTGAGAGCTTTGCAATGTCTCACCACTTAAAAAATTCTTTTCAGTCCTCATGTTAAAACAGACAAGTTTACATTTTCTCACATTATACTCCATTTGTGATATCTTTTCCCACTCACCTAACCTATCGATATCTCTTTTTAGCCTCCTTATGCCCTCTTCACAACTGGTGTTTCACCAAACTATGTATAATCAGTCAATTGAAGCACAGTGCATTTACTGCGAATTGGAGGAACTACCTAAATTTTATTCAATTCTCCACCAAATAATTGATGATCAAAACATTGTTGCATTCTGATTAATTCTGGATGTATTAAGATATGAAAAACTAACATAGATTAATAAGGGATATTGATAGAGCTAAGATAGGTCATTAGGATTGAAGTTCTAAAGTATAGATCAACCACGAACCGTAATGGAGCAGACCAAACCTCCATCTTGAGATTGGCTGACCCAATCCTTAACTTTGCTAAATGAGTACAGAAGCATACAGGCGATCCTCAATTCCAACTGATATAAAATGAGTTAAACCATTCATGATTATTGAGGTTGTTGTTTGATGATTAATTAAACTAAATTTAATGAAAGAATGAATATGAGGTCTTGACCACATTCTTACCAAGCTGTCAGCTGCAGATGCATCTGTCCATGACAGTATCAGTAAGAGTGATCACTGCGCTGTCCTGATGGAGACAAAGTCCCACCTTCACATTGACAATACCTCTGTGGTACTATACTGTACTAAATGGGACAGACTTTGAACAGATCTACCAACTCAAGACTGGGCATCCATGGTGCACTGTTGGCCAACAACAGCAGCAGAACTGTACTCCAATCTAATCTATAACCTCATGGCCTGGCACATCCCTTGTTCAACGATTACCATCAAGCCAGAGGATCAACCCTGGCTCAATGGAGAGTGCAAGAGGGCCTGCCAGGAGCAGCACCTAAAAATGAGGCGTTAACCTGGCAAAGCTACAAACAGGACTACTTGCATGCTAAACAGCATAAGCAATCAGTAATAGGCAGAGCTAGGTGTTCCTACAAACAATGGATTGGATCTAAGATCTGCAGTTCTGCCACATCCAGTCGTGAATGGTGATGGAGAATCAAACAAATCACTGGGCTCCACAAATATCCCATCCTTAATGATGGAAGAGCCCAGCACATTATTGTAAAAGACAAGGCTTGAAGCATTTGCAACAATTTTCAACCAGGATTGCCAAGTTGATGACCTGTCTTGGCCTCTTCTAGTGATCCTCAGCATCATAGGTACCAGTCTTCAGCCAATTTGTTTCAATGCACATGATGCCAAGAAACAGAGGCACTGAATAAAGGCTTTGAGCCCTGCCAACATTCCAGAAATGATACTGAAGACTTGTGCTCCAGAACTTGCAGTTCCCCTAGCCACGCTCTTCCACTACAGTTAGAACACTGGCATCTACCTAACAATGTGGAAAATTGCCCAGGTAAACCCTGTACACAAAAAGCAGGTCAAATCCAATGCAGCCAACTACCGCCTCATCAGTCTACTCTCAATCATTAGTACTCTGATGGAAGGTGTCATCAACAGTGCTATCAAGCAGCACCTGTTGTGCAAGGCAGAGTTGACCACTGTCATTCTGAATGGTTGGTGCTTACTGGAGGGTGCCCCAGATCTGTTGAGGCACCTACAGCTGATCTTCAATATTCTGATAGCATGCTCAATGCCAGTCTCTGGAGGAGTCAGTAGTGAAACAATTAAGGATGGTGATAACTTTTGCAGTTCCTGGTAAAGAGCACCTATGTGTCTTCTTCTGGGATTCTGCAAATGTTAGTGATCACCTGATGTAACACCATAAGCTTCTTGAGGTGTTGCTGCATGGTCATGTCCAGGAAGCTTACCTTGTGCCTCTAAAGCCCACCTTGGGAACACTGTGACTTATACTTGTGTACCCACAGTCTGCTGTGGAATAGCAGGTCGGCATTGAGAAGACTGCTGGTGCTTTTACAGAAATTGTAAATTAAATAATATGAATGCCATAAGAAATGGCCTCCACCTATAGTGGTGCAAATCATCTCTAAAGCATTGAAAAAAACACTGTCAGAATTAAGTAAAAATGTTAGGAGTGAGATCATAGCACTTAAAGGTTTTGATTTTGCCTGTCAGTTGTTCGACCCTTAAATCCAGTTGCTCTCTTGCCTTAGTTTCCCTGGCAGGTTCCACAAAACCATGGAAAACCATATACAAGTAGTTACATTTGAAATCCACAATAAAAAAAAACTGCAATTGAACTTTTTACTCATGATAACTGCCAACCTACTTCTCCCAAAGCAGCTTCCCTCAAACTAGAGAGGAATTCAAGAGGCCTTTGCTGATTCCCATCAATAGCTCAGTTAACTAGATAGTTGATTTGTTATGCAGAGTGATGCTGATAGTTATTAGTTCAATACCCAATTCTGTTCTGAGGAAGCCTGCTGGACCTGAAACATTAACTCTGCTTTCTCTCCACAGTTGCTGCCAGAGCTGATGAGTTTCTCCAGCAATTTCTGTTTTTGTTTGCGATTTCCAGCACTCAAGTTCTTTTGGTTTTTTTGTGGTTTAGTTCCTGCCTGGTTGAGGTAACTGTAAATAACTCTCTTTTTCAATTTCTCCCCTTGCCTCAAGGGGAAGTGACTGTCAGGTTAAACCACTGCCTTTAGCTACTGCTAATGACAGAGTAGCCCTATGGTCCATTGGGAGTATGGTGACTTTACCAACCCTTTAAACTGGCTGTCCACTCTCAAAATCATTTACGTTTTCTGATGAAATACCCCAGTTACTTGGAAACTTTATATTTTGTAAGAAACGAATAATTATTAGGGATTTTATTAATAAAACTCTTACATACACTGGATACAAGACAGATGCTAATTCTATTTCCAGTTTTCAGTCCTAAATGTTTCATCTAGAGACATTGTCTCAAAAGTATCTAATGTCTTCTTTGTATTATTATCAGCTATATTTTAGATTCTGACCATCTGTTACATTGCCCTTTTGCTAGTGTAATTCAGATAACTAAACACATTTATTTTTATACTTGCAGATGATGCTTTCCCTCATTATTCAAATTATAGCTATAAAAAGGTTATTGATGAGTATACTGATATTTTAAGATACTTGTTATTTTTCCTCAGTGAAAACATTGCTAGCCTTTTTTTGGCAATAATTTCATATTGAAGCATAACTTAAGACAAGAATCCTTCTTTTGAAATTGAAGTAGAATAAATTTTTGATAATTCCATTGTGTTGGATTTAGTCCAATTTAATTTGTACACTGACAGCCTCTTAAATTTATTCTAGCTCCAGCCAGCATAGAATTAGAATCAAATTAGAACATTTTGAAAAAAAATACAATTTTCAAACTGTGATATTTCATGCGCTGTCCTCTCTGCTCACTGTTCTACAGTGTCTACTTTGTCTAATTTAAAGTCCACTGGGTTCTGATTCACAACCTATTCCTCTTTGTAAATTGAGGGATTGAACAAAATATTCAGTGTGATTACAAATGTAAAAGAAAAATGGGTTCTCAAATAGACTCCTGCAAAGGTGTACTAAATTGTCAAGTAGAGGCTGGGAAACTTTTTTTTTGAAGTATAACTGAAATCCAGTCCTTGCTCAAAATTCCCCCCTTTTTTTAACCTTACATTGATTCTTTACCTCCTTAATTCTCCTGTTGTTCAGGGAAGTTCAAATGGAGTTCAGAGGTCCAACGCAGATAATTGGATGGAAAGACACTTTGTCATTCTGTTGCTGCAGTTGAATGGATGGACGTCTTGGTTTCCCTCACGTGTCATAAGTGCTCCCATCTTGATAACAAAATAAATGAGGCTATAATTTTAAGGATTTGGTTACAGCAATGTGAAAGTTTGGAATTGCTGCATGAACTTCAGTCTCCTGTGGCCTACAAAGCACCAAAGAGAAAACCATCTTGACTGAGCAATAATATCAATTTATTACAGCCATGGTCAATGGAAAATAGTTCAATAGACCAACTGACCTTTCCTTGCCACATGGTTTTTATTTCTCCTATTATGATTCAGTGAGGTTTTCCAATCTGATCCTCTCAGCAAACACAATACTTTGTTTGCGTATCGTTCAACAATATTACTGTTTTAGCTTATTGAATTGCAGTTCATTAAGCTGGAATGTATCCACTGATGGGCATTCTATCAAGTGAAACTTTCTTCTTAAATTTGTACTTTCTCTTTGACAGGTACGGCAACAGCACAAAAAATTACATTGTGCGTGTTGGTGATTACCATACATTAGTACCTGAAGAATATGAGGCACGTTTTGAAGTGAAGAGGATTATCATCCATAAGGGCTACAGGCCTGATGCTAATGATTATGACATTGCATTGGTCAAGCTAGAAGGACAGCAGGAACATTGTGCCAAATTCAGTGCCCATGTTCTGCCAGTATGTCTACCACACAGGAGAGAGCAGATACAAAAAAGAGGTTCAAACTGCTACATCACTGGATGGGGTGACACAGGTATCAAATGAACATTGTGCATCTATATATTATCCACAGCTGAGAATCATAATTCAAAGTATAAGCATTGAACTTGGGTACTTTAAAACTTTGCTTAACTGTTACTGGCCAAACAGGATTCAAAAATTCAAAAACATGTCAGTTTTATTTACTGAGCATTTTTATGTGTTTGTAATTAAGCAGGTACTCGATAGTCAGAATACCATCAAATTAAACTGGAGGTAGAAAGAGTCATTCTCACAGCTGTTCTGGAACATTGAATACCATGAGTAGATATCTGAAGGTTGTCCATCATTTTCTATCTATCAGTCAGCAAATGATGGAAACGCTGCATCAGAATATCTGCAATCTGGTCTCAGTATTTTCACTAACAGAAATGACATTCACATTACCTAAGTGCCAGGCAATGTCCAATCCACATAAGATAGTGAATCTAACCATCGGCCTTTGATAGTAAACGGCACGACCGTTCCTAACTCCACACCATCAATATCCTGGAGTCTGCACAGACCCCTCTGAAAAGTATCCCACTCAGCCCCTCCCTGTAGCTGCCATAACCAACCCACCTAACCTACACATCACTGTACACTATGGGTAATTTAGTATGGCCAATCCATCTAACCGGCACACGTTTGGACTATTGGAGGAAACCGGAGCACTCAGCAGAAATCCATGCAAACATGGGAAGGACATGCAACTCCACACAGACAGTCACCCAAGGCTGGAATCAAACCCAGATCACTGGCACTGGAGGCAGCAGTGCTGCCCATAGAAACTTGACACCATCCAGGATAAACCAGCCCACTTGACTGCCACTCTATCCACTAGCTTCCACATTCACTCTCTTTACCACCAATGCACATTGGCAGCAGTGTGTGACATCCACAGGATGCACTGCAGTAATTCATCGAGTTTCCTTTGATAGCAAACCTGTAACCTCTCTCAGCTAGAAGGAAAAGGGCAGAAGATGCAGGAGAACATCAACACCTGTAAGTTCCTCTCCAAGGCATCCTGACTTGAAACTATATCACCAGTCCTTCATTATTGCTGAGTCAAAATCTTGGACCTCATTTCTTAACAGTTCTGTGGGACTCCCTACATCACAAGGACTGCAGTTGTTCCAGAAGGCAGCTCAACAGCACCCTCTCAAGGACAGTTAGGAATGTGCAATAAAAGCAGATGATGAAATATGAAACACAGAGAATGCTGGAGATACACAGGTCTGGAAGCATCTGTAGAGAGAGAAACAGAGTCTGGTATGATGCTTGTTCACAATGAGTCTTCAGGATTTTATTTTATTTTTATTTGTCTATTTTATCCATGGCAAGATTTTCCTGCTATTTCTTTAAATACTGTGGAGTTGGTGGTTCTCTTCCTAAGTACATAGTATAGGTGCCAATCAATTTTTATAGGAATGAGCAATAACTGCTAGCTCAGCCATTGACGTCCACACCCCATGAATGAATGAAAAAAAACACTGTACCATACCCCAGTAAAGCAGACAAATTTTAAAACTAGAGTTCGACAACTTCACCTGGCAATTTGATCGTGTTGTATTTATTAAAGTAAAAAAAGGGCATTGACAGCATCCAATACGGCATCATGTTATTCCATGGTATTCGCGACATTGTAGTTCTCCAAAGAACATGCTTGAAACACACATTAAGCAATCACTATACAGATAAGGGGGTTTACTTTCTATTTCAAGGCCCATTTCAAAAATTGATTGGTTTTGTTAGGCACAGAACAGCCTACACTCCTGCAGTCTTGGAAGAAGTTGCTGGAGGTTGCTGCCAAATAGACGAATAAAAGGTAAATAAATTATTTTATAAATTATTTCGCAAAGAACCATTGCCATCTGAGCTTTACAATTTGGTAAGATATCACAATCTGTAAATTTCCCTATTCAAGAGTTTGACATCTTTTAGACAATAAAAGCTGAATGTACATGCTAGGATCTGAAAGGCCATCTTAAATAAATACAGAGATGGAACCGTAAACATTGTCATGTGATTTCCAAAGAACTTTCTGATATTCATGAACAAAGATTTAAATAATAGTGTATATCACCCTAGTTCAAAATTGTATGCCTTTTATATCAGGAAATTTGAAACATATAAACTCAATTTTCACATATAACATTTCCTACAATGAGATCCATGGGTCCGGGGCAAAATGAAGTATCTTACAGACAAAAATCAAGGGTATTACAGGTATTAGTTGGTTAGGGGAATAGCTTGCATATCTGAGCGTGGGGCTTCAGACTTTTTAAGAGTGTCCCAGAGAGCGGAGATCAGCTCATTGGAAAGGTAAACCCTCTTGTGCAGTTTCAGCATGTCTGCACATTAGGATTTTCACAAGTTCCTGATGCACAGCTTCAAACTTACATCTCATGTCTGACAACCTTGGGCCAAAATGATTGGGCCTTAAAGACACATGTATATGCATATATTATTTATGAAGTAAGCTGGGAGGCTTCTTGTCACTTGGTGATTTGTGCTTTTGTATATACCAGAGCTTCTTATCATTCTGGCAGTGAAATGTACACCAGCTCTTGTATTAATGCAGGTTTACATTGCAATGTATAAAGATTCTTTGAAATGAAGATATCTTTCTAACCAGCTCTTATTTAGACTCCACACAATGTAACCTCTATGAATCACAGTAGTTTAACTTTTCAATGAGTATGGGACAATAGGTTCAACTCCATTTATAATTGGAATGTTTATCAACCACAGTCAGCAAGGGATTAGTTGAAAACAGTACTGAACAGTTAATGTAAATAGGTTTAAAAGCAAGCAGACATATTTCTGTAAAGGAACTGATAGGAATAAATGGAGAAAGTTCAAAAGTTGAGGTGAGATGGATCAAGGATTGATCTACTTGTTTTATTTCTTTTTAGGTGTGTTGATGTTCAATTGCTTTATTATATAAACTAACCTTTATAATGTTTTGGGAGTGAAATTGCAGACTGAATACAAGCAACAACACCTGTGCAGCAATAATTTAGGACTGGTCCACATTTTATACTGAACTAGAAAGGTGCGAATGTCTAATATTTGTCCATATGTAGCTGCCTCAGGAATTGGATTTAAATATTGGACTTCTGCGTCACAGACAGCAGCCCTCAGCTAGACCCTTGTAGGAGGTAGGAGGTAGGAGGCAACTGGCAGGGAAGAATGTAGGGAAGGAGGGGGAGACAATTGAAGAAAATGAGAGCCAATCAAAAGACAACCAAACTGATTTCGGGACAAGCAGTGGAGAGAAGGGAAGCGTTATCACTTCTCTAGGTTCATATTTAGATAAATACCCGTTTTGAGAAAATGTCTTTTTGGTGACATCTCACTCGTGAGTGACATGCATTGATATCATTATTATATGATCTCACCTCACTGATATGCCATTTCCCATTCTCCCACCTGTTGGATAGAAATGAAATGACAAGAATTCCCAAGGTGAAAGCGAGACCAGTAATCTAGCAATTCCAGTTTGCTCCTCTGGCCCTCCATATGAGATACCTGGCCATAGAGTCATAGAGATGTACAGCACAGAAATAGACTATTCGGTCCAATTCGTCCTTGCCGACCAGATATCCCAACCTAACTTAGTCCCATTTTCCAGCACTTGGCCCATATCCCTCTAAATCCTTCCTATTCATATACCCATCCAGATGCATTTTAAATGTTACGATTGTACCAGCCTCCACCACTTCCTCTGGCAGCTCATTCCATACATGCACCACCCTCTGCGTGAAAATATTGTCCCTTAGGTCTCTTTTATATCTTTCCCCTCTCACGCTAAGCCTATGCCCTCTAGTTCTGGACTCCACGACTCCAGGGAAAAGACTTTTTCTATTTATCCTGTCCATGCCCCTCATGATTTTATAAACCTTTATAAGGTCACCCCTCAGCCTTCAACGATCCAGGGAAAATAGCCCCAGCCTATTCAACCACTCCCTATAGATTAAATCCTCCAACCTTAGCAACATCCTTGTAAATCTTTTCTGAACCCTTTCACGTTTCACAACATCCTAGAAAAGAGATCAGAATTGCACGCAATATTCCTATAAAGTGGCCTAACCAACGTCCTGTACAGCCGCAACATGACCTCCCAACTCCTATACTCATTACTCTGACCAATAAAAGAAAGCATACCAAATGCCTTCTTCACTATCCTATCTACCTGTGACTCTACTTTCAAGGAGCTATGAACCTGCACTCCAAGGTGCCAACATTGAGGCATGTTCCAAGGTGACCGCGTGCACCCCTTCCCACCAGGACCACACAAGTATACATTGGCAAGATGGGGCTGACAATTTGAAGAAGCATGCAGGGCATACTGCTTCACTGCCTGATGCATGGTTGGGCTTTAAAGATAGTGCAGTGCCAGGAATACCAAGAGGTCTTGGCAGTGGCCAATATTTTGACCAATGGCAGGTGGGAGAATGCAATAAGTAGGATGCTTTCGTGGCTTGACACTGAGGTAATATAGCGAGTTTGGGATGGTAGCTGGAGAAAACCTGTTAGGTCTTGTGAAGAGAATCCCTCCATCAAACTTGTCAAAATTGACTTTAGCTATTTTCAGACAGAAATCAGTCCTTAGTTTCTAAACTTTGTAAATTAGTAGCAATAATTTATGGTTCAAATGTATTATGCCCTAAAGTGTTCTGCCAATTATCTGCCATACCCCAGTAGAAAATTGGCAAGAATCCAGTGCCACTTCTTCAGGATTTCCAACTGACGTTCCGACAGAGTTATCATGGGGAGAACGCTGATGGCAGGGTGAGGCTCAACCAGTCAAACACCATGAGAAATGTTCAGTATCTAATTTGAGAACACATCATATCTCAGTGAAAGTTGTTTCTTTGAGGATAAACATGCTGCGGAAGAGAAGTAGTAGTTTCCCAGTTTTTATTGCTCAGTGTCAGAGTTAACGAGTTCCATGTCAGGGAGACTACAGCTTCAAATCAGAGCCCAGTTTTGTCCACTCTGACCTGACAAGAGTATTAGAATTCTTTAGCAGCTGAATGAAGCAACATTGTGGACATGCCCAAGACAATATTGTCTCTCCACAATCCCGAGTGAAATCATATCTATGTTTTCTTCAGAACTTCCATAAATGCACTTGCCGCATCAGAGGTTCTCTGAAGGGAGATCAGTGGGAGCACTGGAAAAAGTACTGTGCATGATTTGAAAGCAGCTGTTTGTGCTATTCTCCAAAGATTCTGTCAATTCCCTTTGTTATGGCAGGAGATCGGGGCGATCCCTTTCAATTCAGGATCATTGAATTTACACCAAACTATTTCCTAACCCAATCTGAAAAGGTGCACTCACATTCCAGATTAACCACAGGTGTTCCACTTCTCAGATTTGAAGTTTTATGTTTGAAAATGGAAATTTCGTGCCCTAATCTCTCACCAGTTCATGTGGCTGTTTGTTTTCAGCAAAACAGTGGTGAACAAGCATTGACTCTGAAGTTTTTTAAGCTCTACAGTTCTCCCAATGTAACTATGGTGGAAAACTTATTAAGCTTCCACGGAAATGATGTAGATATCTGAAAAGTCTAATTTGCCCTGGTTCTCATGGAGTTATCCAAAGTTTCTTCTGTAAACTCTCGTTACTCTTACCAGCTGCTCTCTTATTAAAGAGTGAGGACTAATGGTGATTTTAATCTGAGGGTCAGGTGAGTGGAAAAGTGGAGAAGGAGAATGCTTTATAACAACTTCAGCTGGTGGGGGAATTGAACCCTTGCTGTTAATATCACTTTATAGTTCAAGCCAACTGAGCTAACCAACTTTCTTTTGCCACTACCTAAAGCAGTAACAAAACAGGAATACTTGAAAATATAGTACAGGTCCTCCAATTTGATATATGCAAGATGAATTAGGGCAGTATGTCTCATTTGCAAGTTTTACAGTATTTGTTTAATTCTAAGACAAAAACCCTGATAGGAGACCATCCAGGATTGAAAATATATTGTCTGTATGTAATACTCAACATTTTATGCATTAGAGTTTGCTGCAAAGGAGTTTTTTTGTCATAGAGTCATTAAGTCATACAGCATGGAAACAGACCTTTCAGTCCAACTAGTCTACACTGACCATGTTCCCAAACTAAATAGTCCCATCTGCATGCACTTGGCCCATATCCCTCCAAACATTTCCTGGTTAGCAAGGTTAGATCTTATGGAATATAGGGAAAATTAGCCATTTGGATACCAAGCTGGCTCAAAGATAGAAGACAGAGAATGGTGGTGGTCAGTTGCTTTTCAGACTGGAGGCCTGTGACCAGTGGTGTGCCACAAGGACTGGTGCTTAATCCACTACTTTTCATCATTTATATAAATGATGTGATCATAGGAGGTTTAGTTAGAAAGTTTGCAGATGACATGAAAATTGAAGGTGCAGTGGACAACAAAGAAGGTTATCTCAGAGTACAACGGAATCTTGATCAAATGGGCAGATTGGCTGAGGAGTGGCAGATGAAGATTAGTTTAGATAAATGTGAGGTTCTGTATTTTGGAATGGCAAATCAGAGCAGGACTTATACGCTTAATGGTAAAGTACCTTGGCGTACAGGTTCATTGTTCCTTGAAAATGGAGTCGCAGGTAGATAGGATAGTGAAGGAAGTGTTTGGTATGCTTTCCTTTATTGTTCAAAGTATTGAGTACAGGAGTTGAGAGGTCATGCTGTGGCTGTACAGGACATTGGTTAGGCCACTGTTAGAATATTGCATGCAATTCTAGTCTGTTAGAAGGATCTTGTGAAACCTGAAAGGGTTCAGAAAAGATTTACAAGGATGTTGCCAGGGTTGGAGAATTTGAGCTATAGGAAAAGGCTGGGGCTGTTTTCCCTGGAATGTTGGAGGCTGAGGAGTGACCTTAAAGAGGTTTATAAAATCATGAGATGCATGGATAGGGTAAGTAGACAAGGTCTTTTCTCGAGGGTGGCGGAGTCCAGAACTATAGGACATAGGTTTAAGGTGAGAGGGGAAAAAATTTGAAAGGGACCTAAGGGGCAATTTTTTCATGCAGAGAGTGGAACGAGCTGACAAAGGAAGTGATGGAAGCTGGTACAATTATACCTTTAAAAGGCATCTGGATGGGTATATGAATAGGAAGGGTTTAGAGGGATATGGGCTAAGTGCTGGCAAATGGGACAAGATTAAGATAGGATATTTGGTCATGTTGGACAAGTTGGTCTATTTCTTTGCTGTACATCTCTATGACTCTAATCATATACCTGTTCAAATGTTTTATAAGCGTTGTAATTGTACCTGCATCTATTACTGCCTCTGGCAGTTCATTCCACACACTCTCTGGTAAAAATGTTGCCCCTTACGTCCTTTTTAAATCTTTCTCTCCTCACCTCTCAATGTGCCCCCTAGTTTTGAAATCCCTCCCCCTGAAGGAAAGGATCTTTGTTATTCACCTTATCTATGCCCCTTATGATATTATAAACTTCTATAAGCTCACGCCTCAATCTCCTATGATCCAGTGAAAAAGGTCCCAGCCAATGCAGTCTATTTTTATAACTCAAATCCTCCATTCCCAGCAACATCCAGGTAAATCTTTTCTGAACCCTCTCCAATTTAATAATATTCTTCCTATACCAGGGCAACCAGAACTGCACACAGTACTCCAGAAGAGGCCTCACCAGCATCCTGTACAACCTCAACATGACGTCCTAACTCCTATATTCAAAGATCTGAACAATGAAGTCAAGCATGCTAAATGCTTTCATAACACCTCCAACAAACTTACCCACCACTGATCTCAGACTCACAGGTCATTAGTTCCCAGGCTTCTCCTTACAACTTTTCTTAAATAAAGGCACAACGTTATCCATCCTCCAGCCCTCCAGCACCTCACCCGTGGTTAGAAATGTGCAAGCCTCTAGCAGAGATATTTGTAATTTTCTGCCTAATTTCCCACAATGTTTTGGGATACTCTTGATCAGGTCTCGGGGATTTATCCACCTTTATATTTTTGAAGACCTCTGGCACTTCCTCTTCTGTAATGTGGACTGTTTTCAAAACATAGATATTTACTTCCCTGATTTCTGTAGCTTCCATTTTTTTTCTCCACAGTAAAACTAATGCGAAATATTAATTCCCCTCTATATATTTGCTCCCCAATTTCTCTCTGACTATTAGTGGGGTAAGTGGGGAGGCTATAGAACAATCCCATCAAGATGTTCACACCCTTCTTATTTCTAATTTCAACCTATATATTTTCACTGGATGATCCCTCAGAAATATCCTCTCTAATTACATTCGTAACGTTCTCCTTAATCAAAAACACAACTCCCCTTCTCTCTTGTCTCCCTTTTTAACCTTCCTATAGCATCTAAAACCTGTCAGACCAGTCCTGTCTGCTGCCCCCGTGTCCCCCCCCACAAGCACACACGCGCACGCACGCACACACACACACTAATGAAGAGTTAATGCTCGAAATGTCGACTCTCCTGCTCCTCGGATGCTGCCTGACCAGCTGTGCTTTTCCAGCACCATACTTTTTCACTCTGATCTGCACTCCTCACTTTCTCTTGTCCTTCCCTTAGCCAAGTTTCTGTCATAGTTATAGCCCCATGTTCCATTTGTCAGCCTTACCTGTGAGAAACCGTGCATTGAAATAAATGCTATGTAATCCTCTGGAGTTCTCTGACTTGCTCTTTTCTGATTCAGAAATACTGTGGCCTACCTCAGTCTGGAATATCCATTTTTAAAATAAAATGCTTGGTGCAGGTATGATGTGTACAAAACCTAACTGAAAAGCAATTATCATTTTCTGTCTCTACTATAGGAAGAGCTTATTCAAAGACCCTGCAGCAAGCTGCCATCCCGTTGCTTCCAAGAAGGCATTGTGAGGAGCGCTACAAGCAGAGGTTCACTGGGAGGATGATCTGTGCAGGAAACTTACTGGACCACAAACGAGTAGACAGTTGTCAAGGAGATAGTGGTGGACCATTGGTGTGTGAAAAAGCAAGAGGACACTGGGTTGTATTTGGTGTAACGTCCTGGGGACATGGCTGTGGTGTAAAGGATACCCCAGGTGTCTACACAAAAGTCTCTACCTTTATACCTTGGATTAAACGTGTGACTAAACTGTAAGCAACTCGGATCCAAGAACATGCCAGGAGATTTGTGCTGACTGCTGACTCAGCACTTAATGGAGTCATCCAAATTCTGACTGCAACAACTTTATTGCGACGCCAAGAGCACTTCCATAACTGAAAGACAAATGCAAAACAAAAAAAAAACAGGGCTTCTACAAATATAAATTAAGCAACAAAAGAACTGTCCTTCAAAGGGCTGACAGACATGTTTGGGAGAACTCTGCACCGACAACTTTTACTTTGTTTAAATGTATTGTACAATGTATAGTTATTTTTGTTTTCCTTCTGTTCTGGTTTTCTGCATTTTCCTGAACTGGGAATGCTTTGTCAAAACCATGGTGCTTATTTATTTATAGTCTTTTTGTATTCTTTGTCACTCAGTGATGCCCCAACACAGAGAGGAGCTGTAATATTCCAGACTGTCTAAGGGATTTTGTGTTAAGTTCAGTATAATGTCCGGGTTAGCTTCAAAAGTACATCAGGGCGACTATATTCTGTGCAATAAAGAGAAAACTGCCTTGCCTCTATTCATCATTGCACTACAAGGAGCAGGACAATGAATAAACATGGGACCTTTGGCTTGTTAGAAAGACTTATTCTTTTAGGTTAACAAATGAACCAGTGAAATTTGTGCCAATACTCCAATTAATGCTGACAGTATTTATATCTGAAATAATTGAAAGAATTGCACTACTTTGTAATATGGGATTTTTAAAACTCATTTTAACAAAAAAGATGCAAGTTTCAGGAGCAAGAAATAGCTGGAAACCAGCATGAACAAGAAATTTCAGTCAAATTGTTGCTTGCCCTGAGATTCTGTTGATTACTTGAAAAGTTGTTTAAACCTTTTTGCGAACTACTAGGCATGAAAAATAAGATATTACTTTGCGATCATATGCAAGCTACAAATAAAGATGTTTGTTCAATGAAATGGAGCTAACTTTGTTGTGAATAACATAAGGCCGCATGCCTTCAGAAAACAAACACAATTATCTTAATGAGTTAATCCAAATTTTGTGTTGCCAAACTGCTAAAAGGATTCAAGAATGACAAGTCTTGTGAAACCAGTCAGTGCAGCCTAAGTAAGGCAGCATAAAGCTTAAGATACTAGCCCCACAATTTTGGGTTTGTACCATACTATCACTGGTTGTGAAAATCAATTAAATAAATATGTAAGATTGTAAAAACAGCAATGATAACTGTTGGATGGCTATGAAAATCCAACTGATTTGACAATGGACGTTTAGATGGGGACTGCACTACTCCTCCTCCTGGACCTATAGGATAGATTACAAATTATTTGTAACACTCTATTGTCCAGTTGGACAATGAACCTCCTCACCCCTTTAATCGTCAGACCTTATCTCCATAACCATTTGTCCTTTTCTGCACTTACCTAACATGCTTAGATACCTCTATACTGTTCATTTCAACCACTTGTTTAGTATGTGTAACCCTGCCCTTTGATGGTTGTCACTAATGCGATCCATAACAACCATTAGAAGAAACTTGAGAGGAGGCCCTGGTCCTGGCCTATGCATTGGGATCCAGTTTCACAATTGCTCCCTCGGTGTAGAAATGCATTCAGAATTTGCTGACAACTAAAATTGGGTTGTCAAAAGGCAAGCTGATACTGCTGAGCCTCTACAATTCCAGGTGATGACACTGTAGCTTGATAAGGTCTGACTTGGTCAGGCCGATGGAAACTATGACTGTTCATATTTCGTTTTGAGCTGTGTTGCCTATTGCAATGCTTTTGAGGAGCGGTTAACTGAGTAAGTCTCAAACATGCCATTGTCTATTAACATATCCTGGAGATTACTCTCATGTTGGGATGAGATAGGTAGGCTTGCACTTTGGGGGTTGGTAGGGGGCGGGGAGGGGGTGTTGGGGAGGTAGCTGCAAACTGACACCTCTCATAGTAGAAGAACCCCAGTTTCTGTGGCACAGGGTGTGACTCAGACATATTCACAGTATTCAGGGTGATCTGTTGATGATTGACTAAAAAGTAAAAAATGAGGTCTGCAGATGCTGGAGATCACAGCTGAAAATGTGTTGCTGGTCAAAGCATAGCAGGCCAGGCAGCATCTCAGGAATAGGGAATTCGACATTTCGAGCACAAGCCCTTGCTTGTGCTCGAAACGTCGAATTCCCTATTCCTGAGATGCTGCCTGGCCTGCTGTGCTTTGACCAGCAACACATTTTCAGCTGATGATTGACTAATCAGACTGGATCATGACCAGAATCTAGAGTTGCAGACTGCTTGCGCAGGTTAGCATGCTTCCCACTTGAATATTACCATGCAAGTCAATACCTTTTAATACATAGGGCAGTCCAGGTTGGGCAAGCATGAGGAAGTTGGCTTGCACTCTGTAGGGTTAATTTGCCTGATTTTAGCTGACTACGCTATAATTACACACTTGGGGATCCCTTATCCTTGGCACTGTCACCTAGTGTCTTTGCATCTAGAGTTGTGAAATATGATTTTAAATGGACAAACTCCCCATGAGTTTTTGTCAGCAGTTTGATGCAGGAGAATTTCCACTAGATTCTTCCAATCTCCATTTTTAATTGCAGTGGAAGCTCAGCAAAAACACAAGGGAAATGGTACAACCAACCATTTTCACCCAATCACAACATTCAGGCAAGGTTTCTATTGACTATTTCCGCAAAAGTTATGGCAAAAAGTTAGAAGAATGTGGAAAAATCTTGGCAGATGATTCCCTCACTCTCATTGCAGCACAATGCTAGTTGTTGTAAAAAGCCTGAAGACAAAAATAATGGGTTTGCATTCTTGATGAACCTACATGTCCTGTGACAACAAGTGGTGTATGTGTTAATCGTTCATTCCTCAGTACTACTAACTCCTTGGCTCATATCTACAGTAAAATGATGAAGAGGTGAATATTGCAACAATTAAGTTGATCTCCATTCTTGAAACTTGTAAATGTCTTGCCTTAGTGAGTGAAAGAACAATTGAAGCCTGCACTTTTCAAGCAATTTATTTTTTTCCCTGAAGCATTTAAATTCAATCGGTTTTGTACTGCAGATTTCTTGAAAATTCTACATAGGTGCACCATCAAAATCCATATGATGTGATATTTCAAAGTCAGAACACCTTCAATATGATTTGTCCTCTATTCCCCTTGCCCAATCCAAAGTAGTCAATGCTTATCCCTTATTTAATTAGAGCCTTGCTGCTGGCTACAACTTTAGCGCCTAATTTCAACCTAGTGAAAACACCTTCTACCAATGTTTGTGCTACACAGGCATATATTTCAATGTCATACATTGTCATAAAAACCAAATTAAAAAAGTTTTTTTTTATAATTTTATTATTGCAGAGTATTGCAATTTAGAAGCTTTGTTATTAAAACAAGTGGTTGACAATTTCACTTCAGTGAAAACAAATTTGGAAACTTATAAAGTGAGCTACTGAATCACCACCATGCTTTTTATGCTATTGACTAAATCAGAGCACATATTTATTTTTAGTCTAATCTCCATTTTGAATAAAAACCTATTTAAAAAATATAACTGCATTGACTTTAAATGGAAAAGTAGAAAAAAAGAACACTCAAAACTGCTAATTGGACAATGCAACATTTGAAATCTAGTCTTTTGTAATGTAGGAGACATGGCCAGCAATATATTGGCGAGCAGATCATGTTTTTGGTGATGTTCTTTAAGAGATCAGTCTTGGCCAGAACGGAGGATATCACAATGGGATGTGAGGCCTGGATTCCTTTGGTGCCACTGTTCCTAATTTCAGTGCTGTGGTAATCAGAGTCCATTCTCTGGTAATCTTTGTTGAAAAGTGGACCAAGTGTAAATCCAGATAGAAGAGGCACTTACCCTCCAACACAAAAGTAAGGTTTGTTACACCTTATATATGAGGTTACATGGCACTGATTGAAACATGGGGAGTGGAAGACATGACTATCTTCAACTAAGTTACACTATGATCCATCCAATGGCTGTATTATACATCAGAATGGGTGGAGTTTCAGTTGATCTCAGATTAACCCTTTCGTGTCTATTATCTTGTACAATAGTGGCAGGGAGGAGACATTCTTGTGGAACTCATGTGGTCTTGCTACAGGAAGAGGCACGCAGCATTTAGATGAGAGGAATGATGAATAAATGAAGCTGTGTTTCTCAACAAGGAGACTCCATGGGTGTTGAATTTCAACTCAGGGTCAGGGTGGAGGATGTAAAAGGCATTTGCAAGATAAGTGTAACACTGGGAATTGGGCACAATTCTGTGAATACTGCTCCCCCTATACCTGACTGGATCTTCCAGAGCACTTCTGGAATGACTGAGTCAAAAGCTTTGGTCAGGTCAATGAAGGGCACAGAGAATGGCTGAGGTTGTTCCTAGTTTTTCTGTTGGAGTTGCCAAGCAATGAAAGTTATGACTGTAATTCCACAGTTAGGTCAGGAGCCAAACTGTCAGGACTTCTTCTGAGACTGAGAGAAGGCACCTAGTGAGGATTCAGGCAATATTCTTCCACATGGTAGGAGTAGGGAGATTCCTCAGTAGTTTCTACATTCCACTTTGTCTATTTTCTTGAAGAGGGTGGTGATGGCAGCATCCCTGTGATTGGCAAGTATTTTTTTCTTTGTCCCAGTTTTTCAGGAACAGTTCATGGAGATGATGGGTAAGCTCTGCCTCTCCATGTTTGAAAGTCTCAATTGGAACCCCATCTTTTGCAGCTTTTGCATTCATCCTGCATATAATGGAGGTTTCAGATTCTGCCACATCAAGTGGGAATGTAAAATCAATTTTGATGGGGAGTTGAGGGATTTCCTCAAATACATCTGTGCTGAAGATTGTACCATGCTCTTTGAAATGCTGTGTCCATCAGAGATTGATGTATTCATTGTCTCCCAACAGGGTGGGATCCTTGCTCCACAACGATTTGAAGTCAAGGATATTGCATTCCCTGACGGCACTGAAGGGTGTAGTATTTATTAGCAAGAAATTGTAGTGTCTTCGCTTGCTCAGTCTACTATTGATTTCCCAAGTTCAACTTTGTTAAAGGTGGCAGTCGTTGCAATTTGATTAGTTCCCCTCTTTGCCTCACTAGTGACGTTGTTTTGCCAGGCACAGAGAGCTTTGTTAATGAGGTCTTTGATGATGCGATTATTCTCGTTGAACTATTCTGCATATTTCCTGGTCTTGTAACCAATGGGTTCTGCCCAAAATATCGATTTTCCTGCTCCTCGGATGCTGCCTGACCTGCTGTGCTTTTCCAGCAGCACTCTAATCTAGACTATCAATGTTGAAGGTCAACAATAGCAACAATTCTTGATCCCAGACAATTGTTTTGCTCATTGTCCATAAGGAATCGTGCATTCTAGGTTCCGAGATTGCATCTGACTTTGGTTTTCAGACCGCAGGTAGATAAGCCCACTGCATGCAGTTTTCCAGCTGAATTGGTCATGGAACAATATGTTTTAGGGCACTTTTTCTCATTCCTTGCTCATGTGTGGTGAGCAGAGTGGATCTTGAAGAGGGCTTCTCAATCATGAAGAAACCTGCTCTCAAAACACTCTTCTGTTCTAAGAGTAAAACCACTGATATAATTGGTCTTGGCCCAATTTAGTACTCTTCCCTTAGGACCTCTATCATCTTTGTCTAAAAGTATTCTAAAATTACAGAATTGCAGGAGTACAAGAGTTGCAAGAGTAAAACCACTGAGCCAAATGGTATCACCTACATGTCAAAGCTATGGAGTTCCAGATCTCGCAATCTTGTCCTTGTCACCCCTTGCTAATCACTGCAAGGCTTGTGTTGCATGTGGGAGAGTGTTGAATTCCTCTAGGTGGATGCCTTGTGAGACCATCTTCTAAAATGGGAACACTGTTGCACGTCAGCTCAGACATTGTCCTGACAGAAGATAGACCCAGTTCCTGTGGCAAGGAAACTTTGACGATGGGGATCTCCCTCCCACTGAAGCTTTCATCGACTGTCGCAGCCATTGATATCACATGACTATCTTCCACCTCGATCACCATTGAGGACTTGCTTTGTCATTTTGTTCCTCGCCAGGAGCAGCGGGAGACAGAGCAAAGGTGACATTGGGATCAGGAAGTTGTCAGGAAGGTAAGTGAACAGTGCAAATACTTACCTTTGAAGCCCGCAGCAGTTTTCCTGTCTGGAAGTAGCGGGAGATAGAGTGGAGGTGATGTTGGGATCAGGAGGTTGCCGGGATGGTAAGTGAACAGTAAGGACCTAGTACATATTTGGGCAGCGGCTAAAAAAACAAGATGAGGTCCTGAAAGCAGAATTCAGGGAGCTAGCAGAAAAGTTAAAAGGAGAACCTTAAAGGTAGTGATCTCAGCATTGCTACCAGTGCCACGTGCTAGCCAGGGTAGAAATGAAAGAATAGGCAGGATGAACATGGCCTGAGGGACGGTGTAGGAGGGAGGGGTTCAGATTTCTGGGACATTAGGACTTGTTCTGGGGAAGGTGGGACTATTACAAATTGGAAGGTCTACACCTGAACCAGACTGAAACTAATGTCCTTGGGGGAGTTTTTGCTACTGCTGTTGGGGAGGGTTTAAACTAAAATGGCAGGGGGCTGGAAACCAGAAGTAAAGACTAGTAGACAGTGAGGTGGAAACTAGAGACTGTAAGGAATATGATCATGAAGTTAGTATTCCCAAGGGGAAGAGTAGACAGCCAGCAGATGGATGCAAAGGAACTGGTGTTCTGAAGTTTATATGCTTTAATGCAAGGAGTATAGTGGGTAAGGCAGACAAACTTAGGGCTTGGATCAGTGCCTGGGAGTATGATGTTATTGTGATCACAGAGACTTGGTTGAAGGAAGGGCATGATTGGCAACTAAATATTCCAGGATATGGATGCTTCAGACAGGACAGGGAGGGAAGTAAAATGGGGGGGAAGGAATTGCATTGCTGGTCAGGGATGATATCATGGTTGTGCTAAAGGAGGACATTATGGAGGACTTGAGCTGTGAGGCATTATGGGTAAAGCTGAGAAATAAGAAGGGTGCAGTTACATTGTTGGGGCGATGCTACAGGCCTCCCAATAGTGAATGTGAGGTAGAAGAATAAATATGGTAGACAGATCATGGAAAGTTGTAGAGGCAACAGGGTGGTGGTGATGGGAGATTTTAATTTTCCCAACATTGACTGGGATACTCTTAATGTCAGAGGTCTGGATTGGGCAGAATTTGTAAGGAGCGTCCAGGAAAGGTTTCTAAAGCAGTACGTGAATATACCAACTAGGGAAGGGGTCATATTGAACTTGGTGTTGGGAATAAGCCAGGCCTGGTGTTAGAAGTTGCAGTGGGGGATTTCTTTGAGAATAGTGACCACAATTCTGTAAGTTTTAGAATACTTATAGACAAAGATGAGAGTGGTCCTAAAGGAAGAGTACTAAACTGGGCTAAGGCCAATTATATCAAAATTCAGGAAATGTGTATTGGAGGCAGCTATGTGAAGGGAAAACCATATTTGATATGTGGGAGGCTTTCTAAGGAAGGTTGAAGATAGTGCAGAATAGGCATGTCCCTTTGGAAACAAGGGATAGGAAAGGCAAGATTCATGAACTATGGATGACAGGAGAAATTGTGCGACTAGCCAAGAGGAAAAGGGAAGCGTACATAAGATCTAGGCAGCCAAGAATGGAACAGGATTTGGAGGAATATCGGGGGAGTAGGACCAATTTTAAATGAGGAATTAAGCATACTAAAAGGGGTAATGAAATTACTTTAGTGAGCAGAATTAAGGAGAATCCCAAAGCCTTTTATTCATATATAAGAAGCAAGAGGGTAACTAGAGAAAGGGCTGGTCCACTAAAGGATAAAGAAGAAAGTTTGTGTGTTGAACCTGAGAAAATGGGTTGATTTCTCAATGGTTACTTTACATCAGTGTTCACTGAGGAGAGGTTCATGATAAATGTTGAGATTAGAGATCGAAGATTGTTTGCTGTGGATCACATTGACATAAGGAGGGAGGATGTGTTGGGGAGGCTAAAGGATATTAAGGTGGACAAATCCCCATGACCGGATGGGATCTATCCCAGGTTGCTGAGGGAGGTGAGAGAGGCAATAGCTGGGGCCCTGACAGATATCTTTGTGGCATCCTTAAATAAAGCGGAGGTGTCGGAGGACTGGAGAGTTGCTAATGTTGACCCTTGTTCAAGAAGGGTAGTAGGGGTATTCCAGGTAACTACAGATCAGTGAGCCTGACGTCAGTGGTGGGAAAGATGTTGGAGAAGGTACTGAGAGATAAGATTTATTTAAATTTGGAAAAGAATGGGCTCATCAGTGATAGGCAACATGATTTTATGCAGGGGAGATTGTGCCTTACCAACTTAATAGAGTTCTTTCAGGAAGTGACCAAGTTGATTGATGAAGGAAGGGCTGTAGTTGTCATATACATGGACTTTAGTAAAGCGTTTGATAAGGTTCCCCATGGTAAACTAATGGAGAAAGTAAAGTCACATGATGTGCAGGGTGGTCTAACCAGGTGGATAAAAAAACTGGTTGAGCAACAGGAGACAGAAAGTAGTAGTTGAAGGGAGTTTTTCAAAATGGAGAAAGGTGACCAGTGGTGTTCCAGAGGGATCAGTGCTGAGGCCACTGTTGTTTGTGATATACATAAATGATCTGGAAGAGGGCCTTGGTGATCCGAGCAGTAAGTTTGCAGATGACACGAAGATTGGTGAAGTAGCAGAAAGCATTGGGGACTGTCAAAGAATACAGGAGAATAGAGATAGACTGGAGAGTTGGGTGGAGAAGTGGAGTTTAATCCAGGCAAATGTGAGGTGATGCATTTTGGAAGGTCTAATTCTAGAGCGAACTATACTGTAAACGGAAGCGTCTTGGGAAAAGTTGATGGGCAGAGAGATCTGGGATTTCAGGTCCATTGTACCCTAAAGGTGGCTGCACTGGTGGATACAGTGGTCAAGAAGGCATATGGTATGCTTGCCTTCATCAGATGGGGTATTGAGTATAAGAGCTGGCAGGTCATGTTAAAATTGTACAAGACATTAGTTTGGCTGCATTTAGGGTACTGTGTACAGTTCCAGTTGCCACATTACCAAAAGGATGATGCCTGGTATGGAAGGGGCTAGCTATGAACAGAGGTTGAGTAGGTTAGGATTATTTCCATGAGAAAAAAAGAGATTGAGGGAAGACCTGACTGAGCTCTGCAAAATCATGAAGGGTATAGACAGGATTGAATGAGATAAGTTTTCTTCCAAGGTGAGGGATTCAGTAATGAGATGTCATGCATTCAAGGTGAGAGGAGAAATGTTTAAGGGGGATACATGTTAAAGTACTTTACACAGAAGGTGGTAGGTGCCTGGAATGTGTTGCCAGCAGAGGTAGTAAAGACACGTATCGTGGATTCATTTAAAGTGCGTCAGGACAGATGCATGAGTAGGTGGGGAGCAGAGGAATACAGATCCTTAGAAATCAGGTGATAGGTTTAGACAGCGGATTTGGATTAGCATAGACTTGGAGGGCTGAAAAGCCTGCTCCTGGGCTGTAAATTTTCTTTGTTCTCTTGTTGTTTGTTCCTCCCCTCTGACCACCTATCATAGGTAGCCCTGCCCGGAGTAGAGAACTAATAGCATCACTCTTAGAGTCAATGGAACACTCAAGCCCCTCCACGACAATTCATGGAATGACTCACAATGTACATAATACCACTGACTGTTTCCTGGCCCAGAAGCCAAGCCTCATTGCAGCTTGAAGTCAGTCAGGGAACAGTCTGGAGGAGATTGCAGGACCTGTGCTTTGACTTGCAAGGTAAGGATCTACTTTGATTTGAGGCAAGAGGAAAGAAAATGAAAGAC
The DNA here is from genome assembly GCF_020745735.1 of Hemiscyllium ocellatum. NCBI lineage: Eukaryota > Metazoa > Chordata > Chondrichthyes > Orectolobiformes > Hemiscylliidae > Hemiscyllium > Hemiscyllium ocellatum. Next base: position 139,377,134 of record NC_083401.1, read on the forward strand.
CTGGTGAGGGGTCAATGATTGGATACAGTAGGAAGGTTTCGAGCATAAGCCCTTCATCAGGAATGTCATTCCTGATGAAGGGCTTATGCTCGAAACGTTGAATTCTCTATTCCTGAGATCTGCTGTGCTTTGACCAGCAACACATTTTCAGCTGTGATCTCCAGCATCTGCAGACCTCATTTTTTACAGTAGGAAGGTGGCAATGTACTTACTTCCTGTTCCAATACTCCCTCACCTGACAGTTAAGCTGGTGAGTTTGGGAATCCCAGGAGGCCATAGTTTAACTTCATTGAATCAATACAACTGAGGCACACATCCTCATTGTAATGCTGAAAGCACAAACTCCACTTCTGGAGTAAGTTGGTCACTTCCCTCACTATGTTGTCTCCATTAAAAATGTAGTTTGTGTGTGTGAGGAATTGATACAATTAAGTTTCAGACTTCTTTAGTTCCCACCTGATCCACTCTGTACAATTTTGGGGAAGTAAAATCCCACCAGCACAGTTCTGTGTGCAGCTTATCCTGTTAAAATCTATCATGTTAAAGTAGTGATAATCGTGATTGACTGTCACTGATTTGAGCAAGACCAGGGATCATTAAAGGGTTAGAACAGGAACCTATCTTCTAAATTTCAGAACAGAGACAGTTCAAAGGGATGGAGCACAGCAATTTATATTCTGAGGACAAGGCAGGCAATCTGTAAAGTGCACTGGTTAACCATTTAAGACTAATACTTAATCTTTGTACCATTGTGTTTTCAATCTGTTGGATGACTACAGCAAATCAATGCTGTTACAGAAACACGCTGACTTTCACATTCATACACCAATGTGTATCCTTTGAATATTTTCAATAACTATTCATCAACAGCCATAGTGCATCCTCATAATTAATGCATGGATATTGTGCAATTTTATGATTAGGAGATGAGGTAGAATCTTTAATAAGTGCTTAACATTAATATGAAAACAAAATGTTAACAAAAGTCAAGCATATTTATCATCAAATGAACTGAATAGATTCTAAATTTGACATTGACTCTGCTAAGATTATCAATTTTCAAGTGGATTTGACATATTTTGATGCTGTGTTGAATGAAGTTTTATGGAAGGATAAAGAGATTCATTTCCACTCCAAACACAAAAGATATTTTCTAATCAACACATTCAGAGATGCTATCACACACCTTTGAAGCCGGTAAACATTTGAATCCAGACCTCTTAAAGTAGAGATAGGGACAGTACCCACTGCACCACAGTACACTATCCCTTACCCCTAAGTAATGCAAACTATACTTGCTATCATTTAATGGTGTTGTGGAATGTGGGATATACAGATAAGGCGCAGTTTAAATGCCACTAAGTTGCTGTTTTATGGTGAGTCCGGAGCTAAGCATTGGTCATATAGAAGATGCCTTTTAAATGTTGTAATTGTACCAGCTTCCACCACTTCCTCTTGCAGCTCAGTCCATACTTGCACCATTCTCTGCATGCTTGTTCGTATGTTCTCTGCTGCAAGTCAACAATTGCCCAGGGAGACAGGAGATGAAATTAGACTAAGTAGGACATACAACATAAATGTAAAAAGACCCTGATTGATAAGTAACATATTTTATTTAGATGCTATTTCAAATAGAGTCTTACAGTCAGAGAGTTATAAAGTTGGGTAGCACGGAAACAGACTCTTCAGCCCAACTTGTCCACGCTGACCAAATATTCCAAATTATTCTAGTCCCATTTGCCAGCATTTGGTGCATATCCCTCTAAACTCTTGCTACTCATATGCCCATCCAGATGCCTTTTAAATGTTGCAATTGTACCAGCCTCTACCACATCCTCTGGCAGCTCATTCCATTCACTCATCACTCTCTGAATGAAAAGGTTGCCCCTTAGGTCGCTTTTAAATCTTTCCCCTCTCATCTTAAACTTATGCCCTCTAGTTTTGAAATCCCTTAACCTGGGGAAAAAAATGACCATGGCTCTTCATCCTATGCCCAGTGATTGGTGAATTAAAAATAGAGACCTTGCATCTTTCATTTAACGTATGTCCTATCACTGATGACACATTTTTAAAATGAAATTTGTTATTTAACATGAGACTTAAGTCCTGTCACAACATTATATTTATAGCACAACAACACTTTTTAAAAAAATCACCCAAAGGAGCTGGTGTCGCTGACTGGGCCAGCATTTATTGCACCTCCCTTGCTGTTGTTGAGAAGGTGGTGCTGAGCTGCCTTGAACTGCTGCAGTCCATGTGCTGTCAGTAAACCCACGATACTGTTACGGAGAGAGTTCCAGGATTGTGGTCCAGCTACACTGAAGGAATGGTAATATACTTGCAAGTCAGGATGATGAGTGGGCTTGGGGGAGGGAAATGTGCAGATGTTGATGTTCCTCTCCAAGAAAGGTGGGATTGAATAGTACACTGGAGGACAGAGTTTAATTTTTTGTTCAGAAAACTTGATATATTAGGTTTTCCTAGAGTCTTGCTGATCATTAACATTGGGACTTGACGAAATTTGGAAACATTTTCCCCATTGCGGTCGGTTACCTAGGCTTTAAGCTGTGGGAGTAGTTCCCCAAATAATTGACCCATCTCTCCTCACACTCTTATTTTTCTCTTTTAGGACACAATTTAAAATAAATGTCTTTGGTCAGGTTTTTGGTAGCCACCCTAATATCTATTCAATGGCTTGGTATCAAATTTTGTTGATAATGTATGAACATCTTGACATATTTAAATACATTAAGGATGGTTTGTAAATGCAAGTTCATGCAGCTCTACTATTACCTGGCTCATGGTGCTGTAGTTCTTTTTTGTGTAAACAACAAAATAATTAGTTTTCCACTTCTATGAATGTTACCCTTCTTTTTGTATGGTTGCCTTAGACTAGTAATTAGTTAGTAGGAGGCTACAATTCATAAAAAGTACATCTTAACATTACAGCACTGATAAATACAGTTTGCTCACAGATGTCATGTGCTGCCCTTGAGCTAGATCACATTAGTTGATGTAATTGCCTGGTGATTTCATTTAAGTCCTTGTCACTTTTAAATTGTTTCACAGATGAAATAAACCTGCAATCAATCCAGATATTGCCAACAGACAAATGCTACTCATAAAGTTTCAATTTGATGCGATGGAACTAAATGCTCTAATATGTTAACTGTTCACAGCCGGGTTCTCAAAACATTGCTCAGGGAACATAAGGATAGTGATTGTGTTACTGGATTTAGTAACCCAGATGCTTGTGCTAAGTCTCCAAACCCAATTACTGCAGTTGGGAATTTAAATGGAATTAATTAAGTCATAGAATCCTGACAGTTTAGAAAGAGGCCACTTTGCCCATCGAGTCTGCGCCCACTCTCCAAAGGGCACCCTCCCCTCACTCCATCCAGGGATAAAAATTTAATATTGATTCCTGTATCATCAAATTACTAGATTGCCATAATTTCATTCATCAATATTATTCAGCAAAACAAATCTCCCTTCCTTACTTCATTGGGTATACATGCAGCTCAATACTCAGCTACAAGGTTGATGCTCTTTGAAATGGTCTAGGAAGCCATTCAGTTGTACGACACAGTTATGTCAATTTCAGAAAAAAATAAAGCTGAGTGGATTACCTGGCATCAATGTATGCATCGATTGTAGAAATGTCAATTAATATTCCTGACCCTGTCAAATTCTTATCACTACCAAAATGGACCCAAAATGGGAAGGATGACCAACAGACTCATAAACCATCCTTTTCATGTCTCATTTTAGAGAAAACCAAACATTGGAGAAGATGTAATCATCTACAAATGAGAGGAAGTGGCACTGTGAACATTAATTCTGTACTCCATGATTTTTCATGCATCATGCATGTTAAAAATGGGCAAGTTGATTACCATCTATCCCCTTCCCTCAGCCCCTTCCCTCAGCTCATGAATCAATATTCTTCTATGTCGAATACCAAACACTCCAGATGGATACAGCACAGCATGTAGTCCAGATGGGGGACTTCAAGATTAACAATGAATTGCTAGCAATCACCATTGCCTAAGCCCTGAAGGACATAACTGCCAGTGAGGCCCTATGGCAGTTGGTGAGAGAAAGAATGCATGGAAGTCTAATTGACCTTCCTTTACTGATTTATTAAACTCAGATATTGGTAAGGTGACCGTCGCTGTACAGGCTATCATCACCAACACTATCTGTAACGCCATGAATGAGCATATTCCTCTCTCCATCACAGTAATTAATCCGAGGGATCATCCTTGGTCCAATACTGGGACAGCATGAAAATCAGCATCTGACGTACCTATAAATTAAACAGCAATAGCGATAACCACATTACATACACACAAAACCCCTTGGTGAAGTGAGAGTGACTGCCTTTAACAGCAAGGAAACATTTGATTGAATGTGACATCAAGGAGCCCTAACAAATTAGAATCAATAGGAATAATGGGGAAAACTCTCTACTGGATGGATTCATATGTAACTCAAAGGATGATAGTTGTAGCTGTCATTTTATGAAACAATCTTGTTCCCCAAGCTAACATTTCTGTACTGAATCTGCTATTGTCTCAAAGAAGCTCTGCACAAGCTGAAAGAACATACCTAATTTTTCACAAAGGCACATTAATCCTCTAGGACTCAACATTGATGTCAATCACTTCTGAGTATGATGGCTACTCCCTATACTACAACCACACACCATCACAACCAACTACAGCTTATATATTTTTCAGCAGAGTGGATTCATTTCACCCTTTTCCCATCTATCATTAACAACTATATTACATCTTTACCTGCCCTTTACTACCAATAGATCCCTCTCTGGCTTTTGCTATGGGCAACCTCATCATCTGTTCCACTTGGTCTTCCTCTCTCTCCATCAACAGCATTTAAAAAATTCTAGCCCCTTTCAATTCTGACGATAAGTCAAATCTGTTTCTCTCTCCACAGATACTTTCAGACCTGCTGCGTTTTCCAACATTCTATGTTTTATTTCGCATTGCCAACATCCAAAGTATTTTGCTTTTATAAGATGGTTGTGATTATTGGAGGCCAGTCCTCTCAGCTCCAGAACATCTCTGCAGGAGTTCCTCAGGTAGTCCTATCTATTTTCAGCTGCTTCATAAATGACCTTCCGTCCATTAAAAATTCAGGAGTGTTGATATTTACTGATGATTGTGCAATATTCAGCATCATTCACCATTCTCGAATAATGAAGCAGTCTATGCCCAAATGTAGCAAGTCCTGCACAATATCCAGTTTGGGCTGACAAGTGACCAGTAACATTCATGCCACTGGCAATGACTGTATGTGATAAGAAAGAATCTAACAACTGTCTCTTAACATTCAATAGCATTACCATTACGAAACCTCCACTTGTGACATCCTGGGGTGTTACCATTGACCAGAAACTGAACTGAACTAGCCATCAAAATACTGTGGCTACAAGAACAGGTCAGGAATCCTGTATCATGTAACTCACCTCCTGATTACCCAAAGCCTGTCCATCATTTGCAAGGCACAAGTCCAGAGTGTGATGGAATACTTCCCACTTCCCTGGATGTGTGCAGATCCAACAACACTCAAGAGTCTTGGTATTATTGAGGATTAAACAACCTAATTAATTGCACCGTGTCCACAAACATCCAATACCTTCACCACAGGTACTCAGAAGCAGTAGTATGCATAAGATGGAATTTGCCAAAGCCCCTTAGACAGCACTTTTAAACCTACAACTATTTCCATCTTAAAGACTAAGACAGCAGAAACATGATTCATCAGGCAAAGTCAGAAGGAACAACATGTAATTTCAAATAAACCCGCTGGATTATAACCTGGTGTCATGTGACTTCTGACTTTCTCCAGCACAGTCCAACACTGGCATCCACATATCATGATTATATCCTGTAAAGACAAAGCAGCTGTATGGACAATGGAAGGTGAAGGCTGTGTTTCAGGTGAAGGATATCTAAATGTTTCCAGCTGAAGGTTGAAATGCTGATCCCCATTTCACAGTTTTACCATTGAATGTGGAAATTTTGGAGGTAGACCTTTCTGATATCCATTGGCCTAATGGTATCTGAACTGCTTTTCTGTTTCTCTTACAGCTTGAACAACAGCTGTACACTGACTGGTCATACAGTGGGAGCTGCTGGCCTCACTTGTTGTGGGCTGGGAGTCCCTGAACTCCGAATTCCAGAACCTACTTGCTTAGCCCAACTGGAGACAGCCACAAAAGGCATTAATTTTCAACTGTTTTAAGATTGTACCAGTGGACAAAGCAATGGAATGCATGGTGTTGTGATTGTGAAATGTGTCTGATGTCTGAACATAGATTCTGGCCAAAATGCCTCACTTTGATCACTTACCATTCTGCAAGGTTTGTGAAAGTTTGTAGCTCAGGTTGAGGTTTAGGGTATAGGTTGCTCACTGAGCTGTAGGTTTGATATCCAGACATTTCATTACTTGGCTAGGTAACATCATCAGTGGCGATCTCCAAGTGAAGTGAAGCTGTTGTCTCCTGCTTTCTATTTATATCTTTCTCCAGGATGGGGTTCCTGGGGTTTGTGGTGATGTCATTTCCTGTTCATTTTCTGAGGGGTTGATAGATGGCATCTAGATCTATGTGCTTGTTTATGGTGTTGTGGTTGGAGTGCCAGGCCTCTAGGAATTCTCTGGCATGTCTTTGCTTAGCCTGTCCCAAGATAGATGTGCTGTCCTAGTTGAAATGGTGGTTTTTTTTCATCCGTGTGTAGGGCTATGAGGGAGAGTAGGTCGTGTCTTTTTGTGGCTAGCTGGTGTTCATGTATCCTGGTGGCTAACTTTCTCCCTGTTTGTCCTACGTAGTGTTTGTGGCAGTCCTTGCATGGAATTTTATAAATGACGTTGGTTTTGTCCATGGGCTGTACTGGGTCTTTTAAGTTTGTAAATCTTTGTTTGAGAGTATTAGTGGGTTCGTGTGCTACTAGGATTCCGAGGGGTCACAGTAGTCTGGCTGTCATTTCTGAAACTTCTTTGATATATGGTAAGGTGGTTAGGGTTTCTGGCTGTGTTTGGTCTGCCTGTCGTGGTTTGTTCTTGAGGAGTCTGCGCACTGTGTTTTGAGTATCTGTTCTTCTTGAATACGTCATATAGGTGGGTCTCCTCTGTTTTTCGAAGTTTATCTGTGCTGCAGTGTGTAGTGGCTCATTGGAATAGTGTTCTGATACAGCTTCGTTTGTGTGTGTTGGGATGGTTGCTGATGTAGTTGAGTATTTGGTCAGTGTTTGTCGGTTTTCTGTATACACAGGTTTGTAATTCTCCCTTGTCCTTTCTTTCTACTGTGACGTCCAGGAATGCGAGTTTGTTGTCAGTTTCTTCCTCCTTGGTGAACTTTATGCCTGTGAGGGTGTTGTTGATGATGTTAAATGTCTCTTCTATCTTGTTTCATTTTGTGATGACAAAAGTATCACCTATGTAGCGAACCCAGATTTTTGGTTTGATGGTCGGTAGAGCTGTTTGTTCCAGCCTTTGCATTACCTTTGCAAAACCGACAAACACTGATCAAATACTCAACTACACCAGCAACCATCCCAACACACACAAACAAAGCTGTATCAGGACACTATTCCAACAAGCCACCACACACAGCAGCACAGACGAACTTCGAAAAACAGAGGAGAATCACCTATACGACGTATTCAAGAAGAACGGATACTCAAAAAACACAGTGCGCAGATTCCTCAGGAACAAACCCCGACAAGCAGACAAAGCACAACCAGAAACCCTAACACCTTACCATACATCAAAGAAGTTTCAGAAATGACGGCCAGACTACTGAGACCCCTCGGAATCCTAGTAGCACACAAACCCACCAACACTCTCAAACAAAAACTAACAAATTTAAAAGACCCAGTACAACCCATGGACAAAACCAATGTCATCTATAAAATTCCATGCAAGGACTGCCACAAACACTACGTAAGACAAACAGGAAGGAAGTTAGCCACCACAATACATGAACACCAGCTAGCCACAAAAAGACACGACCCACTCTCCCTCATAGCCCTACACACGGATGAAAAAAACCCACCATTTCGACTGGGACAACACATCTATCTTGGGACAGGCTAAGCAAAGACATGTCAGAGAATTCCTAGAGGCCTGGCACTCCAACCACAATGCCATAAACAAGCACATAGATCTAGATGCCATCTATCAACCCTCCAGAAAACGAACAGGAAATGACATCACCACAAACCCCAGGAACCCCATCCTGGAGAAAGATATAAATAGAAAGCAGGAGACAAAAGCTTCGCTTCACTTGGAGATCGCCACTGATGATATTACCTAGCCAGGTAATGAAACGTCTGGATATCAAACCTACAGCTCAGCGAGCAAACCGACGCCCTAAACCTCAACCTGAGCTACAAACCTTCAGGGAAATTACGTTTAGACTATTCAATCTCTCTTCAGAGGAAAATCATCGCATTTCAGGAAACATGAAACTTTAAGCAGCAACCTCTTGGGCAACTGTATTCTTCCTTAGGCAAACTGAACATTAAATGCTAAATTTGGCCTCATTTGCCTACCTAATTGCTTGCTGTATCTGCATGCTTTTCTGTGACTCTTGTCCAAAGACTCCTCAACACCCTGCCAATCTCTCACCGTCCAAAATTTATTCTGTTTCTATAAGTCAAGTTGAATTTTTTATTTTGTTCTGCCAAACTGGACAACTTTACACTTCACAGCATTGTATTCCATCCACTATGTTCCTGTCAACTTACCAAACCTGTCTGCATCTTTCTCACATTCTTTGCACCCTTCTCACATTCTACTTTCCCATTTAACTCTGTATTTTCAGCAAATGTAACTAAGTTACATTCAGCCCCATCATCTAAGTCAGAAAAGTGAATTGTAAATAGCTGAGGTCCAAATATGATCCATGTTGCACCTTGCTGGTCTCAGTTTTCCAACTTGAAAATTATCCATGTATTCCTGCTTCCTGCTCTCTGTCCATTAACCAATCCTCAAAGTATGCTAGTGGTTACCCTTCATCTCACAGGTATCAATTTTGCATAATAAATTCTTGTAGGGTTCCTTATCACATGCCCTTTTGAGTATCCAATTACATTCATCTCACTTTATCCATCCTCTTAGCTATATCTTCAACTTTGTCAAACAGAATTTCTTTTTTGTGAATCCATGTTGTTTCTGTTTAATCAAATTATGATTTTCTGACTGTCCTGTTTCTATTTCTTGCACAATAGATCCCTTTTGCCAATCACTGATGTCAGGCTAATTAGTTTGCAGTCCTCTGAGATTCCAAAAACAGCGCATGATTAATTCAAAATCAGTCCACCCATACAGTTTGGCACAGGCTGTTCCACTGCCAAATTTGTCAACAATGTGCCAATTGTCTGCCCTATAACTGGCATAACATGCATAATTTTTTGCATACCATTTGACGTTTAATGTACAAACATAACAAATGAAGCTCACGAAAAATACGGTTGGTCCTTCAAACTGGTGCAACATTGGTACATGGCCCTCATTTCCATTAGGTGTACAATCTTTCAGAAGAAAGAACAGAAAACAAATTAATAGCATTGGGCCAATTTTAGAAAAAGTCTCTGCAGAATTATTGAACTCCAAAAGCAACCACCTAAGTTGAAGAAGATGGCAGTGACAAAGAGGGATAACTCCCAATGCCCATCTGTCTTCTATAGATATTGGCCACACTCAGGACGTCACGCAGCTCCTCTTGTGGCTTAATCCTGATGTATTGCACATCCCAACATCTTGTTTCAGATGTTGACAGTTCTCTAATGCTTAATTTGTCTTCCACATCACGTGATGATTTTTAAAACATGCCTGTAAGGAGGATTTTTCCCAATTGCAGTGACCAGACAGTGATGGCTTACCACTGGTAAACCTTTAGTAGGGAACAGACATCTATCTGCCAGCACTCATCCTTTGCTTTAGATGTGACAGACATTAAATGAAATTCCAGTGAAAGAATGGGCTAAGAGAAACATTGGCTCCATTCTAAGATGGAACTGAATGTAAGCTGCAATATTTCTAATTTTAGATTGAAAAATTTTGCTTTGGATTTTTGGCAACTAATGGCTGCGGCTCCCATTTTGCATAAAGGTAAAAGACTGTTTCTATCACAAGAGCATTGTCTACCCTGTCCTGATGGAAAACAGCTGGAAAATCAGATAGAGTGATAATTCCATTGCTCTTCTCAATAGACAATAAATCATTGCAACTTGTGAGGTCACCAGCAACAATTTATTTTACTTGGCAATCCTTATTTTACCAGATAAAGCCCACCAGACATAAGAGCAATAATGTTAGTGTCCACGTGGGCCTCCAGCCTACATTTCCTGAATTTCCCCTTCTTGAAGTTTTCCTACTTAAGATATCACTAGATGGTTACAATGTATTTTAGATGGAGCAGCTGCAGTTCACGTGCTGTAGAAATTCACGCAAATCGGTGCAGAGAATAGAAATGTCTGAGCTTTTATCTTTCAAGAAAATCTGACCAATTCTATAACTAAACTACTGCTTGGAAGTGCAGTGGGTTTTGTTTCTGGAGCCAGAAATCACTGTGAGTCACCTGATTAAATGAAGGTTTCCTTTCCTTCCTAAGTGCAGGAGTCTTAAAGTGGATTGACTTCTAATATTTTCAAGCCAGTTTGGAATAGGAAGGCTACGATGTAAAGCTTCGCCTAACAGGTATAAAATAGAAAATTGTGTTGAGTCCAAAAGGTAGCTGTATTAGAACATTTTTGCCCAGGATGTTTGACTCTATGACTCTATGTTCTTATGTTCTGGGCTCCTTTTTGCTATTTGCACATGTAGAGTTGAAAGATCATGCACAAAAAATGAGTCCAAATCTAATGTTGGGTGGATTTCTTGTTCTTTCCCACTCCAAATCCCATCCCAGTAGCAAAAAAGAATTGAACATAATCTCTTGAGTAGACTCTGCAATGTCCTCCCTAGTTGCTCTTTCCTATTTGATACTTGCACATGCTGCTGTTGGCAACATGTTTGTGAAGTGTTTTTGAGGGAAGAGCTATGCCATCATACCCAAATACCAGCAGGTCTTATGGGTAAATGTTTTTTCCCCCCACTGTTCAGTAAATTGGGAGCATGGAACATAAACCATAGGCAAAGAAGGAGAATGGTGATTGGATTCAGACACATTAAAAGGAACGGAAATTTCACCACTACTGGCTATTGAGACAGAACAAAGAACAGAGCCACATGGGAGAGCAACAAGAATTTGAAAGGAGGAAAGATCTGAACTGAGTAGGGTTACAGAAGAATGCATTGACACAGACTGTGCGGGCTCATTTGGAAAACACTTCTTGAATCTGAGCCCAGCGTGTGGTTTCGAAATGTTGAACTTCTTGGTCCTGGAAACCTCTTGCATCCATCTTCTGTCATAAAACACAAGCAAAAATATTCAATTATAAACTACATGATATTTCTAAGGTAAATACTAAAGATAATCTTAGCTATCACACAATCAAATGTTATGTGTTTAAAGGTGATGCAGTCAGATCCTGGGATTGACTTCAATCACAAGGAAGAGCAAAAATGTTCTTCTGACTCTACAGTATCCAAACTCATTGCAGATCCAACCCTTTTCCAGTATGACTGATAAGTATGTTAATGTTATGTTGTAGCAAAAATAACCATTTGTTTTGCCTGTAAATGAAGAATATGTCAATTTCAATGTATTGACTACTGAACTGTTGAGATAAAATGGATCTTAATACAATAGTTCTTACAAATAAAAACCTAACTAAACATTCTAGTGTATATGACTTATCAGTTAATAACAAGTTAGTCTTATTGAATAATACATCATGAATATTTCATATTTTTCAGAAGCCAGATGTCTGCATAGAGGAATAATTTGCAAAAGGCTGCAGGATTCTCTGTCTATCAGAGAAAGAAAATTGTTCATGTATAACTTAATGGTAACCACTAGACAAGCATGGAGTACAGTAAGGAGAGTACCCTCCATACCAGAGCCAGTCTGGGTTTGAAGCCACATTGACTTCATTCTGCACCATATTCTAGCTACCTTGCCCACTGAACTAACCAACCCTCAGCAATTGGGACAGGATGGTATAAATTTACAATGTTACATTGATGTGAGGAGAATAAAGGAATTGATGAGGTAATAAAATTTGAACACTGGTGTCATTTTTTGAAATGTGACTTGTTAAATCTAAAGATTTTACAAATGTGTATATTTACAAACATACAAAATTGGAGCAGAAGTAGACCATTGAGCCTGCTGTGCCATTTATTAAAATGGTGGCTTATTCAGCCATGTTTTGAATTTAAATTTCCATCCACAATGGACAGTACTTGATTCCCCTGCCAACAATCTATCTGCTGTTGTCTTGAAAACATCCAATGAGCCTGCATGCACCAATTTCTGAGGCAGAGTTCCAATTACATGGCACTCTGAGTTCTGTTCATCTCTGTCCTTAATGGGTGACTCCTAATTTGAAAACAGCGCACCCATTTCTGGACTGAGGAAATGACCTTTCAATATCCACATTGTAAGACCATTCAGGATTCTATGTTCTTCAATTAAGTTACTTCCCTCTTCTAAACCCCAGTGGAAACAAGGCTGGCCTGGCTAACCTACCCTCATAAGATAACCCACACATTCCAGCTATTAATATAGAAAAACTCACTAAACTTCACCTTGCATTGTGATGTCTTAAGTAATGCAGAAATCAGTGGCTTGCTGTCTAAAAACACAAACAGAATTATAGAAAATTGCACGTTGGAAAAAGTAGGATTTGCAAGTCTGCAGCCTGAGCTGTAGATTGAACTACTGAACTGTAATTCACAAGGGCTGGTAAAGATCTGTCAAGTGGGTGAAATGTGACTCCCAAACCCCTAATTTTCTTTGGCAGCATTTTCCATAGCATCTCAATATTTCACGTTAGAGAGGTGGGAGTTTTCTTTTCAGGGAACTCAAAGGTAAAATTGAGGCCGGATCTTTCAGCTTCTAGCCTCTGGCTCCTCAGCGAAGACTTCCCTGTCTCTTCAGCCTCCCTTTCTCTCTCCAGGTTTCCAATCTCTGTGTTCCCTTTCCTGCTGTGATGTTCACATTCTACTCCCGAGTTAGGCTTGGTGACCTTGTCCCTTTCATATCCTGATTGAAAGCAAGTGTTTCTCATCCCTGGCCTCCTACAATTGTGTTTCGTTCCAGCTGTCAACTAGACTGTCAAATTGACCAGCTGTTGGACAGGAAACAGCTGAAATATGAGGATGCAATCCTGCCATTAAGTATGGTCCTGAAAAGACCAAGCTCTTTTTTTTAAACCTCTTTTAAATAAACTTGCTATCCTTGTACTAGTGATATATAATGACTATCTATGGTTTAACTATAAAGCCATAACCATATTCTTGAAGAAAGTCTGGAACTGTGTTGATTGCTTCTTTGTTAAAAGGTGACAAGTGCAATGAATAGCCTTACTAATATGAAACTATGAAGATATAGAGCATGCAAGTTGTGATATATCTTCATCGTTACAAACAAGTAAGATCATTATGCACATTAATGTTATGCACATTACATCATGTACATCTCTATAACCCATAACTTCCTGAATAAACTTGGCTAGCTGCTCAATCAATTATTTTAAGTATTTAACCAAGAGCTTAATCTGCCTCCTTTCAACTCTGCTTCCTACCAATTAGTAAAAAAGGGAGGAACCACAAGAAGACAGACTTGTTGCTCCTTCTTTCTTAATTAGGTTTCATAAATTACAGCATTCACCCCGTTCAACACAATACAGCACAGGAACAGACCCCTTGGCCCACCAAGCCTGATCCTTATTTGGATCTGCTGCTTATTTTCCATATGCAGTTTCTATCCCTCTGTTCACCTCATGTTCATGTGTCTGTAAAGATATGCCTTAAACTTCACTAACATGCCACCATCTCCACTGGCAATGCATCCACCACCCTCTGTGTGAAAAAATTTCCTTGCACTTCTCCCCTAAACTTTCCCCCTCTCACCTTGAACCTGTGTTGTCTTGTACTTGACCTTTCCACCCTTAGAAAAACCTCTGACTATCCACCCTCTCTATGCTTCTCATAATTTTGTAGACCTTTATTAGGTCACCCCCTCAGCCTCTGTCTTTCCAGTGAAAACAATCTGAGTTGATCCAACCTCTTCTCATAACTTAAACTCTCCAGACCAAGCAACATCCTGGTAAACCTTCTCTGCATCCTCTCCAAAGCATCCACATCCTTCTGGTAGTGACCAGGGCTGCACGCAATATTCCAAATGTGGCCTAACTAAAGTTTTATACAACTGTAACATAACTTGTCAACTTTTATATCAAAGACATGACCAATGAAGCAAGCATGCAGTATACCTTCAGGACCACTTTATTCCCCTGTGTAACCACTTTTACGGAACTGTGTATGCCCAGTTCCTCTGCATGTCAATGCTCCTAAGGGTTCTGCCATTTATTGTATAATTTACACCAGAATTTGATCTTCCAAATGCATTACCTTGCATTTGGTTGGATTAAACTCCATCTGCCAGTTCCCTGCCCAAATCTGCATTCTATCTATATCTCACTGTATCCTTTGACAAGCCTCCTCACTCTCTGCAACTCCACCAGTTTTGGTGTCATCGGCAAACTTACTAATCAGATCACCTACATTTTCCTCAAGATCATTTATATGAATTATAGACAACAAAGGTCCCAGCACTGAGTCTTAGAATCACTACAGTGTGGAAACAGGCCATTCAGTCCATCAAGTTCACACCAGCAGTCCAAATAGCAACCCACTGTAACACTGCATTTCCCATGGCCATCGCACCTAACCTACACATCCCTGAACATCATGGGTAATTTAGCATGGCCAATCCATGTAATGCGCACATCTTTAGACTAAGTGAAGAAATTAAAGCACTCAGCAGAAACCCACATAGACATGGGGAGATTGTGTGCACTGATGGGCGGCATGGTGGCACAGTGGTTAGCACTGCTGCCTCACAATGCCAGAGACCCAGGTTCAACTCCCGCCTCAGGTGACTCTCTGTGTGGAGTTTGCACATTCTCCCCGTGTCTGTGTGGAATTCCTCCTGGTGCTCTCGTTTCCTCCCACAGTCCAAAAATGTGCAGGTTAGGTGAATTGGTCATGCTAAATTGTCTGTAGTGTTAGGTGAAGGGGTAAATGTAGGGGAATGGGTCTGCGTGGGTTGCGCTTCGGCATGGACTTGTTGGGCCGAAGGGCCTGTTCTCACACTGTAGGTAATCTAATCTAATCCACATAGACAGTCGTCTGAGGGTGGAATCGAACTCAGATCCTTGGCTCTGCGAGGCAACAGTGCTAACCATTGAGCTACCATGCTGCCTTGAGGAACGCCACTAGTTACAAAAAGCACTCTTCCACCACTACTATTACCAAGTCAGTTTTGTATTTCCACTGATCCCATGAGATTCTCCCTTTTGTACCAGCCTGTCATGAGGTACTTTATCAAATGCCTTAATAAAGTCCATGTCGACAATATCCACAGCCCTTTCCAATTCAATCACTCTTGTCACCTCATCAAAACACTCTGTCAAGTTGGTGAGTGATGACATTCCCCGCAAAAGCTCATGCTGCCTGTCACAAACAAGTCCATTTGCTTCCAAATGTGAATAAATTCCGTCTTTCAGTAGCTCCTCCAACTGCTTCCCCATTATTTATGTCAAGCTCACCAGCCTGCAAAAACTTGGATTATCTCTGTTTCCCTCTTAAACAAAAGAACAACTTTGGCCATTCTCCAGTCCTCTTGAACCTTGCCTGAGGCCAAAGAGGATGCAAAGATATCTGTTAAGGCCTCAGTTGTTTCCTCCTTTGTCTCCCACAGTATCCTGGGATAGATCTCATCTGGCCCTGGGGTCTTCTCTACGTTAATGCATTTCAAGATAGTGAATACTTCCTCATTATATTTACCTGCCCAAGAGTATTCATACACCTTTCCCAAACCTCAACATCCCTCTTGTCCCTCTTGTGATAAATACCAATGTAAAGTACACATTGAGGATCTCACCCATTTCCTCTGGCTCCACACATAAGCTCCCTCCTTTATCGTTGTGTGGGCCTACTCTTTCCCTCGCCACCTTCTTGATCCTAATGTATGCATAAAATCTTTTGAAATATTCCTTACTCCTGCTAGCCAAGGACATTTCATAATCCCTTTTAATCCTCCTAACTCCCCAGATGAGCTCCTTCCAACTTTCTCTATACTCTTCAAGGACTTCATCTGTTTTTAGTTACCGAGACATTAGGCATGCTTCCTATTTTTTGACTAAGCCAGTAACTTATCTAGTCATCCAAGGTCCCCAAATCCTGCCATCCCTGTTCTTCATTTTCACATGAACAAGCCTGTTCTGCACTCTAATCTATTAGTCTTTTACATGTCAGATGAGGACATGGCCTCAATCAGCTGCTCCCATTCCACATTCTCCAATCCTAACTTACTTTGGTGATAATTGGCCTTCCCCCCGTTGTCCTCCCTCAACACAGCTGTGATGTGCTCCCTGACCAGTAATGCAACCCCCACCTCTTTTGCTTCCTCCTTTGTCTCGCCTAAAGCATCGATATTCTGGATTGTTAGACCGCCAAGTTAGGACGTCTTTCAACATGTCTCTGTGATAGCAACAACATCATAACTGCATACATTAATCCAGAATCTGAGTTTATCCATCTTTCATGTTATACTTCTTGCAATGAAGCAAATATACGCTCCAAGTTTCCAGTTCCGCTGAGCTCATTGCGATGAGTGTGATCCAACACTGAGAATGGAGTTTCTGCACTCCTTTTGAGCCTCCTCCTCCCCATTTGCCAACATGACACTGTCATCATCTATAAGCTGTCACCTTCCTTCACATCACCAGCTGTATGACAAATGATCCATCTGGTAATGGAACATGAGCCCAAAGCTGTTAAAGGGATGCGGAATTGCAACATTACAGCATAATGAAAAAAAAGGAATAAATAGAATGCTTAATATGTTATTAACAAGCAGACACCACAGTATGTCACTCCAGATCAATAGAACAATTTCAACACTTTGTACCTCCTTCTATAGGATTAGGGGCTTTCTTGCTACTAGAATGTGCCTTCTAACCTGTCCGTCAGTCAGTATGCAATGGATTTATTAAAAGAATAAGTACACATTCTTGTCTGGCATCCTGTATGATATGACTGCAATAGGGGTAAGGAGTGGGGAGGATGTTTTATTTTGCTATTACATGTTTTCATCCTCCTGCACAGGCTCCTCTCCTGCCCTCCTGAGCAGGTGCCTGGTCTCCGGCAGTCCTCTGAGTGCCAGCAGTCGGGGGCATTTCATCCTTGACCAGACGTGGAGCTGACCCAGTGAGGTGCTCACCAGTTCATGGAGCCACGTTCCCTCAACACAATGCTACTACCAAGGTGTCAGTATCCCGATTGGTAGGTGGTAAGAACACAGCCTTGATGACACTTCCTCTGAGGCTGTGGCATTGTCACCTTCGCCAGGGAACTGGCTTCTGGAGGAGCTGGGTGCCTCACTGTGGAGGTGGTGAACTTGCTGCTGCACCTGCAAGACAAAAGAGAGGAAAGGCATCACAGCCAATGCTTAGACATGGTGTGCATGGAACAGTAGGGTTCCACTGTTGTGAAGAATGACATTTACTTGGTTGGTGAGACATGGGTGTCTCTGCCTCCTACAGGAACGGTTCTGCTGTTCTCTGCAAGGACAATGTTTCATTCATGGTGTGCAGGCGCCAGTTTTGGACTGGGGTTGACAAGGTCAAAATTCACATGACCCCAGGTTATAGTCCAGCAGGTTTAGGTCATTAGACATAGGAGCAGAAACTAGGCCATTCCGTCCATCAAGTCTGCTCCACCGTTCAATCACGGCTGATAAGTTTCTCAAGTCAAAAGTGTGGTGCTGGAAAAGCACAGTTGGTCAAGCAACATCTGAGGAACAGGAGAATCGATGTTTCAAGCATAAGCTCTTCCTCATTCCTAATGAAGAGCTTATGCTCGAAACGTCAATCTCCTTCTCCTCGGCTGCTGCCTGACCGGCTGTATTTTTCCAGCACTGTACTCTCGACTCTAATCTCCAGCATCTGCATTCCTGACTTTCTCCCTGATAAGTTTCTCAACCCCATTCCATCACTTTCTCCCCATAACCCTTGATCCCCAATACTTAAGTCTACCTCAGTCTTAAATATACTCAATGACCTGGCCTCCACAGCCTTCAGTGGCAATGAATTCCGTAGATTCACTACTCTCTGGCTGAAGAAGTTTCTCCTTATTTCTGTTCTAAGAGCTGTTCCCTGCATTCTAATGGTATACCCTCAGGTCCTAGTCTCACCCACTGATGGAAACATCTTCCCCACATCTACATTGTCCAACTGTTCAATATTCTGTATGTTTCAATTAGATCGCCTCCCCCATCTTTCTAAACTCCATCGAGTCGAAACCCAGAGTCCTCAAATATTCCTCACATGTTAAGCTTTTCAGTCTCGGGACCATTCTTGTAAACATCGTCTGAATACACTCTAGGGCCAGTACATCCTTCCTGAGATATGGGGCCCAAATCAGCACACAGTACTCCAAATGTTGTCAGACCAGAGCCTTATAGAGCCTCAGAAGTACTTTATATTCAAGTGCTTTCAAAATAAATGCCAATATTGCTTTTGCCTTCCTAATTATTGACTTAACCTGCAAGTTCACCTTGAAAAAATCCTGGACTCGAACTCCCAAGTCTCTTTCTACTTCAGACTTGCAAATTTTCTTCCCATTTGGAAGACAGTCCCTGCTTCTATTTTTCCGACCAAAGTGCATGATCTCACACTTTCCCACAGTTTACTCCATCTGCCACTTCTTTGCCCACTCCCCTAACCTGTCCAAATCCTTCTACAGCCTCCTCATCTCCTCAACGCTTACCTGTCCCTCTACTTATCTTTGTATCATCTGCAAACCGAGCCAGAATGCCCTCAATTCCTTTATCTAGATCATGAATGTATCAAGTGTAAAGTTGAAGTCCCAACACTGGGCCTTGTTGAACACAACTTGTCACCAGCTGCCATCCTGTGAAGGACCCTCTTACCCCACTCTCAGCTTTCTGCCAGGCAGCCAAGTTTCTATCCATGCTGGCACCTTGCCTCTGACACCATGGGCCTCTATCTTACTCAGCAGCCTCCTGTGTGGCATCTTGTCAAAGGCCTTTTTGATGCCCAGATAGATAACATCCATTAGCTCTCCTTGGTCTAACCAACTTGCTATTTCCCCAAAGAATTCTAGCAAATTTGTCAGGCATGATCTTGTCTTGGTGAAATCATGCTGACTTTGCCCTATTTTACCATAGGGTAAGTATTCATAAATCTCATCCTTCACAATAGATTCCAGCATCTTACCCACAACCTAGGTTAAGCTAATTGTTCTGTGAATTTCCCTCTTTTGCCTTCTTCTCTTTTAAAACAGGGGTGTCATGTTGGAGACTTTCCAGTCCTCTGGGACCTCCCTGATTCTGGCAATTCCTGAAAGATCACCATTAACGTGTCCATTATAGAACATAGAACATAGAACATAGAAGGATACAGCGCAGTACAGGCCCTTCGGCCCTCGATGTTGCACCGACCGAATCCTACCTAACCTATACTAGCCCAATAACTTCCAAATGCCTATCCAATGCCCGCTTAAATGACCATAAAGAAGGAGAGTTCACCACTGATACGGGCAGGGCATTCCATGAACTCACAACCCGCTGTGTGAAGAATCTACCCCTAACATCTGTCCTATACCTACCACCCCTTAATTTAAAGCTATGTCCCCTAGTAACACCTGACTCCATTAGCGGTAAAAGGTTCTTAGTATCTACCCTATCTAAACCCCTAATCATCTTATACACTTCTATCAGATCTCCCCTAAACCTTCTCTTCTCCAATGAGAACAGCCCCAAGTGCCTCAGCCTTTCCTCATAAGATTTTCCTACCATTCCAGGCAACATCCTGGTAAACCTCCTCTGCACTCGTTCTAAAGCTTCCACATCCTTCCTATAGTATGGCGACCAAAACTGCACACAATACTCCAGATGAGGCCTCACCAGAGTCTTATACAACTGCAACATGACCTCAGGACTCCGGAACTCAATTCCTCTGCCAATAAAGCCCAGTACACCATATGCCTTCCTCACAGCACTATTTACCTGGGTGGCAACTTTCAGAGATCTGTGTACATGGACACCAAGATCCCTCTGCTCATCCACACTACCAAGTAGCCTACCATTAGCCCAGTAATCCATCATCTTGTTATTCCTACCAAAGTGAACGACTTCGCACTTAGCTACATTGAATTCCATTATCTCTTTGGCTATCTCCCTTAGAACTCTGGGGTGTAGTTTACCTGGCCCAGGTTATTTATCCACCGTCAGTTTTTGGTGATGGTCATGATACTCAATTCTGCTCCCTCACTGTCTTGAATTTTTGAGATGTTACTCATGTCTTCCCCCATGAAGACTGACTTAAGTACTTATTCAGTTCCTCAGTCATTTCCTTGCTATCCACTACTATCTCTCCAGTGCCATTTTCCAACTGCCCAATGCCCACATATGTCTCTCTTTTGTCCTTTATATATCTAAAGAAACTCTTACAGTCTTTCTTTATACTGGTTAGCTTTCCCTCATCTTTAATGTTCTCCCTCCTCATTTCATTTTTGTTCCCCTCTATTTGTCTTCATAAGCTTCCTGATCTTTTGGATTCCCACCATATTTTGCCACAAAATATGCTTTCTCTTTTGTTTTTGTGCTATCTCTGACTTCTCTAGTCAGCCATGGTTGCCTCATCCTCTATGTACCTTGCTTCTTTTTCCTCTGAATTAATCTCTGCTGTGTCTCCTGAATTACTCCCAGAAACTCCTGCAATTACTGTTCCACTGTCTTTCCTGTTGGGCTTCTCTCCGAGTCAATTCTACCCAGCTCCTCCCTCATGCCTCTGTAGTTGACTTTATTCAGCTGCAAAACCGTTACCCATAATTCTATCTTCTTCTTCTCAAATTGCAGAGTAAATTCCATCGTATTATGATCACTACCTCCTAAAAGTTCACAAAGTTTATAATCACACAACACCAATCCAACAGGTTTAATTGGAAGCACACTAGCTTTCGGAGCGTCGCTCCTTCATCTGGTGATTGTGGAGGACACAATTGTAAGGCACAGAATTTATAGTAAAAGTTTACAGTGTGATCTTAAAAAGTGAGATAGTTAAGATTAGAATCAATCTAAACATCATGGCATAGACAGAGAACACAGGGGTCTAACACCTTCAATATATTGCCTAGCTATCACCCATTGTTACAGCTAACCTGAGAATGCAACTTTAAAAAAATGGTTTTGTGGTTTAAACATGAAAGAAGTGAAACTATCATGGTATTCGAACAGATGAAAGACTCAACAGACAATCAAGTTATTTTTCATTGTATAATTCCAGTTACATCCCACTGTAAACTTTTACTATAAATTCTGTGCCTTACAATTGTGTCCTCCACAATCACCAGATGAAGGAGCGGCGCTCTGAAAACTAGTGCTTCCAATTAAGTCTGTTGGACCATAACCTAGTGTTATGTGATTTTTAACTTTGTACACCCCAGTCCAACATCGACATCTCCAAATCCTAAGGGTTCCTTCACCTTCAGCCCTCTTACCAAATCTGCCTCATTGCACAACATTAAATCCAGTATTGCCTGCTCACTAGGGGGCTCCACCACAAGCTGCTCCAAAAGGCCATCTCGTAGACATTCCACAAATTCCTTTTCCTGCAATCCACTGCCAACCTGATTTTCCCAGTCCACCTGCATAATGAAATCCCCCATGATCATTGTAACTTTGCCTTTCTTACATATGTTTTCTATCTCCTGGTATATCTTGTGGCCCAGCTCTTGACTATTGTTTGGAGGCCTAGACATAATTCTAACTATGGCTTTTTTCACTGTACACTTCCAAGTATTCAGAAATCTCACCTTTCACAATGGATTCCAGGACTTTACCCAGGATCACGCTTAGGCTAATAGGTCTGTAATTACCTGTCTTTTGCCTTATGTTCTTATGGCCGTATTACATCAGTGCAAGCTTCTCGGGCAACTGGTGAAAGGTGGTGAGATTTTTTTTTTAGATTAGATTACTTATAGTGTGGAAACAGGCCCTTCGGCCCAACAAGTCCACACCGACCCGCCGAAGCGAAACCCACCCATACCCCTACATTTACCCCTTACCTAACACTATGGGCAATTTAGCTTGGCCAATTCACCTGACCCGCACATCTTTGGACTGTGGGAGGAAACCGGAGCACCCGGAGGAAACCCACGCAGACACGGGGAGAACGTGCAAACTCCACACAGTCTGTCGCCTGAGTCGGGAAATGAACCCGGGTCTCAGGCGCTGTGAGGCAGCAGTGCTAACCACTGTGCCACCATGCCGTCCACTGAGTTCTGAGTTAGTAGGGAGGCAATGGAAGGTGTGTGAGGTTGGTGGTGGAGGGAGGGGTGTGGGTAAGTGAGAGTGAGTGAGGGAAGACGTTACAGACAATAGTGAGAGTGGCAGAGCATGAACCTTAGTGGGGTGTGTGTACGGTAGCAGAGAGTGAGTGTGAGATGGTAGAGAAAAGAAAGGTGGCACTTACACTTGCAGAATAGAGAATGTCCATGACCTTCTTGAGTCATTGCTGGACATTCCTCTGGGCCATGGGTATTTCACTAACTTATAGAACATAGAACATAGAACAATACAGCACAGAACAGGCCCTTCGGCCCACGATGTTGTGCCGAACATCTATCCTAGATTAAGCACCCATCCATGTACCTATCCAATTGCCGCTTAAAGGTCGCCAATGATTCTGACTCTACCATTCCCACGGGCAGCGCATTCCATGCTCCCACCACTCTCTGGGTAAAGAACCCACCCCTGACATCTCCCCTATACCTTCCACCCTTCACCTTAAATTTATGTCCCCTTGTAACACTCAGTTGTACCCGGGGAAAACGTTACTGATTGTCTACTCTATCTATTCCTCTGATCATCTTATAAACCTCTATCAAGTCACCCCTCATCCTTCGCCATTCCAACGAGAAAACGCCGAGAACTCTCAACCTATCCTCGTACGACCTATTCTCCATTCCAGGCAACATCCTGGTAAATCTTCTCTGCACCCTCTCCAAAGCTTCCACATCTTTCCTAAAGTGAGGCGACCAGAACTGCACACAGTACTCCAAATGTGGCCTAACCAAAGTCCTGTACAGCTGCAACATCACTTCACGACTTTTGAATTCAATCCCTCTGCTAATGAACGCTAATACACCATAGGCCTTCTTACAAGCTCTATCCACCTGAGTGGCAACTTTCAAAGATCTATGTACATAGACCCCAAGATCCCTCTGTTCCTCCACCTGACTAAGAACCCTACCATTAACCCTGTATTCCGCATTCTTATTTGTTCTTCCAAAATGGACAACCTCACACTTGGCAGGGTTGAACTCCATCTGCCATTCCTCAGCCCAGCTCTGCATCATATCTAAGTCCCTTTGCAGCCGACAACAGCCCTCCTCACTGTCCACAACTCCACCAATCTTCGTATCATCTGCAAATTTACTGACCCACCCTTCGACTCCCTCATCCAAGTCATTAATAAAAATTACAAACAGCAGAGGACCCAGAACTGATCCCTGCGGAACTCCACTTGTAACTGGGCTCCAGGCTGAATATTTACCATCTACCACCACTCTCTGACTTCGACCGGTTAGCCAGTTTTCTATCCAATTGGCCAAATTTCCCTCTATCCCATGCCTCCTGACTTTACGCATAAGCCTACCATGGGGAACCTTATCAAATGCCTTACTAAATCCATGTACACTACATCCACTGCTCTACCCTCATCCACATGCTTGGTCACCTCCTCAAAGAATTCAATAAGACTTGTAAGGCAAGACCTACCCTTCACAAATCCGTGCTGGCTGTCCCTAATCAAGCAGTGTCTTTCCAGATACTCATAAATCCTATCCCTCAGTTCCCTTTCCACTACTTTGCCTACCACAGAAGTAAGACTATTCCCGGGGTTATCCCTATTCCCTTTTTTGAACAGGGGCACAACATTCGCTACTCTCCAGTCCCCTGGTACCACCCCCGTTGACAGTGAAGACGAAAAGATCATTGCCAACGGTACTGCAATTTCCTCTCTTGCTTCCCACATAATCCTAGGATATATCCCGTCAGGCCCAGGGGACTTGTCTATCCTCAAGTTGTTCAAAATGTCCAACACAATCTTTCCTAACAAGTATCTCCTCTAGCTTACCAGTCCGTTTCACACTCTCCTCTTCAACAATACAGTCCCTCTCGTTCGTAAATACTGAAGAAAAGTACTCATTCAAGGCCTCTCCTATCTCTTCCGACTCAATACACAATCTTCCACTACTGTCCTTGATCGGACCTACCCTCGTTCTCGTCATTCTCATGTTTCTCACATACGCATAAAATGCCTTGGGGTTATCCTTGATCCTATCCGCCAAGGATTTTTCATGCCCTCTCTTAGCTCTCCTAATCCCTTTCTTCAGGTCCCTTCTGGCTATCCTGTATCCCTCCACTGCTCTGTCTGAACCCTGTTTCCTCAACCTTATGTAAGCCTCCTTCTTCCTCTCACACGACCATTTCTTTCCTGCCTGATCACAACTTGGATCACAAATTTGGATAAGGCTACCAGGCTCAAGTGGCATGACCTCAAATGGCAGTGTCCTAGGGAAGGATGTCACCCACCCCACTTTGCATCACTTTTCAACCACAATCTCCAGGTCCCTACTGAAGAACCATGGTGCATCTTCTTTTTTATCAACATGTTCAGATTCCTTCTTTGAGTAATCAGGGCAGCCTCGGAGTGCCAGTTCCCACCTGGGTGCACATCGATCTTTCAAAAATGGTGTGGGTGCAGGATAGATGTCCATTCAGTGGCTATCCATTGAGTGGTGAGTTATTTTGGGAACGGATATGATAAGACATGGCTGGAATCAGACATGATTGGCTCAACAGGGGTGGTGTAGGTCATTTTAACCTGACTGCAAATCCTCTTGCAAGGATGCTTCCCTTGAAGAAGTTCTTCTCCTCTCCACAAGAATCGCAGTGAGTCTCTCTCTCTCTCACTACAACTCCCCAGTCATCTCCTCTGCCCTGAAACTCTTCCTACCTGCCAATCTTCCTTCCCACCTATCCGCTCCACCCTCCTCTCCGACCAATCACCTTCATCCTCACCTCCATTCACTTATTGGACTCTTGGCTAACTTATCCTCAGCCCCAACCCCCTTTCATTTATCTCTCCACTCCGGAGGCTCCTTGCCTTCATTCCTAATGAAGGGCTTTTGCCCGAAACCTCGATTTTCCTGCCCCTCGGATGCTGCCTGGCCTGCTGTGCTTTTCCAGCGCCACTCTAATCTAGA
The DNA here is from genome assembly GCF_020745735.1 of Hemiscyllium ocellatum. NCBI lineage: Eukaryota > Metazoa > Chordata > Chondrichthyes > Orectolobiformes > Hemiscylliidae > Hemiscyllium > Hemiscyllium ocellatum. The sequence continues at coordinate 139,402,631 of NC_083401.1, forward strand.
CATTAATGCAGTGAGTTTGGTAAGATACAGTGAGACAACTTTTTCAGCCCTGTGGCAGAAATCCCTCCAAAACAAAACTTATCGCAACTTGGACTTACCCAAAAAATGGTAGGATTCAGTCTAGTAAGTTTTATCAGGATTGTACGTAATACATTCCTTCATCAAGTTTTAGGCTGCACTAAAATATTTTGTGAAGTGTACACTGTATTAATTATCCATTAATTATTAGCAGTTACTTGTTAATGAGAAATTGCTAATTAATTCATGTTTATTATAAATGACAAGACAGGTGATTGCAGAATTTGGGACCTTCAGGATGCCAATGGTCAAATATATCTGCAGTAAATGCTTGCAGTTACAGAACCTTCAGCTCAGAGTTATTGAGCTGGAGGCTGAGCTGCTGACACCGCAGTGTACGAGGTAGAGGAAACATTATGTGAGCATTTTATTCCAGGAGATGGTCACACCGCTTAGGCCAGGATCTGTTGATTTGGCTGGTGATCAGGAACAGGAGTGTGTGCCTGTAAGTGAGGCAGGTAGGAGGAGCCAGTGGTCAGGGTTGCAAGAGTCTCAGCCTTTGCAATTCTCCAACAGGTTTGAGGTTTCCTCAGCTTGAGAAAGAGAGCTGCAGGGTGGAGTAACTAACTGGCCCATGACACCTTGGTAGAGGATGGCTTTCAATTGGGGAGAGAAAAAAGCATGAAATCGGTAGTAGCGGACAGTATTGTGAGGGGGACTGATGCTGCAACAACAAATCCTGAGTCCAGAAGCTTGTGTTGTCTGCCTTGGATTGGTATATGTGCTCTGGGCTGGAGGAGAATTGGAAATAGGGAGGAGAATATCTAATGGTTAACCTCCACATCACTGCTCGGCAGAACTAACAAATTATTTAAAATGAAATCAGAAAATACTGCAGAAACTTAGCAGATCTGGGAGCATCTATGGAGAGAGAAGCTGAAGTAATGTTTTGGGCCCAACGACTCTTCTGCAGCTGAGAGAGTATGAGAATTCAGGTGCTAAATAAGAAAGGTAATTTTTTTTCTGGATTACTTGCTGAGTCCCATGGAAAGAGGCAATAATGATCCAAGAAGTGAATCTGTGACTTAAAAGTTGTGCAACAAATGGATTCTACATCAGCACCAATCCTGGAGAAAGTGAGTGGGTTAACAGCAGATAATATAGAAATGGTAGATATAACAAATACATATTTTGCTTCTGTTTTCACAATGGAAGATACAAAAAAATCTAGTAATACCTGTAAAAATGGAAGTTGAAGGAAAAGAGGAACTTGGTGGATTTGTAACCACTAAGGATACTCTAATGAATAAACTGATGAAGTGACAGTTTGTTAAGTCTCTGGGTTAGATGAACTTCATTGTAGAGTCCTAAAAGGGGTTGGTAATGAAGTAACAGATGTCTTGGTGTTAAATTTCCAAAATTCCCTAGAATCAGGAATTTTAAAGCCACTCTTTTCAGGAAGGGACTGTCAACTATAGTCCATTTAGCTTGACGTCTGTCATATTGATGGTATTAGAATAGGTTATTTAAGTGTTTGCAGCTACAAACCTAGAAAAAAAACTCAAGGTAATAGAAGAGTCAGCGTGGTTTCACCAAGGGGAATTCATGTTTAACCAATTTGGAATTCTTTGAATGAGTAACAAACGCTATGAATAAAGGAAAGCCTGGAGATAGTCTGTGTTTGGATTTCCAGAAGCTACTTGACAAGGGGCCACATCAATGTTTATTGCAGAAAATAAAAAGGGTAACCAATGAACATGGATAGAAGATTGGTTGGCTGGCAGAGAACAGATAGTGTCTTTGTTTGACTGGATGTAATGAGATTTGTCTGACAGGAGTCCCAACTTTATTCAATGTACATCATTGACTTAGGTGAGAGAAGTAAAGGCACGATAGCTAAATTCATAGTTGACACCGATGTTGGTAGGAAGGTATGTTGTGAGGAAAATAAAAGTTAGGTTGAGTGAATGTGTGAAAATCTGGGAAATACAGTGTGGAAAAATGTGAAGTTATTCACTTTGGCAGAAAGAATAAACAAACAGATTGTTACCTAAATGGAGAATGACTGCTGAATTCCATGGCTAATGGGATAATAATTCACTATGAGAGGAATTGAACATAAAAGTGAGTATGTTATCCATTAGTGAGACTATGTTTCAAATATTGTGCGCAGCTTTGGTCTCCTGATTTAAGGCAGGATGTAAATTGACAGTGGACTAGAGATGGTGTATTAGACTGAAAACGAGAAGGAGTAGTTTGTTTCAGAAAGATTATTTGGACAGACAGGGCTTGTTTACGTTGGAGTTGAGAAGAATGAATGGTATGACTTGATTGAAGTGTATCAGATCCTGAATGGTCTTGAGAAGTGTTTGTGAGAAGGATGTCTCCTCTTGTGGGTCAGTCCAGAACTAGGGGGCACTGTTTAGAGGGTAGTTTCATTTCAGCATAGAGATGAGGAGAGATTCTTCTCTCTCAGCTGGTTATTGGATTTTTGAATGCTCTGTCTCAGAAGGCAATGAACATCTTTGAATATTTATAATTTGTAAGATGGAGCAGATATTTGAATCAGGAGTTATCGGAAAAAGTGGAATTCAAAACAGATACAGAACAGCCTTACTGAATTGCAGAGCAGGCTCAAGATGCCAATAGGTCAACTTCTGCTCCTGATTTATGTGTCTTTCCATGTGTAAGTATATCCCACCCCTGCTGATGAAACAAACAAACTTATGATGCCTATTTTGAGTGTGTTGTCAGCCATCTATCCTTCTTACTGCACATTTGCAATCTGGTAACAGATGGCACCCCCCTTTCCAGCTCATACTCCCCCTGAGAGCGATTGTAGGCTCCACCTGAACACTATAACCCCCATCCTTCTGGTACCCTTCTGGGTTAGCAGTCCGTGACAACTCCATCAGCTTCCCATCTCCCATACAACTCTTATATTCACTTATTTCCCCTATTCTCACCCTTAGACCCTGGCACACCAGATTGTCACGCCTTTTATTAATGTCCCCTGTACCCCCATGCTCCCAATAAAGCAAGAGGTTTGTAAAAAAGACCCTCCTGCTGTATCCTGTGCCTTCCCATATTGTATCATATGCCATCCTTATGTAGAGTTTCCTTCTGCACCTATCTTATGCATAATGGCTCCAAACCCCACCTTCACCAACACAGCATGGAATGCCTCCTGTTAACCCCCTCCTCCTTGGTACTTGGTGCCCAAACCCCAGGTCTGACTGTGGCCCACCCCTACACTGATGCATGAGGAGAGCCGCTGGGGAGGATGGTCAAGCTCCCTGACTGATTCCTGTACAGCTCTTTGACTCTCTGACTTGCAATGCTTGGATTGGCTGGATCTCATATGACTGTGACCCAGCTCCAGGACTGGAAGGACATTTTCCCTGCACCTGCACTGAATGAAATGTTACATGAACTGTGGTCAATGCCTGGATTGAGATCGGATGGTTCCTTTGACTGAATATGGCCACATCCCCTAAAAGACCATCATTCCTCCTTCTCACTTTTGTAGCCTGAATTACTGCACCAATTAAGTTACCTCTGACCCGCAAGGACCTTTAACCTTAACTCACAAAGCCTCTGATGTCTGTTTGCTCACAGCTAAATGCACACCTCAGATCACTCTTACACCCACAGGCTGTGATGCAGTCTGTATGTGCTTTTGTGTTAGTAATTGCCCTTCTCCAGAGAGAGGCTAACTCTCTTGTTGCAATGCATCTCTTACTAGGTCTGAAATATCTTTATCATTCACTAAGTGTTCCTCCTCATTTTGGATTGCTGCAAGGGTTCCCTCTGTAGAATTCATAAACCTTCAACTCTTCCCTGCTGTTATCTGTGAACCATGAGCAGGAACCTAGAGTTGAGTCTAAAGACCCCACAGTGGTGCTCACTATGTGTTGTATGAGCAATCAAATCACATCCACACCATTGCCAAACATGTTTTATGAGTATTCCAGCTCACTTTGAAGTAAGCTGCTACTCATGGTGTCTCAGTCTTCTATATGTAGGAAACTACAAGGTCTGTTCAGTCTAGTGTGGTAAAGGAAAACCATTGCCTGGTCTAACTAGAAGAATTGTGGTCAGCAATTTACAAGTTTATTCCATGTCTTTTTTATTCATTCACTGGATGAGGGTGTCGATGGCTAGGCCAGAAGTTCTTGCCCATCCCAGAGGGCAGTTAACAATCAACCACATTGCTGTGGGTCTGGAGTCACATGTCGGTCAGACCAGGTAAGACTGGCAGTTCCCTTCCTTTAAGGGCATTTGTGAACCAGATGGGTTATTTTTCAATAGAAAATCCATGGTCACCATGAGACTCTTAATTCCAGATATTTATTGAATTAAAATTCCATCATCTGCCATGGCAGGATTCAAACCTGGATCCCAGAACATTACCTGAGTCTCTACATTAACAGCCCAGCAATAATACCATTAGGCCATAGCTTCTAGTTACAGAATACATTGTGGTTGACTCTTGACTACCCTCTGGGCAATTGGGAATGGGCAATAAATGCTGGCCACACCAGTGATGTTCATACCTCATGAATGAATAAAAAAACATTGATGTGATAGACATTTTACAGGGATTTTGACAAGGATCAGTTGTGCAGTCTCATTCATTTCAGATTTCTAAACTGTTCTGTCCATGTTTAATAATTTTTAAAGACCTGTATTAGATCACCCCTCAACATTCTTTCCTGGGAACCATAACCTCACAAATCTAATAACATTCCCGTAAAAAAACTTTTGTACTTTTCCAGTGCATCTATTTCATTAATAAAAAACATAATGTGCATATCATCACTCTGTCCTCCTTGTTATATTGAGAGTAAGTGGTTGTTTTAAATTGGATTTCATAAAGCTCAGTACAAACTCCCTTGCTGTTCATCATGTGTATCAATGGTTTTGATTTAAATATGGTGGTTTGAGAAGATTGCAGATGACACAAATCAACAATGTTGCTTCTGAGGAAGAAAGCTCTAGATTATAGGGTGATGTCAATGGATTGGTCAGATGATCAGAACATTGGCAAATGGAAAATCCAAAGAAGATTGAGGCAGGATTTAGAAAAGGCAAAAAAGGCAAGGTGGAAGAGTATTGAAAAATATAGAGAAATAGGGGTCTTGCAATACACATCCACAGATCTCTGAAGGTCAGGTAAAAAAAGGTAGTTATGATTAAAGTCCCTACAGTATAGAAACAGGTCATTTGGCCAACAAGTCCACATCGATCCTTCGAACGGTAACCCACCCAGATCCATTCTCCTACATTTACTCCTGACTAATGCACCTTACACAATGGTCAATTTAGTATGGCCAATTCACCAAACCTGCCCATCTTCAGATTGTTGGAGGAAACCCCACACGGAAAACATGCAAACTCCACTCAGACAGTGGCCGGAGATGGGAATCAAACACAGATCCCTGGTGCTGTGAAACAGCAGTGTTAACCACAGAACTACCATGCCACCCTATTTATAAAGGGTTAAGAGGAAATGTGGTGTTGCCTTTGGAACAAAGGAGGTTAGAGGAAGTTCATTTGAGTGGCATAAAGGGGATCTCTTCATTATCAGAGATAACCACTGAGAATAGATTTAAAATAATCTGTAAAAGTTGTGGGCAGCAGTTGATTAGAACTTTTTTGATTCAGAGAGCAGTGGTGGTCTGGAACTCATTATATGAAAGAGTGGTAAAGGGAAATACAATCATCTCATGTAAAAATAAACGTGAAACATCTTTATCTATGGGCTACAGATTAGGAACTGGAAAATTGAATTACGCTGAATAATTCCTCTTGCCAAAACAATCACAAAGAGTTGAATTACCTCCATCTGCACCATAGATTTTCTTTCTGGGCTGGAAATAGTGGTGGAGAAGTTGTCAACCTCTGTATGAATTTTAACAAAATTTCACAATTTTTTTGTACTCCAGATGGATGCTAAAGATTGAGCGTGAGAGCAGGGAAAATTTACAATTCTAGACATGAAGGCAGCATTATTTTTCTGAGTTGATAAAGTGTGGAGCTGGAAAAAGCACAGCAGGTCAAGCAGGATCAGAGGAGCAGGAGAGTCGATGTTTCAGGTCGGGACCTTTCATCAGTCCTGGTGAAAAGTCCGGACCTGAAATGTCGACTCTGCTGTTCTGATGCTGTTTGACCTGCTGTGCGTTTTCCAGTTCCACACTTTATTGACTCTGACTTGCCACCAACTGCAGTCCTCACTATCTCCAAGCATTATTCTTCTATCATGACATGCAGTCCAATAGTGCTGATTCTCAGAGCCCACAGAGAGATTTAATTAGGTAGGTTGCAAAATGTCAGTTTCCCAATAACAGGTTAAAATGCAGTGATAAATTTGATAGTGCATTGAAAATTACACCAGCCTCTGGTGGGTTAATTCTCAAAGTACATTTGTATGCCAGGAATACTCATTAACATAAAACAGTTTTTGATAAAGTATTCCCTTCAAGCTAAATTATAGTGCATGAGAATTTGGTTACATCTAGTTCACACTCAATATGCACCACTCTGCTTTTTGTCCAGTTGAAAGGTCAGCAGTTCTCCTTGTTAAACTCTATGATACAAAAGCGGCAAGCAGGAGAGTGGACTCTTGTGTGGGTTTAGGACTGGTAATAGTGATTCCGTTCTGAGTGAGGCTATGGATTTGGGCTGGGGCAAAGAGGAGTGAAGTCGGAAGGGCATGGTGCCCCCAAGGTGATGGGGGAAGGTGACAGTGGGTACAATCATTCAAGGTAAGAAAATGAGGAGCCCAAATGTGGTAGTATTGTTCAAATTAAATCCATCTCAGAGTGTTGGCTGACAGAGTCCTTACAGCACTTTGAGTTCACCTAAAACATTCCAATTTCTCCCCACTGAGACTGCTATCAGGCAATACCTTTACAATGCATTGGACTGAGTGTTAGCTGAGTCTGCATGTTCCACACATTAATTTAAATTGGAGTTCAACTTTGCCTTCCAAATTACTTTTTGACTCCCTCCTAATTGCTTTGTATTCTTTTTTATTCTGCACTCCCCTGCTGACCATGCACTTAAAGCCATTTCTCTGCTCACCCTCATTTCTTTCCAATTCATCAGCGTTTATATTTGTTGGTATTTAATTTGTTCTTTTTTTTAATCAAATTGTATTTTCTTGGATACTATTGACACTGTTTTAAATGTTTTTGATTGTAATTCTGCATCCTTGTTTGACAATGACATTGTCCATTTTATTTTCTGCTGCATTATCAAGCCTTTGGAATCAGCTGTCGCTAATCTATTGCCCCATATCATTGTTATGTTATGTCCTTAAATTACTGTCATAAGCCATATTGTATTTCAATCACTTTTTTCCACTGTTGCACTAGCATTACTTCTACCATTTGTTCTGAAATATTTCCAATTCTAAATCCAATAACAAATAATGCCTTGTTGGATTTTTTTATTTACCAAGTTAGAAAAGAGCCTTGTACATAAGTAAAAAAAATATTTTATATATTTTACCAACCCCTTCCAGAATCATAGAATCCCTACAGTATGGAAGCAGGCCATTCATCGCAAGTCCACACCAGCCCTCTGATGAGCATCCCGAGACCTACCCCCCTAACCTATCCCTGTAACCCTGCATTTCCCATGGCTAACCCACCGTTCCTGCACATTCCTGGACACCATGGGCAATGCAGCATGGCCAATCCACCAAACTGCACGTCTTTGGACTGTGGGAGGAAACCAGATCACCCAGAGGAAGCCTACACAGACACAGGGAAACGCACACTGACTGTCACCTGAGGGTAAGATCGAGTCTGAGGCCCTGGTGCCGCAAAGCAGCAGTACTAACCACTAAGTCACCATGCTGTTCTGGCTAATTAATTTGCAGCTAGCTAAATCCCCCACCATTATTATTCCGTTTTCTCTCATCGCCTTTATCAGTTTATGTACTTTTTCTTTCACACAACCCCCTTCCACTATTAACTATTCTGCAAATTCATTGTCATCTGTCCCTAAGCATCTGAATTCCACATCTGTCTTATTTTTAGGATTGACTTTCATCTCCTGTTCTAAGGGTCATTGAGATTGATGACTGAACCTACATGGTCTCCGTTGTTCAACTACTTGTAAAACTAATCCACAAAGTGAGAGCTGTACTTTGCAGTTCAATATTTTACACCCAATCAAATAATAGTGAATTCAAATTATTGTAATTTGGATAATATTGTCATTTGCAATACATTTTCTAAGCAGTTAAATAAAAAGAAATGAGAAACAATGATTCAAATGGAACAGTTGATTTATTTATTTTACACAGGCTGTTTAGCATCAAACTAGATACAGGTTATTAAACTGTTGTTCACAAACCAATAGATTACCAGAATGGACTTCCAGATAGTCTAATGTACATATACAACTATTTGCGCTACACCGATGGTCTTAACAGTACATTTTGAGTTGATCCCAACTCTTCCAGCACACAGAAATGACTGCAAATATACATTTTTCTGTACAGCATATTTGTGTATATCAGATGTCATGTCCAAATAAATAACTGCCTTGAAAGGGCACCGAAGCTCAAAGCTAGAAGGTATAACAAAGAATTTGGAATGTAGATTCAAAGAAGAAATATAACAAAGTAATTATCTTGGCTGATATAAAATCCAAAAACTTTGCTCATACAATTTCAGTTTTAGTCAATGACGGCAACAGAATTACACATATGTCATTGTGAAAAGCTGTCTATATCACAAATCTATTTGGAACAATATTTGTATTTAGTTCAGAGTAAAATAACATTGGGTTGAAAAGAGATGGAGATAAAGATCAAAGCTAATATGATGAAAAAATCCATAGCTGTCACAAAAAAAACATTCATAACAACTCCACCAGCTTCTATGGTCAACTGAAGACAACAGATGTTCTGTAGCAAGTCACATTATACAGTATACTAGGCTTTGGAATGCAGGAAATGATTGACAGATCCAATACATGGATTTATACTCAGTACTTATGCACTGACATTGGAATTGGAATTGTAACCTATGAATGTTAGTCTAACTCCACTCTCTCACCAGAGGGTCCTACTTCCGCTTTTCATGTTAGACCCACTTTACGTTCGATTCCGTTGTTTGCAGTTTCACAAATTACATTATGTTGTTGTCAACCACTGTGTTGCTAAACCATTGGCAATAATAAAACAAACAGGACCACCACACAGCAGCACTGATCTGTCACTAGAAGACACCCAAGTCATTCTGCACTTGTTCGTTCTGACAGGAATTTTAAAACTGCCACCTAATACAAAGTCAAATTTACAATGTTTAAAAAATATAAATCAGCTTTTGACAAAACAATCAAAGCAAAAGTGAAATTGTTTACACTTTTTGGCCATTTATAAAATATTGGTCATTCAGATAACAGCAACAAATTCATTGCAATATCAAATGTGTTGGGCAGAATGAACATCTGTATTAGAGGATTATTAAGAAGGGAATTACATTTTGGGAAAAGTCCTTGCAATTGCTGTTCCTGAAAGGGAGCAGCAAATAGGTAAATTGCTTAAGAATTATTACTCAGTGTCCTGACTTAAACCATTCTTCTCTATTCTTCTCCACATTTTCAAAATAACTCTCTTGTTCTTTCTCTCTGTCTTGCCTCTTAAAATTCTTAGGCTTGAAATGAAGCTTGTGTGGGATGTGGGGGTGGGAGGGGGGCATTGAAACACCCAGATTTATCTCGTATTCTACAATGTACCCTTTTCAATCACAATATTGTCGATCACCAGGCCTTGACTCTATACCAACATTTATCAATGGAAACAGTGATAACATTTCATGTCACTTTCAAACATTTACCCACATTTACTCAATCACCAACAATGTCGTTTGGGTATTCAGAAATTTGGAAGTTTTACAGAGCTTTGGTCAGATTCCAGGTGGTGTATAGCCTCCAGTTTGGGCTCTGAAAGTCAGGACAGTTATACAAGCAGAATAGGCTGGAAATACTTGGTGTGTCAGGCTGCTTGACTTACTAAACATTTACAGTAATTTTTGTTTACATTCTAGATTTTCAATATCTGCAGTATGTTGTCTTGGGAGGGATATATTGGCTTTAAAAGAGATTGAGCACAGCTTCACTAGAACACTTAGAAGGGTTAAAGAGCCAAATTAATTGTTGCCTACATGCAGCTTGTCCTGATTTGAGGTTGAGGGTTGACCTCATTGAGGTGCTGAAAACGATAAAAGGATTTGAAACAAAAACAAAAATGGTTGATATAAATAAATATTTCCTCTATGGAGAAATCCAGAAGAAGAGGGCATAATTTTATATTGATATACAGGCCACTGAGGAGTGACCATCAAGATATAGACTGCCATACAAAGGCAATTGATTATTTTGCACAAAAGACTGAGTAATGAGTCAATTAAAAGTTTTAAGGCTGAAATGCTTATATCTTGGGTAGATGAGAGTATCAAAGAGTATGGAGCAAGTTTGTTTAAATGGGGGTTGGATACACATTAAATTTGATCTAATTGAATGGCTGAACAGGTTCAAAGTACTGACTGACCTGTTTCCAGATGTTCCAGTGCACAATAAGTTTTGTTTTGGAGGAAAGGTTTGAATGATTAATAGGTACAGAACTTTATCCTTGACCCTCACCAACATATGTTTCACATATGTAAATTGATTCATCCCCATCTAAAGCTGAAATCTGTCCTCTCTCCCACTGGTTACGTCATTTTTGGTTGATTGGCAAAACTCACATTTAAGATTTTTTTCCAAATAATTTTCAATGAGTTGATTGTTATATTCTTTTGTTTAAAAACAAATTCTATGAGGTACTGACATGTTAAAGAAGGTTGAAATAATTGCAAAACAATGAAGAGATAAAGATAAAACACAATAGAACAACACTTTTAATCTTGGTATGGCAAGACTTATGTTCTGAACCAGAATGGTCAATTCTCTTATGAATCTTAAAGAAGTTATTCGAACCTTCGCTATAAATGCAAGACCACTGATGAGACAGGCTATGGCTGTATGGGCAGCCATCTTCTGAAGAAGATCGTGGGAAGACAGATACTGCAAAAATAACTATTTTTGAACTGTGACATTATTAGTGAGTCATTGTAAAACCAAAACCAGCAAAGTACTGTTGCTGCTGTTATCAGATGAATGCTCAGCTATTTTTTATGTCATGTATATATAATATTCATGGACATAAACTAGTTTTAAGTAGATAGGTACTTAAACTACATTTGCAGACAATCTTTTTTATCTCTGCTAACATAACATTGCTTTTTCAGCAGAAAGAAACACTGTAGCAAGAAAATAAAACTCAATTATATTATTTTGGTAATGGATTAAAACTACAACAATTCAACATTATTACTGTATTCTGCCATTACATGAAAATAAAAATACATGACAAAATATATTTAAAAAAAAAACTAACATACACACATGCTCTATGATTCTGGAAAATGTATCAAATTAAACCAAAAGATCATGAGAAAATGACAATAAAAATGAAATGCTCCTTATCCACTTTGAAATTATTATTACATCTTTACTTATTGATCAAAATTTAGAGGCTTGTAAATAGAGACCATGTGATTATTTCTGTCTTCACACTTCAAGAAGTATGAGTCAGGGATAGGATGCATTAATGTTAT